>NC_073259.2:115840416-116490000 GCF_029289425.2 Pan paniscus
TCTAGATCTGAAGATATGGGGTCTGTGCCTTTCACAGAGCAGTTTTGGATCTGTGGGCAACAGAACTTCAAGCCTGGACCCTGGGACTTAATTCCTGTCCCCCTGACTCCAGGTGCTATAAGCCTGCAATGGACTGTATGTTTGTCCCCCTCCACTGCAAATGTGTATGTTGAAATCCTAACCCCCAATGTGATGGGGTCTTTGGGAGGTGATTAGGTCATGAGGTCATGGGGCTGGAGCCCTCATGAGTGGGATTAGTGCCCTTAAAAGGGACCCCTAGAGAGTTCTCTCATCCTCTTTGTGACATCTAAGGATACAATGAAAAGTCAGCAGTCTGCAACCCAGAGAAGGCCCCTCACCAGAACCCAGCCATCATCTTGGCATCCTAATATTGGACTTCCAGCTTCCAGAACTGTGAGAAATAAATGGCTGTTTAAGCTGCCTAGTCTACAGTACTTTGCTATAGCAGTCCAAAGGGACTATCACAAAGCTTTAAACTGAACTTGAGAGCCAAGTCAAATCAGGCTGGGGAAGGTATCTCTAGGCTGTGTCAGCATTCTCCAGCTATAATCAGTCAAGAGGTTTCAGATGGGTGTGCATGCCAAAAGCTTTCTGAGCTGTTTCTGTCTAGACAAAGGTTTTCTTCAAAGCTTTCAAAGTTATCGTCATCATCTCCAAAAATGGTTAACAATCCCATTTTTCACCCTAGGAATGAAACTTTTGATAGCAATGTTGACCCACGGAAACCTTCTCACAGTGATCACTGTAAAGGCAGACTGTACCCCTAGGCGAGCTCTTTTGACCCTTCTGTCAACCATTGCCAGCTCTTTCATCTCCACATCAAGACAGACAGGCTGCTGGGAGAGGGCAGACAGCCTGAAGGGGCTTTATATTTTCTTTATTGGACCATGAAACCATAGCACTGTCTCTAGCTCTTTGATTATTGTCACTAAGTTGTGTATGTGTGTTTTACTCACAGGCTGTCTGGGTGGTGAGATTGGTTTTTTAATCCTTTCATAGCTATTTAGCTGCGTCCTTTGGTGAAGAACTGTCAGTGGCCTTTTCATGTTGGGTTAGTCACTGTCATGAACCATGGCCGAAATGAAACCTCAGATGCTGCAGAGGGAAGTGTGTCCGGATGAGAAAACTCTCCAAACCAGTTTCTGCCCACAGAGCAGGCCTTGAGGGGGCCATTTCTGAAGTTGTTTCTCATTTCCCTGACCATGAAAAAAAATATCTGAAGGAGGAATCCTATCTCAGAGTCACAGGACTAGAGAGGGCTTTGGGAAATGACCTCCTTTGATCCTGGGAATTTTAGAGAAATAAGGGTTAAACTGTGCAGGACAGAAGCATATCTGTTCTTTCTTAAAAGACCACCAAACACAGATTCTCCCATCAGGTAACATTTCCTGAGGGCCTATTATAAGGCAGGCTAGTCCTTTATTTTTTTTAAACTTTTAAATTTTTTTTATACTTTTTAATTTTTTTTATTTTTGAGACAGAGTCTCGTTCTGTCACTCAGGCTGGAGTGCAGTGCCGCAATCATGCTCACTGCAGCCTTAATTTCCCAGGCTCAAGCACTTCTCCCACCTCAGCTTCCCAAGTAGCTGGGACTACAGCTGCATGCCACCATGCCTGGTGAATTTTTTATATTTTTTTGTAGGGTCTTGTTATGTTGCCCAGGCTGGTCTCAAACTCCTGGGCCTGAACTCTTGGGCTCAAGTGATCCTCCCATCACGGCTTCCCAAAGTGTTGAGATTACAGGTGTGAGCCACTGTGCCCCATTCCCCCCACTTTTTTTTTGAAAGTTACTCTGTTACTCAGGCTGTAGTGTAGATGGCACGGTCACAGCTCACTGCAGCCTCCACCTCCTGGGCTTAAGTGATCCTCCGTCTCAGCTTCCTGAGTAGCTGGAACCACCGGCATGCACCACCATGTCTGGCTAATTTTTAAGATTTCTTTTTTTTTGTAGAGACAAGCTCTCCCTGTGTTGTCCAGGCTGGTCTCAAGCTCCTGAACTCAAGTGATCCTGCCACCTCGGGTTTTCAAAGTGCTAGGATTATGGGCATGAGCCACTGCACCAAGCCTGGCCCTTGTAAATACTATTCCCATCTGATCTTCACAACCATCCTACAAGCCATGTATTCTATTTCACTTCCATTTTAAAGTTGAGGAAACTGAGACTTAGAGAGGTTGAGACACATCACACAGGTTAAGTGGTAGTAAACCACATCTTGTTGCAAAACCTGTGCTCTAAGCCTCTATTATGTCATTCATTTGGGCTTCCTCCATCTGTCTGTCCATTCGTCAATCAGCAAATAGTTACTGATTGCTTATAGGAAGCTTAATGATAATGGCTAAAAAGAAAAATAGAGGATTTTTGTTGTTCAATGACTTTTAATCCTTACTTTCCACCAACATCTGTTTCCTGTCTCTGTTCTGAGGCTCAGTGCTGACCACATTCAAATGACTAGACAACTTTCAGTCGTAATCAAGCATATTTTAAGATTGACATTAAGTCTCCCTGTAAGCTCTTCTTATTTGAGACCTATAGTTGTCATACAGCTTAGTATCCACACAATAAAATGAGGTACAGGTGGAATAAAGTGGATTTGGGGTCCTGGTTGCTTGGGGAATTCTTGTTAACCCCCATTCATATTCACAGGAACTGAGGTTGATTCAGAACATTTCCTGATATATTTCTGGTTTGACATCTGAAGGGAGGGCAAAGTGTTCTCTCCGGAAAGCTCATGACTATAGTTAACCTTGACAAAGTAGAAAGGACCTGGGTTCCAGTCCTGATATTACCCCCTTAAGGGCTATGTTTCCTTGGCAAGTGACATGACCTCTCTGAACCTATTTCCCCATTTGTCAAGTAGAACACCTATTCAATCTCATAGGGTTGTGGTAAAAGTGAAATTAGGTTACATAAATAAAAGAGCTCTATAAAGAGCTGTTATCACTATGAAATCATGTGCAAACAAATTCTCTAATGGAAGTTTGAGATAGCTTTGCAGAGAAAATACAACTACAGTACTCTGGCATGTAGAAAAATTCAAAGCAATATGGTCAGTCATGTTGATTAAATCTTTAATTATAGTAACGTAGAAGATTATTTAATGTTGTGTAACAAGCTACCCCAAAACTCACAAAAATGATTTATTATTCCTCCTAAGTCTGTGTGTTAACTGGTGGTCCATTGGCTTGTGTCCCCTGGGCTCATGTCTCTAGTGACAGAATGCAACTGAAATGGCTGCATGGTCCAAGATGGCCTATCTTACATGGCTCATGGTTGGCCTTCTCTCTATATGTGGTCATTCATCCTCAAGGAGTTCTGGGCTTCTTTCCACAATGATCTCAGAGTAGCAGGAGGGCAAGAAGGAAGGCTGCGAGGCCTTTTAAGACTAAGGCTCAGCTGGGCACGGTGGCTCACGCCTGTAATCCCAGCACTTTGGGAGGCCGAGGCAGGCGGATCATGAGCAGGAGATCGAGACCATCCTGGCTAACATGGTGAAACCCTGTCTCTACTAAAATAGAAAAAATTAGCCGGGCATGGTGGCAGGTGCCTGTGGTCTCAGCTACTCGGGAGGCTGAGGCAGGAGAATGGCATGAACCCAGGAGGTGGAGCTTGCAGTGAGCCAAGATCGCACCACTGCACTCCAGGCTGGGCGACAGTGTGAGACTCCATCTCAAAAAAAAAAAAAGACCAAGGCTCAGGAGTCACATAATGTCTGCCTTCTTCTGGTCAAAGCAAGGGACAAAGCTACCTAAATTCAAAAGGCAGGACAATAGACTCTCCCTCTTTATAGGGAAGGCCACAAAGTAACATTGCAAAGAAGCATCCAAAATAGGAGAAAATGTGACCCCATTGGCAAATGATCTACCATAAGTCCTTTGTGTATGAGGTGTCATTCTTTGTTTCAAAATAATATATTTTTAAATAATTTCAAACTTACACTAAAGTTGCCAGAACAGTACAGAGAACTATCTCCCATTTACCCACATTCCCTAATTGTTCATTTTACTTCTTTTCTTCTTTGCCCTCTCTCTATAAGTAAGTACTAATTATCATAAGTTGTTTGGGAATTTTTATCTTTTTTGAAATTACAATTAGATATTAGAGACAGGGAGTCTCACTATGTTGCCTAGACTGGTCTGGAACTCCTGGCCTCCCAAAGTGCTGGGATTATAAGCATGAGCCACCATGCTTGGCCTGTTTCTGAATTTTTATTTATTTACTTTTATTTTTTGAGACACAGTCTCACTCTGTTGTCCAGGGAGGAGTCCAGTGGTGCGATCTCAGGTCACTGCAGCCTCCATCTCCCAGGTTCAAGCAATTTTCGTGTCTCAGCCTCCCAATAGCTGGAATTATAGGCGAGCACCACCATGCCTGGCTAATTTTTGTATTTTTAGTGGAGATGGGGTTTCATCATGTTGCCCAGGCTGGTCTTGAACTCCTGGCCTCTAGTGATCCTCCCTCCTTGTCCTCCCAAAGTGCTGGGATTACAGGTGTGAGCCACTGTGCCCAGCCTGTCATGTCTTTTCAAATTTCTTCAATCTGAAACAGTTTGTCATCATCCTTTCCCTGTCTTTCATTTCCTTGACAGTTTTAAGCATGCAGGCCTTACATTCTGTAGGACAACCCTCAACTCAGGTCCATCTGATGTTCACTCATTCATGGTAGGAACATCGCAGAGATGGCGATGTGCTCCTCTCAGTGCTTCACACCAGGGACGGGCTTGTTCCACCATTGGTGATGTTGACCTTAATCATCTAGTCATGTTGGTGACTGTTGGATTTCTCTACCTTAATTTCACCATTTCACCTTTGTAATTGATTAGTATTGGTGGTGGGGGGCGGTATTCCAATATTATGGCAATATCCTGTTCTTTGTCATACTTCCACCAACTAGCTTAGTATTCATCGACAGCTCCCACATGAATCAGTCCCCTCCATAGTGGTTGTCCAATGTTGATTATTTCCATGAGTTCCTCCATATTTATTAATTGGCATTCTCTTGTAAGGAAGAACTTTCCCTACTCTCCCATTGATTCATTTATTCACACCAGCATGAATTCATTTAGTGAGTTGTACTTGATTAATACTTACTTTTTGAGATAGGGTCTTTCTCTGTTGCCCAGGCTGGAGTTCAGTGGCCTTATCCTAGCTCACTGCTATAGCCTCGAACTCCTGGGCTCAAGCGATCCTCCCATCTCAGCCTCTCAAGGGACTGTAGGCATGTGCCACTGTTTCTGGCTAATTTTTAAAGTTTTTGTACAGATGGATACTCACTATGTTGCCCACACAGGTCTTGAACTCCTGGCCTCAAGTGATCCTCCTGCCTTGGCATTGATTGATTGATTGATTGATTGATTGACTGAGACAGGGTCCTGCTCCGCTGCCCAGGCTGGAGTGCAGTAGCACAGTCTCAGCTCACTGCATCCTGGACCTCCTGGGCTCAGGTGATCCTCCACCTCAGCCTCCTGAGTAGCTGGGACCATAGACACGCCAAACACACGTGGCTAATTTTTAAATTTTTTTAGAGATGGGGTTTTGCTATGTTGCCCAGGCTGGTCTTGAACTCCTGGGCTCAAGCAATCCTCCTGCCTTGGCCTCCGAAAGTGCTAGGATTACAGGCATGAGCCACCATACCTGGCCCTTGGCCACTATTTATTTTTGATGCTCAAATTGTTCTTCTTTTGACCATGGGAGTCCCTTCAAGCTGGTTCCTTTTGACAAGTCTTCATCATTCATTGAACACTTCCTTATTTTCTGCCAAGAAAATAATGTTTCAGCCACCCTGACCCCCATTTCTAACACACACACACACCACACACACACACACACACACACACACTGACTTAACAAAGATGATTTCAGTGAACCCCATGTATTATATGCAAACTTTCGTGTGCATTTTTCTGGGAAACAGACTAGCCTAGCTATGCACAGATTCTTAGGGAAAATCCCTGACCTCAAAACACTTAAGGACCATTGATTAACATCTCAAGGGACTCCTGGCCATTCTTTCAGATCTCCTGTTTATCAGGTTAATTATTGGGTAGTCTGGAGGGGCTTTAGCCTTCTTACTATCTTAATTACCTCCAACCTAAAACAACCTCTAGCTTACAGGAAATGCTCAGTATATGTTGGTTATTAAGATTATTAGGGAAGATTCTCCTGCTCTGTTGCTAGATGCCTCAGGGTCTGAGTCCTGAATATCCTAGTGGAATTTCCAGTTCAGCTGGCTATAGAACTAATAAAAATAAAAATAAAAAGGAGAAAAAGGCTAATTCTTTTTGGATCGTGAGAAGGCAGGTGTTAATTCCTGCAGTGCCCCAGGTGGAAGTTTATTGAGTCTTATGAAGTAAGCAGCCCTGGGATGGGAGATGTCCAACAGCCACCTGGATGGCCTCAGCTGCCTTGCTCCCTCTCTACCACCCACATGGTTGACAGTGGTTAGTTTCTTTCAGGAAAGATGGGAAAATATATGCTGGTCCCAGAACCCTCACACCTGAAGTGATCTTGTTCTCTCACACCTGAAGTGATCTTGTTCTCTCCTGAAACCAAAGCATGCATTGTTTCCTCTTCAGAGAGTTATGAATTGCCTTGTGGCGTTCATTTCACTTCACTGAATATTTCCAAATGCCTTCTAAGGGCAGAACTAGGGCTTGCTTTTTATTTTGTCAGTTGTAAGACACGGTCACCCAGCTTCTCAGCAATGTGCTGAGTGAGGCTGGCAAGTTCCTTGGGGTCGCTGGGCCTCATTTCCTTGTGGGTCCTGGGGAGCTGGATTATGGGCCATCTAGCTTCCTTCAAGCTCAACATTAGGTAACTCTATCATTGTTAGCTCCTGTGTTAGTTGACTTTTCATATGTAAATAATGAAGGATTTTTGCTCCTTATTTCAGCTAAATCCAAGTTCTTGTGTCACGACCAGGAAAAATTAAGCACATGGACACATTGAAGGGTGAGGACAGTGGAATTTATTGGGCGAAAAGGAAAACAAAAACCCTTTGCAAAGTGAAAAGGGGTCCCCCAATAGGCTGCCACCTCGCAGATTAACTATCAGGCCACCACACACAAAGTGAAGAGGCCAGGGCTCCTCCCCACTGCACAAGGCACAAATTTCCCCATTCTCCCAGGCGGGTCCCCAGTCCATTGCAGGCATGCGCAGACAAGACCCTGGGCAGGTTCTCTCATCTGCACAAAAGCATTTGATGTAAACACTTGTCGGGCAGGTTGGAGATTTTCCAGCGACCTTCCCTCATCTGCCTCCTGCATCTATCATTCCCTCCTCTAACAAAGCCCATCTAATGCCGTTATTATAAGGATAAGGATTAGGATGAAGACTGATCTTAACTGCTTCCTGCTGACAGGGGGCGCTGATTTGGGAAAGCAGTGGTCACATCTCCCTCAGAGGCCTAGCTAAGGCTTGCTGACAAAAGGGTCCATCGTCTGAGGCTCCTGTTGCATGATCGTTTGAAGTTTGATGGCCTGAACGCAAGAAGAGACAAACCAGGTTACTAGAAAGCAAGTATCGAAATGAACGGGGCGGTAAGGACAGCTCAAAAACCCCCAAGGCCTTTTACTTGTTTGCACAGAGAGAGGGAGGCCAAAAGTCCGACTGGTTAAAAAAAAAACTTTTACCCTTTTGCTGGCATGTCTGCCTACTGGGTTCCCTTCCCCCAAGCCCAATCCTAAGCCAACCAATTTAAGTTTTGGGAAATTAACTTTTTCTAGTTTGGAGGATGGATCTGAGGAGAGTGTGCCATAATACAGAGACCTATCGGTGAAGAGAGGACAGAGGAGGAAAAAGGAAAAAAGAAGGTGTTTTTTTCAAAGCAGTCCCAGGGGTTCAGGATGCATTCGAAAGGGTTACATACTGAAGATGAATGTCTACTCATCTAGAAAGAGGGAAGTGAGGCATCCAGATTCCCTTCTCTTCCTAGCAAATACCTGAGGTACATGAGGGAGAGAAAGTGAGGCATCCCTCTTTCTTTCTTCCAGTCTTATATCCCTGAGTCCCGGCCACTGCAACAGGTGCTTGCTGCTCATGGGTGTCAAAGCAGCTTTCACCCATGTTAACAAGGAGGGTTGGGGGTGGGAATATCTGCTCTTACCCAGATATGCACTATTTCCCCTGCTGTCAGGAGCCTTTGACTTCCCTAGACTTCATGTATACCATGGATACTAGCATGACTTTTATCCATGAAATGGGGAGGTTGGTTTAATTGGCAGGAATTAGTCATGCTCACCTGTGCTGTGCCTTTTAACTTATGTTATTATCTGCCTCTGGATCCTTCAGATCCAGTTTTCTTTTCTAGGGCTTTGACACAAAGCTTGGAATTGAGTTTAGGACAAAAATGTGTCTCAGGCGAGGGGTTATATGTACTCCTTATCTTAAGCCAAATGCTGAAGTGAAGCTGTGGAGTTGAGTCCTCCTTCAACAAGGGATAGAAAAGGATGTCTTGTTACACACCCAGATAACTGGTGGCTATAGTTATGCTTGCTAAGATTTGGGTGCATGGGGCTTGGCTTTGGTTAGCTCCCTTGGTCTTACTTTCCCAACAAGGAAAGTTGATGGGTGATGAGCACCCTATTTGTTCCCATCACCTGGGCAGGATTTGCAGGATAATTGCTTAGAACTAGAATATTGATCCAGATTTTTACATTACCCATCCCTTTTGTTCCCTCTGAGCTGCAGTTGGAGATTGCTGGTAGGTTCACAGGAATAAGCAGGGTTAGTCTAAAATGTAGGCAAAAACTTAAAAACAACTAATGAGTCTGGAATTTAATGACAAATGTATGTTAAGTTTTGAAACATAATTTCTCTAGCCCCAGTCCCCATTCCTGTTAAAAACAAATCAGGATAGGACTGAATTGTTTGCAAAATAGACTTTAGTCTTATACTTGGACTGATTATTTGCATAAAGTGCAGCAAGAATAATTATTTTTATATAGGCCTGAGATTGGTTTTGATGAAACTCAGTTCCACAAGGAATCTCAGATAGGACTTTCCAAGCTGAGCCCAGCCATGGGTGTGTACCCTCAAAATACCTGTGAGTTGGGTAAACTCCTTTCTTCTTGGGGTCCCAAGAACATGGGGTTCCTGGGCCTGTTAGAAAGTGACATTCTTGACTTGGCATAGGTGGCTCATATCTGTAATCCCAGCACTTTGGGAGGCTGAGGTGGGTGGATCACCTGAGGTCAGGAGTTCAAGACCAGCCTGGCCAACATGGCAAAACCCTGTCTCTATTAAAAAATACAAAAATTAGCCAGGCATGGTGGTGTGTGCCTGTAATCCCAGCTACTCGGGAGGCTGAGGCAGGAGAATCACTTGAACCTGGGAGGCAGTGGTTGCAGTGAGCTGAGATCGTGCCACTACACTCCAGCGTGGGTGACAGAATGAGACTCCATCTCAAAAAAAAAAAAGAGAAAGAAAGAAAAGAAAGAAAGAAAGGAAGAGAGAAAGAAAGAAAGAAAGAAAGAAACATACATTCTTTACTTACCACAGGCCAGGAACCCTATATGGGGACTGTGTAGACAAGGTATGAGGCCAATTTTCCTAAGGGGCTTTTATTGGCTTTGCAAGTCAAGCTTGACTTCTTAAAGGGAAGCATACCCTTCCAGTCAAAGCCTTGGTAAAACAACTCATTTGTCTGTTGCAAAAGAAAATGGATTCTTATTGCACAGATGCAAACAACTATATTGCCATAAGTTAGGAATACTCACAACTAGTTTCTAAATTCTGGAGAAGCCAGGCAGAGAGAGAAAGACAAATATGCTCAAAATTGTATTCACAGGAATATACCTTACTCAATTATTAAGGGCCAAAAATAACTCAAAATAAGTTTCCTTGACTCTGAAAAACAAGACAAAGATCAGCAATGTTCCAAGCAAAAGTCAGAAGATTACTTCAGTTTTCTGCTAGTTCAGTCCATTTGGTTAACTCTTATTTTGCTTGATATTTGTGAGGATTTCAGCTCTTCATGAGTCCTGTATGTTTTTACTTTATTCCAATGTCATAATCTCCAAAGTTATCAGAAACCTGCATTTGAGAGCATCTGTCAAATTTCTATAGCTGATTATAAACCATCTTTTGAAGAGAATCAAAACAAGACAATTGTCTATGAATAACAAAATGTCCAGGGTAGTTACAGTCATAAACATGATTGACAGAGTAATTTGGTTATCTCCGTGGTTTACAATAACTTAACATAACATCCTTAATTGTGCCTGATAGCATATACTCAGACATTAAAATTTTAGAAATCCCATACAATTTTGGAGCAAATATTTATATTATTCCCTAAAATATAACCTGAAGAAGATTAAACATCATTTTGGCAATCCCATGTACCTAAACATGTCAGGTGATCCTGTTTACCTCCCTTCTGGATGTTCCAAGGGCCTGCTGTAGCATTCAATATCCAGGTGTCAGGAAAAATGATTTTGAAACTGAAGTTTGATTTTAGGAAGCCTGTTAAATATGTTAGAAGTTTAAAACACTTCATGTTATAAAACAGAATTCCAGATTACCTTAAGTTATTTATTTTGCCAAAATGACGACTCAGAAATTTTAAAAAAGCAAAAACCTTTTATAACCCTTTACAAATTTTGCTAAAGAGCAGATAAGTGCTTTAAGAGTACCTTATTGTGCTTTTATTTCAATGCTCAATTTACAGAAAAATGATATAATACCCTTTTGAATTAGTAAATATGTTCACACATGAGATTTCTTTTCTTTCTTTTCTTTCTTTCTTTCTTTCTTTCTTTCTTTCTTTCTTTCTTTCTTTCTTTCTTTCTTTTTTTTTGAGACAGAGTCTTGCTCTGTTGCCCAGGCTGGAGTGCAATGGTGTGATCTTGGCTCACTACAACCTCCACTGCCTGGGTTCAAGGGATTCTCATGCCTCAGCCTCCTGAGTAGCTGGGATTACAGGCATGTGCAATCATGCCTGGCTAAGTTTTGTATTTTTAGTAGAGACGAGGTTTTGCCATGTTGGCCAGGCTGGTCTCCATCTCCTGAACTCAAGAGATCTGCCTGCCTCGGCCTCCCAAAGTGCTGGGATTATAGGCATGAGCCACTGTGCCTGGCCCCATACATGGAATTTCTTTTGCAAGATTAATTTTTATAATCCTTCCACAACTTGTTTGAACTTTTAGCTTTATCTTATCTAATTCAAAACAATCCTTTAACCCTAGGCAAAAATTTTCATTTTTTTTTCAAGTATCTCACTGTGTCACCCAAGCTGGAGTGCAGTGGTACAATCTTGGCTCACTACAACCTCTGCCTCCCCAGTTCAAGTGATTCTTGTGCCTCAGCCTCCCAAGTAGCTGGGACTACAGGCATGCATCACCATGCCCGGCTAATTTTTTATATTTTTAGTAGAGACATGTTTCACCATGTTGCCCAGGCTGGTCTCGAACTCCTGAGCTCAGGCAATCCACCCGCCTCAGCCTCCCAAAGTGCTAGGATTACAGGTGTGAGCCACCATGCCCAGCCAAAAATTTACATTTTACCAATAATCTTTAAGGCTGTTTTTTTTGTCGTTGTTGTTGCTGAGATGGAGTTTCACTCGTCACCCAGGTTGGAGTGCAATGGTGCGATCTCGGCTCACTGCCACCTCCGCAGGGAGGAAAAGTGAACATTCCCCTCTTTTTTTTTCTTTTTTCTTTTCTTTCTTTTTTTTTTTTTGATGGGACACAAAAATCACTGCTAACAAATGCAAATACAAACACATGGGGACTATACAAAATTTTAGAGCTTCTGCATGGGGAAGAAAAACAGTCATAACAGAAGGCATCCTACAGATTGAAAGAAGGTTTGGCAAAATCATATCTATGAAAAGGGTTGTTATCTAACATGCACAACAATATACTACTATATAGTAGAATGTACTACTATAACTGGGAAAATGAACAAAACCTAATACCCAATCCAACACTGGGCAAAAAACCTGAAAAGGTGTATCTGAAAAGAAAACTTGAAATTGACTAACAAGTCAAAGACAAATTGCTCAGCTTCACTAATCCTCACACAAATGTATAAGTGCAAACCACACTCAGACACCTCTCACTCTACTTAGAAAGAAACTTAACAAAACCAACAAAAAATCCCCATATGTTCACAGGCAATGGCCAATGTAGATTTGGAGAAAAAGAAACTTTCTTTTTTTTTTTTTTTGAGATGGAGTCTTGCTCTGTCACCCAGGCTGGAGTGCAGTGGCATGATCTTGGCTCTCTGCAACCTCCGCCTCCCAGGTTCAAGTGATTCTCCTGCCTCAGTCTCCCGAGTAGCTGGGACTACAGGCATGTGCCCCCACACCTGGCTAATTTTTGTATTTTTAGTAAAGATGGGCTTTCGCCATGTTGGCCAGGCTGGTCTCGAACTCCTGACCTTAGATGATCCGCCCACCTCGGCTTCCCAAAGTGCTGGGATTACAGGCATGAGTCACCACACCCAGCCAAAAGAAACTTTTATACACTATTGATGGGAATGTACATTACTGTACACATGATGCAAAACAGTTGAAGTTACCTCAAAAATTTAAAATTACAACTACCCTTTCATATAGCAATCCCACCACTGGTTATGCACTGAAAGCACATGAAATCTGTTACATTGAAGAGATATCGGGTTTCCTATGATGACTGAAGCACTGTTCACAATAGCAAAGACATGGAATCAACCTACCTGTTCATCCACAGATGAAGCAACACAGAAACCACAGTACACAATGGAATTCTCTTCAGCCATAGAAATTCATGAAATCATGTCATCTGCATCAACGTGCAGAAACCTGGGGGATGTGACATTAAAGGAAATGAACCAGATAGAGAAAGACAAACACTGCATGACCTCATGCATGTGAGAATGAGATCAACTTTATCTCTAAACAACTTTATCTCTTAGCAGTAGAAAGTTCAATAGTGGGCCGCATACAGTGGCTCACACTTGTAATCCCAGCACTTTGGGAGGCCAAGGCGGGCAGATCACTTGAGGTCAGGAGTTCCAGACCAGCCTGGCCAACATAATAAAACCCTGTCTCTACTCAAAATACAAAAATTAGCTGGGCATGGTGGTTGGTGCCTGCAGTCCCAGCTACTCGGGAGGCTGAGGCAGGAGAATAGCTTGAACTCAGGAAGCAGAGGTTTCAGTGAGCCAAGATCATGCCACTGCACTCCACCCTGGGTGACAGAGTGAGACTCCATCTCAAAAAAACCCAAAAAACAAAAACAATAACTTGGCAAATGTAACTAATCACACATACACACACAAAATCAAAACCACCACTCATATTCCATCTCACTCTAGATGGACTGGATACTACAAAAAAAGTTGAAAAATATTAAAAGACAAAACAATGATGTGTGGGTTTTCTACAAAGGAGGAACTTGTCTCCACAGTTCATGGAAACATAAGCTAGTATACACACTAAAAAAACCACTTGGAGTTTTCTCCAAACCTTAAAACGACAACTACCATTTCATCCAGCAATTCGACTACTAGGTATATATACACAGCACATGAAATCAAGACATGGAAGAGATTATCTGCATTCGCAGGTGGAATCCAGCACTATGCAGACTAGCCAAGATAAGAAATCAGCCTACCTACCTGTCCATCTGCAGATGAAGGGATAGAGAAGCTGTCCCACATGCAGACACTGGAATACTCTTCAGCCAGAAGAACACAATGAAATCCCATCATGGGAGCCACACGGTTACACCTGGAGGACATGAAGGTAAATGAAATGAGCCAGGAAGAAAGATAAACTTTGCATCCTTTCACTCATGCAGAAGCTGAGAAACTGTATCTCAAAGACCTGGAAAGCATAGCAGTGGTTATCAGAGGTTGGAGGGAAGAGGGGGAATGAGTAGGGATTAGAAAAGGGTACAAAGTTCCACACAGATGAGAGGAAAGAAATCCTGTTCTTCTATTCCACAGCAGGGTAACCAGGGTTAACAGTATGGTTGCATCTTCAAAATAGCTTGAAAGGAGGATACTGAAGCTTCTTGCCACAAAAGAATAAACAATGGTACAAAATAACAGAGACACTAAATACCCTGATTTCCTCATTCTACAATGTAAGGAAAGACCAAAACATTGCACTCTACCCTCTCATTGTGTTCCTTTGCTATTCGGCAAATTTGTTTAAAGAAACTTAAATACATGATGCTAAAATTCACGTGGAACCATGAAACACCCTGAATTTCTTCCAAAGCAATCCTGAGACATCCAGACTATGTGAAATGCATCTCACCCACTGATTTCAAATTTTATGGAAAAGTTAGAGACCCGCTTCCACACAGAGCAGTGGAACACGAGACAGGACCAAGAGGTAAACTCACACACCCGACTGATCCTCTACAGAATCCACAACAATAAGCAAGGGGGAAAAGATGCCCTATTCAATCAATGGTGGTGGGATAAGCGGCTAGCCATGGGCGGAAGAGAAACACTGGGTCCCGACCTCTCGCCAGACACAAAAAGGAAATCCAGATGAATAAAAGATCTAAATGGAAGACCTCAAACTATTAAAATCCTGCAAGAAAACATACAAAATACCTTTCTTCACATAGGTTTTGGCAAAGAATCTATGTGGCTACGTCCCCAAAAGCAATGGCAACAAAAATTGACATGTCAGACCTAATACTGTAAAGAGCTTCCACACAGCAAAAGAAATTAGCAACAAACAGACAGCCTACAGAGTGGGAGAACATGTTCCCAAACTGCATCTGACCAAGGTCTAATATCCAGAATCTTCAAGGACCTTTGCAAATCATTCAGCAAAAACAAACAAACAAAAAAACCCATTAATAAATGGGCAAGGGACGTGAACACACACTTCTCAAAAGACAATGTGCAAGCAACCAACAAAGAGGAAAACATGCTCAAACTCACTCATTAAGAGAGAAATGGAAGTCAAAAGCAGGTTGAGATACCATCCCACACCACTCAGAATGGCAATGACTGTGCAGACAAAGAACAGACCCTGGCAAGGCAGCCAAGGAAAGGAAACACTGATGTGGTCTAGGTGGGGATGCAAACTAGTACAGACACTGTGGAAAGCAGTTTGGAGATTTCTCAAAGAACTTAGAACTACCATCTGACCCAGCAATCCCGCTCCTAGGGATCTACCCAAAGGAAAATGCATCCTTCTGTCCAAAAGACACAGGCACTTTTATGTTCACAGCAGTGTCATGCACAAGGGCAAATAAATAGAATCAACCTAGGTGCCCATCAACAGTGCATAAGGTAAAGATGTGATACCTATATACCATAAAACACTAAACAGCCACAAAAAAAGACAATCACATCTTTGGCAGCTGCAGGCCATTATCCTAAGTGAACTACAGCCAGAACAGACATCCAAATGCCACACATTCTCACTTGTAAGTGGAAACTAAACTATGAATGTACCTGAACATAAAGAAGGGAACAACAGACAGTGAGAGTGACTACCGGACCCCCACAAAAACAATGAGAGGGAGGGGGCATTATATGCTGAAGACCCACCTTGTGGGTCCTCTGCTCACTGCCTGGGTCATGGGGTTGTTGGGACCCCAAGCCCCAGTGTCATGCAGTCAACAGATGTAATTAACATGTGTGTGTACCCTTTAGTCTATAATAAAAGTAGAAATTATTACACACACACACAAAGAACAAGCTTAGGAGCTGTATAAACAAAAAAAAAAAACAAGAAAAACCTGTAGTTATCCAAACAATCCTTTTCTGGCAAACACGCAGAAAGATTAACCTATGGACAAAATGAGAAAGCCAAAAAATGCAGCCCAAAATTACATATGGTGAATGCATTTTTCAAGAGAACACCAAATATCACAACAGTGAAGAGAGAAGTTTGCTCTATAATAGTCTTTGAGTAAAATGGATTTCTACCTGCAAAACAGTGAAATGGGCCCTCACATTACACAGGACACAAAAATCAATGCAAAGTATATTAAAGATCTCCACCCAAACCTGAAAACACAAAACTCCTAGAAGAAAACAGGGTGAGCATTTACTTCAGTGAAACCTGAATCTATGCACACAGATTGCCAAAAGGAAAGAAAACAAAAGGGAAAGGTAGGAGGAAGAAACCCATAGACAATGCAATCTTTTTTCCTTTTTTTTTTTGTGATGGAACACCCAAACACCATGAACACATGCAAATATAAACGTGTAGGACTATGGAAACCTTTAGATGTGTTCCACTGGAATGAATCCAATGAACCAAAAGAGAAGGTGTCCTGCAGAGTTGGAGACAGATCTGAAAAACTGTATCTCTGAAAGTGGTTGTTATCTAACATGTCCCAGAAACTAAAACCACTGTGTTTGAAAAAAACGAAACAAACAAAAAAATCCACTAATACCAAAGCTAAAACTGGGCAAAGGCCCTTAATAGACATTTCTGAAAAGATGACATGAATTGACTAAGGAGTCAAAAAGAAGTTGCTCAACTTCATCATTTCTCCCACAAAGGTAAGTCCAAACCACACTCAGATGGGGTCTCAATCCACTTAGAATGAATCTTACCTAAAACAACCCCCCTCAAAATGTTTATAGGTAACGGCCAATGTAGATTTGCAGAGAAAGAAACCTTTCAACACTACTAATCAGACTGTATATGACTATGTACACTATAAAAAACAGTTGCAGTTTCCTCTAAAAAGAAAAAAAAATACAACTGCTCTTTAGTGTAGCGACCCTACCCCTGAATATACACTGAAAGCACTTGAAATGTGTATGTTGAAGAGCTATCAGCCTTTCCATGGTGACCAAAGCACTATTTACAGTAGCCAAGATATGGAATCAACCTACTTGTCCACACACAGATGAAAGGATAAGAAACTGCAGTACACAATGGAATCTTCTTCAGCCATAGAAATTAGCAAAATCACGTTATCTGCAGCCACATGGAGAGACCTGGAAGGTGTGATGTTAAATGAAATGAGCCAGGCAGAGAAACACAAACGTGGCATGATCTCACACATGTGCAATCTAAACAACTTTATCTTGTAGAAGTACAAAGTTTAATGGTGGATACCAGAGGCTTGGGGGCAGGGGGCACTAGACAGGGATTGCAAATGGATACAAAGTTACACTTACCTGAGAGGAATAAATTCTCCTGTTCTATTCCACAACAGGGTGACTAGTGTAGGGACCAGCCCCACAGGGTCGGTGGGTCTCTCCCCGTGTGCGGAGATGAGAGAGTGTAGAAATAAAGACACAAGACAAAGCGATAAAAGAAAAGGCAGCTGGGCCCGGGGGACCACTACCACCAAGTCACGGAGACCAGTATGGCCCTGAGTGCCAGGCTGCACTAATATTTATTGGATACAAGGCAAAGGGGCAGGATAAGGAGAGTGAGCCACCTCCAATGATAGGTAAGGCCATGTGAGTCACATGTCCACTGGACAGGGGGCCCTTCCCTGCCTGACAGCCGAGGCAGAGAGAGAGAGGAGACAGAGAGAGAGAGAGACAGCTTATGCCATTATTTCTGCTTATTAGAGACTTTTAATACTTTCACTAATTTGCTACTGCTATCTAAAAGGCAGAGCCTGGTGTACAGGATGGAACATGAAGGCGGACTAGGAGCGTGACCACTGAAGCACAGCCTCACAGGGAGACAGTTAGGCCTCCAGATAACTGCAGGTGAGTCTGACTAATGTCAGGCCCTCCACAAGAGGTGGAGGAGTAGAGTCTTCTCTAAACTCCCCCGGGGAAAGGGAGACTCCCTTTCCCAGTCTGCTAAGTAGCGGATGTTTTTCCTTGACGCTTACACTACCGCTAGACCACGGTCTGCTTGGCAATGAGTGTCTTCCCAGACGCTGGCATTACCACTACACCAAGGAGCCCTCTGGTCGCCCTGTCTGGGCGTAACAGAAGGCTCGCACTCTTGTCTTCTGGTCACTCCTCACTATGTCCCCTCAGCTCCTATCTCTGTATGGCCTGGTTTTTCCTAGATTATGATTATAGAGCAAGGATTATTATAATATTGGAATAAAGAGTAATTGCCACAAACTAATGATTAATTATATTCATATATAATCATATCTAAGATCTATATCTGGTATAACTATTCTTATTTTATATTTTATCATACTGAAACAGCTCGTGTCCTTGGTCTCTTGCCTCGGCACCTGGGTGGCTTGCCGTCCACAGACTAGGGTTAACAGTACTGTACCGTATTTTTCAAAATAGCTAGAAGAAAGGGTTTTCAATGTTTTTGCCACAAAGTATTAATAACTATATTAAATAAAGAGATGCTAAATAACCTGATTTGATCATTACACAATGTACACATATATTAAAATGCTCTTGTACACTCTAATTATATACATTTAATAAGTGACAAGTAGTTTTTTTAAAGAAATGTAAACAAACGATGGCAAAATTTATATGGAAACATGAAACACCCTAAATTTCCAAAGCTATCCTGAGAAATACAAGCCACGGGGGATGCATCACTCTCCCTGATTTCTAATTACACGGAAAAGCTACACTTATCCAACCCATATGTTACTGGCATGTGCACAGAAACACACACCAAATAGTAAAATGAGAGAGCTTAATAATAAACACAAATTTATTTATAGTGAACACATTTTAAAAAACAACACCAACATGACAGAATGAGGATGAGAGAGTCTGTTCTATAATGGTTTTCAAAACTAGATATCCATATGCAAAAGAATGATATAAGACCCTTATGGAGCTAAATACACAATAATCAACTCAATATGGATGGCAGATAATACACAAAACTTGCAATCATAAAGCTCCTATAAAGAAAATCTAGGGGCCCGGTGCGGTGGCTCATGCCTGTAATCCCAGCACTTTGGGAGGCAGAGGCGGGCGGATCACCTGAAGTCAGGAGTTCAAGACCAGCCTGGTCAACATGGTGAAACCCTGTTTCTACTAAAAACACAAAATTTAGCAGACATCGTGGCATGCACCTGTAATCTCAGCTACTCGGGAGGCTGAGGCAGGAGAATAACTTGAACCCAGGTTGCGGTGAGTTGAGATTGTGCCACTGCACTCCAGCCTGGCCTACAGAGTGAGACTCTGTCTCAAAAAAAAAAAAAAGGAAAATCTAGGGCAACTTGGATGTATGCTCACAGTTTGCAAGAAGTAACAAAAAAAGAAAAAAAATCATGGAATACTTTGGTAGTGATTTTGGGTTTTTTAAAATTAGGAACCAACATCACAGGCAACCGAGAAATTATACACATGTGGGACCACATCAAACTTAAGAGTTTGTGCCCAACAAAGGAAACAATGAGGAAAATTTAAAAGCATCTTAAAAATTATTACAGAAGTTTGGAAAAACATACAGCTGATAAGGGGTTGTTTCTGAAAAGGCACATGCCAGTAGCAATACAAGCTGGCAAAACCCAAAACAACAGAAAATAACCAAAACAAAATTGGGCGAAGAACCTGAATAGACATTTGTGCAAAGAAGACATGAAACTAACCCAATGTTTACAAAAACGTGGTTAACATTACTGATCATGAGAAAAATGTGGATCAAAACCACACTCAGATTTATCTCATTCTAACTGGAATGAATGTTACAAAAAGATAAAAATACTACAAAAGACAAATGCTGGTGGGGATTTCCAGAAAGGGGAACTGTTCATGGGAATGTAAATTAGTGTTCACACTATGAAAAACAGTTGGAGGTTCCACAAAGAATGGAAACTACAAATACCATACCATCTAACAGTCCCACTACTGGGTATATATTCAAAACAAATGAAATCTGTATTTTTGAGAGTCAACTGCCTTCCAGTGTTTCTTCTAGCACCATTCACAAAAGCCAGGATACCTGATCATCCACAGATGAAAGGATTGAGAAATTCTAGTATATATACACAAGAGAATACTCTTCAGCCATCAAACTAATAGCATTATGTCATTTGGAGCAACACAGATGAACCTGGAAAACATTATGATAAATGTAAGGGATAAATGAAGGGAGGATTTTGAATGTTCTTTCTACCCAAAATTAATACCTGTATGAAGGAATAGAGATGTTAGGCACCCTGGTTTGATCGTTACCCAATGTATACATTTATCAAAATGTACCAGCATACCCCCTTATTGTGGACCTTTGTGATGTTAAAAAAAAGCAAAAGTTAACATAAATGAATACTAGTTGCTAAAAATCACAGGGATTCACAAAAGCTCTGAATATCTAAAGGAATCTTGAGAAGTACAATGAAAGTATGAGGACAATCTCTGATATCAAATTACATTGCAAATCTATAGTTATGCAAAATATGTGATACTTGCATAAAAGCAAACACCTACAGCCATGGGCAAAAAACAAACAAACAAACAGGCAAATAATCAACCCAAATGTATAGTCAACTGACTTTCACAAGGAACACTGCGAAGACATAATGTAAAAGGCAGAGTCTGCTCAATAAACGACTATGAGAAAAATTATATCCATATGCAGAAGAGAGAAAAAGAACCCTTATTTTACATGATGTACAAAATTCAACCCAAAAAAGATCTAAGACCAAAACACAAGACCTTAAACAATAAAATACCTTTAACAGGAACATAGGTTGAATGTATACTTCGGGCCACATGAATCTGTGTTCAACCTGGAAAAATGGAAAAGAAACACAAAAAACATCCTGAAGTTGGCGGGGTCGGGGGGGAAACTCATTGTCAATGGGATGCTTTGACACTGATATATTTTTTAATTGGTGACCAAAATCACATGTATCAAATGTAAAAATAAACACGTTAGACTACATCAAACTGAAAAGTTTCTGCGCAGCAAAGAAAACTATCTTCCAAATAAAAAAGCATCCCAAAGAATAGGCCAAAATTTCAGGCAAGTATATAACTCATGGGAGTTCTTCTGGAACCTGTATACAGAAAGAAACGCTGTGCAGTGGCAAAAAAAAAAAAAAAAAAATCTAATATTTGGCAAGGAAACTGAATAGACCATTCTGAAAAAACAAACAAATAAACACACACACATACGAAGCTGACCAACAGGTAAAAGAGAAGGACCTCAATATCACTATTAATTCCACAAATGTAATTAACAACCACATTCAGATAATACTTCACTATTATTGAAATAAATATTGCTAAATGAATGAAGGTTTCTAAAAATAAGAATTATGGTGTGGATTTGGAGAAAGCGGTGCTCATACCCTGTAGGTGGGAATGAATATTAGTAAACTGTGGAAAAGAGTTAGAGGTTCCTCAAAGAATTGAAAATACAAATACCATATGATTTAGCCATCTCCCTTCTGGGTATACATTCAAAATAAATGAAATCTGTATTTTCTGAAATCTGCCTTCCTAGGTTTCTTGCAGCATCATTCACAAAAGCTATGTTTATGGAATCAATCTAGCTGTCTATCCACAGATAAATGGATCAAGAAACTCTAATATATATATATATATAAGACAAAACACTTCCGTCATCAAAATAATGACATCATGTCACTTGAAGCAACAGGGTTGAACCTGGAAAACGTTATGTTAAATGAAATATGCCAGGCCTGGAAAGATAAACAGTGGATGATATCACTCAAATCTACAAAAAAGATTATCATAAAGAAGCAGAAGGGACAATATTGGTTACCAGAGGCTGGGGGATAGATGGGGAATAGGAAGGATTGGTTAAGAAAACAAAGTTACCCTCACATGAAAGGAATAAATTCTAGTGTTCTATTTCACAGCTCAGTCACTTTGGTTAACAATTTTGTAGTTTTTGGCTGAGCACGGTGACTCATGCCTGTAATACCAGCACTTTGGGAGGCCAAAGCAGGTAGATCACCTGAGGTTAGGAATTCGAGACCAGCCTGGCCAACATGGTGAAACCCCATCTCTACTAAAAATACAAAACATTAGCTGGGTGTTGTGGCAGGTGCCTGTAATACAGCTACTCAGGAGGCTGAGGCAGTAGAATCGCTTGAACCCAGGAGGTGGAGGTTGCAGTGAGGTGAGATCGCGCCATTGCACTCCAGCCTGGGCAACAGGAGTGAAACTCCATCTCACACACACAAAAAAATTTTGTAGTTTTCAAAAGAGATAAAAGGGAAGAATTTGAATGTTCTCTCCACACAAAAATAATATATGTATTAAGGAATAAAGATGCTAAGTACCTGACTTGTTCATTACTCAACATATACACGTATCCAAATATCCCAGTGTAGCCCTAATTATCAGGCTTCATGATGTGCAAAAAAAAAAAAAAAAAAAAAGAAAAGACATGAAACTTAACACTTATGAATACACAATGCTAAAAATCACAAGGACCCACAACAAGTCCTGAATATCCAAAGGAATCCTGAGAAATAAAATCAAAATATGAGGACCCACAATCCTCAATATCAAATTACATTGCTAAGCTGTATTTACACAAAATATGTGGCGTTTGCATACAAACAAAAGCCTAGAGCTAGGGACGAAAACAGGGAGGACAAAAAAAAATTAATTATCAACCCAAACCTATACATAGTCAACTCACTTTGACAAAGGATACCACAAAGACACAATGTGGAAGGCAGAGGCTGCTCAATAAAGAATTTTGGGCTGGACACAATGGCTCACGCCTGTAATCCCGGCACTTTGGGAAGCTGAGGTGGGCGGATCACGAGGTCAGGAGTTCAAGACCAGCCTGGCCAACATAGTGAAACCCCGTCTATACTAAAAATACAAAAAATTAGCCAGGTGTGGTGGCAGGTGCCTGTAATCCCAGCTACTCGGGAGGCTGAGGCAGGAGAATCGCTTGAACTGGGAGGCAGAGGGTGCAGTGAACGGAGATCACCCCACTGCACTCCAGCATGGGCGGCAGTGCTAGACTCCATTTCAAAAAAAAAAAAAAGAACTTTGACAAAAATGATATCCATATGCATAAGACAGATATAGGATGCTTATTTCACGCAATGAAAGAAAATCAGCCCCCCAAAATTAAAGGCCAAAACAAAAGACCATAAACCATAAAACATTTTTCACTAAAACACAGGTTGAGCCACATGAATCTCTGCTCACCTTTGCAAAGAGTAAGAGAAACAAACAAAAAACACCTTGGGAGAAAAATCTCTTTGGCAACTGAATACTTTTCCTTCTGCTGACATATACTTTATTTTATGGGTGACCAAAATCACATGTATCAAGCACTAAAAAGAAACGTGGACTACATCAAACTTAAAAGTTTCTGCACAGCAAAGAAAACTACCTTTCAAATAAAAAATCATCCTAGATATTAGGTGAAAAATTCAGGCAATAATATAGTTTATGAGGGGTTGTGAAATGTGTACACACAGAAAACACTTCAAAGTGCAAAAAAATCCAATCTAATATTTGGCAATAAACCTGAATAGACAATTCTGCAAAGAAGACATAAAATTGAACAACAGGTAAGAGAAAAGGTCGTCAAGGCCCGGAGCGGTGGCTCACACCTGTAATCCCGGCACTCTGGGAGGCCAAGGCAGGTGAATCACTTGAGGTCAGGAGTTTGAGATCAGGCTGGCCAATATGGTAAAACCCTCTCTCTAGTAAAAATACAAAAATTAGCTGGGCATGGTGTCACATTCCTGTAATCCCAGCTACTCAGGGGGCTGAGGCAGGAGAATGGCTTGAACTTGGGAGGCTGAGGTTGCTGTGAGTTGAGATCGCGCCACTGCACTCCAGCCTAGGCAACAAGAGCGAGACTCTGTCTCAAAAAAAAGGGGGGCATCCACCAGTATGCCCAGCTAATTTTTGTATTTTTAGTAGAAACGGGGTTTCACCATGTTGGACAGGCTGGTCTCGAACTGTGACCTCAGGTCATCCACCCGCCTCGGCCTCCCAAAGTGCTGGGATTACAGGCATGAGTCACCGCGCCTGGCCTCATCATATTTTCAAAAATGTCCATGGTCTATGAAAGGCTTAGCAACCTTAGACCTAGAGGGCTCTACACCCAGCTCTGTGAGCCTGGGCAGGCTGCTGCAACTATTGTGTTCCTGTATGTGAACCACAAGCCCACTCCATGGAGGTATTACAAAGATGACATAGCCTGTAGTGCAGGCCTCACAGGGTGGAAATGAGGTTGAAGGGAGGAAAGGAATTAGAGGGTGCTCTTGCCTGGCTCTTCTTCAGAGGGATGATGGTGAGAACAATGGTGATAGCTACAGAAATCTGAGTCCTCAGGATGATCTATGAGGTAGTCGTGGTTTCCATCGCATTTTACAGATGAGAAAACAGTCTCAGGGGGGCCCAGGCTCCATGCCCAGTGACACACCCAGTGAGTGTGGAGCTGAGCCTGAATCTAAAATCAGAGCTGTCTGGGGGCAGTGGGAGCACTGTGCCAGCTGGCTCAAGCCAGTCCCCTATGGTACAAGGGCAAGGTGGCTGGGGCGTAACTGGGGGAGGAGAGGAGAGCCTCACTGTCTTTGTCCCTGACCTGGCAGGTGGGGATCTTTAAGGTGGCTACCCAGGAGTGAAACTTCCAGAGAGCTCAGATGAGGGTGCAGAGGTAGAAGGCGAGTGAGCCTGTGACATGGAGGGGCTGCTGGGGTTCAGAGGATAGGGATCCTCCCTCCCAGCTGGAGGCCTCCACATCAAGACAGCAGAGGCTTCCTCCCCAGCCCTGCCCTCCTATGGCCAAAGGCCCTGAAACACCTCCATTCGAGAGACCAGAGCAAGGGCCTGGGAGAGCTGGGCTCAGTGTGGATGTGGGAAAGGGTGGGCTTGGGGCCACATTACCTTGTGATTTGTTAAAATCCCACCATAGAGGTAACCAGGGGGTGCTTGGTGGCCCTGGAGGGATTCTGAGGTTCTCCTGTCCCACAGCTGAGTTTGTCTTTCCCCACCTTGTGAAGCTTGACTTCTCCTTCATCCCCCTAGGAAGGAAGCCAAGAGCTCACCCTGATGCTCAGTCCCTCAAGAAAACCTCTTGTACCCTTTCCATTTTAAAGGGTTTCCTGAGTAGAGCACACAGAAACCATGACTAGTCTAAGTAACAGGAGACTGAGTTTTCACATGAACATGGCATTTCCTATTCCTAGCAACATTATCTGAAGATAAATGTTAGATGTCATCAGGGACAGTTGGAGTGATATCCCCCAACTCTGCCTGCAGACCTCCTTCTCAGTTTCCTACCAGACCTGGGTGTTGCATGTTGCTGTGCCAGGGTCTAACCACAAAGGAATGAGCCCTGCTCCACTCTCACTGTGTGTGCATCCATCGAGTCAGTGGCTGGTCATGCTCACACCAGCCCCTGACAGTGGGACAGTCCATCCTGGGGTTCAGCACATGGTGAGTGCTGAGCCTCACTAACCTAGCTGTGCGGGAGATCTCCAGCTAGGGTGATGGGCACCAGGCTAACAACAAGGTTGTGTCTGAGTTCTGATGCAGTGGACCTTGTCCACTATGTCGTCTGCTATGGATTGGAGCATTTCTTTGGCTTGAGGTGGTCATGTTATTAAATACAATATAGTATCTTCCTGATTCTTCCCTGCTTTGACCAAGTGCTGAGGAATGACCCCAGCACGCACAGATGTTGACCTACACTGTTCTGTGTGGGGCCATACACTTCTCAGAATCTGTGAGCTGACCAGAAGCCTGTGGGCTTTCTATGTGTATTTCACAGTAATGACCATGCCAGTGTCTGTTGTTCCCTGTACCTTTTGCTACCCTGGGTTATGTGACCACTGGGCTCACCTTATGATGATGGGCAATGGTTGGCATGTTTATAGGCTGTCACAGTTCCAGGTGTACTCATAGATCCTAGAACTCCCTGTTGTGGGAACACCTTATCCCATGCCTGAGTGATCACACCGTTGAGGAACAGGGCGTCAACACTGGGACCCATTTCTGGGTTCATGTTTTCCTCCTCTATTCAGGTGTCAAAATCTGGGTTTATTCTTTTCTGCACCATCTCCATTTAAGGAGTAGGGATATTAAACTGACCTTCAGGTACAGCTGTGGTGAGGGAGGAAAGAGGTGATTTATGTGAAGTGTATGGTGGTGTTGGTTTTTTTTTTTTATTAGAAAAATGACATGATTGAGGTTTGAGGGTTACTATAGGACAGGAATTCAAGAAAAGTGACACTTGTACTGTGCTGTGCATGTGGGTCCACATTTCCTGGGGGAAACACACACATTGACAAACACATTCACAATCACCACACATTAACTCACCCTTAGTTACTTCCCAACCCTCCTGCATACAAACCCACACCATCTAAATGATATGGCTGTTTCCAGAGACTATAGTGGATGGTCATAGTTCTTTATTGGGACTTCTGTTTCTCACACCACACCCCAGATCCTCACTCCTATCAGGAAGCTGAAGCCAGGAAGGGTCTCCAGACAAAAGCAGGCAAGAGAGTCCCTCCTTTCTCATCACTTAGGTTTGTTGTCAGCAAGGGAGTGCTCTTAGAATACGTACGGTGTTTTTTGGCTGTGAACTCCACCTGCAATGGGAGAAAGGAAAACACCCTGTGGATCAGATCATGCCATGTCCTGTTTGCACAGGTCTTTTATTCACTTGGTGACATTAGAGAACCAGATGGCAAAAAGTGGCCAAGGCACCAGCCCTATCATAAAGTATAGAGAGAGGATGCTTGTGGAAAAGGCAGTCGGTTTTCATGGAATGTTTTGCAAGTCCATGTTGACTGGAAAATACAAAACGTTTTCTCAAGAAGAAAAAGTTGCTACTGAGAAATATGCTCACTCCCAGACAGTTTGTAAGTGATGCTGTCATTTTCGACTCTGTCATCCATCAGGCCTCAGTTGGTCATGGACTCTAGCTAAAGGTCACTAAAGGTCACTAGAGCCCATGACCAACTGTGGCCTGATGAACGATGAATATCAAGTGCAAATGATATTCACTTGATATTCCCCCTCACCAAGAAAATTGTATTTGTCATCTATAATGTACATAGTCAGATTTTTTAATTTTTTTATTTTATTTTTATTTTAGATGGGGTCTCGCTGGGTCACCCAGGCTGGCGTGCAGTGATGTAATCTTGGCTCACTGCAACCTCCACCTCCTGGGTTCAAGAGATTTGCCTGCCTCAGCCTCCTGAGTAGCTTGGACTACAGGCATGCACCACCACGCCTAGCTAATTTTTGTATTTTTAGTAGAGATAGAGTTTCACTATACTGGCCAGTCCGGTCTCAAATTCCTGACCTCAAATGATCTGCCCACCTCGGCCTGTACTGGGATTACAGGCGTGAGCCACCGTGCCCAGCCATGGTCAGATTTTCCTATCTTCATTTCATTAATAAGGAAAGAAGCCCCTGAAAAAACATTTCTTTTCCAGACAAGGAAATGCAACTTACCTTGATAGATGACACTTCCTCCTCTGGATTATCACCTGCACACTCCTCCTGTAGGTCTAGGAGAACATAGAGTGACAGTTGGTGCATTGGTGCTGTTGAGGAATCCTACAAAAGGAGCCTTGGGGGATGTGGACCAGGGCTGGAGTATATGGAGGTGGGTGATTGACAAGCATGGACTGAGCTGCTGCTGGGCCATTCTCCTTGGTGGTGAAGGAAGGAAAATGAGAGAGTCAGAAAGAAATGAAGACAGAACCTTGGCTTTCTAGTGAGGGCAACTTCATCCATGTGAAATAGTCACCTTAAGAACCAGTCTGTAATCTCAGCATTTTGGGAGACTGAGGCAGGTGGATCACTTGAGGTCAGGAGTTCAAGACCAGCCTGACCAACACGATGAAACCCCATCTCTACTAAAAATACAAAAATTAGCCGGGCGTGGTGGTGTGCACCTTTAATCCCAGCTACTCAGGAGGCGGAGGCAGGAGAATGGCGAGAACCCGGGAGGCAGAGTTTGCAGTGAGCTGAGATTGCGCCACTACGCTCCAGCCTGGCGACAGAGTGAGACTCCGTCTCAAAAAAAAAAAAAAAAAAAAAAAAGGAATAATAATTAACTTTTCAAAATAAAAACAAAAAACACTACATCCTGATTGTTTCACTGGTAAATTCTACCAAATTCTTACCAAGAAAAATCGAGTCTTACCATGCAAGCAAGTAATCATAAAATCCTAGGTATTCCTTAGTTTTATATTTTAAAAATTGTGTTTACAAAAATGATATAGGAAGGTTTATAATATCTGTATTCATACTTGCCCAAACTGAAAGCAAATATCTAAACATTTAAGATGTTCTTTACTATTAAAAGTGAACTGGCCGGACGCGGTGGCTCACGCCTGTAATCCTAGCACTTTGGGAGGCCGAAGCGGGTGATCACGAGGTCAGGAGATCGAGACCATCGTAGCTAACACGATGAAACCCCATCTCTACTAAAAATACAAAAAAATTAGCCGGGTGTGGTGGCAGGTGCCTGTAGTCCCAGCTACTCGGGAGGCTGAGGCAGGAGAATGGGGTGAACCTGGGAGGTGGAGCTTGCAGTGAGCCGAGATCGCGCCACCGCACTCCAGCCTGGGCGACAGAGCTAGACTCTGTCTCAAAAAAAAAAAAAAAAGTGAACCAAGCCCGGGCAACATGGTGAAACCCCATCTCTACCAAAAAAAAAAAAAAAAAAAAAAAGAAAAGAAAAATTTAGTGAGCATGATGGCACATGCCTTAGTCCTAGCTACTCTCGAGGCTGAGCTGGGAGGATCACCTGCCTCTGGGAGCTCAAGGCTGCAGTAAGCCATGATTGCACCACTGTGCTCTGGGGTGACTGAGTGAGTCCCTGCTTCCAAAAAACAAACAAACAAACAAAAAAGTGAACCAAACTTTAAGTTGTCAATATATTTTTACTTGTGTAGTTGTACCACTATTGATTAACTTAATACATTTAAATTGGCGTGCATAAAATAAATGAAGAACATGGTATAGCATTTATTGAGTTATGTCTCTAATATGGGGCACTGAATAAATAAGCTGAAATAATTTGCCTAAATGAACTTAATGATTGAATTTTCACACTACCTTCATGTTCACCAGGGAGAATTTTTTCCCATAGGCAGATTTTTTTCACCCACTATTTGAAGTGGCAACTGATCTTGAAGCCAATGTGGACAGCTTCTTGCATCTTCATTTCAAGATGCTAGAAAATGTGTTACAATAAAGACAGCTCTTGACATCTTGCTGGCAGAGGACCACAGAGAAATTAGTAAAAACTTATTCACAGATCAAACTTTTGATCCCATTTTTCACCATCTGCTTTTCAATGTCACCTGAAACAGAGTTGGACTCTAGGAAGATCTTGCAAGGTTGATTGCACTTAAAGCCAGACTGACTGCGCAGGCAGATGCATTTATTTAGATGAGACAATATAGAAAGGCAGCAGATCCAAGTCACCAAGAATGGCCTGGGTTCAAATCCTACTTAGAATCTTCACATACCTGGGAGAGTGATATGAACCCCTCTGTGCCTCAGTTTCCTATTCTGAAATGTGGAAATGTTAGTATGGTCTATGCTATGGCATAGGGCTAAAATGGATGAAATACAGATAAAGCCTTCAGAAGACTCATGCCTTGCAAATGCCCAAGAGTGTTCAATCATTCAATGTCTGGAAGAATAATCCAGATACTCAGTAGTGGTTGAATACAGAGAGGGAGCTTGCATGGCTCCTGGGCAGGGGCGGATGGAAAGTGACTTCACCCTTTGTGTGGGCATGATGCTTTCCAGCTCATGGAGGAGATCTGTGATTTCCCGTGATCCCCACATCAGCCCCGAGAGATGGGCAGAGCAGGGGCTAAAACTTATATTTCCCAAATCAGCGAGTTAAAATGTAGACATTTTGAGTGACTTTCCCAGAGTTACCACAGTGAAGAGTAATAGATCTGGGAAAGAATGTAGTTGCTTCCCTGGGGATGGAGACCCCTGAACACCTGAGTCCTCCAGATCATGCCTTGGACTCTGAACCAAGAGCTCTTCTCACAAGATTTGTCAAATCTTGCTGCTCCAATATTTCTTTGGGATGACTGATGCCCTGGAAGAGGTGGCAGTTGGCTTACTGCACTTACCGACCTGCTCTATTCTCCCTGTGCTGTTGCTTTTATTAGTTTTATGGCCCATAAGACAAATATTTAAAGTCTCTTAGTTATGATGCATGGTCTGAGGTTTTATCTCAATCCACTGTTTCCACCCATCAGGTGATTCTCATCTGCTGGCCTGGAGCTGGCCTGCCATATAAGAGGACACACAGTATACCATGGAGCTGCTTATGTGCCCCAGTCTTGTGCACACTCATGCATTGCTTCTGCTTTCTCAGCTCTGACAATCCTAATTCTGGCTTCCAAACCAATTCTGTACTTCCCTCTCAGTTCTCAGACTTGCCTGAACTGTTTTACATTTTAATCAATATTTTAGTGACCGTGACTGAGCTGTGACATTTCATATATCATAGTATATTTTTATCCCTTTAAATTTTTCTTAATAGCATTTAACTTTATTTTTATGGCTTTTAGGAACATTTCTGGGCTACGTGTGCTGGCTCATGGCTGTAATCCCAACATTTTTGGAGGCCGAGGCAGGAGGATTGCTTGAGGTCAGAAATTTGAGACTAGCCTGGGCAACATAGTGAGACCTCATCTCTACAAAAAAAAAAATTTAATTATCCAGGTGTGACGGTGTGCTCTTGTAGCCCTAGCTACTTGGAAAGCTGAGGTGGGAGGGTCACTTGAGCCTAGGTGTTTGAGGGTGCAGTGAGCTATGATCATGCCACTGCACTCCAGCCTGGGTGACAAAGCAAGAACCTGTCTCTTAAAAATAAAAAGCATTACTGGGTTACAAGTATCTCCATTTTATTTCTCTCTAATCCTGAGGCTTAATTACTTTAATACACTAAAGGAAAGTTAAAAAAAGGTAGTATGCAAAGAAGCCCATATGCACCGTTTTATAAATTCTAGTTTTATATGCCATATATCTAGAATTTACCTTCTTGATCTACTGAGTCTAATTTTTTCAAACCTTGAAAAACTCAATATATGCTTCTTAGAACCAGTCTTCTGTTATGTAACACAAGTATCATTCCTATATTACACCTAACTCAAAACATTGTGATGATCAAATAAAATGCAAGAGTAGTCTATATACTACATAATGCTCAATAAATTACAAAGGGTCAGGGGTGGTGGTTGGTGCCCCAACCCTTGCATTGTTTAAGGGTCCACTGCACAGTATCTGGGGCCAAGACAGCATTGCTGGGTGCCCCTCCCCCCACACTTCCAGAGCACGCATGCAACGTCTGTTATAGACCATGTCAGTGAGCCCCACGCAGGTCCCAGAAACCCAACTCGAATGGCCTCAGACAAGGGGAGAATTATTACCTTGAATAACATGGAATCCAGGTGTGGGGTGCTCAGGGCCACCTGAAGCCAGAGGCCCGGCCCCTTTTCTATTTGCCCTATCTTTGACCTCACATTGACTGGCTTCCCTCCTGGAGGCAGACAGCTCTGGCAGAGCAGAGCCTCACCCCGGCACTCAATGCCATCCAATGAAGGAGGAGGCTGAGACCAGGATCCCAGAAGCCATAGAGAGGTCTTCTCTGTGGACCACACAGAGAGGTCCATTCCTGATGACCAGGACCAGGACCCAGACCTAACTGCCTTCCTTGGGGCACTACCAGAGGATGGGTGGTGCAGGCCTCAAGCCTAGGACAGCAGCTGACCACCGCCCCCTCACCCATCCCCTAACCCCCAGGCCAGGGACAGTGAAGATTCCTGAGTGAGCACCGCCCAAGAACCAAATAAAAATTCTAGCAAGGAGAACATATTCAGCAGAACTCTGGGGAGATGTGGCAGGAAGCAGGTCCCAGGCCTCTGGTGTAAGGGCTTACAGGAACCCAGAGGTCTCCCCATCCAGCCTAAGGCCACCTGGGCTGCTCCCTAGGACCAATTGACTGAGGAAGAAGCAATCTGAGCCTGTTTACAGCTGGGTCTGCAAGACGTGCTGGTGACACCTGAAGGTGGCCAGCTGCAGCACTGCTGCCCCACTCAGGGTGCCCTGAACAACAACAGGGAAGGTCGGCTTTCCTGGGGCAGAAGACTGAGGGGTATATTTCACTGGTATCTTGGTCTGGGTTGAGAGACCGCAAGAAATATGGACCACAGTGACTCATGAGGAGTTGCTAGAGGTTTGGCTGGATAATCAGGGCCTCAGAAAGATCAACGATCAGATTTGAAAAATAATGAAAGTAGCCAGGCACGGTGGCTCATGCCTGTAATCCCAGCACTTTGAGAGGCTGAGACGGGAAGATCACTTGAGACCAGGAGTTCAAGACCAGCCCGCTTAACATGGTGAAACCCTGTCTCTACTAAAAATAACAAAAATTAGCCAGGCTTGGTGGTGTGTGCCTATAATCCCAGCTACTCAGGAGGCTGACACAGGAGAATCGCTTGAACCTGGGAGGTGGAGGTTGCAGTTAGCTGAGGTCGTGCCACTACACTCCAGCCTGAGCGACAGAGCAAAACCCCATCTCAAAAAAAAAAAAAAAAAAGAAAGAAAGAAAATTAATGACAAGAAAAAAAGAAAGAAAATTAATGACAAGAAAGAGTGGGAAGGGGCATAGGGCTGGGCCTCTCAGAATGGACATTATGAGCAGACCCTGACATTCCATATAAACGCTCACCACATGGCACAAGAACACTCTCTGCAGAGGAGGTTTCAATAATCAGGTGGACAAAATGACACATTCCATAGATGTCAGTCAGCCTTGTCCCCCAGTCATCCCTGTGTTTGCCCAGTGGACTCATGGACAGAGGGCCAGTCATGGTGGCACACATAGAGGCTGTGCATGAGCTCATCAGCGTGGCTGCCATGGCTTAGATGTGGTTTGTCCCCTCCAAAAATCATGCTGAAATACAATTCCCAATGTGACAATGTTGGGAGGTGGGGCCTGGTGGGAGCTATTTGGCTCATGGGGCCAGATCCCTTGGGAATAATGTCCTCCATTGGAGTGAGTTCTTGCTCTCATGGGAATGGATTTGTTCCCTCAAGAACAGGTAGTTACAAAAGAAGAGTCTGGCTTCCTCAGTTTTTCTCTCTTGCCTCCTCTCTCTTGCCATGTTGTCACTTTGCCTGCTCCCCTTCCGTCTTCTGTCATGAGTTGAAGCAGCCTGGGCCGCTGACCAGATGCAGCTACCCACTCTTGAACATTCCAGCCACCAGAACAGGGGACCAAATAAATATCTTTTCCTTATAAGTTACTCAGCCTTGGGTATTTTGTTATAACAACAATAAATAAACTAAGACAGAAAATCTCCCTCTTCCCAAGGCTGACCTGGCTACCACTGACACCAAGTGCCCAATCTGCCAAGAGCAGAGACCAACATGGAGTCCCCTATATAGCACTAATGCTGGGACCAGCCAGCCTCCTGCTGGCAGATTGATTCCATTGGCCACTTCTATCGTGGAAGGGACATGAATGCTTGATGTGGATTTTCTGTCCCTGCTTGTAATGCTTCTTCCAGCATCACCATCTCTAAGTTCCTGCAATCCTTACCCACCATGGTGGCATTTCCCACAGTGTTGTGTCTAATCAGGGAACTCATTCCACTGTAAAAGAAGTGCAGCATGAAATTAACTGGTCTCACCATGTACCCATCGCCTGGAAGTGGCTGACCTAATTAAAAGTGGAGTGACTTGCTGAAGACTCAGTTATGGCATGAATTATTGAGAGACAGCACCCTGACATATGGGAGTCCTGTCTTAAGGATGCAGTCTATGTTTTGAATCAAGACCATGATGTGGCACAGTGTTTTAAGGGTGCCTGGGATTTGTTTTTAAACAGGTATGGAAAGACAGGCAGACACAGAAATGACTGGTATAAAGAAAAAAGCTTGTTATACTCATAGATTTCAAGAAAAGGGGACATACTGTGCCACACAGGGCCATACAGGGAAGCACCAGGGTGGTCAGGAGGCAGAAGACAGGAATCTGTATTGTGGTTTCCCCTGGGAAGGAACAGGGGAAGCAAAGCAAGCAGGTTTAGGATTGGCTAGTTTGAATACTTTCGGTGGGCTCTTAGGCACAGGGACAGACAACTAGATACATAGTTTTCTGGTACCTGGACTTGGAATGATGAGGGCAGGTGGATAGTGGCCCAGAGTGTGAGAGCCCAGTAAAGAAAGGGCTTCAGGCTATGAGCTCTGGATTGGTTGGTTTGCACATGAAAGGCACACTCTTTGCCATCTCTAGGAATTAGCTAACCCTGGGAGGGGTAGTGCCTATGGGGCACCCTGCACGCCTCCCTTCCTGTGGTGGCTGAGGTGGAATGGCTTGGCTCGTGGGGTTGGAATAAGCAGTGACCTCATAGAGCAGTAATTCCCACTGCCTGGCTGCAGACCACTGGGCTGCTCCCTGGTTGAGAATTACCAAAAGGGTCCCCCAACCGAAAGCAGTCACCACCTCACACCTAGAACAACAGTTACTCAGCTAGCTTGACCAGAGGCACTTGTTCACCATGAGTGCTTCCTCCTGGGTCCTGGAATTTGGCCCTACATCTCAGGGCCTTTCTTTGGTCGACTTCCCTCTCATTCTATGTGTGAGCCTTGTTTCCCAAATCTCAGCAGCCTAAATATCACAACCTATGGTAGAATAGGTGGGAAATGAGGGTGGCCCCTGCAAGAGCAAAGCCATTACACTTAGCCCAATTATTAGAAATGCTCATTCCCTGGTGCCATGAAGAAATAGCACTCGAACATAAATTTAATTTTCTCAGCAAGGCAATTTTTACTTCTATAGAAGGGTAGCACTCGTGAATAGAGTAATGGCAAGAGCACACCTGGACAGGGAGGGGAAAGGAGTTCTTATTCCTGATGCAGGTAGCCCCCACTGCTGTGTCTTTCCCCTATCGGCTAGGGTTGGACCACACAGTCTAAGCTAATTCTGATTGGCTATTTTAAGGAGAGCAGGGGTATGAGCCAAAGTGGCAGGGTGGGTAGTTTGGCAGGAAGGATGGTTAGGATCAAGTAACTCAAGGTGACTTAGGTCAGAGCGGGTGACCAGGGTGACTCAGGTCAAAGCAGGTGACTGGGATGAGTCAGGATGGAGCAGGTGGCCAGGGGAACAGAGGTGAACTACTGATTAGGACTGGCGGGAAGGTTGTTTACTGAAACTAGAAGCAAGGGGGAGAAGAGAACCAGGAAGTTAAACTTTAAAATGGAGAATCAAAGAATAAAAGAGTTGAACATACTGACATACTGATTCTTTGAAGAGAAACTTGGGGTTCACTATATTTAACACTTGGTTGCCAAAACCCTCTTATGGCAGCAACAGACTGCTGAGCACCAAAAATTCATCTCCTTTTCCATGGTGTATTCTTTTTTCTTTTTCTTTTCCTTGTCTTTTCTGATTCATTGATTGTTTGTTTGTTTGTTTGTTGTGAGACAGGGTCTTGCTGTATCACACAGGCTGGACTGCAGAGGTACATCCATAGCTCACTGCAATCTCAAACTCCGGGGCTCAGTGATCCTCCTAGCTCAGCCTCCCAAGTAGCTGGGACTATAGGTAGGCAGCACTATGCCCAGCTAATTAATTTTCATGTAGAAATGGGGTCTCACTCTGTTGCCTAGGCCGGTCTCAAACTCCTGACCTCCTCCCACCTTGACCTCCCAAAGCACCTGGATTATAGGCATGAGCCACCATGTCTGGCCTACATTCTATACTGCTAAAGAAGGCATCTGTTTAGCCTAGGACTGAATTTTCCAGATCCCTAAAAAGGAAATGGGGGAAAGATGATCAATTCAAACATAAATTCCCTGGCTGACACTTCTACAGATGAGGTCCTGCTGCATCCTCAGGCAACTGACTCCCCACCTTGGAGCTGATCCTACCAAACTGTTTTAGCCCACCTACATGCCCCTGGGCAGTGACAGACCCTTCTGTGGACCAGCGCCGGCTCACACACTCTGGCAAGCATCTTGGCCACTGGCAGGCTGGAGGTCACAGCAGAGTCGAGGTCTTTTGGGAAAGTCTGAATTTCAGCCTTGCCTGGAGTCTCATTCCCAAGCTCTTAGTTCCTTCGCTGGCTGGCTTCCCTCAGCATGAGTCGGTAGCTGCTTTCTGAATCTGCTACTCGTGAAAGGCTTAACAGTCTTTTTTTATCCTTTTCATGAGTTAACTACTCTTTACGGTTTAACAACCCTGAAATGTTTCCTGTTTAAATTACGGGTGTGGTTCATCTCCAGATACCACCCTGATTGACAAATATCTCAGTATCAAAAGATGGTATAGGAAAAAGGGTCATCTCTCAACTGTTGCTATAATTGACTTAAAACCCAAACTCAAATAAAAATATCTTCTTCCAAAGATAAGTGGGAGATGGAGAAAAGTTCAACAAACCATAATCACAAAAACATGAAAAAAACCATACTGAGGCACATCATAATCATCAAATTTCTCCAACCAACTCATCTAAGAGAAAATTTTAAGTGGCCAGAAGAAAAAAAAATTACAGCTTATACAGAAGAACAAAGGTAAAAATGACAGCAAATTTCTCAGAAATAATGCAAGTGGCCAGGTACAGTGGCTCATACTTATAATCCCAGCACTGTGGGAGGCCCAGGCAAGAGGATTACTTGAGGCCAGTAGCTCAAGACCAGCCTGGGTAACATAGAGAGACCTCATCTCTACAAAAATTAAAAAAAAAAAATTAGCCAGGTGGTGGGGCATGCCTGTGGTCCCAGGCATTTGGGAGGCTGAGAAGGGAGGATTGCTTGGGCCCTGGAGGTCAAGGCTTCAGTGAGTCGTGATCACATCACTGCACTCCAGCCTGGGTGACAGAGTGAAAATACAATGCCTTTCTGATGAAAAATTAATGGATTCCAAATTTGAAAATTGGCAAGTAACTTTCTTTAGTTTTAGTTGAGTCATGTGACATGAGACACTGTTCAATAATAATTTAAAATACATTTTATCTCAAAGGACATCCAGACCTATAAAGAAATGTTGCCAATTTTTAGCCTAGAAGATCAAACCTGTGACATAGATATTTTTAATCTTTCACATTTATCAAATAACAATTTCAGTTAAATGTAAAAAAATTAGTTTTATCATGATGGACAGTAATCCGGCTATGTTAAGTCAAAATTCTGGATTTAATGGGATTTTAAAGCAATAGACTGATGTTTCCCTTTATTGCTTTAGTCTGCTCCATGATACATATTCTAAAATATTGTGCTCAATTTTGACAGCAGACTCTATGAAAAACATAATTGATGGATATAGTTGCTAAAATCATTCAGTATATATGTGCAAGTTCTATGAAGCATCATTTTATGGAAATAAAACAAAAGCTATATAAGCGTTAGCTATGATTACTGAAAGAAATAGATGGTAATACATTTTTTACCTGGCAGTCTGTGCTTACATTTTCTCATTAATATGTACTATCTATGAATGAGCTACATAAGAACCAAAGAAAGAAAAAGCTTACTTGTGACCTAGCTAGCCAGTATAAGAATTTATATAGAAATGGAAACTTTTCATAATATTAATTGATAATGATACTGGGATGGGCTTGACACCCCCCTGCCAGTACCTGGCCCCCACCTGGTGTCCTGGGGCCCTCTCCACCCTCCCCTTGCCTACCTGCTCCCTACACTTCCAGCCAGAGTCAGTGCAGGTCCTCAGCAGTAAAGACGTTCTTGACCATTACCCCTTACATCTCCCAAACCCAATAACGAACACACAGCTTGGCTGCCTGGAACCTGATTGCTGTTTCATAAGGAGTCCTTGTTAGGATCATCACAATGGTGGCCATAATATCCACAACTACCCAGGATTAAATGTGAGCGCTTATGCAAGCGCTCACAAACATCCTACCCTCAGACACTGTGCTGTGAATAATACTGTCAACTGACCTGAGGGTTAAAGAGGTTAAGTAACAGCTAGGGAGTGATGGGGTTCAAATTTGAACTTAGAGCTGTCTGATCTGATTCATGGATGGCTAATGTGGTTTTCCGAAACTACCACTTGTCTAGACAAGCATTTCTCAACCTCAGCATTATAATTCCTTGTAGTGAGGGGTCTCTGGGCATTATAGGATGCTTATAAGTAACCCTGACCCCTACCCAGTTGTGACAACCAAACATTTCCAGGTTGCCATATGTCCCCTTGGGGAATGGGACAACATCACCCTGGTGGAGAACCACTGGTCTAGACTCTGTTATTGGTGTCCTTTTGTCATTTGAATTTGTGTTCACTTTTTTTTTTTTTTGAGACAGAGTTTCACTCTTGTTGCCCAGGCTGTAGTGAATTGGCGCAGTCTCGGCTCACTGCAACCTCCACCTCCCCAGTTCAAGTGATTCTCCTGCCTCCACCTTTCAAGTAGCTGGGATTACAGGCATGCATTACCATGCCTGGCTAATTTTTGTATTTTTAGTAGAGACAGAGTTTCAGCATGTTGGCCAGGCTGGTCTTAAACTCCTGATTTCAGGTGATCTGCCCCACTCAGCCTCCCAAAGTGCTGGGATTACAGGCGTGAGCCACCACGCCTGGCCACATTTTTGTTCGTTTTAAAAAGCCAGCTCTCCTTTTCTTCTATCTCCTAGATTTCCTGGCTTGCTTAGCAATGTTTCCCGCCAGTGTAAGATGGTACAAATATTATTCTAAATTTTCTTTTAACATTTCGTATGGTTTTTTTTCAATATTTAAATCTCTAGACCACCTAGAATTTACCTTTTTATATGATGTGAGGGTCTGCAACTTCATTCCTGAAGTCAGTGAGACCACAAACCCACCGGGAGGAACAAACAACTCTGGATGCACTACCTTTAAGAGCTGTAACACTCACTGCAAAGGTCTGCGGCTTCTCTCCTGAAGTCAGTGAGACCACGAACCCACTGGAAGGAAGAAACTCCGGACACATCTGAACATCTGAAGGAACAAACTCCAGACACACTATCTTTAAGAGCTGTAACACTCACCGCAAGGGTCTGTGGCTCCATGCTTGAAGTCAGTGAGACCAAGAACCCACCAGAAGGAACCAATTTCGGACACATTTTGGCAACCATGAAGGGGTTATCGCCTATCGCCAAGCAGTGAGTACCATCAGACCCCTTTCGCTTGCTATTCTGTCCTATTTTTCCTCAGAATTTGGGGGCTAAATACCTGCACCTGTCAGCCAGTTGAAAGCGACTAGTGTGGCCACTGGACTAAAGACACGGGTGTCAAGCTTTCTGGGAAAGGGCTAACAACCCCTGACTCTTCAGAGCTGGCAGCATTGGTTTGCCTAGAACCAGCTTCCACTTTTCATGTACTTCTGGGCTGAGCCGAGCATCAACAGAGAGGAAAGTCATTCAGCTCCAGGGTCCCGAAAACAAGTTGGTTGACCCTGCAGCCATGAGCAGAACTCTCAAAGTCATGTCGCCCAAGTGAGACTCGCCCAGCTATCCTATTTATCCTGACCCTTGCCTCCTGGGTCCTAGCGTCTGTCAGACAAACTTCCTCTTGCCTCTTTTCTCTGAGACTAGTCCTGCTTCTAAAAACCACTCCCTGTCTCTGGTGCTTTCCTAGTTCCTCCTATAAGAATGATTTCTAGTATAAATTTCAGGACTCTGTTACCTTCTTTAGGCACCCAGACTCACCAATCAGAAAGACATAATTTTTGCCCAAAGCGCCATTGGGCAGGGGACTATCTGGAATTTTAGGATCCCTTCTCAGACCAGCAGACCTAAAAAAAGCTATTCCTGAAGCTAGGATATGGGGAGCTTCAGAAATGATATCCTTCCTATTCAAGTGAGGACAAAAAGCGTCACTCTTCCAACCCTGGATATCCCTTCCCTCCCTCAGGGTATGGCCCTTCACTTCATTTTTGGGGCATAACATCTTTATAGGACACGAGTAAAGTCCCAATACTAATAGAAGAATGCTTAGGACTCTAACAGGTTTTCGAGAATGCGTCAGTAAGGGCCAATAAATCTGATTTTTCTCAGTCCTCTCTGTGGTCTAGGAGGACAGGCAAAGGTGCAGGTTTTCGAGAATGCATTGGTAAGGGCCACTAAATACAATATTCCTCGGTCCTCCTTGTGGTCTAGGAGGAAAACTACTGTTTCTGCTGCTGCATCAGTGAGAGCAACTATTCCGATCAGCAGGGTCCAGGGACCATTGCAGGTTCTCGGGCAAGAGGTATTTCTGCTGCTGCATCAGTGAGCGCAACTATTCTCATCAGCAGGGTCCAGGGACTGTTGTGGGTTCTTGGGCAGGGGGCAAAACAAACAAACCAAAACTGTGGGCGATTTTGTCTTTCAGATGGGAAACACCCAGGCATCAACAGGCTTACCCTTGAAATGCATCCTAAGCCATTGGGACCAATTTGACCTGCAAACCCTGAAAAAGAGGTGGCTCATTTTTTTCTGCACTGTGGCTTGGCCCCAGTATTCTCTCTTTGATGGGGGGAAAATGGCCACCTGAGGGAAGTATAAATTACAATACTATCCTGCAGAGAGAAGGCAAAAGAAGTGAAATACCTTATGTCCGAGCTTTCTTTTCATTGAAGGAGAATCCACAACTATGCAAAGCTTGCAATTTACATCCCACAGAAGGACCTCTCAGCTTACCCCCGTATCCTAGCCCTCTATAGCTCCCCTTCCTATTAATGATAAGCCTCCTCTAATCTCCCCAGCCCAGAAGGAAACAAGCAAAGAAATCTCCAAAGGACCACAAAAACCCCCGGGCTATCAGTTATGTTCCCATCAAGCTGTAGGGGGAGGGAAATTTGGCCCAACCTGGGTACATGTCCCCTTCTCCCTCTCTGATTTAAAGCAGATCAAGGCAGACCTGGGGAAGTTTTCAGATGATCCTGATAGGTACACAGATGTCCTACAGGGTCTAGGGCAAACCTTTGATCTCACTTGGAGAGATGTCATGCTATTGTTAAGATCAAATCCTGGCCTTTAATGAAAAGAATGTGGCTTTAGCTGCAGCCTGAGAGTTTGGACATACCTGGTATCTTAGTCAAGTAAATGATAGAATAAGAGCTAAAGAAAGGGACAATTCCCTACCAGTCAGCAAGCCATCTCCAGTGTGGATCCCCACTGGGACCTAGACTCAGATCATGGGGACTGGAGTCATAAACATTTGCTGACCTGTGTTCTAGAAGGACTAAGGAGAATTAGGAAAAAGCCCATGAATTATTTGATGATGTCCACCATAACTCAGGGAAAGGAAGAAAATCCTTCTGCCTTCCTTGAGTGGCAAAGGAGGCCTTAAGAAAATATACTCCCCTGTCACCCGACTCACTCAAGGGTCAATTGATCCTAAAAGATAAGTTTATTACCGAATCAGCCGCAGATATCAGGAGAAAGCCCCAAAAGCTAGCCCTGGGCCATGAACAAAATCTGGAGGCATTATTAAACCTGGCAACCTTGGTGTTCTATAATAGGGGCCAAGAGGAAGCACAGTGGTTCATTGTTCTGGACTTCAAGGACGCCTTCTTCTGTATTTCCCTGCACTCTGACTCCCAGTTTCTCTTTGCTTTTGAGGATCCCACAGACTACATATCCCAACTTACATGGACAGTCTTGCCCCAGTGGTTTAGGGATAGCCTTCATCTGTTTGGTCAGGTACTGGCCCAAGATCTAGACCACTTCTCAAGTCCAGGCACTCTGGTCCTTCAGTATGTGGATGATTTGCTTTTGGCTACAACTTCAGAAGCCTCAGGCCAGCAGGCTGCTCTAGATCTCTTGAACTTTCTAGCTAATCAAGGGTACAAGTCGTCTAGGTTGAAGGCCCAGCTTTGCCTACAGCAGGTCAAATATCTAGGCCTAATCTTAGCCAGAGGAACCAGGACCCTCAGCAAGGAACGAATATAGGCTATACTGGCTTATCCTTACCCTAAGACATTAAAACTGTTGTGGGGGTTCCTTGGAATCACTGGCTTTTGCCAACTATGGATCCCAGGATGTAGTGAGAGGGCCAGACCACTCTATACTCTAATCAAGGATACCCAGGGGGCAAATACTCATCTAGTAGAATGGGAACCAGGGGCAGAAACAGCCTTCAAATCCTTAAAGCAGGCCCTAGTACAAGCTCCAGCTTTAAGCCTTCCCACAGGACAAAATTTCCCTTTATACGTCACAGAGAGAGCAGGGTTAGCTCTTGGAGTCCTTACTCAGACTCGTGGGACAACCCCACAACCAGTGGCATACCTAAGTAAGGAAATTGATGTAGTAGCAAAAGGCTGGCCTCACTGTTTAAGGGTAGTTGCGGCGGTGGTTGTCTTAGTGTCAGAGGCTATCAAAATAATACAAGGAAAGGATCTCACTGTCTGGACTACTCATGATGTAAATGGCATACGAGGTGCCAAAGGAAGTTTATGGCTATCAGAAAACCACCTACTTCCCTACAATAAAGGCTCATGTGTGGTGAGATTGGGGTATAAGGAGACTTTGTAACTCTCGTTCAGTATATATGGACATGGGAGGTGCTAGAAGGGAGTGAAAGCATAGTTCTTTCAGAGTGCTGTTTAGGCATCAATAGCCTGTGTAATCACAGATGAAAAAAATGCCTGAAGTTAGGTGAAACCTGGGGTTACTGATATCCAGGACTGACATCAGAAGGTGTTCTTATTGACAGCCATGCTGAAGTTTATGCACGTGAGATTTGAGGCCTGTGTGGCTGGTAAATTGGTGACTATGGGACTGATTAATTTGGTGATGTTTAGTACTGGGGTGGATAAGTTCCACTGTCCAGGGACAGGGACTGGGACATACATTGAAAATGCAAGGGGAGACACATCCAGCAGTTGGTTGGATTACCAGGAGAGGCTTCTTGTATTCCTGTAAGGGTGGTGTTAAACAGGCTCCAGAGATGAGAATGAGAGTTAAGGGTTTCCTGTAGCCTGGAAAGGTCTAATTTCTTGTATGGACTGGGAGTACTGGAGGGCTGGACTAAGTTTTTAATTTTGTGGGGGAAAAGAAAGAGAGATCAGACTGTTGCTGTGTCTATGTAGAAAGAAGTAGACATAAGAGACTCTATTTTCTTCTATTGTTTGAAATAGCATGATTAGATTTTTTGTAGAGACTCTAACTCCCCCTCTTTTTCAAAGAATTTTAATAGAGCTGAGATAAGAGGCATATTTACTTTTAGTTTGCTCTATTGCTACCTTAGGTCCTTCTGATCACACAAGCTTACCGCAAGGCTGACTGTAGATGTGCTCAGGAATCTCTCGTTGACTTGTCCTCAATGACTACACTCGAGCGTACCTTCACCTTAGAGAAAAGCCCCACGTTGGGCGCCAGATGAAGGGGTTGCCTGCCTCTCCACACCTGTGGGTGTTTCTCATTGGGTGGGATGAGAGACTGAGAAAAGAAAGAGACACAGAGACAAAGTATAGAGAAAGAAATGTGGGCCTAGGGGACTGGCGCTTAGCATATGGAGGACCTGCGCCGGCACTGGTCTCTGAGTTTCCTCAGTATTTATTGATCATTATCTCTACCATCTCAGAAAGGGGGATGTGCCAGGACAATAGGGTAATAGTGGGGAGAGGGTCAGCAGGAAAACATGTGAACAAATGTCTCTGTGTTATAAACAAGGTTAGAAAAGGTGCTGTGCTTTGATGTGCACATACATAAACATCTTTGGTGCATTAAAGAGCAGTATTGCTGCCAGCATGTCTCACCTCCAGCCTTAAGGTGGTTTTCTCTTACCTCAGTAGAGGGAACATACAATCGAGTTTTACACAGAGACATTCCATTTCCTAGGGACCAGCAGGAGACAGATGCCTTCCTCTTATCTCAACTGCAAAGAGGCCTTCCTCCTTTACTAATCCTCCTCAGTACAGACCTTTTACAGGTGTCAGCCTGGGGGATGGTCAGGTCTTTCCCTTCCTATGAGGCCATATCTCAGACTATCACATGAGAAGAAACCTTAGACAATACCTAGCTTTCCTAGGCAGAGGTCCCTGTGGCCTTCCGCAGTGTATTGTGTCCTTAAGTACTCGAGATTAAAGAGTGGTGATGACTTTTAACAAGCATACTGCCTTCAAGCATTTGTTTAACAAAGCACATCCTGCATGGCCTTAAATCTATTGAACCTTAAGTCAACACAGCACATGTCTCTGCAAGCACAAAGTTAAAGGTAAGGTTACAGATTAACAGCATCTCAAAGCAGAAGAATTTTTCTTAGTACAGAACAAAATGGAGTCTCTTACGTCTACTTCTTTCTACATAGACACAGTAACAGTATGATCTCTCTTTCTTTTCCCCACAAATATCTTGTTGGATATGCCATTCTTTAGCCTCATCTTGGAGGCCCCCTCAGTCAGACATACCTATATGGGTATAATATGTCCAAAAAGCATTGGCCCCCCATTTCTCAGGGCAGTCAGATCAGATCATTTTTCCTTGGTGATATGTATGGCCATTGTGAGAACAGAGAGAAGCAGTTTTACAACATTTTGTTCTCATGTAAGTATACACGGCAAAAGATGTGGGTGTTTGGAAGGGGCTACCTAATCCCCAAGAGTTTCTGAGAGAATGCTGGTTGACTCCCCCAAGGGAGGCACACTGAGATGGGGGGTGTGTTGCAGCTGGAGAAAGGGACATAAGTACGAAGAGGATGGCAGGAAACCTAAAAGGAGTCAAGACGTGTTCTAGGTGGAATGGTCGTAGGAAAGAGGAGGGAAAAAGGAGTAAATTGCTGTTAGAAGGAAGGACGATAGAAAAAGGGTTGATGTGATAACTTGATGTGATTAAGATTTTTGTCTCGGCTGGAGCTACAGTATATAATCCTACTGCAAAAAGTGTAGTTACTGTACTGCTTAATAATGTAATGAAGCAGTAGAAGGATTCCATTAAAGAGAGCAAGGGGAGATGTCAAAGATCATGTAGGTTTTCTACTTATCCTCCTTTAGGTAGAAAAAAGTTCCTTTTCAGGATTAACTGCGGGAGTTTTTCTGCTCAGAGGTTTTTCTTTCCGAAATATGAGATGCAGATCCTCTGGTGGCTGACAGGTGTATCGAGGCTGGTCTGGCTGACTTCGTGACTCCTGAGGTGATGATCCTACAAGTTCCTCAGGAGGTGTCCAAGGTTTGACTCAGGTGTGGTGAATCCAGGATTCCACTCCTACTACTTTAACTGCAGTGGGGGTAGAGAGGATTACTGAGTATGGTCCTTCCCATAAGGATCCATAGATGGAGACGTAGACAGGAGAGACTTGACCAATACTAGATCTCCTGATTGAAACAACTCTATTCCTTTTTCCCTGTCACACTTTTCAAGTAAAGTTTTAAGATTCTGTTGATATTTTGCCAGAGAAGTTATATCTTTGACTAAATTGGCCATTTCCTGATCAAGCAGGAGGTCATTTGTGAGAAAAGGCCATCCATATAGCATTTCATATGGACTGAGCCCCATTCTGTGCGGGGAGTTTCGAATTCTTAATAAGGCCATGGGCAAGAAAGTGGGCCATGGGAGGTGAGTTTCTTGTGTTAGCTTTCTCAAATGCCTCTTAAGTGTTTCATTAGCCTTTTTGACTTTTCCTGAGGATTGTGGCCTTCAAGCACAGTGAATGTGATATTGTATTCCTAGTGCCTTGGAAATTCCTTGAGTTATTGTAGCTTTAAAAGCTGGTCCGTTGTCACTCTGTAAGCTTTGGGGAAGTCCAAATCTAGGAATTATTTCATGAACTAAGACTTTAACCACCTCTTGGGTCTTTTCTGTTCTACAAGGGAAGGCTTCCACCCAATTTGTAAAGGTATCAACACAGACCAGTAAGTACTGAAATCCTCCTGACTTTGGCATATGGGTAAAATCTAACTGCCAGTCCTCTCCAGGATAATGTCCTGTTCTTTGTCTGCCTGGAGAGGCCTTATGGTGGGCTAAGGGGTTATACTTCTGGCACACTTCACAGGCTTTGATTACTTGCCGGATGGTTTTGAGAGGTTTGACCCCATAAATAGGGATGTGGCCATCTTATGGGTACTTTCAATACCCACATGAAAAGTTTGGTGGAGGGTTTTAAGTATTTTCACTGGCTGGCTTCAGGTATGACCACCCTTCCTTCCTCTGTTGTTAGCCACCCTGAGGGGAGAAAACTATGTCCTTGTGAAAGTCCCCAATTCTGGTTCAGTTGGGGAATACCGGGGCTTAACTTCCTGGAGGGGGTTGCTCCATACCAGGGGTCCTTCCATGGGTATTTCTGGAGGAAAGTCCCGCCTGGCAGCAAGTTTGGCCTCAGCGTCTGCTTGGCGGTTTCCTCCTGCTTCCTCTCCTTCACCTTTTTATTTTTTATTTTTTTATACTTTAAGTTCTAGGGGACATGTGCACAACATGCAGGTCTGTTACATGTGTATACATGTGTCATGTTGGTGTGCTGCACACATTAACTTGTCATTTACATTAGATAGATCTCCTAATGCTATCCCTCCCCCCTCCCCCCACCCCACGACAGGCCCCAGTGTGTGATGTTCCCCACCCTGTGTCCAGGTGTTCTCATTGTTCAATTCCCACCTATGAGTGAGAACATGCAGTGTTTGGTTTTCTGCCTTTGTGATAGTTTGGTCAGAATGATGGTTTCCAGCTTCATCCATGTCCATACAAAGGACATGAACTCATCCTTTTTTATGGCTGCATAGTATTCTATGGTGTATATGTGCCACATTTTCTTAATCCAGTCTATCTTTGTTGGACATTTGGGTTGGTTCCAAGTCTTTGCTATTGTGAATAGTGCCACAATAAACATATGTAAAGGCAGGAGGATCCCTTGAGCCAAGGAGTTTGAGGCTGCAGTGAGCCATGATTGCACCACTGCAATCCAGACTAGGCCACAGAGCAGCATGCTGTCTCAAAAAAAAAAAAAAAAAAAAAAAAGAAAAGACTTTTGTAGTAAGGAACATTTAAAATTTGTGTGTGTTTGTGTGGGGGACACACTATAAATCAATTGGCCCATTAAAATAATGGACTAGTAGTTAAAAATATATTGTTTAAAAGGACAAATAATATGGCAATCATGATGTCTCATATGAAAATCAAGACTCAAGTTGACAAGTAAAACATTTAACACCCAATTAAACTCAACATCAGCAACGTTTAATTTCAGCAAAACATTATCTGTTACATTAAAATTGTTAATTTGTATTTTATTAGTGTTATAGTTTTATTTGTATTTAGTTTGTAATTTTGTTTAGGTTGTATAAAAACATTGAATTTATAGCTAAACATTATAGAACATTATATTTGCATGTATCCAAGTAGCATTATTGAAAAACTCATTTGGATAAACATTGAGATTTTAGGAGTTCCTTTAAAAGAGTTCTGTACATAACTACATTTAAGAAACTCCCTCATGACAATTCCATGAGATAGTTACTATTATCCACATTTTGCAGATGAAGTTACTGAGACTTAACAAAAATAAGTAAAATTGTCTACGGTTATGAGTGTAGCAAGATACCAGTGAAGCTGAAACTTGAACCCAGGTTTGCCTAAATTCAAAGTCTGTGCTGCCTCATTTACAGGGAAAGATGGTACTGGAGCCCCCGGAATAGGTGGTGTGAGGGCCTCTGAAGGTCAGAAGGCAACCTGGGCTTCCTGGTATTCAAAAGACAGGAACAAGTGTAAAAGAGGGGAAGAGGTCTCAGAAAGCAAGATGAGACATAGTTCTTGGCCAAGTGTCCTCCTGGCAGCCCACAGACACCTGAAGATTCAGTCGTTCCTCTTCTACGAACCCCTGTGCTGGGGGCTAAGGATACAGAGACAATAAGACTGTGCCTTCCTAGTCTTCAAAGAGTTAATGGTGTTGCTACTAACTTAGAGGATGTGTGCTCGAGAGAGGACTCATTTGAAAGTCTGCAAATTCCCAATGTTTACCCACTGCCCATGTTCACTGAAAGTTATTCCAGTTCAGCTTTTTCAGTCCAGCTGAGCAATGAACTCCACCTAAACTCTGCCCCTCCTCTGCTATAAAACAAAGTAGAAGAAGAAAAATGTAGAAGTGGCAAAGAGATCCATTGAGTAACCCATCCAAGAAATACATGTGGCAGGTCTGTCATAGTAATGGAGTGATGCTGGGTATTGTGGGGCACAGATAATTCAGTTCTTGCTCTTCAAGGATTGTTTATTAATAGTAACAATAACAGCAGCTAATACTAAGATGAGGCGTACATATGCGAAACACTGTTCTAAGTGCTTTACATTGATTAACTCATTTAATCCTCATAACTGATCTGTGAGGTAGATATTATTACATCCATTTAACTGAGCCACAGAAAAGTTAAATATTCATCCGGGATCACACACACTAGTAAGGGCAAGGCTAGGATCGGCATCCTGGCAGTCTGCTCCAGAGCCTGCCATGCTCTCACCTACTGCACTACAGTGGGGGCTGAATGTCCATTGGCTTCATTCCCCCTGGGTGGGTAACAGCTGGGAGTGCCCTGATTGCATTAATTCATACTAAGGTTGGTGGATTTAAAACTTCCAAGGAAAATTTGCATTTTAAAAGCCAAACTTCTCGATCTAAAGGAATACCTGGCAGATTGCTGCAGGACATCTGGTTGAGTTCAGCTTTGTTTCACTCGGCTGAGCCCTTTAAAATGTACCTGCCTGTTTCTGCCCACCCCAATGCTCCCCCAAACCCTCCCCTTTCCAAAGACAATGCAGGAATTTCCCTATTCTTCAGTGACTCCCTAGAACTGCAGGGTCCACCCTAGAGCACCCTACCTGGCAGCACTTAACTTGTTTAACAGGAATTGGGTCTGTGAGTAAGGAGATCCCCAGCGTGCCGAGAAGACTGACCAGGAGCAGCATCAAGATGAAGTAGAGGCAGTGCTGTACACTGCAGATGAGCAAAAGGCCCTTGCTGTTCTCCATGCAGCTCAGGGTGTCTGGAGGCCCACTTGACCCCCAGTCAAAAGAAGCCAACCGCTAGCCTGAAAGTCAGCCCCCAGAAGGCACCCTTTCAAAGAGGGAGCCCACCAGAGTCACCTGGAAGACGGGTGATGAGACAAACCATCTTCATCCTTGCTGCCTTGACTATCTGAGTCCCAAATGTGTTCAAAGAATTGTGTCTTTCCTATCTGTCTACACGACACCTCCTCTCCCTGGTTGCTCAGGTCAAAACCCTGAGCCACCGCTGGTTCCTTTCTATCTTGTCCTGCCACCAATCCACCCATAAATCATGGGTGTCATGGCATTAGCCCTGACTTGGAAGCTTATCTCCTGGGTTTGAGTGCCCCTCTGGAACTTGCTAAGCTGCGAGATACCAAGCAAGTTGATATACCTCTACTTTCTTCAAGATATATAATACACATTTTATTTAATTAACCCATTCAACCCTCAAGGCAGCCCTCACCTGAGTTGTGGTTGTGGGCTTAGTGCTTCATCGCAATCAAGGTTGATTTTTGAACCTTTAATATGAGAGTAGGAACAGAAGGGTTTTGAATTCATTACCACCTCAGAAGCTAACACCAAGATCCATGGATAAACAGTGAGTGGACGGACAGGCAGATGAACAGGCAGATTTGATATGAAACAAGTCCTCTTCAAAGTTAGGAGGAAGAAAATATTTTAAACTTTCAATTTTCCATAGATCTAATCATTTTCTCAGAAGTTGACTGTATTGTCACTTTGAATCATTAAACCAAGCCAGGCACAGAGATCCCACATGAAAACTGAATGTAAATCAGATATTACCCATATCAACACCAAAATCAGCTGATCTCATCTTTCTCTTCTGCATTTATATTGATTTGTTCCTCTGTATAGTTCAGAGGAACTAAGGACAGGTGACGGGGCTGAACAGAAACCAAACACAAATATGTTAGTGATGGGGGAATATTTACAATAATACAAGGTACGTTCATTTATTGTGTGGTGCAAAGAATTCAAAATTTAAAGAAGAGCAAGATAATACAGAAAAGAGCTCCTACCACACCCACTCAGCTATAGGCACAGTTTTTGTTTCTGTTATTAGTTGTTCTGGTACTTCCTAAGATTCTAAATAACATGCTTAAAATTCATCTTTCTGTATTCATAATTTTAAAAAGTCAACTATTTATCACAAAATTCTCCCACTTGTCTCTACCATAAAACTCTTATTAGCTCCATCATCATTATTTTCCATTTGTCTATTGGTTATGTTTATAACTTGTAAAGTGTGTTCTAAAGCTCCTTGTGTGCATGTATCTATGTAAATAGTCACAAAGTCCCAAAACAATTGAAATCCTTACATGTCCCTTACACATCCCTCCTCACAAATTCTATCAACTATAACATTATTTTTAAACTGCTATTTTTTTTTTCTTTTGAGACAGAGTCTTGCTCTGTCACCAGGCTGGAGTGCAGTGGTGCGATCTTGGCTCACTGCAGCCTCCGCCTCCTGGGTTCAAGTGATTCTCCTGTCTCAGCCTCTGGAGTAGCTGGGACTACAGGCACATGCCACCAGACCCAGCTAATTTTTGTATTTTTAGTAGAGATAGGGTTTCACCATGTTGGCCAGGATGGTCTCAATCTCTTGACCTCGTGAGCCACCCGCCTGGGCATCCCAAAGTGTTTATGAATATTTCTAAGTGCTGCTTCCTAATATTCAGAAACTTGTATTTGTCCCTAGTATCAGAGGTATACAGGCCTTCTATGTCCTTTTATCACCAATGGCTATGTTAAATCTTGCAGTTTCAAATGCTGATGTTTTCCCTAAGCTCTGTGACTACTGTAGCCACCTTGTAGACGATGTTTGGGATTTCTGTAGACCCATGTAAACCTAGGACTGGCATGGGTAAGGGAATCACCTTATGGTTACAACTGATGGCAGGGTTGTGAGCCACCCTTTTCGGGGTGATAACTGCAGTTCAATAATTGATTGTATTAACACCAGGGCCACATGCCTAGGCACATGTTACCTCCTTTCCTTAGGGGCTTGTATGCTTGGGCATATGCATTTAGCACCTTAGTTTCTTCATCTGAGGAGTACAGATAGTGAACAACCACAACTCAGGTGAGGGCTGCCGTGAGGGTTGAATGGGTTAATTAAATAAAATGTGTATTGTATATCTTGAAGAAAGTAGAGGTGTATCAACTTGCTTGGTATCTCGCAGCTTAGCAAGCTCCAGAGGGGCACTCAAACCCAGGAGATAAGCTTCCAAGTCAGGGCTAATGCCACGACACATAGCTGCTTTGTACCAAAATAACCACTTTAACTTAACCCCAACCTGATGTTGAAGGAATCAGACACAGGTATCAAAAATGCTTTTGGTGACATCCTGATTCTACACAGTGACTACTTACAATTTTTTAAAAATTATATTTTCTACAAAATGAATGAGTTACCTGACCAAAGATCAACAAATACCTGGTCAAATAAGATGAACACCAGTTTACCTGGGGAGATGAATTGTCTTCTATAACATCTTGGTGTTCTAAAAATATGACATAATATCATCCTGTATGATTTACTCCTCCTAAATAGAAGTGGCTCAAACTGAGCCTGTTTCCCAGTTGTGGAGATGCCCATAGCCTCACCTTGGAAAAGTGCTCTGCATGCTGTCACAGGAAAACTAATTTGTGCATTCCTTATACCTGGAGATCATAGGTTGGGTGAAAGTATATAATTAATAGCTCTGTAAAGAGAAAATTTTGTAAAATCCACAAAAATATGTTTAAAATTTATATGTTTTGGTAGATAAACTGACTTAGACACAGAAGTTATGATATATTTGGAAAAACTTGTGATATGAGAAGAAGCAACATGCTCTCCAATATGGTAAACTAAATACACATTTCAGGCTGAAGAAGAGAAGGAAGCTGTGTTATTAAAAGTAAAGGCAAAAAACCACAATTACTTTTGCACCAATTTGTTACAAGAAATGTTAGAATTCTTTTCTGTGTGAAATGCCTTCCTTCACATTTCTGCATTTCAGATTCACTTCAGATTAATGAAATCGAGAATTTAAAGGGTCATTGATGATCCTAAAACAGAAGGAAAATAGATTCTGTATTCTTCCAGATAATATCTAACAGGATAGTTAGGTGTGCAGAATGTAATGAGAAATACTGCATTTTACTAAATGGAGAAAAAGACAACATTATGGACAATGAATTACTATTTTTTATTAAATTGTGGAATGTAATGACAAAATATTTTTTGAATAATCTAACAAGGCCTTTTGGAAGGACATCATTCAGTAGGTGAATATGAACATATCTTTACAGTATCAATATAGACTATCTTGAGAAAATAGGTGTGAAACTGAGAACTTCTCTATCATTCTACATATAGAAAATCAGAAATAATCTCCAAGAATGCTATTAGTGTTAATAATTACATCAAAGTTGCAGGGTACAAGGCCAATATTCAAATGATTGGTTTGTTAATACAAACCAACAGTGAATGATCCAACAAGAAGATGACAAATGTAATCCCACTTATAATAACATCTAAAATAACTAAATACTTAGGAATAAACCTAACCAAGGAGGTGAAATACTTGTAGAGTGATTAGAAAGAAAGACTACTGAAAGAAAGCAAAGAAGGTAAAAATAAGTGAAAAGGCATCCTGTATTCATGGATAGGAAGTCTAAATCTTACTAATACACAATATTACACAAATGATCTACAGACTCAAAACAACTATTATCGAACTGGTAATGGCCATGTGTGCAGAAATGGAAAAGATAATCCTAAAATTATTTTTATGAATTTTCCCATGGCCTCAAATAGCCATGATAACATGAAAAAGAATAGTGTTGGAGGACAGACATTCATAAGATTCAAATTTACAACAAAGCCACAGAAATTTAGACAGCATGGTCCTAGCATAAGGGCACCCATTAGAACCCCTGGGAGAGAAAAGAGAGCCCAGAACTAAATGCACACATACACAGTCAAGTGATCTTCAACAAAGGTGCCGAGAATACACAACTGGGAAAGGAAAGCCTCTTGAACCAATGATATTGGTAAAACTGCATATTCTTATTCAAAAAAGAAATGGAATGCTGACAATGTGCTCAAGGTTGTGCTTACCCACTCAATTTCCAAGACGTTGGAGCTTTTCCAGTGAGCCCAGAGTAAATGTTCATTCTGTCATCCACCCCCAAGGAGAGCTCTTTAAATCAGAAGTAAACAGTAAGGACAGAGAAATTAATGTGCTGCTACAAGTCCTAAAAGTTCATAGGGTGAGGGCAAACACTTGGGCATACAGTAGGAGAATTTTGTCTCCAGGATTAAGGAAGCACCGGTGAGATAGTTGTGTCCTGAAGACTCCTTCCATCACAGATAACATAAAACACCCAACCCAAAACATCTCACACAGAATCCCCATGGGGTGCTAACTAATCCAAACCAAAAGCTTTGCTATTTTACAGTAGCAGTGGCAGAAAAGAGCCGGTGTTCTCAGAAAAATCAACTTTAAATAATAAAGCAAGAAAAGATGATCACAAACACAGCACACTCAAAGCTCCAAGGAGGAAAACTGATGCTGAGGAAAATGCCTCTACATTACACTTGATAATGAATACTGTCATTTTAAAATGTCTTAGGGTATCAGGTGTCAGTTGGGAGGAGAGTCCCACTGAATACCACCCCCACAAAGAGAATTGTATATGTTGTACATTATGTGTATTGTTAGATTTTCACATCTAAATTGAGAAGGGAGGAAATCAGGAAAGCAACATTTCTTTAGAAGACAAAGAGAGTGGGTATTACCTGGGCACAATCTTCTTCATCCTTTGATTTCATAGATGTTACACTGAAAATTTTCAGGAAATGTTTAAAAGAAACAGAAAAAAGAAAAAAGAAACCTGATTTTTAATAGCAAAATGTTTGAAATGACAATTCAGCAAAGAAGATATACAGATGGCAAATAAACACATAAAAAGATGCTTAATATTATTAGTCATTCAGGTAATAAACATGAAAAACATAATGATGTGCACAATACACACCCTTCAGAAAGACTCAAAATATAAAATAAATGCTGATGCTAAGTGTTTGTGATGACACACAGAGCAACTGGAATTGTCATATACAGCTGCAGAAACAGAAAATGGTACATATACTTTGGAAAACAATTCAGCAGTTTCCTGATAAAAGAACATAAAGTGGCACAATGAGACTTCTGTGGATGATGAATATCTTAACTTCCTTGATTACGGTGATGGTTTCATATTTGCATATATTTCAAAACTTATCAAATCATACATCTTATATTGTTCAGTTTATTATCTATTAATTATTCCTCACTAAAGCTATGGATTACAGGAACAAACATCTAAGACAGTGGCTGGACACACAGAAAGAAGAAAATGAAATGATGCAGGGTAAAGCTGGAGTACTGAGATCTTTCACCTTCTGGCAATGAGAATAGCTCAGTTTTAAGCAAGGTGGTAATATAATTAGATCTGAATTTTTAAAAATATATGATTATGATGGCAGAGTAGACCATGGTTTTAGGAGGCAGGTTAGCAAGGAAAACACATCTAAGGTTATTGTAGTATATTCCAGATGGGAGACATGGTAACCTGAGCTGGATGAAGGCACAGGAGAGATGCAGACTCAACAGAAACACTGGGAGTGCCACTCACACTGAGAAAAGTACAGTGGAATAACCCTAGGTCTTTGGCTGAGAGTGTACAATATGTAAGAGTTCTCATTCTATTTTAACATAAGGTAGATTTCTGAGATGAACATCACTATAACACACCAGTGCTAAGCAATACATGCATACGTTACAGTAGGAAGCACAAAAAGGCCTAATTATGGAATGGTCCTACCATTACAATCCATTCCATGATGTGCATAATGCATCCCATGATCCTCTGAGGTTGCTGCAGATTACAGAGTTAAGTCATCAAGGTCGCTCCTAGAATGTAATTGGTTTTTGACCTACAAAATAAATAACACTGTTTTAAAGCATCCCCCAAATATTTATTGCATATACTAAGTGTACAGAAGTGGCAATTGGCCATATTTTTATATAAGCAAAAATATAGGTACTTCTTAAAAGAACTGAGTTTTGTTAAAAGGATAATTATCAATGGCTACTGTTTCTTAATTGTTTTTCAAAGTAGATGTCTTTATGGCAAAATATTTTTGCTTTTTCATTTTATGTTTTATAATGTATTTTCAACAGTAATATTTTTGATAATGTATGTTTTACAATACCTTCTTCTTTGATGTTTTCTTTGCAGGCCTAAAAGAAAAAAATTTTTTAGGCAAATAGTAAATATGTAGAATATAAAGAATATCTAAAACTATTGTTTTTTTAAATATAAAATCTCTGCTTTATAATTTGTTTCTCCTGGTCATAAAGTTTGCAGTTACTATTTTTTGCAGGTAATGTAAAGTACAATAATTTTTACAGAGGGGATTAAACTATAAAAAGAAAGAGTAGCTTTAGGGACAAAGAAAATATTCTCTTACCACTATTCTAATAATCATCTAATGAAGAATTCAATTTAGAGCAAGCTTTCTGGCAGACAAAGTGAAAGGACAAACGTAATGTTACTTGCATCATTTGCTAGAAATATACCAGGTATTTTTATTGCCCTTTTCAATAAAAACAAGTTTTTATCAGCACTTAAACCTATTTGCAAAATATTGCTATGCCCTTATAAGAGGAAAACCTTTTTTTAATGATGCCATTAGTTAGCCTTTTCAGGACTTACTATGCAAGTACTGTGTGTTATTTTAAGCACTGTACATGTGTTAAACTCATTTTAATTCTCACAACAATTCTGTGAGGTAGGTAACATATTAGAAATTTTATAAAGGAAGAAACTAGGTACTTGACATCTGCACACACACACAAAAAAAACTAGGCACAAAAAGGCCATGTAACTCACCCAAGCCCATAGAGTTGGTCAGTAGCAGACCAAACATTCAAACTCAGAAACTCTGGCTCCAAAACCTGTGTTTTGCTGTGAAGGGAAAGTAACATTTATTTTCAAGTGTTTTTAGGCGATATGGTGGCAGATAAATTCATATTATCATCCCATTTCTGGTGATAACTATAAATAACAATTTCTGAATCTTACAATTTTTTAAATAAAAATACTTTATACCCAGGCAATTTTTAAAATGTACTTTCAATCAACTATAGTTTATGTTTTCTAAAGACTTTGAGCAACAGGATTTTATTCATTTACTCAACTGTTTATTCACCATGGAACAAATACTTAATGGGCACACAATACATGTTGATGACACTTTTGGTCCAGGGAAATGATTTTGATACTTTAGAACTTTATAATCTGAAAGTAATAATCCACAACAGATTGTCAATAGTTTGCCTTACTATTGTACAGAAACAAAATCCTCCCCTTCTCCCTAGAATCTAAACCATTATGAAGTTGATACACCTGATATTTTCAAGTACCTTACTAAATCATAGCTATTCATAATACTACTGTAAAAGGTATTGTAATATATACACATCCTCAAGGAATATTTACATTCTATTCAGGGTGGCCTAAGTGTTTGTATGTTTAATATCACATCATTTAAAAAATCTACTATGAGAGTTTAATATTTAGGTTATCATTTTCAGGTTCAATTAGACTAGAATATTCCATTCCTGGGCCAATTCTGAAGGAACAACCTCTTAACACACAACTATAAATGAATAAAAGTGCTAAGGACAATTAGTTTCCTGTAAGTCTTTAAAAGATAATGCATCAAGCTTTCTAATGTTTAACTTGCAAACAAAATTAAATTTTATAAACACGTCCTTCTCCACTGGATCATTCCCATCAGCCTACAAACATGCTTTAAAGGCTTCTATTTTAAAATTACAAACAGAAAATTCCCTTGAATCCCTCATTTTTCTTCGGTTGTCCCTCGATGTTGCCTTTCCCTGTAAAAGTTCTCTCAAAAGTTGTGAAAACTAAGTCATGCTCTGTGACTCACCCAGGGTTTCACGGTGACATTTATTGAAACTGCTCCTTGTCAAAGTCACTAGTCCTCATCTTAATTGATCTTTCAGCAACATTGATACAGCTGAGTATTCTCCCTAGCTTTGGCTGACTACACTATTCTACTTCCAGAAAAAGGAATCACTGCTAACACTCCTTCAGAGGGAAATACAGAACTTACAGATGTCACCTCCTTTCTCCTCATCTATTTCACTTAAACTGCTGTCATCCTTCAGCTGTAGCAGACCACCACTTAGTAAACTGGCTTTCTCAAATACTGGTGTAATCTCAGATTCTTTTGAGGTTCAGTTTGTATTTTCATTTCCCTTTACTTCCTTCATATACAAAGGCAGGACTACCACTTTTAAAAACTCCTTAAAAAGCATAAAATAAAGAAGCATCACACAATCCATTGTGCCTTACGTGAAGTAGAATGTGGTCTATTCAAAGGGTCCAGGGCAGCTCTAGGCATGATTGGCACTTAACAAAAAGTTAGTTCTTTTTTTTTTTTTTTTTTTTTAGACAGAACCTCGCCCTGTCACCCAGGCTGGAGTGCAATGGCGTGATATTGACTCACTGCAACCTCCACCTCCAGGTTCAAGAGATTCTCCTGCCTCAGCCTCCCGAGTAGCTGGGACTACAGGCAAGTGCCACCACGCCTGGCTAATTTTTTGTATCTTTAGTAGAGATGGGGTTTCACCACGTTGGCCAGGCTGGTCTCGAACACCTGACCTCGAACTCCTGACCTCATGATCCACCCACCTTGGCCTCCCAAAGTGCTAGGATGACAGGCGTGAGCCACCACGCCTGGCCAGTTAGTTCTTAAAATACTATGAGGAGAGAGGGCTAAAATAACAACAACAAATTTTTAAAAACAAGTTCTTACTTTGATTTGTAAAAAAAACTATAAGCCAAAGGAAACTTAGGATTCAAATGAGCAAGTATGACTCATTTTATTCAATACTTAGATTTATACAATATATGTAAATCACATACTTGCAATGATTTATATGAATATTTAAGACTAATAAATTTTCAAAAGGGCAGTTAAGGTTGTCGTTTACTATTTTCTACCCAGAAATGCTTTTGTTTGAAAGGAGGGAAGGAAAGCTTCAATGAAATGAAGTCCTAATACTCCAATTTTAAATCTCTCCGTTTGCTCAGACTGGGCTGGAAAACGTGATTTTTTCAGGATGGAAGAGTTCTGAGAGATAGTAGAATATTTCTGCTACCTAATAGATATTCAGGTAATGTTTGATGAATAAATTCTTTTAAGAATGGATAAATACAGTTGAGGAGTTCAATATTTTTTGAATAAAACTCCTATAAAGTAAACCAATACTTCTGCAAAAGTAATAATCATGTATATCTTCTATTTTTTATTTTCATAAGGACACAATGAAAATAAAATGAATACCCTATTAATTTTTTGCACATATGTAATGAACCTACATGTAATGAAAACACACATATATAATAAAATATATATATAATAAAATCTACAAGCACAGATAAAAAAAGTCCCTTTATTCTGAAGAGGTCAAAAGTTCACCGAAGACACCAATCTACACAAAAATAGTAATAATAAACAGAAAATGATAAATTATTTTTAACTTTGAAGACTTATATTCTTCTCTTCCCACGCATTATTCTATTAGTAATAAATTTTCACTACAACTTTTATGCATACTCATTGCCAAAATCACAGATAAGAAAAAGGAAAAAACTTTATATATTGTACATATTTTTGGTAACATAAGATCACAACCTGTATGGATATATAATCAAACTGATTTTTTTCTCACTCAGTATGCCAAAATACATCTTTGTACATCAACATTCTTCGGTATCTGTTGCCACCTTCAACAATCACTTATTCCATGCTATGAATGCACTGAAATTTATAAAATCCATTCTATGGGTTCTTCCTAAAATTAAGCAGTGCTGAGAAAACCAAATTGCATATATGTCTGTTTCCTAAAGCTATTTTAGTATAATGGAATTGAGGAGTAAAGAGCATATACTTTTAAAAAATATGGCACTTACCACCAAATTATCCATTTGAAAAGTCATCAGACTCTTTTTAACTTTAAGCAGCAGTATAAGCACCACTGCTCTTCATCATCACAAAATTGGGAATAGAAAACAGTATTTCACTCTTCTTTTACTTTAAATTCCTTCTCTTCCCAGGAAAGCTAAGTATGTTTTCTTTTGTATATAGATAACATGTTAAAACCTTGATATTTTATTAGGTTTATAAAAAATTAATAAACACGTAAAGGGCTCATATTTTAAGAAAAATGGGTCTTCCTATCAAAGAACATGCAGCTCTCTTCCTACTTCAACATTTCCTTCTAAGGTCCCTCAGTAAAGAACATATTTACATAGATGTACATTGATATAAAATGGATATTGGATTTCATCCAAAGAATTTTTAGCCTACTAAAAATATTTTAAGAGTATTTGTATGACGGGAACCCTTTCTCTCATTACGCACCTTTTTGTCATGTATATAACACATGTTTTAAATGTATGCACTAAAAGTAAAATCCTGGACCTGCGCGGTGGCTCAGGCCTGTAATCCCAGCAGTTTAGGAGGCCAAGGCGGGCAGATCACTTGAAGTCAGGAGTTCCAGACCAGCCTGGCTAAAATTGAAACCCCATCTCTACTAAAAATACAAAAATTAGCCGGGTTTGTTGGCCAGCTCCTGTAATCCCAACTACTCCGGAGACTGAGGCAAGAGAATCGCTTGAACCCCTGAGGCACAGGTTGCAGTGAGCCGAGATGCGCCACTGCACTCCAGCCTGGGCGACAGAGTGAGACTCCGTCTCAAAATAATAATAATAATAAAATCCTTTATATACTTGTTAGTGAAATCACTAAAATTGTCTATAATGTGCTCTAGACGGGACAGTATGAGTAAGAGGATAGGAAACCAGCTAACGTTTTGTTTTGGTTTTGCTGCTCATGGAGATCCCCAGCGCCCCCTCCAAGGCGCCCCTGTCCCAGGGGCTGCGGGGCCTGCGCGGAAGGACAGGGGCGCCTCCCAGACCCACCCTTCCCGCCGCCACCCTCGGCTGGGAGCTCCCATCTCCTGTTCCTGTTGTCCCCCTCCTTCAATGCAGGGCTCTTGAGCAGAAGGCACTGCTGCACGGTGGGCGTATCTCCCTCTCTGGCCGTCTTGTGGATCCTGCCGAGCTCTCAATCTCGGCGGTGCTACCAGGAATCCGAGTAGAAGTGGTCAGGAATGGAGCCCAGGGCCACCTCATCCTTCTTCCTCCTGGAGCCAAACAGCTTCTTCATCGCGGCAGCTTCGGAGAAGCCTCAGCTACCCTGCAGCTCCCCTTCGCCTTTTCGCGGACTCCGGAGTCCAGTCACAATTAGCCAAGCCCGGGGCACCAAAGCCTTTAGCAGCGAAACCGCCGCTTCCGACCTCTCGGACCTAGTGAGCCAGGCAGAGCCGTTAGGCCCACGCCTGGGCACCACAGCCAGCCCGAGGCCCAGGAAGCCGCTCCCAGGCTGCGCGCGGCTGGCGCTGGGCTTCCAGGGCCGGACTGCCAGAACAGGCTGGGAGGGCTGGGGTCTTGGCGCTCTGCAGCCACCAGAGATCTGGCCGAGTGGGTCTGGTTACCCCCACCCCTGTGCCGCCACAGCCCGGCAGATCGCCTAGCTTGGCTGCCCCAGCTGCCGCATCTGTCCCTCTGTCCGCGTCTCTGGGAGCCCGGTAGGGTGGGAGGTTGCTGGCTGTTGCTGTCCACTCCGGATCCTGAGGCCGCCCAGGGCACTCCTACCCCGCCTGCCTCGGTGCCCCTGACCTGCAGTCGTCACCTGCACTCCAGGCGGGCAACAACAGCGAGGACACCCCGCCCGGCCAGGCTCCCAGCATCAGAGACGCTGGGTGGACAACGTGGTGGCGGCCAATCCAGGTGGTCCGCCAGACCGCGGCAGAGACAGCGCAGAGGCTGAGGGTTAGGACTGCCCAGCGCTAGCGGCCCCCAGCTCTGTGCGCCCGCCGAGGAGGAGACAGCCAGCAGCGTGGTCAGGCAGGCTCTCGCGCTGAGGAGGCGGTGCGCTCAGGATACTGAGGCCGCCCAGAGCACGCCCCGCCAACCCACCCAGGCGCCTGAGCTGCAGCCTCTGCGCCATCTCTGCCGCGGTCCCGCAGGCCGCCTGGATTGGCCGCCGCCGCTGCTGCCACCACGGTGTCCACCCAACGACTCTAATGTGGGAAGTCTGGCGGTGGAGGGTGTCGCGTGCTCTCCGGCAGACCCGTAGCTGGTGGTGGAGCTGAGGGCCCTGGGGCATGGCGGGCAGGGACTTGAGGCCCGCAGGAGGAGGGGGCCGTGCCGATGCTGGCTGTGCCGGGGCTGCCTGAGAACCCGCGGAGGCTGGGGGGCGAAGACGCGCGGCACAGGTGCGCAGGAACGCGGTGGTGGCAGGGTCCCAGACTGCCCAGCCTAGGACGGGCGGGATCCCGGACTGTAGAGCAGACGAAGGGCGGGGTCTCGGCTACGGAGCTATGGACCCAAGGATGGGCGTGTGAACGCCGCGCTGCCTGACCAGTCTGCGGGTCGGTTGTGCTTGCGGGGGGACAAGGGCTCCAGAAGCAGTCAAGGGATTCTCCTGCCTCAGTCTTCTGAGTAGCTGAGACTAGAGGCGCCCGCCACCCGCACCATCACGCCCAGCAAATTTTTTTGTATGTTTAGTAGAGATGGGGGTTTCGCCATTTTGGCCAGGCTGCTCTCGAACTCCTGTCCTCAAGTGATCCGCCCGCCTCGGCCTTCCAAAGTGCTGAGATTACAGGCGTAAGCCACCGCGTCCGTCCCTTTTTCGGGTCCGGGTTGGAAATCGAGGCAGCCCAGCCCCTGGCCGAAGGACCCATGGGCGCTGCGCTCACCGCCCAGGGAGCAGAGGCATTGGTGTTAGAGTTCCCATACCTGGGGAATCGAGGGGCCTCCTGGTGGTCCCTCACGAGAAGGGGCGGGCACAGGGGGAGGAGGAGCGCGTCCCGGTGTAGCGGTGGCTGGAGTGGGCCCCTCCAACTGGGGTGGTCTCCCGAGGGGCGCGGCTGCTTGGAGTAGGCAGGATCTGTGGGATTTTCCTCCCGTCCTAGGAGGAGCGAGGCTGGGGACAGGGCGGTAGGTTTGAGATCTGGCTTCCCGTGAACTTGGAAACCCGTCACCCCCACCCGCCGGGGGAAAAAGGAGGGACTGAGCATGAGCCCCGCACTCCGAGTGGGATTCTCCCAGGATCCTCCCGCGGCCCTGCACATCCAGGAGACCCGGGAGACTGGCAGGACGCCCCATCCAGCTGCTCGCCCAGCCCACTCTGCGGCCGGAGGGAACCCTGGGGGACAAGCCATGACCGGGGTCCCAGGTCACAGCCCCAGAGCTGACCGCGGGAGGGACGTGGCCACCAGCTCCATATGCGGCCCGCCAGCCGCATCCCGCCGGCTCCACCAGCCCATCCCCAGTCTGGGGACGCCTGCCCCTTTCACTCACCATTCTCGTCTTCGGGGCTGTCCTGGCGTCCTCCCTATGGCTCCTGGAGAGTGCAGATCTCAGCGAACAGCAGAGACGCCAAACCCAGTGCAGCTGGCGCGAGAAGCAGGACCCTGCCAGAAACAGCAACGAAGCCCAGCACCTGCGGGTGACAGCTTCACACCTGACTGAACAGTGTGCACGGTCCCCAGCCCCATTGATTGGACACTGACTCAGGTTCCCCGCCCTGGCTGGAGGCTGAGTGGAGTGGGAATGACGGGTTCATGGCTACAGGGCACGCATCCTCCCTGTGCCCGGACGTGATATTTGCATTTATACAGGACTTTCTTCAGGCTTTGCCAAGCAGACACTGGCATTGCCTGTATGCAGTGGGCCCTTCCTGATTTTTCCTCCTGGGCAGGGTGGGTCACAAGTAGGAGGAGGAAACTCCACACTGAGTCTAATGGAGAGAGTAATCCCCGGGCCTCAGAGCCGCAAGGGTGCCCAGGCCTGGTGAGGCAAGACTAAAGCAGGAGGGAGTCACGCCTGTAATCCCAGCAGTTTGGGAGGCAGAGGTGGGTGAATCATTTGAGGTCAGGAGTTCGAGACCAGACTGGCCAACATGGTGAAGCCCTGCCTCTACTAAAAATACGAAAATTAGCCTGCCTTGGTGGCAGATGCCTGTAGTCCCAGCTACTGGGGAGACTGAGGCAGGAGAATCACTTGAACCCAGGAGGCAAAGGTTGCAGTGAGCCGAGATCATGCCACTATACTCCAGCCTGGGGAACAGAGCAAGACTCCTTCAGAAAGAAAGAAAGAAAGAAAGAGGGAGGGAGAGAGAGAGACAGAGAGGGAGAGAGAGAGAAAGCAGGAGGGAGGGCCACTGGGATGAGACTGCTGTGGGGCAAGGCCAAGGCTTTCTCATACCCTATCTTTCAATCTATTCATTCGCAGCCAAGAAGATAGACACACCAACAAGAACATCATTATTAAATGCATGGAAAAACTGGAGTTATATGACAGCAATATTCAATAAAGGAACTAAAGGAGAAGAAAAGCAAACATTTAAACTAGATCAGAGAAGCAGCCCCCTGCACCTACAGTTCGCAAGGAAAACCCGCATTCGGGAGGCTAAGAGTATTCCAAGCTTGGGAGTCAGACTCTGACCCCTCGCATGGAGCCTGGGGTGGAACAGACCAGGAACCTAAGGATTGAACTGTGAGCTCAACATGCTTCCCTGACCATCCTCAGCGTGGCAACACTCCCTCCTTTAGTGCCTTAACATCCACCAGCAAGAAGCTCTCACATGGCATCAGTTTAGGATTCTGACCTGAATAAACTGTCAAATTCATAAACCCTTTCTCCAGTCTGAAGCTGTAAGAGTGACCTTCACAGATTTTCTTCACTTATGTATCAACCTAATGGCAGAAGCTGGGGCAAAATTAATAGAGGGTTCATTTGGCCTGAGGTTGAGGACAACTTCCCAGGATACACCTCCAATTGGCCTTGGGGAGTGCTCTGGAGAATAAAGCAGAGGCTTGAGTTTTAAGAAAAAAGGACAAATGACAAAGAACTTACAAAAGTTGTCCAGGAATTCTCATTGGTTCATACAAATAACATTGGTTAGTGACTCATTACATTGTTGAACTATTGGGTAAAAGTTCTACTTAGCATTAATTTAGAGCCCACAGAACAAGTGGCTTCAAGAGGTAATTAGCTCAAGTGGAGAGTGAGATATGACTCCTGTTACATTTTAAATGCCTCTCTGGGCCTGATTTAAAGGAACTTTAATTTTTTTTTCTTTTTCATTACAAACTACAGTCTGACTCCTGCAATTCTAATACCAAAATGAAAACATTGTCCAGGAAATGGTCCCAGACACTGGAGGTAAAGCCTCAGAAAGGACAGAACTCAACATGCTCTCTTGCCCCATTCTCAGCCCCCACAACCACATCTGCATGCAGGTCTCCAGCTTTCCAGGTCTCTGTAGCTTACAGAATCCACACTCCTTAGCTGTTCCAAATAGCTGGAGGCTACGTGCAGGGGAGGGCAGGCTGCCCAGGAAACACCAAGGGAAGCTCCATTTCCTTCCCTATATTCGCAGGCTCAAGGCTGGCCTCAGCTTGGAGTCACTGGCTTCAGTCTATGCCACCCACTGCAGGCTCCTCACCTGCTTCACACCAGCACACTGATACTTTAAATGAGACAAACACTCTCAATTTAAGTTTGAATAAGAAAACAGAGTCCCTGCTTTCCTCATGCACTAAACAGGTGTATCTTGTTTAATTGCACTTTGTTTTATTCTGCTCTGCAGATATTGCATTTTTTTAACCAATTTAAGGTTTATGTCAACTGTGCATAGAGCAAGTCTATTTGGGCCATTTTTTCTGATAGTATGTGTTCACTTTTTGTCAGTGTCTCATTTTTGTAATTCTCATAGTATCTCAAATTTTTCATTATTATTATTATATCTGTTATGATGATCTGTGATGAGTGATCTTTTATGTTAGTATTGTAATTGACAGAGCAGGAGCATCACCATCTTGGACAAGCCCTCATTCTAAAGTTCACCTTACTCAAAAACCACCTAAATCCAAAGGGCATCAGCCTAATGGTTAAGGTCAGCATGACCATAAACCACATATAACATCTCCAGCCAGAAACATTCCAAACTTGTCCCCAACCAGAGACATGCTAGCCCCGAAATAACCCCCCTCCAGCCAGAAAGAGGTCAGCCCCAAGATAACCAACCTCCCCTCTGCCCAGAGACATTCCACAATGTCATGTGACATTCCAACCCCACCATAAATTCCTCCCCCACACAGAAACAATCCAGGCTTGTGATAAGCCCCTTCATCCTAAAACCAATATATACTCTTAGTCTGTAAGAGAGAATGTTCCTGACCAAAAGTGGCCCAGATGCCCCTCTCAGGTTTATTTTCTCTAAAATAAATCTGTCGTTAACTGTTAAGCTGCATTTTGTGTTCCTTTCCTCGTTCTTTAACTCTTACATTTGGTGCTAAAACCCGGGATGGGTGTTATGGGCAGAGGCTGTCTTGCAACCCAGGAAACAGTGGACAATGGCAGCTTATCCTGAGTTAACTCCTGGATCCTGAGGGTCTTTTGCTACCTGCCCCATCTTTTTTCTCACTTCACTTTTCTAGCGATTTGCTTAATCCCTGAAAGGGATTGCGAGGCTCTGGGTGGTGATACTCCCCAGAGAGTTCTCAAAACCCTCAGGTCTCAGGAATCCACCTCCAACCACCCACAATGGGTATTTCACTCTCTCCTTTCCTCTTCCCTCATCCTCCCTTCTCTGTTTGTCTCTCCCTTGTGCGGCTCCAGTCTAAGGGGCCCTTTGCCAATTCCAACTGGAAAATCCAACATTGGACACTAATCCAGCCGACTAGTAAAATCTGCCCTCCCCTGCTTTTCTTGCAGCACCTGGGAAAGTCAGGTCTGCTGTCCTTGTCCTTTCAGGACTAGCAGGACTAAGCTAGAAGAAATCATAGGGATGCCCAGCTTCTTCTCAGCTTGACCATCCTCTTTAGAAAGAGGGCTCTGGGTCTCTTGGGTCTCTGTCTTTTGTCTGGGGATGCCTAGAACAAAAACAGACACCTTCAGCTTCTTCTCACCAGTCCACATGGGTGCCAAACAATCTCACATTCTTACAATACCCCCACTGGGCTGCTTCCTTCATAAACTCACCAAACATGGCTTACATGGAAGCATAAAGCCAAAGCGTTTAGTCTTTTATTGCAACACGGCCTGGCCCAAATACACATTAGATAATGACATCTGATGGCCCAAAAATGGCACTTCTGAGTTGCAAATTCTCAGGGACCTTGACAAATTTATAACCAGGAATGGCAAATGCAAGAGGTTATCTATATTCAGGCTTTCTTCTACCTTAGATCTCGACCTTCCCTATATCAAGCTTGCACTCGTCATGAAATCCTTCTTCTCGAGAAAGGATTTCCTCCTTCCTCCAAAACCCCTTTTGACTTTGCAGATGAACCTCCTCCATATTCCCATCCCACTGCATATGCTCCTCATCCATCCAAACCCTCCACCCTGGTGGTCCCTCCTGCCCCAGATTCTCCAGCCCCAAACCCTGCTCCTCCTTCTTCTCCACCTGTTACCTGTCCAAAAACTGCTCAAACCACCCATGCTATTCTCCCTATCCTGGAAGTGGCTGGGGCTGAAGGCATTGCTCACATTCATGTCCCTTTCTCCATGTCTGATTTGTTGCAGATGAAACAGTCCCGAGGAACTTTCTCTAAAAATCCCTCTCATTATTGCAGGGAATTCCTGCACATAACCCAATCAAAGAGAGCACTCAGCTGAATTAAAATGAATATCCAAGCTACGAGTATATTCAAAAAGGCCTTTATGTTTTTCTCTTTAAGAAATCTTGTTTTCCTGGAAAGCGTTTTTTTGTTTGTTTGTTTGTTTGCTTGTTTGTTTGTTTGTTTTTGAGACAGGGTCTTTCTCTGTCACCCAGGTTGGAGTACAATGGCATGATCTTGGCTCACCACAACCTCCACCTCCTGGGTTCAAGCAATTCTCCTGCCTCAGCCTCCCGAGTAGCTGGGATTACAGGCATGCACCACCATACCTGGCTAATTTTGTATTTTTAGTAGAGACAGGGTTTCTCCATGTTGGTCAGGCTGGTCTTGAACTCCTGACCTCAGGTGATCTGCCTGCCTCGGCCTCCCAAAATGCTGGGATTACAGGTGTGAGCCACCGCACCCGGCCGGAAAAGGTTTTTTCCTAGTCAGCTGAATTACTCTTCTCCACTCTGTCTTGCCACTCTTGGTGCATGTATGAAAAACCCTAAAATAACTTCTGGTGACCTAAGACTCCTTGGGAAAACAGAAAAGGTGCCACAAATCCCATTTTGGGAAAAATCTCTGTTTTCCTTATGGAACCACTGGAATTAGAGGTAAATAAGTACCTTTCAAAATGTCTTTGTCTTCCAGCTATGCTTATTTATTAGGCCCTGGAAACTATTTTCCTGGCCCTGCTCTTAAAGGGTCTCACCCAAAGGCCAATAATCCAATTAGGAAATTAGCAGAAAAAAATATTATAACTACTGTATCTTCTTCTGGTTGTCTGTGTGGCTATATATGTGTTTATATGTGTTATGCATGTAATGTCTATTTAAAAAGCTCTAATTAATTGGCCTAAAAAATAAGCATTTAAATCAAATACTTTTAAGGAAAAAGTAAAAGCTGTGGGACCTTTCAGTTTATGTGACTTTAATCTTTAAAGTTTACTGGTACAGTAAGATTAGAAACATCTTAAGAGTTGCCAGCATATATTTTTGTTTGCATTTACTAATCAAGCAATTTCATACTCATCTCTGCCAAATGCTATAAGGTGTCAAAATTTGGCATAGAGGCTACAAAACTGTAACTCAGCCCAAACAGAATAATGTTTGCTTATGTAATTTTTAAATAAATGGAGCAGTCCTTTCATGGACTTTGCAGGGACATGGAACCATGTCCTTTGCAGGAACATGGATGAATCTGGAAGCCATCATTCTCAGCAAACTAACACAAGAATAGAAAACCAAACAATGCTTGTTGTCACTCATAAGTGGAAGTTGAACAATGACAACACATGGACACAGGGAGTGCAACATCACACACCAGAGCCTGTCAGGGGGGTTGGGGGCAAGAGGAGGGAGAGCATTAGGGCAAATACCTAATGCATACAAGACTTAAAACCTAGATGATGAGTTGATGGGTGCAACAAACCAACATGGCACATGTATACTTATGTAACAAACCTGCATGTTCTGCACCTGTATCCCAGAACTTAAAATAAAAAAAAAAAAAAAGAAAACTGTTCAAATCAAAACCTGTTGAATTCTGTGAAAGAAAACATCACATCATACCATATATGTGTGCCATATCTTATTTTTAGCATTTACAGCTGGTTATGTCTATGTGCCTGGAAAGGCTATCCTAGCTCAGAAGTGTTTGCTCTGAACTTGTACAAAACATTGCTTTGAAAACTGTTCAAAGGCGGCCGGGCACGGTGGCACACGCCTGTAAACCCAGCACTTTGGGAGGCCGAGGCGGGCGGATCAGGAGGTCAGGAGATCGAGACCATCCTGGCTAAAACGGCGAAATGCTGTCTCTACTAAAAATACAAAAAATTAGGTGGGCGTGGTGGTACCAGCTACTCAGGAGGCTGAGGCAGGAGAATGGCGTGAACCTGGGAGACGGAGCTTGCAGTGAGTCGAGATCGCGCTACTGCACTCCAGCCTGGGCGACAGAGCGAGACTCCGTCTCAAAAAAACAAAACAAAACAAAACAAAACAAAAAACAAAAAAACAAAGAAAGAAAGAAAGAAAACTGTTCAAAGGCAAAACGTGGAATTCAGTGAAAGAATACTGCATATGATATGTGATTTTGGCACAAAACTTGCTTTTGTTACTAGAGCTGGACTTCACCTCTTTTAATGAGGGCTGCCTGGGATAAAGTATTTTTTTATCTTCTATAAAACTAAGATTTGACAACTGTTCTTTAATAAGAATTTGTTTAATTTAATGAAAGAAAACAGCACATCATAATACATTTTGGCAAAAGTTTGCTATTAGCTTTGAAAGCTAGATATTCTCATTTCTGTCAGAACCTAGTATGCTCAGAATTGTTTTGTCCAATTTTTGACAAGATTTGTCTTTGACAACTACTCTTAATCAAAACATGTTGAATTCATTGAAAGAAAACAGCACATCATTTGGGTTTTTGGCACAAAGCTTGTGTTTACCTTTTAAAGCTATATATTTGCATTTTCAGTGTGGGCCTACTAAGCTCAAAATTGTTTTTTCTGATATTTGACAAAATGTCTTGGCCAGGCAAGGCGGCTCATGCCTGTAAACCCAGTACTTTGGGAGGCCGAGGCAGGAGAATCTCTTGAACCCAGCAGGCGGACGTTGCAGTAAGCCGAGATCCTGTCACTGCATTCCAATTTGAAAACTGCTGTTAGTTAATACATGTTAAATTCAGTGAAAGAAAACAGCACATCATACATTATTTGTGTGCCATATCTTGCTTTTAGCGTTTAGGACTGCATATGCATATCTTCCTGGAAGTGCTAACTTGGCTCCGAAAAGTTTTTTTCAGAGCTTGTACAAAACGTGTTTTTGAAAATGATCAGTGTCAAAACATGTTGAGTTCAGTAAAATAAAACAGGACATCATCTAGGTTTTTGGCACACAGCTTGCGTTTACATTTCAGGGCTAGATATTCGCATTTTCTTGTGGGCCTACTATGCTCACCATTGTTTTTTCTTGTATTTGACAAGGTGTCTCTTTGAAAAGTGCTTTTAGTTAATACATGTTGAATTCAGTGAAAGAAAACGGCACATCACATATTATTTTTGTGCCATAGCTTGCTGTCAGCATTTAAGGAGTTAAAACATATCTTCCTGGAAGCACTAACTGGGCTTTCAAATGTTATTTTCTGCGCATGTACAAAACGTGTTTTTGAAAAATGATAAAAGTCAAAACATGTTGAATTCAGTGAAAGACAAGAGCACATCATCTGAGTTTTTGGCACAAAGCTTGAGGTTACCTTTTAGGGTTTGCATTTTCTCTGTGAAACTACTATGTTCAGAATTGTGTTTCCTGAGATTTGACAAGATGTGTCTTTGAAAACTGCTCTTAGGTAATACATGTTGAATTTAGGGAAAGAAATAGCACATCATGCATTAGTTGTGTGCCATATCTTGCTTTTTGCATTTAGGGCTGTATATGCATATCTTCCTGGAAGCACGAACTGGACTTTTAAAAGTTTTTTTTTTTTTGACCTTTACAAAACGTTTCTTGAAAAGTAATCAATGTCAAAACATGTTGAGTTCACTTGGGAAAAAAAGCACATCATCTACATTGTAAACACAAAGCTTGCGTTTACCTTTCAGGACTAGATATTAACATTTTCTGTGTCGGCCTGTTATGTTTGCAATTATTTCTTCCGATATTTGACAAGAGGTGTCTTTGAAAACTGCTCTTAGTTAATACATGTTAAGTTCAGTGAATAAAACAGCACAGCATACATTATTTATGGGCCATATCTTGCCTTTAGCATTCAGGACTGTATAAGCATATCTCCCTGGAAGCACTAACTGGGCTGCGAATTTTTTTTTTTAGCTTGTACTAAACGTCTTTTTAAAAAGTGATCAATGTCAAAATATGTTGGATTCAATGAAAGAAAACCACTTCATCTAGGTTTTTGGCACAAAGCTTGCATTTATTTATTGCAGCTACATACTCGCATGTTGTGTGTGAACCTACTCTGCTCAGAATTGTGTTGTCTGAGATTTAACAAGATGTTTCTTTAGAAACTGCTCTTCGTTAATACATGTTGAATTTAGTGAAAGAAAAGGGCACATCATAAATTATTTGTGTGCCATAAATTTCTTTTAGCATTTAGGGCTCTATATGCACATCTTTATGGAAGCACTAACTGTGCTCGGAAATATTTTTTCTGGGCTTGTACAAAACGTGTTTTTGAAAAGTGATCAATGTCAAAACATGTTGAATTCAGTGAAAGAAAACAGCACATAATCTTTGTTTTTGCACAAACCTTGAGTTTACTTTTCAGCTCTGGAATGCATATGTTCTGTGTCAGCCTACTGTGGTCAGAATTGTGTTTCCTGAGATTTGACAAGCTGTGTCTTTGAAAACTGCTCTTGGTTAATACATATTGAACTCAGCAAAAAAGCACATCTTACATTATTTGTGCACCATATCTTGCTTTTAACATTTGGGAATATATTCACATATCTTCCTGGAAGCACTAACAGCATTGAAATGTTTTACTTTGAGATTCTACAGAAAGTGTTTTTGAAAAGCGATCAATGACAAAACATGTTGAGTTCAGTGAAAAAACCCAGCACATCATCTAGTTTTCTAACATAAATCTTGTGTTTATCTTTTAGGGCTAGATAATAGCATTTTCTGTGTAAGCCTACTATGGTTGTAATAGTGTTTTCTGAGATTTGACAAGATGTCTTTTTGAAAACTGGTCTTGGTTAATAAATATTGAATTCAGTGAAAGAACAAAAGCACATCATACATTATTTGTATGTCATATCTTGCTTTTAGCATTTAGTGGTGTGTATGCATATCTTCCTGGAAGTGCTAACTGGGCTCCAAAATGTTATTTTCTGAGCTTGTAGAAAACGTGTTATTTAAAGGTGATCAACTTCAAAATACCCTGAATTCAGTGAGAGAAAACAACACATCATCTAGGTTTTTGGGAGAAAGTTTGCATTTAACTTTTAGGGATAAATACTCTCATGTTCCTTGTGAGCCTACTGTGCTCAGAATTGTGTTTTCTGAGATTTGCCAAGAAGTGTCTTCAAAAACTGCTCTTAGTTAATACATTTTGAATTCAGTGAAAGAAAATAGCACATCATACATTATTGGTGTGCCATATCTTGCTTTTAGCATTTAGGGCTCTATATGCATATCTTCCTGGAAGCACGAACTAGGCTCTGGATGTTGTTCTCCTCAGCTTGTACAAAACATTTTCTTGAGAAGTGATCAATGCCAAAACATGTTGAGTTTAGTGAAAGAAAACAGCACATCATTTTGTTTTTTAACAAAACACTTGTGTTTACCTTGTAGGGCTAGATATTGACATTTTTCTGGGTGAGCCCACGATGCTCAGAATTGTGTTTTCTGAGATTTGACAAGATGTGTCTTTGAAAACTGCTCTTAGTTAATGCACGTTGAATTCAGTGAGAGAAAACAGCACATCATACATTATTTGTGTGCCATATCTTGCTTTTAGCATTTAGGATTGTATATGCTTATCTTTCTGGAGGCACTAACTGGGCTTTAAAATGTTTTTTGGGGGAGCTTGTACAGAACATGTTTTTGGAAGGTGATCAATATCAAAACATGTTGAGTTCAAAGAAAAAAACCACAGCACATCATCTACATTTTTGGCGCAAAGCTTGCATTTACCTTTAAGTTCTAGATACTCACATTTTCTGTGTGGGCCTACTATGCTCAAAATTGTTTCTTCTGAGATTTGAGAAGAAGGGTCTTTGAAAACTGCTCTCAGTTTATACATGTTTAATTCAGTGAAAAAAGACAGCACTTCATACATTATTTGTGTGTCATATATTGCTTTAAGTATTTAGGGTGTCTATGCATATGTTCCTGGAAGCTCTAACTGGGCTCCCAAATGTTATTTTCTGAGTGTGTACAAAACATATTTTTTAAAAGTGATCAATGTCAAAACATGTTGAAGTTTGTGAAAGAAAACTGCATATCATCTAGGTTTTTGGCACAAAGCTTGCATGTACTTTTTATGCCTAGATACTTGCATGTTTCGTGTGGGTGAACTGTGCTCATAATTGTGTTTTCTGAGATTTGACAAGTTGTATCTTTTAAAATTGCTCTTAATTAATACGTGTTGAGTTCAGAGAAAGAAAACAGCACATCATACATTATCTGTGTGCCATATATTGCTATTAGCATTTATGACTATATATGCATCTCTTCCTGGAAGTGCTAACTGGGCTTTAACATTTTTTGTGTGTGTGCTTGTACAAAACATGATTTTGAAAAGTGACCAATGTCAAAACATGTATAGTTCAGTGAAAGAAAACAAAGCATCATCTAGGTTTTTGACACAAAGCTTGCATTTGCCTTTTAGGTCTAGATACTTGCATCTTCTGTGTGGGCCTGTTATGCTCACAATTGAGTTTTCTGAGATTAAAGAAGATGTGTCTTTCAAAACTGCTCTTAGTTAATACATGTTGAATTCAATAAAAGAAAATATTATGAGGTCAAGAAATCGAGACCATCCTGGCCAACATGGTGAAACCATGTTTTGTGCCATATCTTGCTTTTAGCATCTAGGTCTCTATATGTATATCTTCCTGGAAGTGCAAACTGGGCTTCAAAATGTTTTTTTTTTTTTTCTGAGCTTCTACAAAACAGTTTTTTTTAAAGTGACCAATGTGAAAACATGTTTATTTCAGTGAAAGGAAACGGCACATCACCTTGGTTTTGGGCCAAACCTTGTGTTTACTTTTTAGGACTAGATACTTACATTACCTGTGGGTGGTTACTATGCTCACAATTGTTTCTTCTGAGATTTGACAAGATGTGTCTTTGAAAACTGCTCTTAGTTAATGCATGTAGAATTCAGGGAAAGAAAACAGCACATCATACATTATTTTTGTGCCATATCTTGCTTTAAGTATTTAGGGCTGTATGTGCCTATCTTCCTGGAAGTGCTAACCAGGCTCCAGAATGTTATTTTTTGACAGTGTACAAAACGTGTTTTTGAAAAGTGTCAATGTCAAGACATGTTGAATTCAGTGAAAGAAAACAGCACATCATCCAGGTTTTTGGCACAAAGCTTAAACTCTCTTGTGTTTATGAAGAAAACTGATGATAATTGTGTTAACATATGCATTTCGTGTCTTATTCCATGATGTGCACTTTGAATCTACTGTGGACCTAGATAGACTTGCCTCATTTTTACATGGGAACAATTGAGTTTCTTTCTTTTTTTTGAGACAGAGTCTCAGTCTGTCACCAGGCGGGAGTGCATGGCACGATCTTGGCTCACTGCAACCTCTGCCTCTTGGGTTCAAGCGATTCTCCTGCCTCGGCCTCCCGAGTACCTGTGCGCCACCACACCCAGCTAATTTTTGTATTTTTAGTAGACACGGGGTTTCACCATGTTGGCCAGGATGGACTCAATCTCTTGACCTCTTGAGCCACTGTGTGCGGCCACAATTCAGTTGCTTAACACTTGTATCTTTTATAAAAATCTCTGATTCCCAGGGGAATCCAGAATGGAGTGGTGCATTGAGAAGAGAACATCTTTTATTAACTAAAGTGGTTTTCAATTTAAAGTGTGTTCATTAAAAGCCTTCATAAAGGCAATCATAGCACACTGTGTTTTCTTTTTCTTTTTCTTTTTCTTTTTTTTGAGAAGGAGTTTTGCTCTTGTCTCCCAGGCTGGAGAGCAACGGCACAATCTCGGCTCATTGCAACATCCACCTCCCAGGTTTAAACGATTCTCCTGCTTCAGCCTCCCCAGTAGCTGGGATTGCAGGTGCTCGCCACCATGCCCAGCTAATTTTTGTGTTTTTAGTAGAGATGGGGGTTTGCCATGTTAGCCAGGCTGGTCTCGAACTCCTGACCTCAGGTGATCCACCCGCCTCGGCCTCCCAAAGTGCTGGGATTACAGGCGTGAGCCACCGTGCCCGGCCCACACCGTGTTTTCAATTCCAGAAGTCAATCGTCCATCTATGCCTTTTTTATTGCATTCAAATTTATCTTCTGCTTTACATGAGATTTTATGCTCTTAACATTTAATTAGCCACACAATCAGTTGGGTCCATGCAAATGTTTTTCATTTATGAATGCAGTAATAAATAAGATAACTCTTAGGAGAAAAATACACAAGGGTCTGGTAATTAATTGGAAATTCAATAAAGAGGTCTAAGAAACAAAGATTAACCAAAGTCTCAAATAATGTATCTATTACAATATGCATTATTTAGCATGCAATAAATACACACACACACACACACACACACACAGAGAGAGAGAGAGAGAGAGAGAGAGAGAAAATATAAGGAAGCTTCCTCAATCTGATAAAGAGTATCCACTAAGATTCTTCTGCTATAATTATGCTTAATTGTGAAAGATTGAATGATTTTGCCACTAAGATCTGGAACAAGACAAGGACAGCGGTCTTATTCAATATCATATCATCAACTTAGCCAGTGCAATAAAGTGAGAAACAGAAAAGGAAAGGTATACAGATTGGAAAGAAAGAAATAAAACCACCTTTAATTTCAGATGACATGACTAAAAATTCTGTAAAATCAATTTTAAAAGCTATTAGAACAAATAAGTGAGTTTAACAAGGTTTTAGAAAACAAGGCCAGTATTTAAAAAATTAGTTGTATGTCTACACACTGGCAATGAACAACTGGAAACTGAAATTTGAAAAACATTACTATTTACAGTAGCTCAAAAATATCCCCAGTGCATGGCACAGAGAAGGACAACAGAGAATGCCTAATAAATGTTTATTGACTTACTGACTGAGACCAGAGAGGGTCATAAGGGCCATGTTGAAGTTCTTGTATGTGATGATAACAAATTTAGGCTTTTCTCTGAAAGCAATGGGAAGTCAATAACTGTTTCTAAATTGCCAAGTAAAATTGTATCACTTGATATGATATTGAACATTGTTCTAAGTACTACAAGCAATGGCAACTGGGATAACTGTGAGAAGGAGTTTCAGAATGATTTCATTTAACATAGATTACTATGTACTTGACTTTGTTCTAAAATTTTTACAAATGTTAAACTCGTGTACTATTCAGAACAACTCTAGAGGTAAATTCTGTTATCATCTGCACTTTGAAGAAGAGGAGACTGAGGTTGAGAGAGGATACATTTTGCAGGTCATGCAGCAGGAAGATATGAGGCTGAAAGGAGGAAGTGGCTGGATAACATCAGCAAGACAGCATGGATCCAAATGACCATCTCAGACTTTTCACCAAATTACTAGAGAGAAATCCTGAGGAGTCCGACCACCTGCTTTAAGTGGTTGGAGGAATGATGACTTTTGTTCAACAGTGTCATGCAAAGGCAGAGAGAAGGGTATCTGGCACATAGTTGGTGTACAATTAAAGGAAAAATAAATATATAATTACCATAATATCACCATATTTACAGAAGGGACCAATTAACTCTTGCTTTATGGCTTCATAGGCACATATTGTATGCATTAAATTCACTAATTTTAAGTGTTTTGAATTATTCAAACTTTAGTAACTATATATAGTCATAAAATCCTCATGACAATCAGGTTTTAGAGCAAAATACCCAAATTTTCTTTGCAGTCAATCCCCACCCCAACTCCAACTACAGGCCATCTGTCATTACAGTTTAGGCTTTCCTAGAATTTAATGTGAATGAAATTATGAAGCATGGAGTTTTTTTCTGTCTGATGAATTTTACTTAGCATGATGTTGGACATTCATTCATGATGCTGCAGGTATCAGCAATTCATTCCTTTAACTGCCAAGTAGTATTCCATTACATGTACATATTACATTTTATTTTTCCATTTACAAGTTATTAGAAATTTAGATGATTCCCCCTATTGGGGCATTTTGAGTAACGTGGTTATGGATATTCATGGACAAAACTTCATGTATAAATATTTCACTTAAGTAGATAACTAGGAGTGGAATTGATGGGTCTTATGTAAGCGTATATTTAACTCTTTAAGTAACAGTCAAACTCTTTTTAAAACTGGATGAGGATGACCTATAATCCTTCAGGCTGAAATGAAGAAACACTGGATAGTAACTTGAAGCCATATGCAGAAATGAAGAATTCAGGTAAATGTAACTACATGAGGAAATATGAAGCTAGCATTACTGCATGTTCTAATCTGTAATACTTTCTTTTTTTACTATATGATTGAAAAGATAAATTCATAGAACAATAATTATAAGACTATGTTAATGGGCACACAAAGTTAGAGGAGTTGCTAACTAGAATAACTAGTTTAGAGAGGAACATAAATAACCTTATGGAAAAACACAGCACGAGAACTTTGTGAAGAATACACAAGTATCAATAGCCGAATTGATCAAGTGGAAGAAAGGATATCAGAGATTGAAGATCAACTGAATGAAATAAAGCATGAAGACAAGATTAGAGAAAAAATAATGAAAAGGAATGAACAAAGCCTCCAAGAAATATGGGACCATGTGAAAAGACCAAACCTATGTTTGATTGGCGTACCTGAAAGTGACAGGGAGAATGGAGCCAAGTTGGAAAACACGCTTCAGGATATTATCCAGGAGACCTTCCCCAACCTAGAAAGACAGGCCAACATTCAAATTCGGGAAATACAGAGAACACCACAAAGATAGTCCTCGAGAAGAGCAACCCCAAGACAAATAATTGTCAGATTCACCAAGGTTGAAATGAAGGAAAAAATGTTGAGGGCAGCCAGAGAGAAAGGTCGGGTTACCTACAAAGGGAAGCCCAACAACAGATCTCTCTGAACAAACCCTACAAGCCAGGAGAGAGTGGGGGCCAATATTCAACATTCTTTGTTTTTTTGAAATTTATCTTTATTAAAATGTGTACTAGAAGCATATGAGTCACAAAAGGAGCTGCTTAAGTCTGACCAAGGTAATGAGCAATTTGACCATTTTGCCATTGATTATTTTTGGAATATTTATATTTGGGGGAGGGATAAAGAACATTCAAATTTAAGTATTATTCACTGGGTTTGAGAGCTGAGTATAGGTGATGCATAATTGCCTATGTTACCTTCTACTTTACTTTCAAGAGACCCACAATGACCTGTGATTGTGTTGTTAAAAACTCAGGTTCCAAATAAAAAAAGTTCCTTTTCCCCTTTGCACCTTGTCACTTGCAAATCAATGAAAGCCCTATTTGCTCACCATTCTTAAAGAAAAGAATTTTCAACCCAGAATTTCATATCCAGAGACTAACAGCAGATCTCTCTGCACAAACCCTACAAGCCAGGACAGAGTGGGGGGCAATATTCAACGTTCTTAAAGAAAAGAATTTTCAACCCAGAATTTCATATCCAGCCAAATTAAGCTTCATAAGTGAAGGAGAAATAAAATCCTTTACAGACAAGCAAAAGCTGAGAGGTTTTGTCACCACCAGCTCTGCCTTACAGTGCTTCCTGAAGGAAGCACTAAATATGGAAAGGAAAAACTTGTACCAGCCACTGCAAAAACATACCAAATTATAAAGACCATCGACACTATGAAGAAACTGCATCAATTAACAGACAAAATAACCAGCTAGCATCATAATGACAGGATCAAATTCACATATAACAATATTAACCTTAAATGTAAATGGGCTAAATGCCCCAATTAAAAGACACAGACTGGCAAATTGGATAAAGAGTTAAGACCCATCAGTGTGCTGTATTCAGGAGACCCATCTCATGTGCAAAGACACACATAGGCTCAAAATAAAGGGATGGAGGAATAGTTACCAAGAAAATGGAAAGCAAAAAAAGACAGGGGTTGCAATCCTAGTCTCTGATAAAACAGTCTTTAAACCAACAAAGATCAAAAAAGACAAAGAAGGGCATTACATAATGGCAAACAGATCAATGCAACAAGAAGAGCTAACTACCCTAAATATATATGCACCCAATACAGGAGCAACCTCATTCATAAAGCAAATTCTTACAGACCTACAAAGAGACTTGGACTCTCACGCAATAATAGTGGGAGACTTTAACACCCCACTGTCAATATTAGGTCAATAAGACAAAATTATTAAGGATATTTAGGGACTGAACTCAGCTCTGGAACAAGCAGACCTAATAGACATCTACAGAACTCTCCACCCCAAATCAACAGAATATACATTCTTCTCAGCACCACATTGCACTTATTTTAAATTGATCACATAATTGATATTAAAGCACTCCTCAGCCAATGCAAAAGAATGGAAATAATAACAAACAGCCTCTCAGACCACAGTGAGATCAAATTAGAACTCAGGATTAAGAAACTCACTCAAAACTGCACAACTACATGGAAACTGAACAACCTGCTCCTGAATGACTACTGGGTAAATAGCAAAATTAAGGCAGAAATAAATAAGTTATTTGAAACCAATGAGAACAAAGACACATTATACCAGAACCTCTGGGACACAGCTAAAGCAGTGTTTACAGGGAAATTTATAGCACTAAATGCCCACAGGAGAAAGCAGGAAGGATATAAAATCGACACCCTAACATCACAATTAAAACAACTAGAGAAGCAAGAGCAAACAAATGCAAAAGCTAGCAGAAGACAAGAAATAACTAAGATCAGAGCAGAACTGAAGAAGAGACATGAAAAAATCCTTCAAAAAATCAATGAATCCAGGAGCCGGTTTTTGAAAAGATTAACAAAATAGATAGACCACTAGCCAGACTAATAAAGAAGAAAAGAGAGAAGAATCAAATAGACACAATAAAAAATGAAAAGTGGAGATCACCACTGATCCCACAGAAATACAAACTACAATCAGAGAATAAACACTTCTATGCAAATAAACTAGAAAATCTAGAAGAAATGGATAAATTCCTGGATACATACACCCTCCCAAGACTAAATCAAGAAGAAGTCAAATCCCTGAATAGACTAATAATAAGTTCTGAAATTGAGGCAGTAATTAATAGCCTACCAACCAAAAAAGCCCAGGACCAGACAGATTCAAGGCCAAATTCTACTAGAGGTACAAAGAGGAGCTGGTAACATTTCTTCTGAAACTATTCCAAACAATAGAAAAAGAGGGACTCCTCCCTAACTCATTTTATGAGGCAAACATCATCCTGATACCAAAACCTGGCAGAGACACAACAAAAAAAGAAAATTTGAGGCCAATATCCCTGATGAACATTAATGTGAAAATACTCAGTAAAATACTGGAAAACCAAATGCAGCAGCACATCAAAAAGCTTATCCACCATGATCAAGTCGGCTGCATCCCTGGGATTCAAGGCTGGTTCAACATAAGCAAGTCAATAAACATAATCCATCACATAAACAGAACCAATGACAAAAACTACATGATTATCTCAATAGATGCAGAAAAGGCCTTCAATAAAATTCAACACCCCATTCATGCTCAAACTCTCAATAAACTAGGTATTGATGGAACATAGCTCAAAATAATAAGAGCTATTTATGACAAACCCATAGACAGTATCATACTGAGTGGGCAAAAGCTGGAAACATTCCCTTTGAAAACCTGCACAAGACAAGGATGCCCTCTCTCACCATTCCTATTCAGCATAGTATTGGAAGTTCTGGCCAGGGCAATCAGGCAAGAGAAAGCAATAAAGGGTATTCCAATAGGAAGAGAGGAAGTCAAATTGTCTCTGTTGGCAGATCACATGATTCTATATTTAGAAAACCCCACTGTCTCAAGCCAAAATCCCCTCAAGCTGATCAGCAATTTCAGCAAAGGCTCAGGATACAAAATCAATGTGCAAAAATCACAAGCATTCCTACACACCAATAATAGATAAACAGAGAGCCAAATTGAGAGGTGACAAAGTGCTAGCAGCCCTCGCTCGCTCTCAGCGCCTGCCGGCCCCTCCTCGGCCTCAGCGTTCCCTGTGGCCGCGCTCGTGGAGCCCTTCAGCCGGCCGCTGTGCACTCTGCTCCAGGGGAAGTGTGAAGAGAGAGGCGCGGGAGGGAGCCCCGGCTGGGCACGGCGCTCGCGGGCCGGCGCGGGTTCCAGGTGAGCGCGGCTCCGCAAGCCCCGCACTCAGGCGTGGCCGGCCTCGCCTGCTGGGCTTGATAGGAAGCTGAATTCCCTGCGTAGACCGCCGTTCCCTCTTCACGGGATCGTTGGCCAAGATAGCAGGTCTCCGTCTCTTTCTGCTTCCCCTCTTTCCCTCTTGATTGTCTGGGAGGAGCTCCCTCTGGGCTGCTGGAGTGCCCGGGCTAGGTGCCGCAAAGTCCCGCTGCCCTGCCAATGCCAGTGAGAGATGAAGCCGGCTGGGCTTCTGGGACGGATGGGGACTTGGAGAACTTTTCTGTCTAGCTAAAAGATTGTAAACGCACCAATCAGCACTGTGTCTAGCTAAAGGTTTGTAAACGCACCAGTCAGCGCTCTGTGTCTAGCTAATCAGGTAGGGGACTTGGAGAACTTTTGTGTCTAGCTAATCAGGTAGGGGACTTGGAGAACTTTTGTGTCTAGCTAAAGGTTTGTAAACGCACCAATCAGCACTCTGTCAAAACGGACCACTCAGCACTCTGTAAAATGGACCGATCAGCTCTCTGTAAAATGGACCAGTCAGCATGATGTGGGTGGGGCCAAATAAGGGAATAAAGGCAGGCCACCGGGAGCCAGCTGCGGCAACCCGCTCTGGTCTCCTTCCACGGTGTGGAAGCTTTGTTCTTTCACTCTTCACAATAAATCTTGCTGCTGCTCACTCTTTGGGTCCACATCACCTTTATGAGCTGTAACACTCACTGCAAAGGTCTGCAGCTTCACTTCTGAGGCCAGCGAGACCACAAACCCACCAGAAGGAACGAACAACTCCAGACACGCTGCCTTTAAGAGCTGCAACACTCACTGTGAAGGTCTGCAGCTTCATTCCTGAAGTCAGCGAGACCACGAACCCACCAGAAGGAAGAAACTCTGGACACATCTGAACATCTGAAGGAACAAACTCTGGACACACCATCTTTAAGAACTATAACACTCACCGCGAGGGTCTGCCGCTTCATTCTTGAAATCGGCTAGACCAAGAACCCACCAATTCCAGACACAAAATCATGAGTGAACTCCCATTCACAATTGCTACAAAGAGAATAAAATACCTAGGAATCCAACTTACAAGGGATGTGAAGGACCTCTTTAAGGAGAACTACAAACCACTGTTCCACTGGTCAAGGAAATAAGATAGGACACAAACAAATGGAAAAACATTCCATGCTTATGGATAGGAAGAATCAATATTGTGGAAATGGCCATACTGCCCAAAGTAATTTATAGATTCAATGCTATCCCCATCAAGCTACTATTGACTTTCTTCACAGAATTAGAAACAACTACTTTAGATTTCATATGGAACCAGAAAAGAGCCCGTATAGCCAAGACAATCCTAAGCAAAAAGGACAAAGCTGGAGGCATCATGCTACCTGACTTCAAACTATGCTACAAGGCTACAGTAACCAAAACAGCACGGTACTGGTACCAAAACAGATATGTAGACCAATGGAACAGAACAGAGGCCTCAGAAATAACGCCACACAACTGCAACCATCTGATCTTTGACAAACCTGACAAAAAATAAGCAATGGGGAAAGGATTCCCTATTTAATAAATGGTGTTGGAAAAACTGGCTAGCCATATGCAGAAAACTGAAACTGGACCCCTTCCTTATACCTCATACAAAAATTAACTCAAGATGGATTAATGGCTTAAACATAAGACCTAAAACCATAAAAACCCTAGAAGAAAACTTAGGCAATACTATTCAGGACATAGGCATAGGCAAAGACTTCATGACTAAAACACCAAAAGCAATGGCAACAAAAGCCAAAATTGACAATTGAGATCTAATTAAACTAAAGAGCTTCTGCATAGCAAAAGAGACTATCATCAGAGTGAACAGGCAACCTACAGAATGGGAGAAAAATTTTGCAATTTATCCATCTGATAAAGGGCTAATATCCAGCATCTACGAAGAACTTAAAGAAATGTACAAGAAAAAAACAACCCCATCAAAAAGTGGGCAAAGGATATGAACAGACACTTCTCAAAAGAAGACATTTATGCAGCCAACAAACATATGAAATAAAGCTCGTCATCACTGCTCACTAGAGAAATGCAAATTAAAACCACAACAATGAGATACCATGCCAGTTAGAATGGCGATCATTAAAAAGTCAAGAAATAACAGATGCTGGAGAGGATGTGGAGAAATATGAATGCTTTTACACTGTCAGTGGGAGCATAAATTCATTCAACCATTGTGGAAGACAGTGTGGTGATTCCTCAAGGATCTAGAACCAGAAATACCATTTGACCTAGCAATCCCATTACTGGGTATATGCCCCAAGGATTATAAATCATTCTACTATAAAAACACATGCACATGTATTGCAGCACTGTTCACAATAGCAAAGACTTGGAACCAACCCAAATGCCCATCAGTGATAGACTGGATAAAGAAAATGTGGCACATATACACCATGGAATACTATGCAGCCATAAAAACGGATGAGTTCATGTCCTTTGCAGGGACATGGATGAAGCTGAAAACCATCATTCTCAGCAAACTAACACAGGAACAGAAAACCAAATACCGCATGTTCTCACTCATAAGTGAGAGTTGAACAATGAGAACATATGGACACAGGGAGGGGAACATCACACACCAGGGCCTGTTGGGGGTGGGGGCTAGGGTAGGGTTAGCATTAGGAGAAATATCTAATGTAGATGATGGGTTGATGGGTGCAGCAAACCACCATGGCACTGTATACCTATGTAACAAACCTGCACATTCTGCACGTGTCCCAGAACTTAAAGTAAAATTTTAAAAAATTATATATACATATTTATAGTATATGGCATGCCGTTTTGATATACAAATTATATATACATTAAATATATACATTATATATGTGTGTGTATATATACACACACACACACCCCTTGTGAAATTATTAAATCAAGCTGGTTGACATATCCATCACCTTACATACATATCATTATTTTGGTGTGGTGAGAACATTTAAAAATCTATTCTCTTAGCAATTTTCAAGTATATAATACATTATTATTAGCTACAGTAGCCTTGCTGTACAATAGATTTCTGGAACTTATTCATCTTGTCTAATTGAAGCTTTGTACCCTTTGACCAACATCTCCCCTTCTCTCCCCTACCTGCCCCCCGACCCTCACAACCACCATTCTACTCTCTGCTTCTATAAGTTCAGTTATTTTAATGAATATTAAGCCCCAGGACATTACTGCACACTACTGTAGACTTTACAAACACTATACACTTAGGCTGGCTACACTAAATTTATAAAAAGTTTTCTTTCAATTATAAACTTAGCTTACTGTAACTTTTTTATTTTATGAACTTTTAATTTTTTTGACTTTTGATTCTTTTGTAATAATACTTAGCTTAAAACACAAGCACATTGTATAGCTGTACAAAAATACTTTCTCTTATATATCCTTATTCTGTAAACTTTTTTTCTATTTAAATTTTATTTTTAACTTTCAATTTTTTTTTATTGAAAACTAAGACTCAAACACACACAAATTAGCCTAGGCTTACACAGGGTCAGGATAATCAATATCACTGTCTCCCAACTCTAAAAATTGCCCCACTGGAAGTTCTTCAAGGGCAATAACATGCATGGAGCTGTTATCTCCTGTGATGACAACGCTTGCTTCTGGAATACCTCCTGAAGGACATGCCTGAGGCTGTTTTACAATTAATTTTAAAAAATAAGTAGAAGTAAACCCCAAATAACAACAAATAGTATAGTAAATACATAAACCAGTAATGCAGTCATTTATTATTGAGCATTATGTACTGTACATAATTGCATGTGCTAGACTTTTGTTATGATGGACAGAACAGTAGGTTTGTTAACATCAGCATCACCATAAACATGTAAGTAATGCATTGCACTACAATATTAAGACAGCTATGATGTCACTAGGTGATACAAAATTATCAGCTCCACAATAATCTTATGCATCCACTGTCAGATAAAACAGTCTGTCATTGACCAAAATGTCATAATGTGGCAAATGACTGTGCATCACATTGTCTGTATTCATTCATCCATTAGTGGACACTTTGGTTGATTCCATATCTCAGCTAGTGTGAATAATGTATTGAACATGGGCGTTCAGATATCTCTTTGAGATACTGATTTTATTTCCTTTGGCTATATGCCCAGTAATGGGATTGCTGGATCATGTGATGGCTCTATTTGCAATCTTTTGAGGAAACTTCACATTATTTTCCATAATGGCTGTAGTAATTTACATTCCCACCAATGTGTGCATGGGTTCCCTTCTGCCACATCCTCGCCAATACTTACTATGTTTCGTCTTTTTGATAATGGCCATTTTAATGAGTGTGAGGTGATATTGTGGTTTAATTTGCATTTCCCTGATGACTTGTGATGTTGGGCATTTTTCCAGGTACCTGTCGATCATTTGTATTAGACAAAACATACTTTAAATCAAAACTTTTACAATAGAAATAGAGGACATTATATATTAATAAAAGGGCCAATTCATACATAAGATATAACAATTATAAATATATACACACCAAATAATGGGGTCCTAAAACATATGAGGCAAACAATGAATGAACTGAAGTAAGAAATAGACAGTTCTACAATAACAGTTGCTGATTTCAATATTCCACCTTCAGTGATGGGTAGAACAGCCAGACAGAAGGTCAATAAGGAAATAGAGGACTTGAACAACATTAAAAACCAGCTAGACCTAACAGACCTCTCTAGAACGTGCCACCCAACAACTTCAGAATACACATGTTTTCAAGTGCACGTGGAGCATTTTCCAGAATGAGGCATGTTAGGCTACAAAAGAAGTTTGAGCAAATTCATAAAGATCAAAATTATATGAATTATATTCTCCAAACACAATGAAAGGAGGTAGGAATCAATACCAGAAGCAAAACTAGTTAATTAAAAAAGCATGCAGACATTAAACAATACACTCCTAAACAACCGATGGGTCAAAGAAAAAAATTATAAGGGAAATAAGTCATTCTGGGGACGAATGAAAATGAAAACATAAAATACCAAAACATATGGAATGCTTACAGAACAACTGTGAGTATGCTCAACAGAGGGAGTATAGGTGGTGCACGAGCATGCAGGTTGGGAAAGAAAGTGTGTATGTATTTCCATAGATGCTGTGCGTGACTCCACATTTCTCTGTTGAGAGAATGCACCAGAATACATGTGTCTCAGTAGGTGGGGAAAAGGGCCAAGAGAAGGGCGTCTGTAGGCTCACTTGTGATAAAAGAGTGTGTGTGTGTTGGCCGTGGGGCAGAGCGTGGACGAGAGAGACCGAGATGAGGTATAAGAGTGTGTGTGAGAGAGGCTGGAGGAGAGAGTGTGAAAGTGTATACAAGACCCTGTGACAAAGGGTGTGAGTGTGTGCATGTGTGTTAGAAAAAGAGTGGGTATGTCTCTTTAAGGGAGAAAAGGCTAGAGACAAAGGAAATGTGTTTTTGAGAAAGTGAATTCCTTTATTTAATAGTTGTGTGTGTCACAGAGGAAGAGGTCTCCCATGGGAAGGGATCCCAGCCATGTCCCATCAAACCTAACCTGCTCCTGCCCTGTCCCCAAACCCCAGCCCCCAGGGCCCCATCTTCCCCATCGGCCTCTCTGGCTGTACCATAGACCTCAAAGTCAAGAAAAGGTCTTTTCGGCTTCCTTCCCTAGCTCCCTAGAGCTGTGCTACACCATTTGGTAACAATTAGTTGCATGTTGTTTGTTAAATGAAAATGAATTAAGTTTAGAAATTCAGTCATTAATTATGCTAAGGGAACTAGGACAGATGCAGAAAGAAAAAAATATTGCATGATCTCACATGTGAAATCTAAAAACGCAAAAGTCAGTTATACAGAAATAGTGAATAAAACAGGGCTGATGGGCTGGAGGTGGGGAGAGGGAATGGGGAGACGTAGGTCACAGGATGCAAAGTAGCAGCTATGGATGACGAATAAGTCTAGAGATCTAATGCACAGCAAGAGCACTACAGGGAATATGAGACGAACAAGTCTAGAGATCTAATGCACAACAGGAGTACTACAGGGAATACGACTGCACACATTTGAGATGCCTGCTAACTCTTAGCTGCTCTTGCCACAACCCACACCCACCACCAAAAAAAAAGGTGGTAACTGTAAGATGACAGATACTTTAATTTGCTTCACTATAGTAACATTTCACTATATGTATCCCATAACATAATTTAAATATACACGATAGCATTTATTTAAAAAACTTCAGCTCCTCATCTGCACTATCCACATTTCAAGTGCTGAACCGAGATGTGTAGCTGTTTACATCAGTTTGTGCAGCACAGAGAACGTTTCCATATTTCTCAACATTAGAGTTGATACCCTGTCAGAGACCTTTGATTCTCTGTTAAAAAAAATTAAATTAAAATCTCTGATGCTCTCCACCCCACCCCACACATACCCCACTTCAGCAGAGGAGCTCCAGAGACCTTCAGCATCAGAGCCAGGGCTGGAATCCTGTTGGTTGGGGGCATTTTTCTGACTTCAGCTCCTCTGGACAAAGATGCTCCATTCAGACACACACACACACACACACACACACACACACACACACACACCCCTCCCCTTCATTCCAGATGTGGTCCAGAGCTGTCCACGCACAGTCTGATGATGCAGATCTCAAGAGATGTTTTCTATTAAAACAGCGAATGAAAGAAAGAATGGAAAAAATAGGGTAATTACACGTATTCATTCATTCACCTTGAGATCAGCATCCATTTGTGGCAGGGTGATTGCCAGTGAGGTAGGCATCTTGGGGCCCCATCTTTTAATGTATAATAGGGAAAACATGCCATTACTTGCCAGCTCCTATTGAGAGCAACTGTGGTCAGAACCCTCCAGAAAGAGGAAGAGGAGATGCGGGGTCCTTGGTGCAGTAACATGCTTCTTAGATACTAAGAGAAAAGAAAGAAGAAGCTGAGGAAATGATACAGTTTCTAGGCCCTTACTGACATGGTGACTTTTCTCTGGGTACTTATCCTGTCTCTTCCAATTTCAATCACCTCTTAAAGGCCCCACCTCTCAACACTGCCACACTGGAGATTAAGTCCTGCACGTGAAATATGGGGGACACATTCACACAATCAGTACATAGTATTCATTTGAACTATAAATACGCAAAATAAATATAGTAATTTCAGTTTTCATTTGAAAGATAAAGAATGATCTCTTTTTTTTTCTTTTGCTTTCACAGAGGAAGGCATTGCAACAAAAAAGAAGCCTTAAAAGGAAATCCATGGCTGGGTAGGGTAGCTCACGCCTGTAATCCCAGCATTTTGGGAGGCTGAGGAAGGCGGATCACGAGGTCAGGAGATCAAGACCATCCTGGCCAACATGGTGAAGCCCTGTCTCTACTAAAAATACAAAAATTAGCTGGTTGTGGTGGCACATGCCTGTAGTCCCAGCTACTTGGGAGTCTGAGGCAGGAGAATTGCTTGAACCTGGGAGGTGGAGGCTGCAGTGAGCTGAGATCACACCACTGCACTCCAGCCTGGGCACCAGAGCAAGATTGTCTCAAAAAAAAAAAAAAAAGAAAACAAAACAAAATCCATCACAAAGGGAGGAATAAAACCAGAGTGTCACCTACACTTAAGGCAGTAAGTAAAACTGCTGCATTAAACAAAACAAAACATCAAAAAACCTTAAAAAAATTAGAGTAAAATCTTCAAGATGCTTTCATGTCGTGGGCCATGGGGTCTTCCCACATGGCCTTAAGTGCTTTTGGAAGAGTGATCTCTAAAAACAGAATAAAAACAAGAAGAAGTGGTTATTAAGAAACAAAGGCAGCAGCGCAGTTTCTCAGTGGGGAGCACCTTGGAAACCCATGGGGAGTGTGTGCTTGTCACAGGGATTGGGGCCACTGTTGGCATTGAGATGCTGTAGGTAGCAGGCACTAGAAGTCCTGAAAAGTGTGAGGAGTTCCAGGGATCAGCAAATTTCTTCTTCTTCTTCTTCTTCTTTTTTAAAATTTGAGACAGGGTCTCACTCTGTCGCCTAGGCTAGAGTGCAGTGGTGCAAACGCAGCTCACTGCAGCCTCAACCACCAGGGCTCAAGTGATCCTCCCAAGTAGCTGGGACCACAGACACCTGGCTAATTTTAAAAAATGTTTGTAATGACAAGGTTTCATCATGTTGCCCAGGCTGGCCTCAAACTCCTGGGCTCAAGTGATCCTCCCACCTCGGCCTCCCAAAATGCTGGGATTACAGGCTTGAGCCACCAGACAGTAAATATTTTAGGCTGTGGACAGTACTGTAAGTTCTCTGTCACAACCACCTTAATGTTGTCACTGTGGCATGGAGCAGCCCTAGGAAACCCACCAATAAAACTTATTTACCAAAACAGGCAGCCTATCAATGAGTCATATTTGCAGACCTGAGTTTGGGCATTCTGTGATGTGCTGTGTCGGTTTCGCTTCAGCATGGTAAGAGGCACATGACAAAAACTGGCACGGAAGGAGCTGTTGGAACCAAGGGGCAGGAAAGAACTTCCCTAGAGGATCAGCTAGAAGACGGACGGGCATTCTGGGAAGAGAGCAGACACATTCTGGAGGAAATAAAGGATTTTCGTTTTAAGGGGATAGGAGGCAAGGGAAGAAGCTGAGAGGGTCTGTGGGTCTGAAATGGGGTCTCTAGGTAGGAAAATGCGTGAGACAAAGTGCAAGGCTGAGAGCAGGAGACGGGGGTCCACTGCACCGAGTGTGCACAGTTGCACGCACCGCAGGGGCATCTGCGGCTGTGGGTGGAGAGAAAATCCTGGAGCACACATCTGAGAGGGGAGGTATGGGTGGGAGTGGCAGGGTGTGTAAGAGAGCATGGGTGACAGGTGAGGGGCTCATGTGTGCTACTGTGCATTCTGCGAGTGAGAAGGTCTCGGACTGAGGAACTGCATTCAGTGCTCAGGGGTGAGAGTCCCCACGCAAGAACCTGGGGTGTCAACCAAAAAGACCCACACCCAGGCAGGGCCCTGCGACCTCTGGCGCCACGTGCTGGTTGACAGATGCCACTGCCTGAGAAAGGTCCCTCCAGTCCCCTCATTGATCAGCTGTAGATCATAAACGGAGCCACAACCCAGGAGCCCCTCCCGCCAACCCACGTCAGCAGAAAAGCCTTGTGGGTGGGCGTGTGTCCACTTCTGCTCCTCTGGACAAAGATGCCCGCGTCGGAAACGCCCATCTGACCCTCCCACCACTCCGATACAGCCCCACCTGCACAGCTCAGAGCACGACCACTGACCTTCTCTGTAGCCCTTGGGATATATTTGCTATTGAAAGAACAAAATAAAGTATGTTTATCAAGATTAAATAAGCAAGTCATTAATGGAGGAATTCATTCATTTAACATTCAATTATGGAGGGCTCACTGCAAACCAGGTTCTCAGTATTTTGAGGGCCTAGTAGGAGGAAACTCTTTAAATGTCAGCTTCTACTGAGAAATGTTGTGGATAGAATATGCTGGAAAAAAAAAAGAAATGTAGAGATTCTGGGTTTGGTGCTACTGTGTATTTATCTGATACTGTAAAGAAATAAAGATGCAGAATAAATAGAATTTTATTTCAGCCCCTACCCATGTGGTGTGCTGCGTTCAAGGTGGTTTACTTAGATTGTCTCCATTTTGACGAATGAGGAAATTGAGGAGAGAGCTAACACTCTCTGTTTTTTTTTTTTTTTTGACGGAGTCTCGCTCTGTTGCCCAGGCTGGAGTGCAGTGGCACGATTTTGGCTCACTGCAGTCCCCGCCTCCCGGGTTCAAGCAATTCTCCTGCCTCAGCCTCCTGAGTAGCTGGGACTACAGGCACGTGCTGCCATGCCCGGCTAATATTTTTTCTATTTTTGGTAGAGATGGGGTTTCACCATGTTGGCCAGGATGGTCTTGATCTCCTGACCTCGTGATCCACCTGCCTCGACCTCCCAAAGTGCTGGGATTACAGGCATGAGCCACCACTCCTGGTGACTCTCTCTATTTTTTAAGCCTTCCGCTGAATTAGAACCGTGACATTTTGCTTTTTTTTAAAAAGAAATGGAGTGATGGCTCAGAGATGAAATAATCAAATCCATGATTAAATGTAAGGTAAGTAAAATGGAGGGTCTAGCAAACCGATAAATAAATGGTCACTGAGTTGGGCTATGGAAAACCAAGATCTGGAAGAGGGAGGTGTCTGCCACCCTCATCTGGCAAACTGGAACCCTTTCTCTGCCTTTCATTTATCTGGGACCCTGAACTGTCCTTCAGCCAGGCTCCCTATACCCTTGGAGGTGCCTAGGTTGGGGGCGGGGGGCTGTGTCCAAACATCCAGACCAGGGCTGCTGAGGCCCCTCCCCAGGGACTACAGCAGGAAGGGTTTCTTGGAAGCCCTAGTGTAAGGAACTTACACTGTGCTTTTGGCCGCCCGGGGACCACACCTCCTTTATCTGGTGGCAGCCCCACATTCCATCTGAGGAATGACCTGACTCCACCCAGTCCAGTCCTGGCTTGGTGCCAGGGGAAGGGGCTGCCAGCCAGGGTTGCTGCCCTTCTCTGGGTGACCCGTGAGATGCCTTCTGGGGTATTGGATCTTGGGACAACTCAAGATGGAGTTCCAGAGTCCCTGATTCCTGACCTCTTCCAACTGGGAGCCTCTGCCAGATTTTCTGTCCATCATATTCCTCGTCAACCTCTCCAAACATCCCTAATCTGCAGAAGGTAGCTGGTTGGTTCTGAAGGTTGGAACTCGGCAACGCTTTCTGCTGTTGAAAGATCTAGACGCATCTCACAGCAGGTAATGGCACAGCTAACCTTGCCACTCACCTCTTGGGTACTGGCTTTTCCTAAACATCTACACGGAGGCAGCTGTCCCCAAGGCTGATTTCCAAGCCCAGGAATCATAGACCCTCACATCAGCAGTATATAATCCTACTACAGTTAAAATATTAGGATAAAAAAAGGAGAAAATGTGGAAGAAATGATATTTATTTCATATTAAATCGAACCATAATTATTATATTCATTTATTTATTTATTTGGTCAAAACCATGTATTTTGGATCCATACTCAGGGTTGCAGTCCCAGTTCTCAATTCCACGTTGTACCATGGTTGGTAAGTTAAACACGAGAATGGGCACCTTAAGGCAAGTTGAAGAACACGGGAATATAAGTAAATTAATAACCGGTTCTTTTAGAAGTGATCAGAAATTCTCTCTGGGAGAACCAGCTTTGTCTCAGTACTTATGGAAATATTCCTATAGGAAGAAACAACTCCGTGGGGGCTTAGTTTAGCGGGTTTTCTCCAGGTCAATCAGGCTTCAAGGTTTCAAGGCAGAAGGAAGGGGGTAGTGTAGACGCGTGGAGGCTACTGAAAATGTTGGCTGCAAATTGACCCAGGAATTTAAACCATGGTGATTTCCATTAACCTCCTAAGGAAGAGGGAGTCAAATCTCAGGTCTCAAGAGATGTAAATGTCATGAAAACTGAGCATAGACGGCGTCGTGTTGGTCCTGGCTCAGTGGTGGGTGTTTCAGGAAGGGGTGGACCTGTACCAGCACCGGGGTGCCCCAGATCCCTTTTTGAATCTCAACACAGTGCCTCCTGGGGGTGGCTGCAGGTTTTATTTGTATCCTAAATGAGTGGCATGTTAACAGGGTCTGCAACTGTCACTAAGTAAAACCTCCACAGGATCTTAGGCACAAACCATTCAAATCATAGTGGAAAGGTGGCCCAGTAATTTCTTTTTCTTTTTCTTTCTTTCTTTTTTTTCTCTGGAGACAGGTTCTTGCTCTGTCACCCAGGCTGGAGTGCAGTGGTGTGATCTCAGCTCACTGCAACCTCTGCCTCCTGGGTTCAAGCGATTCTCCTGCCTCAGCCTCCTGAGTAACTGGGATGACAGGCGTCTGCCACCACACCTGGCTAATTTTTGCATTTTTAGTAGAGATGGGGGTTTCACCATGTTGCCCAGGCTGGTCTTGAACTCCTGACCTCAAGTGATCTGCCTACCTCAATCTCCCAAAGTGCTGGGATTACTTGCGTGTGCCACTGTGTCTGGCCCAGCCCAGAAATTTCTAAATAAATAAAATATAACTGCAACTTGTGAATTATCCATATGACCTCCTCATCTCTATGAATCTCAAAACTATTTAAAATTAGCTTCATTACTTTTGACCATTAACTATTTTACATTTAATTGAGAGACAAAACAAGTCAACAGTAACGTTTCTTCTTTCTTATCACTGTTTGGCAATAATACCAAGGAGAAAAATCTTGCTCATAAGATGGGAATAAAACATGGCCAAATTCTGTCTCCCCTTTGTTTATTCATTCTAATTTTTTTATTAGCACATAATTATCAACACGTTTAGGGGGTTTCGATACATATGATGTGTGGTGATCAGATCAGGGTAATTAACACATTCATCATCTCAAACGTTTATCATTTCTTTATGCTGGGAACATTCAATATCCTCCTTCCAGCTATTTGAAACTATATAATATGTTCTTGTGAACTGTAGTCATCCTACAGTGGTATACATCACTAGAACTTACTCCTCCTGTCATGGTCACTGTAACTTTGTATCTTCTGGCAAATCTCTCCTTATTCCTCTTTTCTCTTACTTTAGAACATAGTACGGCCTAATAATTGCTTAGCAAACATTCTGCTTATCCATCTTCCTGGACCTGTTTCTAAGTGCTTTAGCTAAAATAAGTGAGAATTTATATCATGAATTAGTTCAGGGTGAATATTCACAACACTGAAAGTTTTAAATGGTAGAGAAGCTATCAATATTAATTAAATTAAACTGAGAGGTTTTTTTTAAAACTTGCCATTGTATTGACTGAAGATTAAACATGAAATCTTTACACACACACGTATGACTATAATATATTGTATAATATATATAGTACCTATATAAACATACTTATATAAAATGTACTAATATAAGTAATATGTAAATATAATATAGCATAATATACAATCATGTAATATATAATATATATAATAATACATAATCTAAGTAATAATGAAGTAGAATATCTAGATTTAATTTATTTATATAAACCTCCTCCTAGAAGTAAAAGCATTCTTAATAAACAGTAGCCAAAACAATGGGCTGTGAGATTTGCAAACACTCAAGAAAAGAAATGTCTTTTTTAATGTGAAGTTCAATATCATGTAAAATTGTAACACAATTTGGAAATTTTGTTTCTTAATAATATTTAAGTAATAAATTGGAAAGATCAACTATGGGCTATTGTAAAGCCATTGTTGTCTAAAGTGACTCTTAAGTGAAAATGACATCAATATTCCCTTAAATCACAAAATTCGTGAGAAAAAGTAGTAACCAAAATCTGAAAGTGTGACCCAGCTGCTGTTGCATGTCTCCTGTCCCTGATCGCACCTTAACGGCGCATCACTGGCCTGATCACTGCTGGCTCTGGGCAGGTGAGACCTGACAAGGCCTCACCCTTGGACTCCATCAACCCTTAGTGGGTGTTGGAGAATCATGGACATTCACCCACAATCTTTTTTTTTTTTTTTTTGAGATGGAGTCCCACTGTCTCACCCAGGCTGGAGTGCAGTGGAGTGCAGATCTTGGCTCACTGCAACCTCCGCCTCCTGGCTCCTGGGTTCAAGAGATTCTCCTGCCTCAGTCTTCCGAGTAGCTAGGACTATAAGCACATGCCACCACACCTGGCTAATTTTTGTATTTTTAGTAGAGACAGGGTTTCACCATGTTGGCCAGGATAGGCCAGAACTCCTAACCTCAAGTGATCTGCCTGCATGGGCCTCCCAAAGTGCTGAGATTACAGGCATGAGCCACCCCACCCAGCCTCACCCACAAACTTATGTGTGCCAATTCCCTGGAGGTTCCGCGCTCTACTTCCATAACTGGAGCCAGCCTCTCCAGGGGTCATGCTGCTGCCTGGACAGACGCCTTAGGTGGGGTCTGTTCCTCCCATCACCATTGGCTTTGTGGATTCATTGCTTCTCGTGAGAGCTGCCAGCGCTTTCCCATCATTGCTCTAGGGTGTCAGCTCCTAGTTTTCTGCTTTTTTACCAAACCATGACCATCTCAATGCTGGGTGCACCACCGGGCATCTTCTGCAACACAACATTCTCATTCCCCTGCTGGGACTACTGCAGATAAATACATTATGCAGCAGGTTATAGAATATTGTTTTCTTGACATCTAGTGGGAATCTTGAGCATTTGCTCATTAACATGGTCATCAGGACTCCCGAATTCCCTACAAGGTAAATGTACAGGATCAATAAATAGCCTAAGTCGTTTCATGCCTCCTGTGATAGCCACCGGCCCTTCTTTCTGCTCAGAAATGAGCCTGGCTGGCTGACAAAATCCTACATAAACTCAAAGCCCAACTAAGTGGCTGCTTCCTATATAAGCTTTTTTATAGCTCAAGATAAATTGTTTCTACCATTTTTTGTTCTGTCATGAGAAATTACACACTGATCTCACAGAACTCTACTCGCAAGTTTTAGTTTGAATTGTGTCTTTTTCAGTTTTTTTTCCCCCTTAGAGAATATAGGAGGGCTGGACCATGTCTTTATATTTGGGTGAGGAATGACCTAGAATCCAGCAAAACATAAATTACAAAATGATCGCTTTATAAACAAAATCCAACTTGATCCAATCACTGGACATCAATCCTACATCTTATTTCCCGAGACTTCATTTTCATTGTCTAGACACTGAATCACTGAGGCTCATCTCATCCCATTATAAATCATATTTGAGTAGTTCCAAAATTAGGTATTTTCAAAAGTATATACAAAGAATGAAAGAATATTCATTTAATATGTGATACACTTTTAGTGGGGGAAATAGTAAGATTATATTTATTGAAGTTATTTAAAACTTGAGTCTGGGCACAGTGGCTCATGCTTGTAATCCCAGCACTTTGGGAGGCTGAGGCTGGTGGATCATATGAGGCCAGGTGTTCAAGACCAGCCTGAGCAACATGGTAAAACCCCGATCTACCAAAAATGCAAAAATTAGCCAAGTGTGGTAGTGCACGCCTGTAATCCCAGCTTCTTGGGAGGCTGAGGCATGAGAATTGCTTGAACTGGGAGGCAGAGGTTACCGTGAGCTGAGATGGTGCCACTGCACTCCAGCCCCTGGGCGATAGAGCGACACTTTGTTTCAAAAAAAAAAAAAAAGTTATTTAAAAGTTGAAAATGAAGCTGTTCTTCTATAAATTAAGTAGACGTTAATCACTTAAATTAACCTAGCCTCTTTCATGATATCTGTAGATTCATTATTCCTTTTGCTCAAGATCTGAGTCTCTCTGAGTCATCTGATGCCATGAGGAATCATATTTAAAGAGGACCAGAACTAGGCCTCTCTTTAAAAAAGTATGTAGAAAGAGAAAAGTTATTTAATCTGTGATAAAATGTGAGATGGGAAAAATAGCAAGATGATATTAGAATCATTTGAATTTTGAAACGAAACTACAAATATCTCAGTAGGGGATTTTTATACACAGAAGGGGATTAAAAAGAAAAGACTCAAGGCTGGTTCAAGGGAAAGAAAAGTACGATTTACTTCACTGTTAATGATTTCTACTTGAAAACATAAGCAGCAGAGAAAACATTCCCCGTTCTTCAACTCTGGCTTGTATCCTAACACTATGAAGTGCCTAATGCCCAGAGTTTAATGGTCATTTTTCACAATTTAAATTATTCCTACTATTTATCAAAAATTTTTAGGATAAAACATGAACAATTTACTTCCAAAGATGGAAGTAAATAAAAACTCTCTAAAATTTTCTCATTGAGATGCATGCACCTATTACCTTTGAGTCTGATGTATATAAATTTATAGAACTTTGTAAAATTGCAAATGCAATCACACTGATAATCTATTTTAGGATTCTAAGCAAAGCTTGACGTGTATAGTATATATCAGCAAAACCATTGCTACTAAAAAATGCTGGAATAATCCCTAAAATAGGCTTACAATATTAGCAGGTTAGGTCTAATCTAATCTAAAGTGATGGCAACTTAATCTTATCTTCTTTTTCAAGGTAAATATTATCAGGATGAAGGGTTTTACTAAGAATATTGTGGACTGCAGATTTATCACCAATAAAAACCTCATTCCCGATGTACTTAACTTCATAGATTCATTAGAATAGAAGCTGAGTTTTAAATATTGATTATTGTCACCATCAAACGTGTTGAGTTTTATGTTTATATTTTGTTTCCTAATGATATGTTTTGTATTCTTAATTTCCAAATGCTTTACCTTTTATTTCTGTAAGTTCGGCTTTATGTATTATGGAGTTTATAAGTTAAATAACTATTTGGCTGTAACCAAATGGATTATGTGAGTTTCTAAATAATAGGGGTGCAACACTTTTTATTCATAGTGCAATGTGTGGGTGGGGGGGGGTGGGCAGGGGTGTGTGTGTGTGTGTGTGTGTATTTGAACAAAACAAATGTGGATAAATACCTGTGTCCTATCCAGCACTGAACAACTTTCCACCACCACAGCTCCGTGTAGCTAACATTGTCTTGGACATGAGTTGTCTACATTAACAATGGTAATTCCCCCACTGTAGAATGTACTGCTTTGTCTCGAGTGCACTCCTGGTAATACCTGACTCTGATCAGCCGATCCTTCCTCCTTCCGTTACCCCTGTGGGGTCCTCAGTGCTGTGCTCCTCTGGCTGGCACAGCTCTGGTCACTCTGGAGATGCATGCTGGGGGCCAGGCAGTCATGCTCTTATCACAAGTCAGTTCCCTGCAGGAGGGATCTACTGAAACTAGTGCTGGCTTTTCAAGTGTTCTTTGCATTTTAAACCACTGGCAACCTTTACATACGTTTTTTTTAAGAGCCTCACTCTATCACCCAGGCTGGAGTGCAGTGGTGTGATGTCAGCTAACTGCAGCCTTGACCTCCCCAGGTGCAGGTGATCCTTCCACCTCAGCCTCCCTCTAGCCCCAGCTGGGACTACAGGTGTGCACCATCATGCCCAGCTAATTTCTCCTTTTTTTTTTTTTAATAGAAATGGGGTTTCACCATGTTCCCCACGCTGGTCTCAAACTCCTGGGTTCAAGCAATCTGCCCACCTTGACCTCCCCAAATGTTGGGATTACAGGTGTGAGCCACTGCTCCTGGCCTTATATCCCATTTTTAAGAATCATTGAAGATGGTCAAGGGTCTGATGTGTCAGCATTGTGAGCTGACTTAGAAAAGGCCCTGCCTCCCAGCCACGTGAATGTGCTGGGGATATATGCAATATTCTATGACTGAAAAGTACACTTTCAGCAGAATCAGGAAGATCCCAGTATATGTATACCTGTCCTGACTGGCATAGGTAAGTTTCCCAGACTCTGACTCCAGAATTCATGAAGTTTCAGAGAAACTAGTGGAGGGAAAGGTAGGAGCAGGAGGGAAAGGAAAAAGCCAAGCAAAAGTGAAATTTTCGGTAAAACCCAAGTTTTAAAAATAAAATTTATTATTAATTAATTAATTAATTAATTTTTTTTAGAGACAAGGTCTCACTATGTTGCCCAGGCTGGTCTGGAACTCCTAGTGTCAAGCTATTCTCCCACCTCAGCCTCCCTAGTAGTTGGGGTTATAGGTGCCAGCCACCACATCCTGCCTCAAATATTCTTTAATTTCTCTTGCGACTTCTTTGACCCATGTGTTACTAAATCTCTAAACATTTTCAGAGAAGAGCGTTGTTTAATATTTTTGAAATTTTCTGTCTTTCTGCTATAGATGGCTATTCTGATCTATTGTGATCTGAAATCATCCTTTGTATGATTTATATTCTTTTCAATATGTGAAGGTGTGTTTTATGGCCCAGAATATGGTCTATATTGAATATTCCTTGAGGGCAGACCGGGCACCGGACCTCAATCTCGGGCGCCATCTGCTGGTTGTTAGAACAAACTGCCCGAGAAAGGCTCCCTCAAATCCCCTCATTGCTGGGTTCCCCACATGGCAAACTGGATGAACACCAAGGAGCTCCTTTTGCTCCATGCAGTTCAACAGAAAAGCCCTGTGGGTGGGCATTTGTCAACTTCTCCTCTGGACAAAGATGCCCGGGTCAGAAACACATCCCTGAGACCCTCCCAGCATCCAGATAGCAGCCCAGGCTGTGACATCTCACCCTCAGGCCAGATCCAAGCAGTGAAATATATAATCTAATTTCTTCCCCAACCCAGCCCCTTGAGTCCCAGTTTTTCATTCTCCCATTCTCAACTCTCCCACCACTGAATGATCTAAAACCACAGGGAAACCTTTTTTTGAATTATATTTTAATAAAGAGAGCCATCTCATTTCATGTAGTTTGTGATATAAGGAAAATAGTAAGATTATAAAAATATCTTTTACTTTTGACATGGTTACTAAAAAAGGGAAAGGAAAAAAAAATGCCAAAAACTTGAAAAGCCTGATTATCTGGGGCTATTATTCCTGTTTGTTTTAAAATCAAACTTCTAAACACAGATCTTAATCCCAGCACTTTGGGAGGCTGAGGCGGGCAGATCATGAGGTCAGGAGTTCGAGACCAGCCTGGCCAACATGGTGAAACCCCGTCTTTACCAAAAATACAAAAATTAGCCGGGCATGGTGGTGGGTGTCTGTAGTCCCAGCTACTCAGGAGGCTGAGGCAGGGGAATTGCTTGAACCAAGGAAGCGGATGTTGCATTGAGCCGAGATCACGCCATTGCTCTCTGGCCTGGGCGACAGAGTGAGACTCTATCTCAAAAAATAAATAAATAAATAAGAAGCATAAAGAAAAAGCCCATTTGAAGAAATCATGGTCTAGTGAGGGTGACTTTAGGAAAGACTTACGATTAGGTTGAATTAATTTCCTTGGTCTAAAATAAATATGAAGGCTGGGCATAGTAGCTCATGCCTGTAATCCCAGTACTTTGGGAGGCCAAGGCAAGAGGATCACTTGAGGTCAGGATTTGGAGACCAGCTTGGGCAGCATAGTGAGATTTCTGTCTGTAATTAACAAAATAAATGAATTAAATAAATATGAGGTGGTTTTACTTTGTGAGTAAAAAGTACTTGAAACTAGCTCCATTCATTGCATAAGGGCTAATAGTGATGCCACATATTTGGCTTTGAAAGTTTTCTGGCCAAATTCCAAATTTTGTCATATGCAAACATGATATTCAAAAGCTAATCCAGAAAAAAGGGTATGTCTATATTAATCAAAATACAACCACTTGCAGGATAAATTGCTGTCCTTTGCACGTGGTGCTTCTCTATATCTTCAGTAAAAAACTCATTGATTCCAGATTTGAATCAATAACTGATTGAGTTAAAGAGAAGAGGCAGGATGTGGATAAAGTGGGAGGGAGGAATTTCTATAAAAAAGCCCCTTATAGGTGGGTCCCACTCCACATCTCAGCTCCTTTCAGAAGCAGCTGGAGCAAGAGAAGCATCTTGTGGAAGTGAGTCCAGTGTTATTCCTTTCTCACTTCTCAGCTTTCTACAAAAGACAAATATAAGAGAGCAACATCCAGGGAATGAAGTAATTAATGCTGCAAGTATGATCTGAGGCCAACTCAATGCCAGGCACAGTGGGAGCACTTAGGGACACGGGATCCTCTGCCCAGAAGCTGAAGGCAGGACTAGATTCTCAATACACAGGCTGGGAGTCTGACAGATTCTTTCAATCAAATCATAGCTTGGGCTACTCTAGGAGATGATAACTTGAGTTTCCCCCATTGACTTAACCCTTCAGCTGCTGCTGTGGGTCTGTGCCCAGCCAGGTGGGACCAGATGAAGAGCTGGAGGGGCTCTGGGTCCAGGCTAGGGATGTCTCAGACAAAATAATGTAATTCATATATGTAGCTATGTATTTCCTGATAGCCAAGTGAAAAAATGTAACAAGAAACAAGATAAATTAATTTTAATATCCAAAGGGTTATCATTTTTAACATGTAAATCAATTTTCACCTTATTAATGAGACATTTTTCTGATAATGTCTTCAAAATCCTGGGCAGATTTCACACTCAAAGCATGTCTCACTGTAGATAAGCCTCATTGCAGGTGACAAGAGTCACATATGGTTGGCAGCTCCTATATTAGACAGTCCAGTTCCATTCCCTTTCACAGTCTCAACTCTAAGCCAAGTGACAGATCACACCCTTTATTTCAACTAGAATTTCAAATTCAGAAGACCAGGGCCATTCGCATATATTCATATATATATATGAAAGAGAGATTCCTTAGCCCTTGCCTTGTGCTAGGGATGGTACGTGATATCTCTATGCATGTGAAGATGGGATAGCCCCTGTTCTTTCAACTCCTGGATCTCCATTACTATTATGTATGTTTCACCCTAGCAGCAGCAGCAGCAAAGGCTGCACACTTTCAAGAAGCAAGCAGATGTCCTATCCATCTTATAATGTGGCTACATCTGCTGCCCCCACTGCTTCAACTTACTGAAGACAGAACCCCAAAAGGAGAGTTTATTGTGCACTTTCTGCTCAATAGTTTCTCAAAAGAATGAGATTAAGACAAATTGCCACCTGGGGAAGCTGGTTTCCAAGATCAAAGAACTGGAGCCCAGCTGAAAGCTATTCTATGCCTGAACTCAAGGATGCCGAAGTTCCAAGGTTAGGTATCTGGAGCCCTCCCCATGAAGGCCCCAGAAAAGCCAACGGTGAAAAATGCTCTCCATTAAATATAGGAGTCAGCTGAATTTTGGCACCTATTTTTTTTTTTTTTTTTTTTGAGACAGAGTATCGCTCTGTCTCCCAGGCTGGAGTGCAGTGGCCTGATCTCGATCTCGGCTCACTACAACCTCCACCTCCCAGGTTCAAGTGATTCTCTTGCCTCAGCCTCCCGAGTAGCTGGGACTACAGGTGTCTGCCACCACTCCTGACTAATTTTTGTATTTTTAGTAGAGACGGGTTTCACCATATTGGCCAGGCTGGTCTCAAACTCCTGACCTTGTGATCCGCCCGCCTTGGCCTCCCAAAGTGCTGGGATTACAGGCGTGAACCACCGTGCCCGGCCAAATTTTGGCACCTAATGTTCTTATGCTCTTTAAGCAACACTAGTTCTCTCTCCTGAGTATGGATTAGAACCACCTGGATTTTTTGAAGGATGCATAATGTTTAGGTCATGCCCTGTACCTGTGCTGTCCAACATGATAGCCACTGTAACCATTAAGAACTTGAAATGTGGTTACAGCCACATATGGAAAGAGAATATTTTTGATTAAGTTAAATAAAAATATTATTAAAATTAATTCACCTGTTTCTTTTTATATTTGATAATGTGGCTACTAGAAACTTTAATATTACACATGTGGCTGGCATTATGTTTCTATTGGGAACACTGCACTGGATCATGGCTTTTCAAACTTTTATGCATTAGATTACCTGGTGGACTTGTTAAAATGCAGATTCTGATCCTGCAGCTCTAGGCTGGTCTGCAAATCTAGATTTCTCTCCCAGGTGCCCAGATGATGCTGTTGCAGCTGGTTCCCACACACACCGAATAGCAAGGGCCTGGTATCAGCTGCATCTGAGCTTCTCTCTGGCTGTGAGGCTCATGACTGCAATATTTAGAAGCAGTCTGGTGATTTGTAACAACCCACAATGAGTCTTGGCAACCATTATGATCAATGAATTTATTCCAGGGCTAATGCCCCTCAGCAAACAGTGATAAAAGTGCGTGTGGTTATTGATCCTGTACATATAGATTTGGTTGTGAATTCTGGCCCAGAGCACTACATCATGTGCTAACCACATGTAGCAGGCACTAAAGGAAATAATGCTCGATTCAATATCGCAACTTAACTCTGAGTAATTTTTGTAACCCAATTTGGTGGAGTGTATATATTTAAAGTGAATTATCATAACTCAGCTGCCTGTGTAATGTGCTAAAGTCAGCATGCCAGCCTATACCTACCAGATTCCTGAACGCAGACTCATTCGAATGTGCTAAGTCTTCCTGCATCTCTCTCTGTTCCTAGTGTCTATTACAATGTATCATAGAATTAATGGTGGCTGCGTTGGGTTTGAATGCAATAGGTGTACTGCCCACTTGCTGAGAGGCTGATTTTTTTTCTTTCACAGTAGATATGACCTTGGATGTTGACACAGCTGATGAGCTCCTTGTCATTTCTGATGACCTGCAGAGTGTCCAATGTGGGCATATGGAACAGAAGCTGAAAGAACATGCTGAGATTTACCTTCAGAATTTGGGCTCCCCTCAGTTCACTTCCAGTTGCTATTATTAGGAGGAAGATTTGGGAACAAGCACAGAATCAGAACTAGGAGCTTGCAAAGAATCTGTTCACCAGCGAGGAGAGATCAAACTGTCTACAGAACTTGAATTCTGGACACTGAGTTTGAGAAAGGGAAGGTGCTTCTCAGCCAGCACTGTGCTTCTGAATGCACTGTGGGTGAATCCCTGGTTACACAAAGCAGGGATTTTGCTGGATACTGGCATTACAAACATTACTTGTTGTTACCTTAGTGATGGATCCCATATCTTTTGTTTTTTGTTTTTTGTTTTTTTGAGACGGAGTCTCACTCTGTTGCCAGGCTGGAGTGCAGTGGTTCTCTGCAACCTCCGCCTCCTGGGTTCAAGTGATTCTCCTGCCTCAGCCTCCTGAGTAGCTGGGACTACAGGTGTGCACCACCACACCTGGCTACTTTTTGTATTTTTAGTAGAGATGGGGTTTCACCGTGTTGGCCAGGAGGGTCTCGATGTCTTGACCTCGTGATCCGCCCTCCTCAGCCTCCCAAAGTACCGGGATTACAGGTGTGAGCCACCATGTCCAGCCTAATTTTTCTTATAAATTCTTTTTTGGCCCATTAGTCACTTTAGAATGTGTTAATTTCCACACATTTGTGAATTTTCCATTTTTCCTTCTGCTGTTGATTTCTAGTTTTATTCCGTTGGATGTACAATACAGGGCCCATTTTTGCCTAATTTATATAACACCCTGTTTATATCTAGTCTCACATATTTTCTCTTTATCCACAGAAAAGTCAAGAATTTGTTATTCTTGCCTCTGGTTTGGCCTTCCCTAGAGCATTCAAAGCTTCTTTTTCACTGTCTGGAAAGGAAAAGCTGGACAGGCCCATGGCTTAATTCTCATCCATCCATAAAGTTATTTAGACCAAGAGTTTTCTCAGTGAGCTCTGTTTTGGCTGCGCGAGTGAACCATATGTTGACAGTTGCACATGGAACAGAGGCAACAGGAATAAAAGCCCCGTTGTGGGCTCAGTAATTATTGGCTATAAACAAATAACATGGTTTTACAGAAGAAATAAGACCTAGTATTAGATAGATCAATAGAGTGACTATAGTTTGCGATAGTCTATTATACATTTAAAAATAGCTGGAAGAGAGAATTCAAATGGTTCTAGTATAAAGAAAAGACAAATATTTAAGGTGATGGATGTCCCAAATATACTGATTGATGTTTACAAATTATATGAATGTGTGAAATTATCACATGTACTCTGAAACTATGTACACTATGCATCAATAAAAACAAAATAAAATGAAACTCTGTATGTCATTCATTAATTGAGTTCACCTTTACTAGGAGATTCTGCATATTAAAAGAACACAGAGAATATTGATTCAAGTCAGGTCCACAGGACACTGAGGGCTGTCTGCTGCTCTCCACTGAGGCTGTTGTTTTCAGCAGAGAGTGTCTATAAATGTCCTACAGGAGAAAATTAGCCCAGGCATTCACTTGACTAGTGAAACAGATGCGGAGGAAAGGGGAGGTCTCTAGGCCTCCAGGATGTAAAGGCAGAGTCCCATGCACCTGGACCCTGAGAAAAGCAGAAGGTCTGATGACACAGGGGTGGCAGAGGTGACCTTGCCTCCCCACCCCAACCCTCAGTAGGTTCCAGTCAGGAGATCTGCACATTATAAATGGACAGTGACCTGGAGCTCTTTTCTTTTTCCCCTAAAACTAATTATTCTATGTAACAACAAAACCAAACTTTGCTTATGTCTTTTAATTAACAAAAAAATTACTATGCTGTAATGATAAAACCATAAATTTTATGGTTTTAGTATATGCCAGTGGAAAAAGATTATAGAAGACACAGGGCTATAGACTGAATGTTTGTGTCCCCCCAAAATTTATATGTTGAAAGCCTCCCTCCCGTGTGATGGTTTTAGGAGGAGGGGCCTTTGGTAGGTGACTGGATCATAAGGGTGGAGATCTTATGAATGGGATTAGTGCCCTTATAAAAAAGACCCCAGAGAGCTCCCTCACCCCTTCCCCTGTGTGAGGACACAAAGAGAAGGCACCATACCTAACAAGCTTCTTGGTTCATAGATGTCCTCACTGGACACTAAATCTGTCAGTGCCTTGATCTTGGACTTCCCAGCCTCCGGAACTATGAGAAATACGTTTTTGTTGTTTATAAGCCACTAAGTATATGGTCTCTTGTTAAAGCAGTGTGAATGAGCTAAGACTATCAGTTTGTTCTTTGTGTTGCCTCCAGACTCTCAGAATCTGTGTGCTTCCCCAAAGCATCTGGACTTTCCATGTGCTTTTTACACATCTCCAAGCATGGCTAAAATTTAAAAGTCAGAAAATACCAATTGATGGAGAGGCTGGGGAACAACCAATCTCTTGTCCATGGCTGGCGTGAGCATCAGATGGGCATTTCATTTGGAAAACTCTTGGTCAGAATCCACTAAAGGTGGACAAAAGCATCCCTGTGCCCTTGCGAATCCTTTGATGAAGGAACAGCCAAAAGAAATGCATGCATAGATTAATGACAAATGACCAACAGGAGGCAGCATCTGCTACGGCTACGCACACAGGCTCTGGGGTCAGACAACTTCATGTTGATTCAGGCTCTGACACTTGCTGTATGGATGACTTTGCACCAATCACAGCCCTAATTTCCTCATCTACTAAATAGGGAGAATAATTGTATCTCAGAGGGTCAATGAAAGGATGACACAATAGTGTTGCTGTAACAGCACAGTACTTGGGCCATAAAAAAGCATTCCGTTCTGAGTAGATATTGTAATTATTTCCATAACCCATCTTATGATTATTATTAGCCTCTACAAAAGTACACTAAAAGGAACAAAAAGGAGGAAATAACTAGCCAATCTTGGGAAATAAGGCAATGCTTGAGGGAGGAGGTGATATTCGAATGTGATTTTCTTTTTTTTTTTTCTTTTTGAGACAGAGTCTTGCTCTGTCACCCAGGCTGGAGTACAGTGGCGTGATCTCGGCTCACTGCAAGCTCCACCTCCTGGGTTCACGCCATTCTTCTGCCTCAGCCTCCTGAGTAGCTAGGAGTACAGGCGCCTGCCACCACGCCCAGCTAATTTTTTGTATTTTTATTAGAGACAGGGTTTCAGCATGTTAACCAGGATGGTCTCGATCTCCTGACCTCGTGATCCGCCCGCCTTGGCCTCCCAAAGTGCTGGGATTACAGGTGTGAGCCACCACGCCCGGCCATGATTTTCAAATAAATCATACAACTAATATAAACTATTTGCAGAAAATCACAGAGAATCAACATGAAGATCAAGTACCAGTTTGGACCATCCAGAAGACATAAACTACAAGGTGTTTTAAATAGGGCATGCATAATATAAAGAATGATTAAGCTATGATAGGAGAGTAACCATAAGATGTAAAGAGAACTGCAGGGAGAGTACCCAAGGAAGGAAACACTCTTAGAGGGCTCTCTCCCCAAGGATGGGCTTCAGACTTCACAGGAGAGGGTGTGGTTGGAGCCCACTGGATGGGAAGAAGCTTTATGGGTTTCCAGGGCCAGATCTGGTCCACACTCCCTGGGCTGCAGGAAACAACCTTCCAGGGTGCAGGTGAGATGCAGCTAATAGGCAGACACACAGGAGCAGTCAACATGCCACTATGAACGGGAAGCCTGGAGTGTGCAGTGTCCTTATTGGGAGGGCTGGAGGAGCTGGCCATCAGGCCAGGCGGGGACTGTGAGGTTGTCCAGGGACCATGCATTCTCTGCAGGTGGCTTGGAAAGAGCACAGTCAGGAGGATGTCCCAGTAAGCAGATGTGGTCTCCCTGGGTTGTGAGGTGTCTGCACGTAGGGCCCATTTCCATGCATGGCTTCTTTTTTTTTTTTTTGAGAAGGAGTCTTGCTCTGTCGCCCAGGCTGGAGTGCAGTGGCATGATCTCGGCTCACTGCAAGCTCCGCCTCCCGGGTTCATGCCATTCTTCTGCCTCAGCCTCCCGAGTAGCTGGAACTACAGGCACCTGCCACCATGCCCGGCTATTTTTTTGTATTTTTAGTAGAGATGGGGTTTCACCGGGTTAGCCAGGATGGTCTCGATCTCCTGACCTCATGATCTGCCCGCCTCGGCCTCCCAAAGTGATGGGATTACAGGCATGAGCCACCATGCCCGGCCCATGCATGGCTTCTTGAACACTTGCCTTGACCGCCCTGCAGTGCCTCCATCTGATATTGTCTAAACATGTGGAACCCACCCTCGCTACCAGTACTGTGGAACCAAATGCAGACTCCTTTCTGGTCTACGGGGTCCTGGCTCTCTCAACTGGCAGCTCTCCCCTTTCCAACCCATTCATTCACACGTTCTGTCCTTTTCTTTCCTCTGCAAGTTGGATTCCTTTGTTCAGCTCCTTCCCACACCACCCTCCTTCCAAGCCCGCAGTTCAGCTGCCAGTCAGCATTGATTTGCTCAAGTCTTTACTTAGTGCCTAGATCCCCACTCACTATAGATTCCAAGGAGGGAAATGTGGGTCTCATTCACTGCTGGGTCCTTAGTTCTGAAACTAGCACTGCCACAATAACAGATGCTCACAAAATTTTTTTTTCTTTTCTTTTTAATAATCTTTTCATCTTCAAATGATCTTTTTAATTTTCATTTTTAAATGTTTAGTTTTTGTGGATACATAGTAGATGTATATATTTATGGGGTACATGAAATATTTTGATACAGGCATGCAATGCATAAGAATCACATCAGGGTAAATAGGGTATCAATCGCCTCAAGCATTTATCCTTTCTTTGTGTTAGTAGCATTCCAATTATACTCTTTAAGTTACTTAAAAATTTACAGTAAATTATTGTTGACTGTAGTCACTGTTGTCCTATCAAATACTAGATTTTATTCATTTTAACTATATTTTTGTACCAGTCAACCATCCTCACTTCCCCCTCCCTGTGACTAGACTTCCCAGCCTCTGGTAACCATCAATCTAGTCTATCTCCATAAGTTCAATTGTTTTAATTTTCAGCTCCCACAAATGAGTGAAAACATGTGAAGTTTGTCTTTCTGTGCCCAGTTTATTTCCCTTAAGATAATGTCCTCCAGTGCCGTTGATGTGGTTGCAGTTCAGCCAGATAGCTGAATTGTATGGATGAGTCAGGATTTATCATTGGAAGAGTATGGAAGTTTATGGGCCGAACAGTTGAGCTGCCTGGTACTTTGAGGTTCCAGGTCACTGTGTCTTTCTCAGAAGTCTTTATCTTTGGAGGAGTTACACGTCTCCAGGCTGAAACATGAAGGGCCTGGAATGGATGAGCTTTGGAACCCTCTCCAGTCCTAGCTCCCATGAGGCCTGAGCCTGAACATCTCTTGGTATATCTTGTTTGCATTTTCTCTTGTCTTTGTTCTTAGAAACACTGAAAAACTTTCATACTTTTCCAGTGACAAATCCTGAATCATGCCATTATATACATCACTATATATCTCTCTATATATCACAAATCTATCACTATGTATCACTATATCACTATATATCACAATATATATTACAATATATATCACAATACAGATCGCTATATATCCTGACTTATCACTATGTATCTCTCTACATACCATTATATACCACTATATATATCACTATATATATAACTATACATCACTATATATATCACTATTGTATTAATCAGGGTTCTCTAGAGGGACAGACTTAATAGGATAGATGTATATATAAAGGAGAGTTTATATTAAGGAGTATCGACTCACACGATCACAAGGTAAAGTCCCACAGTAGGCTGTCTGCAAGCTGAGGAGAAAGGAAGCCAGTTTGAGTCCCAAGACCTCAAAAGTAGGGAAGCCGATAGTGCACCCTTCAGTGTGTGGTTGAAGGTCTGAGGGCCCATGGCAAACCACTGGTGTAAGTCCAAGAGTCCAAAAGCTGAATAATTTGGAGTCTGATGTTTGAGGGCAGGACGCATCCAGCATGGGGGAAAGATGAAGGCTAGAAGACTAAGCCAGTCTAGTCCTTCCATGTTCTGCCTGTTTTTATCCTGGCCACATGGGCAGCTAACTAGATTGCGCCCACACAGGTTGAGGGTGGGTCTGTCTTTCCCAGTCCACTGACTCAAATGTTAATCTCCTTTGGCAGCACCCTCACAGACACACTCAGGAATGATACTTGCACCCTTCAATCAAGTTGACACTCAATATTAACCATCACAACTATATAACACAATCTGTATCAGTTTATGTCACTTTCTATCCCGACATATCACTATGTATCTCACTATATGTCACTGTATACCGCTATGTATATCACTATATACTATTATAAATCACTGCATATCTCACTATATATTATAATATATATTACTATATATTCCTACATATCACTATATATCTCACTACATATCACCAAATACCACTATGTCTATGACTGTATATTATTATGCATCACTATGTATCTCACTATATATTCCTACATATCACTATATAACTCACTACATATCATTACTGTATACCACTCTGTATATCACTATAAATATCATGACATATCACTATATACCACAATATCTATCAGTGTATATCATGACATATATCATGATACTGCTACATATCACAATATATATCATTATATATCTGCATACCACTATATGTATCACTATATATTATTATACATCTCTATACATCTCACCATATCTCACTATATGTCACAATATCCCTATGTATCACTCTACGTCTCACTATATATCATTGTATACCACTATGTATCTCACCATATACATTATTATACATCACTATACGTCTCATTATATATCACAATATATATCACTATATCCATACATACCATCACATATCTCACTACATATCACCGTATACCAATATGCATATTATTATATATATTATTATACCTTACTATATATCTCACCATATACCACTATGTATAATGGAGGTTCTTCTTCCTCCTGTATACACAATGTGGAGGTTTATGCATAAATATGGACATGTCCTCCTCCCAAGGAGAGTGACCCAGACTCTTCTTGCTCCTCATTCTTTGACGCTCTGAATGACAGGGAAGTGTCACTGCCTGTGACTGACCTTCAGGAGGCGGATCTAAATTCATTCACCCATACTGAGATGTGCTAGACTTGGTGACATAGCTCCAAAGAACCAAGTATAGAGAAGGAAAAGAGTCGCTTTATGGTGGAGCAGGCTGGCACACACGACCTTGACCAAGAAATGAAGGTTAAGGTCAGCAGCGCTGCCATGTGGATCTCATAATTCTGCAGTTGCTGCTAGCTGAGGGAATACTCTCGGCCTACTGTGCACTTGAGTAACTGATGCCCTGGAATGGTCTCAGCAAATGGGCCATACAGGATTTTGCTACTAGCAGGGCTTATCCTGTATGTGTTCCTGGCAGGAGCTGTGTCCTTTTGTATGAAGTGACCGAAATCTAAATCAAAGAGGTCTATTTGCTGGAATCTTTAAACAGATAACTTCTCAATTAACAGGAAAATGAAAAAATTATTTTATTTATAAGGTTGATGGAAATATCCAGGGAAAATTAAAGAAAACGTAGTAATATTTGCTCTGGTGTTTTGAGTGTGCTTACTTGGGGTTACTACCCTATAAACATCTTGTCCTATCGACATTTTTTCCTCCTAACACTCAACACATTTCTTGTATGGCTTACGAAGTACATTTTCTAGGTGTGATCCAGCTTGGCAGTACAATGAGAAGCATGCCTTTATAGTCTCCTTGAAAGGTTGAGGACTGTTAATTGACTGTGGGGTGGAAATTATATTCTGAGAAGGATTTTAGCAAACATTTTGATTTCACTTATGAAACAAGTCCTTACATCATATAAGTAGACCTTATTTTTACTGGTTGTTGTTGTTGTTGTTTTGTTTGTTTGTTTGCTTGTTTTTTGAGATGCAGTCTCGCTCTGTCACCAGACAGTGGTGCAATCTCGGCTCACTGCAACCTCTGCCTCCCCGGTTCAAGCGATTCTCCTGCATCAGCCTCCCAAGTAGCTGGGACTACAGGCATGCGCCACCATGTCCAGCTAATTTTTGTATTTTTAGTAGAGATGGGGTTTCACCATGCTAGCCAGGATGGTCTCAATCTCTTGACTTCGTGATCTGCCCGCCTCGGCCTCCCAAAGTGCTGGGATTACAGGCGTGAGCCATCGCGCCCGGCCACTGGTTGTTCTTAGTTAAGATGTTCACCTGACATGTAATGAAACTGTTGATCTATTTGATTTTCTTAGATGAGCCTGTGAATTATTATGGGTATCACTAGTTTTTAAGTTTTCTTTCTCCTAAACTGAAAAGCAGGGGTATATTTTCTGCTGATGAGATATTAATTATGATGATTGCTAGGCAGTCAAGACTTAATTCTTTTTCTTTTCTTGAGACAGGGTCTCTCTCTGTCACCCAGGCTGGAGTGCAGTGGCACAATCATAGCTCACTGCAGCTTCCAACTCATGGGCCCAAGGGACTTTCCCACCTCAGCCTCCTGAGTAGCTGGGACTACAGGCTCTCGCCACCATGTCTGGCTAGTTAAATTGTTTTTGTTTGTTTGTTTGTTTGTTTGTTTTTTGTAGTGATAGGATCTCCCTGCATTGCCCACGCTGGTCTTGATCTCCTGAGCTCAAGCAATCCTCACACCTTGGCCTCCCAAAGTTCTGGGATTACAGGCATGAGCCACACCACATTACGCCAAAACTTAATTCTTAATCCTATTTTGTTACCTTCAATATCACCTGAAATTGAAACAAACACTCAGGCACAGACATACAAACAAGAAAGCTTGGCTTTTGTTTTCTTTTGTTTTTTAGTGGCAGGGTCTCAGTCTGTCACCCAGGCTGGAGTGCAGTGGTGCTATCAGAGCTCACTGCAGCCTTGAACTCCTGAGCTCAACCAATCTTCTTGTCTTGTCCTCCCAAAATGCTGAGATTACAGGCATGAGCCACCATGCCTAGATTTTTTTTTAAAAAATGCCTTTTTGGGTAAAAGCCAAATAAGACAACCAAAGCCATGTATCACTACTGTGCTATGAAAATGAGTCTCAGTAGTTCTTTAATATAAACATTCCTATATAGAAGTAAGTAATGCAAACGGCCCTGTTCCAAAGTCAAAAGGAATTTGACTTTTGCATTATTTTTAAAACATAATTAAAATCAGAGTTATTTTTAAATTCTTATTCTAAAAATAGGGAAGAGAAATTGCCTAAAAAATACAGCGGTGGATAAAAGAAGAGAGATTAAAATTTCAAATGGATTTGGGAAGTTAAGTGCTGATTAAAGGAGAGATATCAGTTTGTAAGGGATTATCCCTGGGCCTAATTGTTTGAGGATGTGCAGGCTTGTAGGAAAGGGGGAGGACAGACAGGCTGTGTTAGAATGCCTGTGTCAGGAGGAGAATGGAAGGCTCTTGAAGACAAGGGTGGTTGCTTGTGTTTCTGTTGAATCCCCACTAAATGTAATTTTTCTTTTGGAGACTTTGGTGTATGGGCACAGTTCTCAGCAGAGTGCTAATGTCTGGGGAAAATGGTTAAACACTGAAAAATTACCTTGGCAGTCTGAGGACAAAGCCACAAAACCATAAATTGTTTGGGGGCTTTCTTCAGCTTCACATCTACCAGAAAACTTCTTACCTTTAGAGTTTTCTTATCTATCAAAGGATAAGGTTGCAGTGGTTATCATTGCCGTGAAAGCTCCCCAAATCTAATTTGCTTTTATCCTTCCCACTGATCTTTCTCCTGCAATTAAAAATGATGAACTGTTTCTGGATTTTGAATTAGGGATTTTTCATTTCTGTATAATTCTACCTCTGATGTATTTTGCATTTTCTCTGGGTATATGCCATTAAAGGAGATTTGGATTGCAATTTGGCTGCTTCTTAGGAGAGCAGACAGAATATCACACCATTTTGTTTTTTCTAGTTGCAGCTTTTCATTGATGAAAGCAAAGCTTTGAGTTTGTGAAGTTCTGACATAATTCTTGCTCTTCTGCAGACACATGAAGTGAGTGGTACGTCAGAGCGAGTTTTGGAATATATTTGGTCTAGTGGTGAAAAATGACCAGTGCTATGATGACATCCGGGTTTCTCGTGTGACCTGGGATAGTTCCTTTTGTGCTGTCCATCCCAGATTTGTTGCCATAATCACACAAGTGAGTGGGGGAGGAGTGTTCTTTGTGCTCCCTCTGCACTAGATAAGAAATTTGACCTTCCATTCTGTTAGACATCTTCTGGTAGTCTCTCTCTTTTTTTTCATAATTGATTGACTTTAGAGACTGACCACTCACCAAGTACTGTTGGATTGATGGGGCCATTAAATTCTGATGTAGGTGAGGTTGAGTTCCACATGACTTGCTAACCCCATTCATTTTTCTCTAGCAGGAAATCATTAGATAATGGTGACATCTGTTCTGGGTGTGTCCTCTATGGATGAAAAAGGTTACCATAATGATGCTGTGAGCACAGGTAGGCAGAGGAATTGTATGATTTAATCCAGAATAATCCACTTTTCATAAAAGTGGAATACAGTTTTAAAAAGTTATGCTTGTGCTCCAAAGTAAAGTTGTAAAAACAATTATATTTTTAATTGGGTGGAAATTTGTAAGATAATGTTCTCTTCCTTATGAAGTCATGAAGGCTGAGACTTCTTGTTCTTTTCCAATAGCAAATGGGATGAGAGCACAAGAAAGTATTTCAAAACAAATACAGATTTCAAGTCTAGACACAGGATTCAGCATAGGATTTACTAAACAGTATTAACAAGTGGCAGAAATAAAGGGTCTTTACTGAAAGTGGTTCTGTGGGTTCTTCAATTTCAGTTGGCTTCCAAGCCATACTCCTTCCTTCCTTCCTTCCTTTATCCTCCCAGAGAGCCACTCCAAGGTGGGAGGTTAGATAGGAATTCCGTACATTTGCTGACCAATCACGAATACTGCAGATCAAAATTTGCACTTACTTTATTAGCAAATTCTGGAATTGCGAATAATGAAGAAAAAAAAAGCTATGAAGAGGGCCTAGAAACAGTTGTTTTTCTAGTTAGCTGATGTGGTTTGGATTTGTGTCCCTGTCTAAATCTCATATCGAATTGTAATCCCCAGTGTTGGAGGAGGGACCTGGTGGGAGGAGATTGGATGGTGGGGTGGATTTTCCCCTTGCTGTTCTTGTGATAGTGAGTGAGTTCTCGTGAGATCTGGTTGTTTGAAAGTGTGTAGCACCTCCCTCCTCTCTCTCTTTCTCCTGCTCCAGCCATGTAGGCCATCCCTGCTTCCCTTTCACCTTCCACCATGATTGTAAGTTTCCTGAGGCCTCCCCAGCCATGCTTGCTGTACAGCCTGTGGAATCATGAGCCAATTACACCTCTTTTCTTTATAAATTACCCAGTCTTGGGTAGCTCCTTATAGCAATGTCAGAATGGACTGATACATTAGCTTTAGGAGAAATATGAATTTGGTAAGTCCTGAGCTCCCGTGATAAGGACTTGGTGCTGGTGAGGATGCCGATGTTGAGTTGCATGACAGCTGTTTCCACTCTACTTAAAAACACTCAGCTCCCTCCTAAGCCTGAGCCCCATATATTAAGGGTACATCTCATCATCATGGACCATGTGATTCTGAGAGTGGTTACAATAAAGTGAATTTCTGTTAAAGGATTGTTTCCCATTGAATTTTTTTCTTTTAATTCTCCTTTTATTTTGGAAAAATTTGAACATATACAAAAGTGGAAATACTATAATGAACCACCACGTACCATTAATCAGCTTCAACACTATCAAGTCCAGTGTTTCCTTTCTCTGCCACTTCCAACTCGATTACTCTGAAGTAAATCCCACAGATATCACTTCATTCATAATTAAGTTATGTACCCCTATAATGTGAACTCTTTCCTTTTATTTACCAATTTGAAAATAATGAATCTGTTCCCAAGTATCCTACAAAGATGATTACTGAGTTCTTTTAAGTATTATTTTGAACCCGTTAAACATATCTGATGCAGGATGTGCAAACCGTCTATCTTTTGCCAACAGGAGCCTTTTCATGTTGCTTGAGTTCTTCTGACATGGCCCTAGTAATCCTTGCTAGCTTCCTTAATCTTTCATATGACCTTGTTGATGTGACCATGTTCCCACATTATTTGAACATTTCCTGACCCAGTTCTGGAATCAACGACCTCTCCAAAGAGCCTGGAGTTCCTTTTAGAGAGAATGGTATGTAGACACAATCAACAAAATCTTCCTCCCATGCCCAACACCTCAGTTCTCAGTAACACCAACATAATTACTCATTTGCTTTATCCCCCAACACACACACAACCATCTCAAAATAACAGCAACAGTCTAGTAATAACATGTTTATTGAAAACACTAACACTGTTACGTTCTTTTCATTCTCAGGGTATATTCCACTAGAGATGTACTGCCCTATGTTGTGAAGTCACCTAGAAGAGTTCTTAGTGTGGGTATATGACTACATCAAGAGTTTTTTACTTTTGATGATTAGGGACTGCTTCTTAAAACTTATTTTAAAACTGATTTTAGTATCTTAAAATACTCACACAGTTCCGAAGTCACATTTACATAAACAAGGCATATTTGAAGTCCAGGTTTCATCCTTGACCCTCCTACTCTAGGCTCTTCCTTCTCCTAAAGGTAAGCATTTTCATTCTTTATCCTTTTCATCTTATTGGTATGAACACACGTGTGTCCCCTTCCAGGCAGTCTTCAGTAATGTCACATGTTCCCATGACACCTGTATTGTACTCTTATCAGTCATTACATGGAATTTATCTTCCGTAAGTATTATTTGGGGTCCTCCATGAGACTGTGAGCATGACCACTGGAGGGTTGCTTCCCATTATATCCATATTATCAAGCACAAGGTCAGGCACAGAGTAAGACTCAAACATGTTTTGGAATGTATGACTGGTATGAACTACAAACCAGTAAGCTGATGTTTTCATTTTGAGTCTATAAATCTAATGTTTATGGTGGCTTTGTGTATGGCTCAAGGCTCAAATTGTAAAACTTAACATTATGTGACTAAAGCAAGTTATACCCAGAACCTCAATTTCCTCACCTTCAAAACGGGGCAGAGTTTCTGACTTACTGGTCTACTCTCAGGATTTTAATTAGCTCATGCAAAAACAGCCCTTTATATAAGGTTAAGTGCTGGATAAATGTTGGCTACTATAATAAAATAAGCCTCTAAGATACTTGGTCAGCACAGGCACTACCCAAGAGTATGCACTGCAGATAAACTGACAAAATTGTGTATCTAAAACTGGCCAGATGAAAGAGAAACTTTTAAGGGGCCCTTCTGCATGCCCGACACTGTGCTAGGCACTCACACTATCCCGACCTGAGAAAAAGATCTGGGACCCAGAGGAACTTACCAAGCCTCCAGCATCTTGTGTAGCCCTACTCGTGGGACCATCTGGATACCCGCCTCCTCTTGTCTTTATAGGGAGCAGAACACACCTGATATATGTCAGGAAACAAAGTCCAGGAAGTATATTTTCACCTGAGGCAATCCTTGAAAATTGTAGGCTCCAGCCTCCAAAGTGAGTCTTCCTCTCAGTACCTCTCTTCTAGACACATTGAGACCTTTCTTCCGAGCATTAAGTTTAACCACTTAATGAATGAAGTCCTGAAACTGCGTAACCATGCTCCCTATAATATCTGAATAATCTTCCTTTTCCGCAACCTCAGGCATAATCTCATCTTCTGTTTCTATTACAATTTCAAATTCTGGAAAAACGAAGTTGTGGTCTGGAGTTGTAAGGTCCAAATGATCTGGTTGTGCACAAGCCTGCTTATGTCCCAATCTCCAGTCTAGGGTCTGATGCTCCTTGCGCAGTAATACGCTTTGTGGCATCTGGAGCAAGTTTTGGGGCCTAAATAGCCACAAACCCTGCAGAGATGAGCACCAGACTTAAGTTGGAGATACACCGATTCTCCTGTTTCTGGGGAAGGATTCTCAGAAGGTGGCTCATATGAGTAAAAATCATTTTTCCTGGGTAGCTGATTCCTAGAAACTCGCAGGGCGGCACAGCACGGCGGCTCGTGGCAGCAGAAGAGGAAGATGCGGTGGAAGGCGTCTGCGCGGCCGGGCAACGACGCGTACACCTGCCGCCGGAAGAAGAGCGACGGTCGCACAGCTCTCAGGCCAGGGGCCGGAACCCCGGCAGCCCGGCCGCGCCCAGCCACGCCCAGCCACGCCCAGCCACGCCCAGCCACGCCCAGCCACGCCCAGCCACGCCCAGCCACGCTGGCCGCCCGCCCAGCCTGCTGGGGAACTGCTCGCTGCGCATTCGCCCGCCGGCGCCGACTTGGCGATGGACAGCTACACAGGTCCCGCGGGGGCGGCAGCCATGTGGGGCGCGGGCTGGCTTGGGGAGCAGCCCACAGCTGGGCCTCCCATTGAACTTTGATGTGTTTTTCTTTGGAAAACTTTCAACTCTCTTGTATTTTTCTCTCCAAGATACTCCAAGTATATTTTTACCTGTGAGGCAATATCTGAAAATTGTAGGCTACAGCCTCCAAAGTGACTCTTCCTCTCAGTACCTCTTTTCTGGACACACTGAGCCCTTTCTTTAAACTCTGATTTTTACTTTCTTGACCGACTTTTTATAACATGACACAATAAAACCATCTTGTTACAGAAATTGGGAAAAGGATGTTTTGGGGGAACAGGTTTGATACGTTTCCAATGCACCTTCTTAATGGCAATATTGATAATCAAAATGCAAGGAGAATCTTTTAATTAAGTTGAATTTTATTTTCCACTCCGATTCTTAAATATTTCTGCTGAAGGAATTGCTAAGAGGCCACTTAGTACAGTAGACTATTATAAGTGAACTTGATGATTTTGGAGTAGGCTTTGAACTTAATGACAATAGCATTCCATTATTTTTTAGTTAATTCATTCAATGAGAGCAAAGGACATTTAGAAACTTCATATTTTCATGTTTAGTTTTATGGTGAACAGCTAAGACAGCCACAGCTTGTCAATCAAGATCAGACACTAGAACGCCATTATCTGTTTTGGAGTTAAGAGTTTTTATTCCCCTTTTAATAGACTGAAGGATAAATTTAAGGCACTTCTTTTTTTACTTAAAAGAAATGGAGCAATTTAGTTAAAACAATCAAAATAAACTTTTGAATGGTTAATCTTCATCTGAGATCAGATAGTTCCCTTCAACTTCCAAATTCACAAAAGGCTCTGTGAGTCTGTCTTTGCATTTGCAAGCCATGGGAAACTTTTAGTTTCACTTTTACCATTTAAAGGAGACCTGTGTGCAGTTCTTATCTGACTGGATCTTATTATTTGGTTTATATTTCTATTAAGTGACTGCCATTTCATGTACATGTGTACATATATACATACATATGTATATATTTAATTGCCTTTCAGAATTAGGATAAACTATGTTACTTTACAATTATGTGTACCTGAACTGTTGTTTTTTGGAGGAGTCTCAAGGATTTTTCTCAGGCTATCATATTGTTTGTGTGGCTTTGCTCATTAAATAGTTATTTGTTTTGGAGGAGGTGACATTGGTGTAAACTAAGCCCTGTGACAACCATTAGAAATAAGGTTCCTACTTGGGGTTATTTATTTTTTTTTACTGTGGCAAAATTTGCCTGACATTAAATTGACCACGTTAAAGAGTACAATCAGTGGTACTGAGTGCATTCACAATGCTGTACAATAAACACCCCTATCTAGTTTCACAACATTTTAATAAGCCCCAAAGGAGACCTCCATACCCATTAGAAGTCATTCCCCATTTCCCTCATCCCAGGCTCTGGCAACCACTAATCTGCTTTCTGCCTCTGTGGATTTACCTACTTTGGATATTCCATGTAAATGGAATAATACAGCACGTATTATTTTTTGAATGGCTTTTAAAAAAATAGTATGATTTCCAGGTTTATCCACATTGTAGCATATACTAGTAATTACAATGGACTGAATGTTTCTGTTACCCCCAAACTCATATGTTGAATCCTAACCTTCAACGTGATGGTATTAGGAGATGGAGCCCTGGGGATGCAATTAGGCATGAGGGCAGACTCCTCATGAATGGGATTAGTACCCTTATAAAAGGGATCCTAGAGAGCTCTGGCATCCTCTTTCCACCATGTGAGGGCACAGTGAGAAGTCAGCAGTCTGCAATCCTGAAGAGGCTACTAACCAGAACCTGACCATACTGGCACCCTGGTCTAGGATTTCCAGCCTCCAGAACAGTGAGAAATAAATTTCAGTTGTTTGTAAGCCACCTAGTCTATGGTATTTTGTGATAACAGCCCAAACTAAGACAGTACTTCATTCCTTTTTATGGCTGAGTAATATTCCACTGAATGCATAGACCACGTTTTGTTTATTCAGTCTTGCAATGATGGATTGTGGATAGTGGATAGTCTCATGTTCCCTCTAGATAGCTCTGGGCCTGGGAGCTCTCAGAAGGATATCTGTGGGAGCAGAACCTGTCTTGTGAGTCAAAAACTTAGGTTTCCCCTTCTTTTCTTTCTTCCTCAGTTTCTCTTCCTTGCTTAGTTACTGCCTAGGCTTGGCATCAGCAGCTGCTAGAAATCTGAACCACTATCCACGTTGCCAGGAAGTGTACAAATTTGCCTTATAGGGTTGACTGCCCTTTTGATATCTACCTTATAATTTTGGTGTAATAATTAATATTTGGATAAGGATGATAAGTTTTTCATGTTACAGATGACCACCCAGGTGAGAAGAGCTGCTTTTGAGTGTTTTTCTGTTATGTTTTTTGAGCAGTAAATCTTAATTCACTTCAGTCAGTATTCTAAGTGTGTAATAATGACCCTTGGTGGTCTCCTTCTTACTCTCCTAGATGCAGCTCAAATATTACTGATTCTGATTCCCTGAGACACGGAAGTCATCCTTTGGGCTCTCTTAGGAACCTGTCTGTACCACTAGTTCCCCATTTCTGGTTAAGCATGTGTCTGTGTCTGTGTCTGTGTGTGTATGTGTGTGCGTGTGTGTGTACATGCGCACATGTGGAGATTGCGCAATAATCAATGTATGTTATTTTAAACTGATAAATTTGTGGTAATTTGCTACACGATCATCTGTAGCAATTATATTAAGTAACCTGTGAAAGGCTGCCCAACTCCTCAGTGATGGAGCTGTGAAGAATAAGAAGAGGGAACCAACATACTTCTTGGAAGATTCTCAGCCACAGGAACTGAAAGGCAAAGGATTTTCTGATTAATACTTAAATAACTGGAAAATTCAATGAATCAGAGTCTCATTCCAGGCCCTAAGATTCATCAGGAGTTTCTGGATTTGAAATCATTGTTTCTGTAGCAATTGGGACAAACACTGGGGCTACCTTGATGCAGCTGAGAAGTACAGTGACTGCAGAGCTGGGGGAAGAAAGTTCTACATCAGATGCATGCAAAGAGCTGATTCAGAACAGCTTAGCTTTTCCATTTTGGAAATGTGATTGGGGTTTCTTATTGAGGAGCAGCTATCTGACTTTGTGCCTCTGCTATATTTCTCTCCATTGAACCACATGGGCTGAAAAATTACATCTCTGGGCTATGACCTATTCCTTTTAACAACAAAGAATGACTCTGCAGGTGGCCACCACCACCACTACCAAGGTTACAATAGCAGCTCACAGTCATTTCAACCTTTCCTGAATCTGCCACAGAGCCCACCTATGAGAGCCGTGGAATATATGGGCAGGCTCATAATTTGGCACCCTTTAGTCATCATTCTACAATATTTACTTATCATGTATTTATTGGAGATCAGGAAAATGAAATTGCTATTAATATACTCATACACCTTTTTCAGACTTAGAACTTGGATTAGATTCTTCACACAAAACAGGAAAGGAGAAAAAGTAGGAAAGGAGAAAAATAGGAAAGGAGAAAGAGTTGATTCTAGTCACTCACACCCAGCAGCCAACACAGAGTCAACGACCTGAAAGTATGGGGCAAAATATTCTCTCCTTTTCTCTACTCCATTTCCTCACTTCACTTTTCCTTTGCAGCTTCTTAGGAAACAGATTAAAGGATCAACATTTGGATCATGAAATAAACCACATTTCCAGGAGAAAGCTCTGTATTATGGCTGAGTGCAGTGCAAATCCTCAACAGACAAGAGTTGACACTAGTGACGAGAGTCTTCCATTTTTTCACTCATGTTTGCTGTTTTGTCTGGAAGAGGTGTCTGATTTGCATTGTGCCAGTTCTGGGTGTGTGCGAACCTGAGATAACTGGCTACGCATTGCCAGTCTAGTCTAGGGCTAGATTTTGTGCTCCCTGCCTGAGTGGCCTATGTCTTAACCTTGTCAGTCTCTGCTGAGCACTTTGAAGAAGCCAGCTCATGTTTTCCTCCCTACCACTCTCTGAGGCAGGTACTGTTGTTGACCCCATTGCCCAAGCTCACTCAGCCATTAAATGGCAGTGCTGAGATTTGAACCCAGCACAGCCTGCCCCAGAGCCTGTGCTCTGGGATTCAGCACTAGGATTCAGCACTTCCTAGGAGCTCATTAGTGTTTGTTGAGGGGTGGCCACATCAAAGGTAAACCCCAGTGTAGCCAGTATGAAAGCAAATGTGAGCTGCTTTGTTGGGAGAAGCAAGGCAGGGAAGGTGTGGGGAGGTATACATGCACCTGAGCCTCTGTCACAAGTGACAGACTCCCTAGAGGCTAAAGAACCAAGACTTTGGCATATCTCAGATTTGGACAATACTCATTTGTTTTTATACATTCAATTCATTCATTCATTCAATAGGTATTTATCAGGAGCTCAGAGAGCTCTGTGGAGGGTCCCACTGACTCAAACTCCTTCTTCCTTCTCTGAAAATGTCCCTTTACCACCTGGCTGCTTCCTTCTTCTTTTGATATCCAGCTCCAATTTCAACTTCCCCAGCCTTGGTTAGTGTTCCCTCTAGCGTGTATTTCTTAAGCTCTCATTATTGGTTCTTCATCCATTTGTCTCACTAGATTGTAATTGCCCCGAGAAAAAGACTTGCCTTTCAGCTCTCTATGCTCAGTGCCCAGCATAGAGGTCTAGCACAGAATCATCACTCGATACATGTTTTAATAAACTGATATAAAGCACTTGCCTTTTTCTACCACGTGTAAGATGACTTTCCTGAGTGGCGACATGGTTTACAAGGGTTGCATTTTTAGCACTTGGGTGGGGTGGAGACACAGCTTGGGCCTCGGGGTCAGCCCAACTTGTGGTAGAATTGTAGCACTTGTGGTTTAGACTAGAATCCAGCTTATCTTCTGTACCCAAGACCTGTTATTAATTACTTGGGTGACTTCAGGCAAATTACCTGAGATCTTTATGCCTGTCCATCACTTGTGAATGCGCACTTTATAGGGTGGGTATGAACTTTTTACCCTTATTTTAGTTAAAATATCATGAATTTTATCTTCTCTTTCTGCAAACAGCCCTCCATTCTAAATCTTGAAAAAAGGAAGATACATACTTAGAGGTACTCTGCTTCTTTTAGGCAGAAGTTGATTCTTTTAAGATGAAAAGAATTAATCTGAACTATGTCACATTCTAGACTTAGGATTAAGCTTTTTTCCTTCTCTTTTTAAAAGATTTTTAAACATTTCCAACTTTGAAGTTCAGCGGTGCATGTGCAGGATGTGCAGGTTTGTTACGTAGGTAAACCTATGCCATGTGCCACAGTGGTTTGCAGCACACATCATCCCATCACCGAGGGATCCATTGGCCATACTTCCTGATGCTCTCCCTCCTCCCACTCCCCACCCTCCGACAGGCCCCACTGTGTGTTGTTCCCTTCCTTGTGTCCATGTGTTCACATCATTTAGTTCCCACTTATAAGCCAGAACAGGTGGTATTTGCTTTTCTGTTCCTGCATTTGTTTGCTGAGGATAATGGCCTCTAGTGCCCTCCACATCCCTGCATAGGACATGATCTCATTCCTTTTTATGACTGCCTAGTATTCCATGGTGTATATATAGCACATATTCCTTATCCAGTTAGACTTAATTTTCTATTGATTACAGAAGAGAGTTTTCTTCCTTGTTTGCCCCAGGCCAGGAGACTTGATGCTGGGCCTATGTTCTCTAGGTAAGATATATGTGTAAGTGATTTGTCCAAGTTTGAATTAAAAGCAAAAATTTTTGAAAAAGCAATCCACATTAAAAAAGACTAAACGTGTAGAGTCTGGACTTCTAGGGATGATCCAGTCTACTCCAAGTCAGAGAGCTGTGCTTACAGGCAGGGATGAGTCCCCCGCCTATGCCTTCCCTGGGGCCACTTGATCCTGGGCTTAAACCCAAACCATCCCTTAAACCCCAAACACTATTTAATACTGAGTCCTTTTAGCCGTTGAGCTGTGCTGCTTTCCACACCCCATTAGGTAGGTTACAGGAAATTTTAATCAGTTAAATCTGTCACCGCTCATGTAAGTCAATACTCTCTTCACACTTGATTTATGGAGCAGAGACACATGAGAATTCTTATTGTACAGAAGCAATAACAAAGCTTTATTATAAGTTACACAGAAGACACACAAGGGTTCTGGGGGAAAAAACGGGAGAGGAGAGTCAACTGTAGGCAGCAGGGAGTATCCCACCTGCTTCAGGACTGGAGTGAAATAAACCAAGGGCCCTCTGTCTATTGCTATGAGGACTCTGACCACTGGGATAAGACAATTTAAGAGCCTCACACCACCTACTTTCAGACTAAATCTTCAGGGAAGGGGTGGGACTGGAATGCTACCTCTGTCTATTGCTATGAGGACTCTGACCACTGGGATAGGACAATTTAAGAGCCTCAAACTACCTGCTTTCAGACTAAAGCTTTGAGGGAAGGGGTGGGACTGGAATGCTATATCTCTAGCCCTCCAGGATGGCAGAGGTAGGGGCTAGCCTTGCATTTCCCATCTAAACAGGCTCACACAAAGTCCAGCCTGAGGGGATGGGTGGGCACTGGCTCCAGGAAGTTCTCCTCTCAGACCAGCATTTCCCTCCTGGACCCCAAGGGAGTGGAACCCAACCTGGAGGAGGAAGGCCCTGCAGAACCCTGGACAGGGGATGAGGGAGCCCTAAAGGTGAGGGCCCACATGGGAAGTACGGTTGCTAGGGTCAGAGGCTGGCGCAGGCATGTACCTAGGGGCAGCCTTGCTTGCAAGTGGCATTAGGCCCCCAACTTGAAATGTGGGGTTTCTGCTTGGGTAGCCCTCTAGGGATGTGGCTTAAAAAGCATGGGCAACAGTGCCTGCAAACAATTATTCCTGGCGCTGGGTCCCATGGTTTGGGTGCTCTGGCTACAGGGACTACTGCTGTTCAGGCCCAAGCTTCCCCCACGAAGTGTGTGGTGCTTGGGACCCCTCTCTTTTTTGCTGCAGTGCTCTGTATCTGCCTAATGATGAGGAAGGAGCAGGGTCAGCAAGGCTGAGACCAGGAAGTATGAAAAGGTGGCTGGATGGAGCTCTGAGGGGGAGAACAGGGGCCCTGGTGAGCTGTGCTTCCTCCCAGACACAGGAGGCATAGAGGTAGCCACTGCAGCAGATTCCAGGAGGGCTACTGGGCCTGAGCAGTCTTGCATCCTGCGTCCCTCCTCCTGTGCATTAGTCCCAGAGGGTGGAGGGGGTCTGGAGAGGCAGTGGGCAGAGGAGCCATTGCTGCCGCAGGTGGTGGCAAAATATGGGAAGGCTGCAAGGCTCCCCAGTCCCAGATGGCCTTGGCCTCACCCCACAATGCACTGTGGATGCACAGCAGCACTGTTTCCTTCTCCAGGTCCAGGTCTTCAGCCGTGAGTGGGAACCCCAGCTGGGAGGGAGGTACAGCGTCAGAGGCTCCCCTCGCCTGCATGGCAGCAGAGGAAACTTGCATCGAAGGGGCCAGTACTGTGGATGCGAGGGAGCCATTCTTGGAAGCGAGTTTCTGCCCTTGTGTTGCATCTGCTGCCTTTTCACTCCAGATCTTCCTCTGGGAAACCTCTGTAGCCAAAGAGGGAAACCAGGGTCCCTCCTCACTCACTGTCTTTGAGCACCGGAGTGGCAGCCGGGAGAGGAATGAGGCTGGCCCCCTCCTCCTCTTCAGTGGCGGGAAACCTTCTGTGGTGCTGTGTGAGCTGCAGACAGCATTTTGGGGGCAGGAGCTCACCTAGAAAGGCTGGGATTTCTTGTTCAATCTGACTTCTGATCTCTGGGCATGGAGGTCTCTCTGCAGAGGCCCAGGCTTGGGCACGACAGAAGAGAGCCCTCCATTGACCCTCAAGGACCTAAATGTGATCTGTGCACCCCCAGTATCATCAGGCCCCTTTCTCTAATTATCAAGAACCTCTGTGACTCCAAGGTCCTTGTCCTGCTCAGGCATCCATTTCCTCAGGGTCCATTTGAGGGCCCTCAGAGGGCCCTCAAAACCAAAAACAAAACACAGGGTCTGCAGTATCTTAGGATGTTGTCTCCAAGAGGCTCTAAGAAAAGCCACTGTAAAGTCACTGAATTCTTGGAGTTGGTCCAGGACCAAGGGTAAGTGCAGAAGCCGGGGCAGCCAAGGAACCGGCCAAGGGCAGGAAGCCAGCTGCCCTCCCAGCCCCCTGCAGGGGGCGCTGTGGAGCAAAGCTTTCGCGGGTAACGGGCAAAGCGGGGCAGTAGTGTCAAGTCAGGTCTTGGCAGCACAGCGAGGTTGGCGACTTCTCCTTGGCTGCCAACTCAGCCAAAGGCTCATCCTGCACTGTTGGGCCTGTTGCTGGGATGCACCTTTGGAATGTGTGAGCCAAGAATGGGCGCGCATGCTCATGGAACCCGCAAGGAAGACGCACCGGGGAGGAAAGGGAGGGGGCAGAGATCACCCTAGGAGTGTGCACAGGGGGCAGCTGCCGGTGGAGGGTGTTTGGTACGAGGGAGACAGGCTCATGGGGAAATGCAGCTGGCCCTCCCGCACTGGGGCCCCAGCGCTGACAGGGGACGGCATAGGACGGGGATCCCTTGGGCTAGGAGGGCGAGAACTGCTGCGCCATCAGGTGGCAGCTTTGGGGTCAGCACCCTCGAGATGTCCTGCCCTTTCTCCAGCGGAATTGGGAAGAGCCCCTCAAGGGCTGAACAGATTCTGACGGGGTCTTTCGTGGTGGGGAGGGCAGGTGGAGGGAGACATGCTTCCCTTATAACCCAGTAATCCTGTTCCATGTATTTGCCCAAGAGAAATGAAAACTTCTGGGTGGATGTTTATTCACCCATAACCTGTATGTAGATGGTTTTGGTTGCATTAGTCTTACCTCCTTGACATAGGACTTTTCATTTTATCCATTTTGTCTTGAATGTGATTGGAATTATTTTTAGGTGGTTGTTCTGGGGATTAGAATATGTATGCCACACTTTTCAGTCTAATAAGAGGTGTATCTTACCAACTCGAGTAATATGTGAAAGCCTAACAGTCATATACATTCATGTGGCTCTTCATGTTATGGTTGTCATATGTATTCCATCTACAAGCCTTGAAGCCCCCACATCCCTTTCAAATGATGATATGTTTTCATGGTTTGGAAGCAGCTCATCCTGGAAGCGCAGAACCTGCCAGGCGTCTTGCACTTCCTCCTCCCAGTCCCCCTAGGGTTGAAGGCTGCACTCTAAGAAGGCACTAGCCTGTCCCCAGGAGTCTATCCAGATCCCTGGAGGGCTCCATTTCTGCAGGACGAGGCTACCCCTTGGAATAAATCCTCTCTGCTTCTGCCCAGTCCTGTAAGGGCACCTTCCATTCTTTCTCCAGCAGGCTTTCCTCTGCTGACAGGGAAGGAGACAGTGTGGGGCAGAGAGGGATTTATCCTCTTCTCCTTGGGCTGAGGAGAGGGCTGGGAAGTCCTCCAGGCAGCATCTAACTTCCTCACTCTTTGGGCTGCTGTAAGTGGCCTTCCGGGTCCTTCCTGCTATTTTCATGTTCAAAAATTGAAATTTGAGTTTTCTGAGCTGGAATTTCCTCTTTCTGTTTAAGGCTGCTAGGAAAAATGGCTGCCAGGGTCCTGTAAAGCAAAGCTTGCTTGGAGAATGGGCGAAGATGTAGGTGTAAGTGATTTGCTCAAGATTATGCAACCTCCCTGGGCATAGCCCCCACTTCCTTGGGAATTTCCTAGCATGTCCTGGAACGGGCCTCCATCATTCCCCATTTCCTGCTGCATGAGGAGACATTGCCCCCTACAAAAACTAGATAGTGTAATATCTGCCCCTGGTGTGTCCGGAATTGGTCCCTTCTGGTGGGTTCTTGGTCTGCTGACTTCAAGAATGAAGCCACGGACCCTCATGGTGAGTGTTACAGTTCTTAAAGATGGTGTGTCTGGAGTTTGTTCCTTCAGATGTTCAGATGTATCCGGAGTTTCTTCCTTCCAGTGGGTTCGTGGTCTCGCTGAGTTCAGGAGTGAAGTCGCAGACCTTCGCAGTGAGTGTTATAGCTCTTAAAGGTGGGGCATCCAGAGTTGTTTGTTTCTCCCAGTGGGTTCATGGTCTCGCAGACTTCAGGAATGAAGCCACAGACCCTCGCGGTGAGTGTTACAGCTCATAAAGGTAGTGCAGACCCAAACAGTGAGCAGCAGCAAGATTTACTGTGAAGAGTGAAAGAACAAAGCTTCCACAGCGTGGAAGGGGACCTGAGTGGGTTGCCGTGGCTGGCTCGGGTGGCCAGCTTTTATTCCCTTATTTGGCCCCACCCACGTCCTGCTGATTGCTCCATTTTACAGAGCGCTGATTGGTCCATTTAAAGAGTGCTGATTGGTCTGCTTTACAGAGTGCTGATTGGTGCATTTACAAACCTTTAGCTAGACCACAGGGTGTTGATTGGTGTGTTTTTACAGAGTGCTGATTGGTGCGTTTACAAACCTTTAGCTAGACACAGCGCTGATTGGTGTGTTTTTACAGAGTGCTGATTGGTGCATTTACAAACCTTTAGCTAGACACAGAGTGCTGATTGGTGCATTTACAATCCTCTAGCTAGACAGAAAAGTTCTCCAAGTCCCCACTCGACCCAGGAAGTCCAGGTGGCTTCACCTGTCACTGAGATCAGGAGGTGCTGACTGCCTGGGGTCAGGGATGGGAAGCTTGGGCTGAGCCTGAGGGGTCCTGGAGCCTGAGACTAACTATTTTCTAAAAGAAATGGCAAATACAACCATTATTTGTTGTTTTTTTCCTTTATTAAGTAAGCAATGAATGTTCTTAGTAGAAAGTGTAGAAATTGCAGATGCGCGAAATGAACTAAATGAAACCATTCCACGAAAATAATCCCCAAACCAAGGGACCCTTACCATTTGTATTTGAGTAGGCCTTGTTCATGTCTTATGTCTATATGAGCCCCCTCCCCATTATCCCATAGGAAAGAGAGAATGAGTCCTTAAAAAGTTGTTCATGGGGTAAGGGTTTCTCTCAACTTCATTTTGAATTGCAAAAGGAAGTTTAGAGAAGATGCATGGGCTTTAAAGGACCTCTATTAACATGAATATTGGGACCTAAAGAGGTGTCCCGGGAAACCAGGAAAACAAGTGGTAAAGAAATTGGACTCAGACTTAGCAATTATTCCTTGGAAGATGACCTTACACTTACATGCATTGATGGGGATGTATACAGTGTTTTTACAGTTACTTAAAAGAAGAATCTCACATTGATATTGTGGAGGTTTCACACTTAAAGGATTAATTTAAAAATATCCTAATGCCACATGAATCCCTTGCTGTGGTCAAGAGTTTCCTGATTCAAGGCTTCTGTTTCTCCCTCCACTTAGATGAAAGAAAAGATGTGAAGCCCTGGAAAACTTGGCTTTGAAGATGCCAAACTCACTTTAGAGAAGAGAAAGGCATTACTGTTGGAGATGCTTGTGAAGAATTTGAGTTAAAAAAATTGTTTTCTAACCAAATACCACATGTTCTCACTTATAAGTGGGAGCTAAACTTGGAGCATCTGTGGACATAAACATGGGAATAATGGATACTGCAGACTACTAGAGCGGGGAGGGAGGGAGGGAAGGAGGGGGATGGGGGTTGAAAAAGTACCAGTTGGGTACTAGCCTCAACACCTGGGTGCAATGTACCGATGTCACAATCTGCACATATGCCCCCTGTATCTAAAATAAAAGTTGAAATTAAAAATGAATAAATAAATAAAAGATGGTTGGCTGTCTCTGTAAAAAAACTAAATTGTTTTCCTGCTGGGTGCGGTGGCTCACGCCTGTAATCCCAGGTGTTTGGGAGGCCGAGGCAGGTGGATCACCTGAGGTCAGGAGTTCGAGACCAGCCTGGCCAACATGATGAAACCCCGTCTCTACTAAAAATAGAAAAATTAGCCGGTGTGGTGGCGTGTGCCTGTAATCCCAGCTACTTGGGAGGCTGAGGCAGGAGAATTGCTTGACCCCAGGAGGTGGAGGTTGCAGTGAGCCAAGATCGCTACACTGTACTCCAGCCTGGGCAACAGAGTGAAACTCTGCTTCAAAAAAAAAAAATGTTTTCTAATGTGAAAGAAACCAGCAACACTCATAAAATATATCATATAGATAGATAGTTGCATCTAAACTAATATTATAAGTACATATTTGTTTTCCCTAAAAGCTTATATAATCTGGACAACCCCAGCATTTCTGTTCACTCACTGGGACATATTTTTTTTTTTAATTTTTGCATTGGGAAAATTGACTCGGGCATTAGTGGTATGTACATTCCAATGTAATTCCCATTGACTTGGGCATTAGTGGTATGTATATTCATATTTTTAAAAATCTGGAGTATTTTATACATGCTCTTTGATAATCTATTTTTAAACAATACATTTTAGATTATGTTAGTACACCTTTACGATGATCCATTTCCACTTAAGGAATAGTAAATATATTTTTTCTTCCTTATGATTTTAATGTTTTCTTTTTTCTAGCTTACTTTATTGTAAGAATACAGTATCTAATACATATAACATACAAAATATGTGTTAATCTATTGTTTATATTATCATTAGGCTTCCAGTCAATAGTAGGCTATTAGCTGTTACATTTCCAAAAACATAGTATGAGGATTTTCAGCCGCACGGGGTGTTGGTGCTCCAACCCCTGCACCGTGCAAGGTCAATTGTATATCTATGTCATAGTTTTTATGATCTACACAGTATAAGAATATCATATTGTGGTTTTGTTTTTGCTTTTGTTTTAAAAGACAGGGTGTTGCTCTATCACACAATCTGAAGTGTGGTGGCACCATCATAGCTCACTGTAACCCCAAACTCCTGGGCTGAAGTGATCTTCCCACTTCAGCCTCCTGAGTAGCTAGGACTACAAGGGTGTGCCACCATGCTTGGATAATTAAAAAAAATTTTTTTTAGTAGAGACAGGATCTTGCCGTGTTGCCCAGGCTGTTCTCAGTCTCCTGACCTCAAGTGATCTTCCTACCTTGGCCTCCCAAAGCACTGGGATTACAGGTGTGAACCATCCATGCCTGGCCCAAAAATTGTATACTCAAAATTATTGAATGCTTTTCTTATCTCTTTTATGTCGTGTGTGCATGTGTGTGTTTGTGTGTGCATGTGTGTGTGTGTGTTTGTAAGCCACATGCTATGAAAAGCTTTCAGCATAGTCTACTGGGCCTGGCGTTCTAGCCCTGGCCTGGCTCTGCAGCTTCACATGTCATGGGCTGCCCCCACCTCCTCACTGGCTGATGTCTTTCCACTCCATGTGCTTTTCTGTCACTCCGCCTTTTTCTGTCACCCCTCCTGTCCCTGCTTCCCCTCTAGGCTGAGAGCCCCCAGGGGCTCCACTTATGCACCACTGTATCCCCAGTGCCTGCTGCAGGCCTGGCATCTGGGAGGTGCTTATTCAATGGTTTTTGAATGAATATGTGTGAATGATGAGGCCTGAGAAAGAAAATCAGCCCCTGACGTCCAGAAATGGGTCTGATGACCAGAAACAGGCCATTATCATTGTCGCTTTATTGGAGATAAGTAACCTCATGGAATATCAACATTAGACAAGGTACTCTGAGACTGTGATAAAATGTGAAATAAAAACAAGCTTCCTGTGCGGCTTCCAAAATTCCAACATCTTTGTTCCTTGTGGAGGGCTGGGTGGCTGCTGCTTCTTTACCAGTCAGAACTTTATTCTCACTCGAGTGAGCCTCCCCTTACGTACAATGTGCTGAGACACTTAATTGTATAATTGTCCCCACATTCTGGCAGCATCCAATCACTATGGAGCCACTGCTTACTGACACCTAGCCCCAAATGACCAACCTGAAACTGACACCCCACAGTTCCCCCATGGTGCGTGCTTTTCCTCCCTGCAAGGAGTAATAAACCCAACTTGCTCCACTGCACGTGTGTTCCTGGAGGGTATTGACTGGCCTCTTGAGGGGCTGCCTGGGCTCTGCCTCTGTCATCATGTAAAGATGATGGTGATCGACAACACAGGGTTTTCTGTGTGCCGGGTGCTGTTTTGAGTTCCTCGCATATACTCATCTGCATTTTATCCTCACAACAGCTCTGAGGAGGGGGCACTGTTCTTATCTCTGTTTTGCCGATGGAGAAGCTGAGACACTCAAAGGATTAACCCCCTGGCCCAGGTCACCGACTTGTAAGTTGCTGAAGTGGGATTTGAACCCATGTGGTCTGGCTCCATAGTCCACGCACTGAGCTAGGGCCTAACCAGGCTTCGAGCCTAGACAAAACACAGGTCCTGATCTGCCTTCATCCTGTGCAGGTCGTGGAGCTCATTGGAATGTGATGGGAAGGAGGAGAAGAAGGAGAAGGTGATGGAGAGTCTCCTGGAGGCAGCTGAATTTTTGGCATGGCCGAGAGGACCTGGGGTGGACCCTTGACCCGCATTGGGCCCACTCTTGCTTCTCTCCCAGGAACTAAGACTTAGGATTTATGAATGCTGGTCTGTCTGTGCAGGAATGGTGTGTGAGGGTATGTAAACTAGGGAACTGAGTGGTGACATCTGCCCTGGACACTGGGAGGACATTTGGGAAAGATGGAGCAGCAAGTAGAGAGAGAAGCAGAGATGGGGGAGCAATTCAAGGGGAGAGTGAGAAGGGAGAGAAGCAAGAGGGAGAGGGAGAGGAAGATAGAGAGGGAGGCAGAAGGACAGGGTCAGGGACAGGGCTAAGAAGGAATGGAGAGAGAGAGAGGATGGAGGAAAAGAGGGAGAAAAACAGACATATATATACACACACACATATACACACATATATACATATATGTATACATATATGTGTATATATACATATATGTGTATATATACGTATATATACACATGTGTGTGTATATATATGTATATATGTGTGTATATATATACACACACACAGAGCAGACACACACACATACACAATCCATTTCTCCGGTGCCTGCATGTTAGTCCCAGTGGTTCTCTGCTCCTGCCTGGGAGAATCTACCATCCCTTGCACCAGGGGTGGCACTGACATGGGATGGTTGGGACCTCTGGCTGGATCCTTCAGCAACCAGACCCTGGCCCACACCTGGTGCTGTGGTGGATGAAGGGAATCCCAGCAACTGTTGCTCTCAGGCCCCAAAAGAAGTTGTCCAGTGGAGTCAGGAGGTTTACAGTATGTCTGGGAATACATTTTCCTCCAATCCTGTCTTGCTCTTGCCAACAATTTCCCAGGCAAATAGTGAATTGTTTTATTTGTTTGCTTTATGTTTTGAAGAGAGGGAGGCAGCATGGTGATTTGTGAAGGGCTGAACTCAGACAGACCTAGGTTTAAGTTCTGGTCATCTCACTTGCTGTGTGACCTTGGACAAGTCACTTCACTTCTCTGAGCCTCTCTCCAACAACGGGGTAATAATCCCTGCCTTATAAAGTTGTGGTGATGATTAAAAAGTGGCTGGGAATGGTAGCTCTTGGAAATAGTAGACAGTCAATAAATGTCAGTTTTCTGCTCTTCAGTCCTTTAAAGTTACTGTACAGCAGGTCCTGGAATAATACTAAAATGTTTCATTATAATGTTGGTGAGAAAAAGAAAAATCAATTCCCAGCCAAGGCCATCAGCTGGGTGCAGTCTGTACATTCTCCCCATGTGTTCATGGGTTTTCTCTGGCTCTCTGGTTTCCTCTCATATTCCCAGGATGTGCACATCAAGTGAATTGGCGTGTCTAAATGGGCCCAGTCTGGGCCAGGTGCGGTGGCTCACACCTGTAATCCCAGCCCTTTGGGAAACCAAGGAGGGAGGATCACTGGAGCCCAAGGGTTCAAGACCAGCCTGGGCAACATGGTGAAACCCTATCTCTCCAAAGAATACAAAAATTATCGGGGGGTAGTGGTGCACCCCTGTAGTCCCAGCTACTTGGGAGGCTGAGGTGGGTGGATCACCTGAGCCTGGGAGGTCAAGACTGCAGTGAGCTGTGATCACGCCACTGCTCACCAGCCTGGGTAACAGAGAGGGACTCTGTTTCAAAAAAAATAAATAAAATGGCCCCATCTGAGTGAGTGTGGGTGTGGGTGTGAGTGTGCTCTGTGAGGGGATGGCATCCTGTCCAGTGTGGCTTATTGCCTTGTGCCCTGAGCTGCCAGGATAGGCTGTGGCCACCTGCAACCCTGAACTGGAATTACTGGGTTAATGATTATCTTACTTGTTTTTATTAATCTTTCTTAAGTGTATGTATAGCTCACATTTATTTCAATGTTTAATACTAGAAATGTTTTGCTCTTCATTTAGAAGTTTAGTGATGTTTGGCCGGGCGCGGTGGCTCACGCCTGTAATCCCAGCACTTTGGGAGGCTGAGGGGGGCGGATCACGAGGTCAGGAGATCGAGACCATCGTGGCTAACACAGTGAAACACCGTCTCTACTAAAAATAGAAAAAATTAGCCGGGCGTGGTGGCAGGTGCTTGTAGTCCCAGCTACTCGGGAGGCTGAGGCAGGAAAACGGCGTGAACCCGGGAGACGGAGCTTGCAGTGAGCCAAGATTGCGCCACTGCACTCCAGCCTGGGCAACAGAGCGAGACTCCATCTCAAAAAAAAAAAAAAAAGTTTGGTGATGTTTTTGTGGCCAGAAATATGCCTGTAGAAACTTAACTCTAGTTAATATCCATTAGCCTATGGTAACATCGGAGTTGTAGTACATTGTTTCACTTAAAGTTGCAGTTTCCAAGAATCTGTTAATGACATTAGGTGAGGACTTACCCTATTAGTAAAATTTACACTTGACAAGATTTTAAAAAATATTTTTCACTGACAAATAGAATTGTATTTACTTGTCTGTTATTTCAATAAATTCACAGGAATGAAACTAACATCTGGCACCTATATTTTAACTTTTTAATGTTCTTACTACTGACTGTAAATGATAAATATAACAAGGAAATTTTTATCAACATATAAATGCTTTTCTCAAACATAGTGGGCTCTTTCTCCTCTGGTTGATTGTGCTGATGAAGATGGCAGTAATGGCTTCCATTTCTTGAGCACTCACTGTGTGCCTGTCGTGTTGGTGATGATGAAGATGGTAGTACTGGCTTCCATTTCTTGAGCACTGCTGTGTGCCTATCCTGATGGTGATGATGAAGATGTAGTAACGGCTTCCATTTCTTGAGCACTCACTACCGTGTGCCTGTCCTGATGGTGATGATGGAGATGTAGTAGTGGCTCCCATTTCTTGAGCACTACTGTGTACCTGCTTTGCACTTTACTTGAGTTATCCCATTTGCCCTTCATAACTCTGTGAGGGGCTCCTATTGGGATCTCCTCTGCAGAAGATGACGGGGAGAAAAGGAGGATGGAGAAAGGTGAAGGGACAGCATGGTGCTCCTCCTTGCTGATCCACGTGGTTGGAATGGAGGCTGAGAGAAAAAATGGGCAGAGCCAGAAATCCCAGGACCTGGTGTTAGTGGGATGTGGGGCTCAGCTGCCCACCTGTGGCCCAGAGCAGTGGAGGATGCCTTGGCTGTGCCCTGGCACACAGCCCTCTACTTCCCTGGCATCTGAGCACTGGGGACTGTGGCAGTGGGGTCAGTGCCCTCAGCTGGACACAGAGCAGAACCTGAGAAATATGGGCCCCTGAGCCCACAGGACCCAGGGACCCAGAGACCCAGCACCCAGGGAGGCTTGGGTGTAGAAGAGGGATGCCCTCAGCTAGCACATGGGGGCTTGAGGTCCTGTTGACTTCTAAGGGACCTCATCTGATCTCCCCGCTGGGGACACCCAGCACGTGCAGGCTTCCTTCCTGGCTCCTCTGTCAACCTTTGTCCCAGCCTTCAAACTTTCTCTTCCCAATGCCATTCTCACACTTCGTCAGTTCCCCTTCTAGTCCACTAGATGCTGCTCTGCACCCACCTGAGCACCACCATTTCTAATTCCTTCGATCCTAGTTTGGTAGAGACAGGTGAGCTGGTCAGCCCTTTCCCAGGAGGCAGACTGGAGACCAGAGTGCTTACCAGGGCTGTTTGCCATATGGTAATGATTTAAACTTCAATCACTGTAACTTGTGGAGCTCTTTTCGCGGATTAGCTCCGGTAACCCCCACAGGCCCCCATGATGTATGTTCCCAGCCTACATATGAGGAAATAGTATCTCAGGGAGATGATGTGACTTGCTCAGGGTTACACAGCAAATACCTGGACAGGGTGTGACTTGACAAAGCTTTTTGTCCAAGTTAAAATGCCAGAGACATAATATTGCAATAATGCCAGTAGAAGTTGCTATTTATTAAGCTCCTACTACTGGGCGAAGCTTGCAGAATACAGAGATGAATATGACAGACCTATTCCATGGGCAGTTTGTCATGTGTCCACTCCCCTGGGAACCTCAAGGGCAGCGCCCATGTGTCCCCAGCACTGAGCACAGAGCATGCCATAGAGGAGGGTCTCAGCTAATGTTGGCTGAATCAGTGAATGAACTGCTGTAGGCTATACAATGAGCACTTTGGTCTTGTGACCTTTTTCATCTATAAAAGGGAAGGTGGAGGACAGATTCTCCCACTTGTCTTATCAAAGGTCCCATTTTTGGGTGTGTTGGCTTAATCACACAGGCCCATCCCTAAGGTCCCTTCTGGTTCTGCAGTGCTGCCACCTATCATTGGTGGTTTATCTTTTCCAGGAGTACTTGTTTCTTTACTTACCATTGATGTATGCCCCAGAGCCCTCTACTGCCCTGGCATCTGAGCACTGGGGGACTGGGGAGCAGGGGCAGTGCCCTTAGCTGGACGTGGACAGATGGGGCAGAACTCAAGATTTCTTTGGAGCCTTAAACACTGCAGGGAATATGATGAGCTCTATAGATACTTCCCCCCAGAAAAACACATTCATGCCTACGTTTTACATACAATTTCAGGGCTTCCTAGAGCCTAAGTTAGCATCACTACTGTAGAGGATTCTTGAAGACCATAAGATATCAAGAACGAAAGAATCATATCTCAACTGGTAGCATTATCTGTTCAATCAACACATTCTTATTGAATTGCTACTAAGTGCCATATATAACTTTAGCATCCAGCTCAGTTAGGAGGGAGCTTTTGGGCAGCAGGGGGTCCAGTCAATGAACTCTCAGCTCTCAGGCCACACCTGCTGATGGGGCTCCGGGTGGTTTTCATAGCTTCTCACCTCCGCGGTGCACTTGCAACTTTTTCTCCCTCCTGGTCCCTCTCTTCAGAGCCCTTTAGAGCAGGCTTATACAAAATGAGTGTGGAGAATCCTGAATTATCCCCAACTTGCAGCCTTGTTCTTTAGTACTCATGGTCGAGTTTATCCCAAAGGTTAGCAAAATCAGCTGCTCTCAGGGTTATAAGTTCAAAGCCACTCTCATCGCAACTTCCTCAACAAAATGTCAGAAATATCTTCCTCTCTACTTTTGTTAATAATAATTTTTAAAAAGCCTTGGCTGTTCATTGGGCACATATGTATTGAGTACTTTGGGGTCACCTGAGACTATGGGGTGAAGGAGATTATATCTTTGGATGAGGCACGGTGGATGGGGGCAGGATGAACTGATGGCTGGCTGTAAGTGTCAATCCATGTTTTATAGGGTTCAAAACTGCCACAGTTTTGTGGACTGCTTTAAGAAAAAAAATTGTAAAATTTCAGTTCAAAAGTGAATAGTTATTTAGAATTAGAGGAGAAACTGCAAAAGCCATCAATTTAAGAAAACTGAGAAATGTGACTGACATCACAAAATTTGGAAAAAATAACATTTAAAATAATTGTGTGTAATGCTTTATTCCTGATTTATTTATTTTTTTCCTTCATAGTGTTTGATTACTCCTACAGATAGCACTAATTTTATAATACTTGGTATAGAAAGAGTAAAAGTATATTACAGGTTTTCTTCCATCATGAAGGATAGAAATCTGTTCTCTATTAATCACAGTTTAGAAAAAAATATTGGTGTCACATATAATTATTTGTAATGTAATGTTGATTTTAAGGATTGTTGTCAAATTTGGGCAAGCCCTATATCAAGATTCTTACATATGTGAACTGTCAGATTTCTGGGGATTTTGGGTCGTGTGTGTGTGTGTGTGTGTGTGTGTGTGTGTGTGAAAGAGAGAGAGAGACAGAGATAACTGGTTAAACTTAAATACTCCTGGAGGTAATGACACTCATTAATCAATCTGTCACTAATATAAATATGTAAAGAGTTTTGTGTTATCTTCATTTTATGTTAAATCAGAACTTTATATAATCCTGCAATATGTTGATAAACTTTATTCTTCTTCATTAATTTGGTTATTGAACAATCTAAGTGCCTAGTCTTTGATTCTATTTGAAATGTATCTCTTCCTCTTTATGAATTTCTGCTTTTGGTATGATAGGAAAGGTTTTGTTATAACTCTCATTGTTTGGCACATTTATAATTACATACACTGTGCTATCAAGTATATTCCAATAGAGAGAACTTCTATTTTGATTCACCTTTGATCAGATTAAAGTCTGCTTCTTGTGATTTTATATATCCTAGCATGGGAAAAAAAATGGAGCCTCTGGTGCCACTGATTTCAAAATTCATTTCTCCTTCACTTCCCACATGGTTCTGGTGCAAGCACTACAGGATATGTTCCCATCGTGGGATTACATCTGGCCCTGCACCTTTGTGTTAGTTAGCTTTGTGTTAGTTAGCACCTTTCAGTTAGCTCTCTATAGAGCTGAACTGAAACAGTATCCCTGGAAGTTACTCCTACTCCAGGATGATGAGCAATAACTTACCCATGTACTGAAGTGGCTGCTTACCACATTGATATATCTCACAGAACCTCAACAAAGAACATCCATAACTCAGCTGTCTCATACCCACACAACACGGGGACTATTAACCAATGGGAAGTCAGGATGCAAAGAAAAAGATGATTGCTTTTTAGGCTATTAATTACTGCCTCAATTTCAGAATTTGTTATTGGTCTATTCAGGTATTTGACTTCAGATAGATTCATAGCTGAATTCTACCAGAGGTACAAAGAGGAGCTGGTGCCATTCCTTCTGAAACTATTCCAAACAATTGAAAAGGAGGGACTCCTCCCTAACTCATTTTATGAAGCCGGCATCATTCTGATACCAAAACCTGGGAAAGACAAAACAAAGAAAACTTCAGGCCAATATCCTGATGAACATCAATGCAAAAATCCTCAATAAAATACTGGCAAACTGAATCCAGCAGCACATCAAAAAACGTATCCTCCATGATCATGTCAGCTTCATCCCTAGGATGCAAGGCTGGTTAAACATATGCAAATCAATAAACCTAATCCATAACACAAACAGAACCAAAGACAAAAACCACATGATTATCTCGATAGATGCAGAAAAGGCCTTCAATAAAATTCAACATCGCTTCATGTTAAAAACTCTCAATAAACTAGGTATTGATGGAAAACATCTCAAAATAATGAGAGCCATTTATGACAAACTCACAGCCAATATCATATTGAACGGACAAAAGCTGGAAGCACTCCCTTTGAAAACTGGTATGAGACAAGGATGCCCTCCCTTACCACTCCTATTCAACATAGTATTAGGAGTCCTGGCCAGGGCAATCAGGCAAGATAAGGAAATAAAGTGTATTCAAATAGGAAGAGAGGAAGTCAAATTGTCTTTGTTTGAAGATGATATGATTCTATTTTAGAAAACCCCATCATCTCAGCCCCAAAACTCCTTAAGCTGATAAGCAACTTCAGCAAAGTCAGGATACAAAATCAATGTGCAAGAATCACAAGCATTCCTTTACACCAACAATAGACAAGCAGAGAGTCAAATCATGAATGAACTCCCATTCACAATTACTACAAAGAGAATAAAATACCTAGGAATACAGCTAACAAGGGATGTAAAGGACCTCTTCTAGGAGTACTACAAAGCACTGCTGAAGGAAATAAGAGAGGACACAAACAAACGGAAAAACATTCCATCCTCATGGATAAGAGAATCAATATCATGAAAATGGCCATAATGCCCAAAGAAATAGACAGATTCAATGCTGTTCCCATCAAACTACCATTGACGTTCTTCACAGATTTAGAAAAAAAACTACTTTAAATTTCATATGGAATCAAGGAAGACCCCATATAGCCAAGACAATCCTAAGTAAAAAGAACAAAACTGGAGGCATCATGCTACCTGACTTCAAACTATGCTACAAGGCTACAGTAACCAAAACAGCATGGTACTGGTACCAAAACAGATATATATAGACCAATGGAACAGAACAGGGATCTCAGAAATAACAGCACACATCTACAACCATCTGATCTTTGACAAACCTGACAAAAACAAGCAATGAGGAAAGGATCTTCTATTCAATAAATGGTGCTGGGAAAACTGGCTAGCCATATGCAGAAAACTGAAACTGGACCCCATCCTTATACCTTGTACAAAAGTTAACTCAAGATGGATTAAAGACTTAAATGTAAAACCCAAAACCATAACAACCCTAGATGAAAACCTAGGTAATACCATTTAGGACATAGGCATGGGCAAAGACTTCATGACAAAAATGCCAAAAGCAATTCCAACAGAAGCCAAAATGGACAAATGGAATCTAATTAAACTAAAGAGCTTCTGCACAGCAAAAGAAACTATCATCAGAGTGAACAGGCAACCTACAGAATGGAAGAAAATTTTTCCAATCTACCCATCTGACAAAGGTCTAATATCCAGAATTTACAAGAAACTTAAACAAATTTACAAGAAAAAAGGAAAAGACCCTATCAAAAAGTGAGCAAGGGATATGAACAGACACTTCTCAAAATAAGACATTTATGTGGCCAACAAACATATGAAAAAAAGCTTGGGCTGGGCATGGTGGCTCATGCCTGTAATCCCAGCACTTTGGGATGCCAAGGTGGGTGAATCACGAGGTCAGGAGTTCAAGACCAGCCTGGCCAACATAGTGAAACCCCATCTCTACTAAAAATACAAAAATTATCTGGGCATGGTGGCATGTGCCTGTAGTCCCAGCTACTCAGGAGGCTGAGGCAGGAGAATCACTTGAACCCAGGAGGTGGAGGTTGTGGTGAGCTGAGATCACACCACTGCACTCCAGCCTTGGCAACAGAGCAAGTTTGTCTCAAAAAAAAAATAGCTCAACACCACTGATCATTAGGGAAATGCAAATCAAAACCACAAGGAGATACAATCTCATGCCAATCAGAATGGTGATTATTAAGAAGTCAAGAAACAATAGATGTTGGTGACACTGTGGAGAAATAGGAATGCTTTTATGCTGTTGGTGGGAATGTAAATTAGTTCAACCCTTGTGGAAGACAGTGTAGTAATTCCTCAAGGATCTAGAACCCCAAATACCATTTGACTCAGCAGTCCCATTACTGGGTATATACCCCAAAGAATGCAAATCATTCTACTATAAAGACACATGCACACGTACACTTATTGCAGCACTATTTACAATAGTAAAGACATAGAACCAACCCAAATGCCCATCAATGATAGACTGGATATAGAAAATGTGGCACATATACACCGTGGATTACTATGCAGCCATAAAAAGAATGAGATCATGTCCTTTGCAGGGACATAGATGAAGCTGGAAGCCATCATACTCAGCAAACTAACACAGGACCAGAAAACCAAGTACAGCATGTTCTTACTCATAAGTGGGAGCTGAACATTGAGAACACATGGACGCAGGGAGGGAAACATCCCACACCGGGGCCTGTTGGGGCATGGGGGGCGAGGGGAGGGAACTTAGAGGACAGGTCAATAGGTGCAGCAAACCACCATGGCACATGTATACCTGTGTAACAAAACTGCATATTCTGCACATGTATCCCAGAAATTAAAGTAAAATTTTAAAAAAACGTAATTGCAACTGAAATATTAAAATATATTGTTTCTATATATTGAATACATATGTTTCACATACATTTTGTATTTTAATATATATTGAAATATAGTACTTATGGAGATTAAAACAAAAACAAAAACGAATTTGGCCATGCTTTTCAAGAAATGATTCTGACTTAATTTCCCATAAGGAAATCTTCAACTCAACCTCACAGTTATATCCAAAAATCAGTTCAAGATTTACTGTGGATCTAACTATGCAAGATAGAACAATAAACTTTAAGAATAAAATAAAGGAGAATTTTTCATGACTTTAGGGGTAGGCAAAGATTATATAACTAGGTCAAAGGTGCTAACCATGGAGGAAAAATAATGGACTCTTTTAAAACAAAGAACTCTTCATCAATAGACACCATTAAGAGTGTGAAAAGAGAAGCCACAGAGTGGAAAATGCTTCCCATAATACACAGAGCCAACAAATATCTTGTATCTAGAAAAAAAAAAACAAAAGAAAATGGGCAAAAGATGTGAATAGGCACTTTGCAAAAGAGGATATCCACATTGCTAAAAAAAAAAAAAAAAGAAATGAAAACATGCACAGCTTCATTAGTTTGCAGTAAAATACAACTGACAACCCAACAAGATATTAACACATTTTCACCAGAATGACTAAAAAGAAAATTCTCAATATCTAGTAATATCTAGTGTCACTGAGGATATGGGGGAACTGCAAATCCGTTCATTGCTGATGTTTGGATAAGTAGATACAAAACTCTGAAAATGATATACTAAAATCTCCTAAAACTGAATACATCCACACCCTTAGACTTTACAGTGACCCCCCTGTATTGTCCCAACACCGATATGTACTTGTGTCCATGAATACACATGATTTGGAATGTTCATAGCATCACTATTCATAATGGCTGCAGGCCTGAAACTATTCAAGTGGCCATCAACAATAGAATAAAGTGTGGTACAGTCATTCTCTCTGTTTTGCTTTCTTAGGTTTCAGTTACCTATGGTCAACCTTGGTCTGAAAATAGATGAGTATATCACAATAAGATATTTTGAGAAAAAGAGAAACCACATTCACATAACTTTTATAACAGTATACTACTATATTTGTTCTATTTTATTATTGGTTATTGTTGCTAACCTCTTACTGTGCCTAATTTCTAAATTAATGTTATCTTTAGTATATATGTATAGAAAAAATAATATACATACAGTATGGTACTATATTGATTTCTGGGATCCCTTGGGGGCCTTGGGATGTATTCCCTCATGGAAAAGGGAGGACTACCGTATATTTACATGGTGGAATACTACACCACTTTGAGAATGAGCAAATGATAACTGCATGAAAGAATGTGGACTAATCTCACATAGAGGGAAAGAAATCAGACACAAAAGAGTGCCTACTATTTGTCAGATAATGTGATAAGCAAATCACACACATTACCTAATTCATTCCTTACCACAACACCCTTAGTTACTATATGTATTCCAACTTACAGATGAGGAGGCTGAGGCCCAGAGAGTTTAGGTCTCTTGTCTATGTCCATAGCTAATAAGCTTGAGTACCTCTGAGACTTGGAGTTGCACCAAGAGACAGAACACAATGTCCTGCCCCTACCCACTGAGGTCCTCATCCCAGAGCTGGGAGGCATTTCCAAACTCTGGGGGGTTCCCACTTCCTTGAAAGTGGGAAGACGGACTTCACTGTCCCAAGGTTCAGAGGATAAATGGGGTTATCTATGTGAAAGGGCACATTTGTTTTTGGCTAAAGAACAGTGTCGTTTCCAACAGCCAGGAGAGAAAATTCTGTTCTCCAAGTATCATTCTTTTTCTGATTTCTCTTTGCTTTCTAAAATTCTGGAAGGAAATCCAAACTTGAACATGGAGTGATTTGATGTCTGATGAAAGGGATCTTTTCATTCGGGATGGGTGGGTGCAACTGCGATGCACAACTTTTCATCAATGAGCTGTGGGTACTGAAGACTTGTGTGGTTCCAGAGGAGTGTTTCAAGGGTGGTAGCGCTTCTCCCTAATTTGTTGATTATTCTTGTCTTTTGACCTCCAGACCTCTAATCCAGCACTGTTGAATAGACAACATAACCCCCAAATGGAAAGCACATATATAATTCTAAAATTTTTAATAACCATATTAAAAAACAGGCAACACTAATTTTAATAATTTTAATTTTATTTTACCTGGCACACTCAAAATGTTATTATTTTGATATGGAATCAATATATAAACGTATTAGCAAGGAGGTATTTTATATTCTCTTCTTCTTAAGAAATCTTTAAAGAGTATTTTACAGTATATAGCACATCTCAGTTGAGACTTTCAAGTGGTCAGTAACTGCATGCCCATAGTGGCTACTGAACAGCGAAACTCTAATGGAATCAATTTCATACAATTCCCTAGATAAGGTCCCTTAATATACACCTAGAGGTAACATTTATGGAACATCTGGTGCATGCCAGGCAGGATGCCCGTGTCTTCTCTCATCATAACTCTAAGAAGTAAATATTATTATTCTTTCTATTTTACTTACAAGGAAACTGAGACACAGACAGGCCAAGACAAACGCAAGCTCATGGAGGTTGTAAATTACAAAGTCAGAATTTAAACCCAGGCAGTCTCTCATTGCAGCTGAAGCATGTAACCGTAATGGCAAAACCTGCTAGCAAAAACCTGCAAATATTTTTGCACCAACCTAATAGAGTAACATATAGGACTCCTTTATAAGAATTATATAAATATTATTCAGAATTTTTTTACTATTTCAAGAATCCAGTTCCTGGTTTATTGAATAGCATTTTGGCAACAAGGTGTCTTTCTCCTTAGACTACTTATCCCAGTCACTACAAGGAGAATATATTTTAATGCATACTGCAGGACACAATCAAGGCAAAAATCTCAAGTTCAGGCACCGAGGGTCACCTGGCACATTCTAATGAAATGCTAAATGGAGCAAGGTGCAGGTATACCCTGATTGATCCAGCAGACCTGGTACTGAAATTAGGGTGACAAACCCTCCAGTTTTCCGAGGATGGAGTTTTCCCTGGCATGGGACTTTCAGTGGTAAAGGTCCCAGACAAACTGGGACAACAAGTTGGCTTCCCTACTTGAAATGGTGCAGGTGGGTGAGGCCCTTGCAAAAGGCATTGCACTTGTTCACCAGCTCACCAGAGCACTATGCATGAGAACTGATTCTTTTCTGTTCTGCTTGGCAGGACCCTGAACACCTTGGCTTTCAGTTCAAATATTGGCCTTTGTCCATGTGACTGACTATCATATCGGTACCATCCAGTGGACTCCGAATCTGTCTCCTCTCACTGACTGTAGCCCCTCTGACCTCTTCTCTGTCACTGCAGCAAGGGAATCTTTAAAAATGGGAGCACATCTGATCAGTGGATCTCCTCAAGTGCCTGGGGCTGAAAACCTTTCAATGGTTCCCCAGTGTTCCCGAGATAAAGAGCAAGTCCCTGAACGAGCCCTAAAGGACAAGGCCTAGCTCCTGTTTGCTTCCTGAACTTCGTCTTATGCTGTGTCCCCTCTGCTTGCTCTGCTCCAGCCCCACTGGTTTTCGCTCTGGCCTCAGATGTGTTTGTCTCCCTTCAGCCACAGAACCTTTGCTCATGCTCTTCCTAATGCCTGGAAGATTCTTCCTGCCTCTGTCCCATTAACTGATGCCTATTTATTCTTCAGATCTCAGCTCACAAGTGGCTTCCTTGGGAAAAACTTCCCTGACCTCCTAGTCCACATAACAGCCACCTCACAGCATGCAGCCACCTCACAGCATGCCCCCACCTCCCCTTCATAGCTCACAAGTTCACGTGTGTGTGTGTGTGTGTGTGTGTGTGTGTATTTGATTCATTCTCATCTCCGCCAGCAGAGTGTAAACTCCTTGAGGGAGTAGCTCTGCCTCTTTTGCTTCACCTTGTATTTCCAGCACCTAGAACAAGGCTTTGCACAAAGTAGATGTTCAATAAGCATTTGTTTTTGGAGTAAATGATGCATAGTAAGTGTTCAAGGTATATTTGGATTTTTTTTTGGAGTGGGGCAGAAACATTGCTAAGAATAGAAAGTTACCAACCTAATTCTTGTTGGATTAGTAGTGAATTTCCACCAAGCTCAGCACTATATCTTGATCATCAGGAGAAATGCTCTAGATCTTGGATTTTGAGGGCCTAGGGGGTGGGAGGAAAAGACATAGGATAGCAATTTAAAAATTTTGTTGTTATTATTATTATTATTATTATTATTTCTTGAGACAGGGTCTCGCTCTGTTACCCAGGCTGGAGTACAGTGGTACTGTTACAGCTCACTGCCACCTCAACCTTCTGGGCTGAAGTGATTCTCCTTCCTCAGCTTCCCAAAGAACTGGGACTACAGGCACCTGCCAGCATGCCATGTTAGTTTTTTTTTATTTTTAGTAGACAAGGTCTTGCTATGTTGCTCAGGCTGGTCTTAAACTCCTGAGCTCAAGTGACCCTCCCACTTTGGCCCCCCAAAGTGCTGGAATTACAGGCGTGAGCCACCATGTCTGGCTCTTTTTAAAAATTATTGGCCAGGCGTGGTGGCTCATGCCTGTAATCCCAGCACTTTGGGAGGCTGAGGCGGATGGATCACCTGAGGTCGGGAGTTCGAGACCAGCCTGACCAACATGGAGAAATGCTGTCTCTACTAAAAATACAAAAAAATCAGCCAGGCGTGGTGGCACATGCCTGTGATCCCAGCTACTCGGGAGGCTGAGGCAGGAGAATCGCTTAAACCCAGGAGGCAGAGGTTGTGGTGAACCGAGATCATGCCATTGCACTCCAGCCAGGGCAACAAGAGTGAAACTCTGTCTCAAAAAAAAAAAAAAAAATTACTAAGGGCTAGAAACAAACACAACAAACACATCCACTGTCTCCATCATTTAATAAAAGAAATACCATTTTAATACTCAAAGAGTAGGAAGGATATAACTTCAGAAAAAAAAAACAACAAAAAAACCCCAAAATTATCCCTGAGCAGACAGAGGTAGTTGGTGTCTTTGCACTTTTGCAGTGACAACTTCTGACACTAGTTTATGGATTCGAATCTTGTCTCCATTACTTCCTAGCTTGTGACCTTGGATAATCAACTTCCCCTCTCAGCACCTCTCTGCCCTCGTCTTGGAGGTGTCGTTAGAATGAAATGATTGGATGTATGTGAAGCACGTAGTGTCTGACTCCACAAATCACAGTGCTTAATACACATAGCAATAGCACCATCGTTACTAACTAGAGACAACAGAGTCACTTAGTGGTTTTTTGCCCTAGCTACATACAAGTTGAGCCCGCGGAGCAATAATAAGGCATCTACAGGCGGTGAACGGGAAACCTTGTATCATGGCCAAAACAGACCAGGGCAGACAGAAAAGCCATAAATATTCTGGAAACATTCAAGGTTCAGGCACGTCCGTCTCCCTGAGAATAAAGTTTGTTTCTGGGAAGCTACTGTCCAAGCTGTCAGTCCCATAAGAGGGAGAAAAAATAAAATCTCTCTCCCTGGGCCTCCCGGCAACTGTGGAGCGGCTTTACTGGGGTGGGGGAACGCTGTCTTTCCACAGTGGCTGGCAGGGCAGTGGGGCTCTGGCACCATCCCCGTGGGGGGTGGGTGATGAGAAAGGGGTCGCTGTCAGCCAGAGCCCTCCCTGCCTCCTGCTTTCCTTCAAGGTCTGAAGAATAAAAAAGGATAAACAAACGGAATGTGTTTTGTGCGGGTCACAAAACAGCAACAAATGTAAGCTCTGTGCAATCCCTGATAAGGGTTTTGCACGGATGGAGCCATTAACCGTTGGAAATAACACTGTCCTCAGAAAAGCAGTTGCAGGAGAGGCCATGAAACCTGAAAGTAGAGGTGAGCACTCTCTTTACCTTCCTTCCCAGTGTGGGAGATGGACAGGGATTTTTGTTTCCTGTCTCTGCTTGCAGGCTTTTTCACCTGTGACTGACTGGGAAGGAACCTCAGTGAAGGGCAGAGAAGATTGGCTCTGGAAGTAGGTAGGCTGGCATTCAGATTCCAGTTCTGTCACGTGCTGTGTGATCTTAAGCAAGCCACTGTCTCCCTGACCCTATTTCTGTATCTGCTGGGGATGATCATAGTATATCCCTCAGTTTGATTTGATGTTGAGTGGCCTAATCTATTCTATAACCACAGATGCCTATAGGGGCCAGGCAGATGTCATGAATGAGAGAAGCGGGTCAGATGCAGGGCAGTAGGGAGTGTTGGGGACTACAGTAAACCAGGGAGCACAAGCCCCGTGTAACGGGTACAGCTGGTCAGCATCCTCTGACCCAGGCACTCTGGCATTTGATCCAGGGCATTACAGACATTCTCAAAATCTTGGAGTCTGTTTCTTTGTTCAGTAGTTTCTCGGGGGGCTTTGGCATTGTTGGGCTCAGCTGAGCTAAGAGACTAGATTTGGTCAGCAGTAAGTACGGTAGAAGGAAATGTGAGCTCAGTGTTGCCAGGGTTTTTAAATGCTCAAGAGAAGCAGGAAATCAGTTCCATTTTAAAATGCTGCCACTTCAGCAACATTTTTTTTTTTTTTTTAAAGAGACAGGGTCTTGCTCTGTCACCTAGGCTGGAGTTCAGTGGTGTGATCATAGCTTACTGCAGCCTGGAACTCCTGGGATGAATTGATCCTCCCACCTCAGCCTCATGAGTAGCTGGGACTATAGGCACCCACCACCAAGCCTGGCTAATATTTTAAATTTTTTGTAGAGATGGGGATCTTGCTATGTTGCCCAGGCTAGTCTTGCATTCCTGGCCTCAAGCGATCTTCCTGCCTTGGCTTCTCAAAGTGCTGGGGTTACAGGATAAGCCACTGCACCCAGCTCAACATTTAAAAATTAATCCACCACTATCCAGACAAAAACCCTGTGCCAGCAGTGTAACCTTGGGCAAGCCCCTTAACATCTCTGAGTTTCTGTTTCTTCATGAGTAATGGGGACAAGAATACATCTAGCTCCTGATCTTAGCAATTTATATTTAACTTTTACCTTTTTATGATGAAGTAGTTTTACTATTACCTCTCATTTCACAGATGAGAAAACAGAGGCACAGAAAAGCTAAGGATTTACTTGCACAGGACCCTACAGCTAGTAAGTGACAGGGCTATCGTGAGGCTTTAGAAGGAGATAATGCATGCAAACTGGTCAGTGAATATGAGCTATTACTGTGTTGTCATCAGGTCATTATTACCGTTATTAATAACAGAAATGGTTCAAGGCCAGTTCTTACACTTAATTCAATGGTTGAAGGAAGCTGCAGGACTTCGATCTGTCAGACAAAGATGATGGTTTAAAATTATGTGTTATATACTTTTGCAGGTAGCTCTTGGCCATTTTAATAGTTCCTTTCCACATAGGCATTCGACAGCCTTGCCAATGGGTTTCCTGGGACAATAATTAGATTTAGGCCCCTGGTCCAGTCAATACATTCTCACCTCGGGATGACCAAGCTGATCATCACCAGTAATTTACAGCTCGAGTTGTTCTGAAATCAATATGAATTTGCTTTTCATCGAGAGGGCTGTAAAACATGGGTGACAGGCAGCAACCAAAAGCAGTTGACATGGGAGTGGAGAGCTAGCAGAGCCTGGAGAGAGGCCAGACAATTTAGAGGGAGATAAAGCAGAGGGTAGAGGAGGCTGACCTCTGTCCAGTGGGCCGTGGTCACAGCCAGCCAGAGTTCCCACTGGGACCTGCTCAGGACAGTCTTGATGAGAAAGTAGATTTGATTGACAGTGAGGTGTGGTAGAAAGGGAATAAGTTTTGGAGTCAGATAGAACTGGATTTCTATTTCAGCTGTACAATTTTCTACTCTAGGGAGTTGGTCTCAATTCTTCAAGACTCGATTTTTCTAATCTGCAAGATGAGCAGATAACCGAACTTGTTGCACAGATGAAGGTGAAATGAAACTGTGTTTGCAAAGTGCTTATTTTGCTGCATGTGAGGCTGTGAAATGCATTTGTTAAGAGGAAAGGACTGCAGAGTAGGGTGGACCTGGGGGCAAATCCTGCCTCTTACCTACTAGCTGAGTAAAACTTGGGTAAGTCATTCCACCATTTTGAGCTTCAGTTTCTTTAATATTGGAATAGTAATAGGAACGTCTGTCCAGGGTGGTTGTTATAATTAAATTAGATTAGATGATGCATATGAAGTTATATTAGCACACTGCATGTAACATGATGTGAATTCAGCAAGAAGAGGGCATCATTTTTGTCAATCTGATTCTCATCCATCCCAAACAGGGCACAGAGGAAGCTCTCTGTTAACATCGGCTCAATTGCATGATAAATTAATGTTTTTAACACCCTTAAATTGGGTAATTTGAGGAGAGTTTAATACAAAAGTTAATGACACCAAAACATATTTAAATAATAAAACAACCATTAAAATTATACATGCATGATCTATTTACAAATATGTGGATGGGGCTCTGGAAAAACAAGATGAATGCTGAATGCCAGGAATACACCAGTGGGGAGCCATGGCCACTGTGGAGTCAATAAGAGTATTGTTCCAGCACTTTCTTTTCGAACCATTGCAATACCTCCCAGTAGAATAGGAAGAATGAACCTGCCCATCCCATTTGTTGTGAGCTTGACCATATGACTTGCCTGAGTCAATAGAATACAAAGTAGGAAGTGATTGGAGCAGAGGCTAGAAATATGCTTGCATGGCTTGGCTCGCCCTCTTGTGCTTCTATCATTTGCCATGAGAAGAACATGCTCTTGGTATCTGATGGCCTTGGAATAAGGAGACCCATGGAGCAGATCTGAGCCCAGCTGGCAGCCTGACCAAGATCAGCTGAACCCAATAGCACCAAAGACCTCCTACAAATCCTCAAGCAAGGAAATAAATGCTTGCTCCTGTAGCCACTGAGGTTTTGAGGTTGTAATGCAGTAAAAACTAACTCCTGCCCCCAGATTATAATGGGTGCAGGGAGATGAAGTTACTGGATTGGGTTGCCTCAGAGGAGCTGTGGCCTTCAAGAGGGGAAGTCAACAGCTCATCCACACTCCCTTCCCCTCCTTCTGTCTCCTCTTGGTGCTTCCCATTGGCTGAACTCAACTAGAAGTGGAGAGGAAGGGAGTCAATGAGAGAACCACTGAAGACCAGCTCCCCGGGGCACAGCACATGGTAGGGAAGGATGGAGAGTGGATGTGGAAGGGCAAACGGGAATTATCTTGTATTAGTCCATTCTTGCATTGCTATAAAGAAATACCTGATACTGGGTAATTTATAAAAAAAATTATCATTTAATTGGCTCACAGTTACATAGGCTGTACAGGAATCATGGTGGCATCTGCTTCTGGGGCAGCTCCAGGAAATAATCATGGTGGAAGGTGAAGGGGAAGCAGGCATGTCTTACATTGCCAAAGCAGGAGCAAGAGGGAGAGTGGGGAGGTACCACACACTTTTAAACAACCAGATCTCGTGAGAACTCACTCACTCACTATCAGGAGAATAGCATTGAGCAGATAGTGCTAACTCATTCATGAGAACTCTGCCCTCATGATCCAGTCACCTCTCATTAGGTCCCACCTCCAACACTGGGTATTACAATTTGACATGAGATTTGGGTGGGGACACAGATCCAAATCATATCATATCCAGTGCAATTAAGGGGGAAGGAGGGTTATGTGGGACTCACATATTAACAAATAACTGTTCTAAGACCTTTGCCCAGGGGCTCCATCTATGGCCCTTTGGGCATCTTCTTCCCAACTCTTTCTTGGCCTCCTGGATTTCCCTTGTTCTGTGTGGTCACCAGGAACATTCTTTGGGATGTGAAGCTCAGTGAAGTTAGCCAAGAGGGCTTCCTTGAAGAACCCAATTATTTCAGAATTTTTGCCCTTCTTAATCCATCAGCCACATTTTGGAAGTGTTTCCAAAATTGTCATGGCTGAGAGAGAGATTCGGGGAATATTTTCTTCTGTCTGTTCCCATTACTTTTTCCTCCTGTTGGCTCCCAACATCTTTAGCGAAACCATATGTTCTAGGGTATCATTCACAGGAGTCCCAGCTCCATTCTGTGCACTCCAATTTTTTTGCTAGTCAAAAAAATTTGACTTTGACAGGAACCCTTTAGCACAAAAGTGCAGAGAAAGAGTTTTGAAATCCGATCTAAGTTATAAAGGTCAACTTATCTTCTTAGCAGCTGTGTGACCTTGAACAGAGGACCTGACCTTATTCCTGAGCCAGCAGAGATCATTTTAGCACCAGATCCTAGAGCAACTTTTGAGAATTAAATGGGATATCCATGAATGCCCTTAGCATAGTACTTTGTTAATGCTTAATAAATTCATTACTATACACTTCCTAAGTGAGGTCAGGGGTAAGACTGACTCTAGAATGGGGTGGCACCTAATGCTGTAGCTGATGCCACAGCACTCAGCCACCCACCCCTAGTATTTGGCAGGCTATGCACAGTTCTTCTGTCAGTGGAATTCCATTAGATCTTGGAAAAACAAAATTCTTCTTTCCAGGCAGGTAGAAACTGAGGCATCTCTCAGCCTTCCAGGGCTCCGGGCTGTACGGGGAAGGAGATTTCTCCTTGGATCACCCTGCTGGTGGTCCCTCTTCTGGTGCCATCCACCAATTAAGCAGCCATTCATTTCACTCCATTCTGGAGAAACAAGTGTTTGCCAAACCCTGTAATATCCTGGGATTTGTGAATTATTAAATCTAAATATAGATTTATATGTCTCAATTCAATGGTGAATTTGGGTCAGCCTGACTCTTGTAGATAAGTGATATGTACAATATACGATGATTGCAGAAGAAAAGTAGAGATGATTTCAGGAAGCTATTCAAATGCGAGAGAAGCTATTATCTGTTTCCACTGTCACCTACCTCATGCCCAACCCTATTCACCACCAATCTAGCTGCTCATTCATCCCTCCCCCCAACCACCTTCCTCGTTTCTCACCTACTACACATCCCATCCTCCATCCATCCATTCTTCCATCTACCTCATTCCCCTTCAAGCCCATATACCCACCTATCCATCCATTTACCCACCCACCTATCAACTATGAAACCTTTATTCCATTCACTCCTCCACCTGCTCCATCTGCCATCTTCCCATTCACTACTCACCACCCAACCTCACAGCCACCCATGCATCCATTGCACATTCATCTATCCATTCCCTCACTACTCACCCACCCAATCTATCACCCCATGTCATCCATCTATCCACTAACCACCCATCCTAGCCCCAATCCTATCCATTCACCATCCACCAACAATTTCCTACACAGGCACCCACCCTATTCATCCATCCATCCAAACATTCAGCAAGCACCCAGTTCATCCCTCCATTTAGCAAATATTTATTAATTACCCATATGTGCCAGGGATTATGCTATGGACTTGGCACACACATGCCTAAGAAATGACTTTTTTCCCAAGAACTTCTATACCCAGTGTGAATGAGATATACTCTGAAATAAAAAAGACAAAATAAAATGCCATTAAGTTTTAATAAGACATGACAAACACGAGGCAGCATCTTGCAGTGATTACGTGTGCATGCTTTGAAGCCAGACCTATTTGACTTTGATTTGGGCTTTGCCATTTGATAGATGGATTTCCTCATATCAATCACAGCACTTTGTTAAACCTGTTTCCCCACCTGCTAAACAGGAATAATAATTGCATTTACTTCAGAAGATCATGGTGAACCCTAAACAAGTTAGTGTTAAGTAAGTTAACACATTGTGAGAAGGGGCCATTCACAAGGAACAGTGGATGCCCTCTACCAACCTAGAGTGGCCCAGCTGACAACTGACAAGACAATGGGAACCTCAGTCTTAAACTGCAGGAACTGAATTCTTCCAGCAAACACATGGACTTGGAAGGGGACCCTGGGCTCAGAAGAGAGCCTGCTAACACTTCAATTGCAGAGTTGTGGGATCTTAAGAAGAAGACCCAGCGAAACCACACCTAGACTTCTGACTCATGGCAACTGTGAGATAACAATTGTGTGTTGTTTTAAGCCACTTAGTTTGAAGTAATTTGTTATGTGGCAATAGATAACTAAGACATGGAGTTACTCGCCCAAGGCTGTATAACTCCTCAGTGATAGAACCTGGATTCAGAACAAAAGCGAACCACCACACCTCCTGAAAGATAACGAGCCAGAGGGGCTAAAATACCAAAGATTTTCTGATTAGCACTCAGCTGACCAGAAAATTAATTAATCAGAATCTCTACTTCTTTGGACCTTATGATTAGTCAGGGATTTTCTGCATTTGAAATCAAGTTTTCCACGGTAATTGCACCAAATACCATGGCTGCCCTGATGCTGCTGTACAAGTGCAGCAACTGTAGAGTTGGGGGAAGAAAGTTCCACCTTGGATGTGATCCAAAGGTCTAATTCAGAACACCTAAGTGTTTCCATTTTGAAAATGTGATGAGCATTGCTTGCTGAGAAGTAGCCATCTGGTTTCATGCCTCCGCTGCATTCCCCCCCATTGGACCACATGGGCTGAAGAAATTAGATCTGTGGACATAAGACTTACTCATTTTAAATATACAGAATGATTCCATGGGGGCAGTGGTCTACCAATCAGACAGCCACGACCACCACTACTACCAAAATGACAATAGCAGCTCACAGTCATTCAGAGCTTTCCTGAGCCTGATGCAGAGCCCAGCTGTGAGACCTATGGGTTACCCAGGCAGGCTTATAATTTGGCACCCTTTTTATCATTATGTTTTAATATTTATTCATCATCTATCTGTTGGGTGTCAGGAAACTCAGTTACTGTTAATAAAATTGTATGCTTTTTTTCTAACTCCAAATGTGGATCAGGTGTTTCACTCACAGTAGGAATGGAGAAAAAGTCACGTTTACTCATTCATACCCTGGGGCCAGCATGGAATCAATGAACTGAAAACATTGGACAACATGTTTTTCCCTTATCTGTCTTACCTTTTCTCACTTCAGTTTTCCTTTGTAGCTTCTTAGGAGACACATTAAAGGGATCAACATTTAGATCATGAAATAAATCTCCTTTCTAGCAAAGAGCTCTGTGGGCTGCAGAAGTGCAGTGCTAAATTCTCAACAGACCAAGGTGATGCCAGTGACCAGACTTTTAAAGCTTTTTCACTTGTTCATGCTGTCTGCTCCAGAGTGAGGGCTCTGGTTTGCATTTGGCCAGTTATGAGTATGTGTAGCTCTGTGTTGACTGGCTCCACATTCTTGATCTAATCCAAGGGTGCTTTGGCATACACTGCATGACTGGTTTGTCCCTCAACCTCATCAGTCTCTGCTGAACACTTTGAAGAAATCATCTCGTCTTTTCTTCCCTATCATGTTGTGAGGCAAGTACTATAATTGGCCCCATTTTCCTGATGAAAAAAGTGAAGCTTAGAGAGGTTAAGAAGCTTTCCCAAGCTTAGACAGCCATTAAATGGCAGAACTGGGATTCGACTCCAAGACCGACTGCCCCCAGAGCTTTTATTCATTATGTTTGATGCTCAAATCCAGCATTTTGCAGGTGCACATTTGTTTTCATGGAGAAGTGACTGTATCAAGGATAAGTCCCACTGTAGCAACCATGAGCTGCTTTGTTGGGGGAAACAATGCAAGGGAAAGGTGTGAGGAGGTGCACACTCACCTGAGCCTCTAGCACAGGTGTCAGAAGTACTATGAGGTTGAAGACTCTCAGCTGTAGCACATCTCAGATTTGGTCAGTATTCATTTTATTCATATATCCAATTCAATTCAATTCAATTCAATTCATTCATTCATTCATTCATTTGAGATTTATTGAGAACCCATGATGACAAAGAGTGTTTTTATGAACTAGCCGGTGAATTAGACAATGTCCCTGCACTTATGGCTTGCATTCTAATATGGAGGTAAAAGAAATAAGAAAACCAAGAAATGAAATACTTTTAGAAAATAATAAGCAACATGAAGGAAACAAGGGGGGTTGTGACAGAGAAACAGTGGGATCTGGGTAGAGAAAACAGTAAGGGAAGACCTGTCTGAGGAGGTGACAGCAGAGCTGAGATATGAATGGTGAGAAGGAGGCAGTGAGGACAGGACCTGGAGGAGGAGCATTCCAGGCACATGGAAGAGCAGATACAGTGACCCTGGGCTGGGAGTGAGCATTGCTTAGACAAAGGAGAGAAAGGATGCAGTTGAGGCAAAAGCACAGCGCATGTGGTAATACACAGGGAAGCCTGGTGTGGCTTGAGACCAGAGAAGTTGGTATGGGCCCCTAGGGCATTTTAGGGCAAAAAAAAAAAAAAAAAAAAAAGAACTTGGACTTTGGCCTGGTGTCGGCAGGGAGCCGTAAAAATGAACAGCAGGACCCAGGTAATACTTTTGTCAATGATTTCTCTGAATGTCATGGGAAAAATGGAAAAAGAGGTCCAAGAGTGATAATAAGAACAAGTGGGAGACTACTGCAGAAGTCCTACTCCATATAGAAGGCACATCTGAGGGATTTCATGTTTCATTTCACTCCAGCCAGACTGGAACCCTTGCCAGTTCCCTTAACTCGCCAAGTTCTTTCATGCCTCAGGGTTTCCCCCACCTGCAATACTCTTTCAGCCCCTTTCTTTAGCTAAGTCCAGTTCTTTTTTAGGCCTAAAAAAGGCCCTCTTATCCAATGTCTTTTCATCTAGGAAGCCTTCTCTGACCCCAAGTGCAGGTGAGCGCTCCTTGTTTCTTATTCCCATGGCAACCAGCTCTTCCTCTTAATGGCACCCATCTGCCTTGCAACTACTTAAGCAAGTCCACCGTCCCCTGCTGTTCCCTTTATGAGCCCCATGAAGGCAATAATTACATCACTGCAGCCGCAAATAGAATGCACAAAGAAGGCTCTCGGCAAATATTTATTTCATGAAATAATATTTTGTTGAAGTTCGTGGCAACTTGAGATTTATGCTACTGACCCTAAATGATTTTGAAACAATTAAGTAGGGTCAGTCTTTCAAACTATTTTTTGTTTTTTTGAGATGGAGTCTTGCTCTGTTGCCAGGCTGGAGTGCAGTGGTGCGATCCCGGCTCACTGCAATCTCTGCCTCCCAGGTTTGAGGGATTCTCCCACCTCAGCCTCCTGAGTAGCTGGGACTACAGGTGCGTGCCACCATGCCCAGTTAATTTTTTTGTATTTTTAGTAGAGACGGGGTTTCACCATGTTGGCCAGGATGGTCTCAATCTCTTGACCTCGTGATCTGCCCTCCTTGGCCTCCCAAAGTGCTGGGATTACAGGCGTGAACCACTGCACCCAGCCCTCAAACAAATTTTTTTAGAGCAATAGCTATGATGGCTACATGCCTTGTATGTGCCGGGAACAATATTAAGCACATTACACTCAGTTACTCATTTAATCATCTCAATAACCATATAGTATAGGAACATTCACCACTGTTTTTCAGATGGGAAGCTGAAGATGATCATGGTTAAGTAACTTGCCCAAGAAGACATTCTGATTATGTGATGGAGATAACAATTCAAATTCATGTCCATTTAGATGCAAAGCCCGTGCTTTTTAAACTAATCACTCCTGAAGACAGGCACAATCATTCCCTCAGCAAGTATTTACTGAGTGTCAGCTTCAGTGCAGAGAAAGATATGATGTTGAATTAGCCAGAGTTCCTGCTTTCTAGGAGATTAGTATCTGGTAGGAGAGCTGAGACCCGGAGTGAAGAATCTATGTAATGTTTATAATGTGGGAATCCATATGGCCCAGTCCAGAGAACTGTTGAGATCAAGAGAATTCAGTCTAAAAATCTTGAAAACAATTTCAAAGTAACACATTCACTTATTGTAATTCTCTAACACGATGAAGAGGACTCATAGTCTATAGAAATATTTCCTAAATCTTTTCCCTTTGCCACAGCTTCCCTCACATACTACAGCTTTTCCCAAACCCCTCAATCCCAGCCTCACTCCAAATCTCTTTTTCCAGTCAACTGATGCAGCTCTTTCCCTTGTTCCTTCTGTTTTTTTTTTTTCTCCATAAGATTCTGTATCATTGAATCTCAAAACAGTTGACAAAACCCAAGCCAACCCTTTTGCCAATTCTGTGAAAACCATGGAGTTTCTTCTAGAGAAATACTCAAGTGCATGTACATGCAGACCACCCCCTACTGCCCCACACACAGACATACACTTATTTTACTGGTTCACCTGTAATTTCAAGGGTTCCACAGACCTTCTGAATCTTACCCACAGTTTCTGGATGATAAACCTTGGCACTGGTAATCTGAAAAGCCATTAGCTACTTAGCATTTGCCAAAGCAGGATAGCTCTTCCTCTTTCCATGTGCGTGAGAGGACTTCAGAAATTTGTATAAAAATAGATCCACCCCAACCAACCAAACCCCATGCCTGCTGCTTCAGATGCATGTCTTTCTTCACAGTTTCCAGCTTTAAGTGGCTTTATCTTGCAGGGAGAAGGAAACTCTGTAATTAAGATAGCCAGACAACAAAGGACTTAGCAGCTCTCTAGCTGTTGACATTCTAGCTAAAAGAGCTGGACCCAACTCTCTCCTTTTTAAGCCCGGGTTCAGGCTAAAACCTGAACCCTGATACCGAGTGATTTTAATTAACCCAAATGGTATGGTTCTGCAAACCAACTGTTCTCAGCCACTGCATTATGTCACTAGTGGATGGCCATCAGTTATCAGAAATGTTGGAAAGTAATTGGAACTATTAGTTAAATCCTAGAGTTGGAACATTATTTGCTTAAAAAATAAATTTGTGGAGACTTCTGGTTCCAAAATGGCAGTGTAGAAGCAAGCTGGCTTCACTACCCCACACAGAAAACCAAAAACATATATACAGTCCTGAGATTATTACCAGCAAGATCCCAGAACTCAAATACGAGAATGAGACATTTCCCAGGGCCACAAAGAAGTGAAAAAATTCTGAGCAGATGGTTAGAGAATTGGATATCTATATCTGCAATGTCCCTACACCCAATCTGCCTGGCACGAAGTACATGGAAAATTTCCCCCCAACTCATGATTTCTACATTGAAAAAAGTGAGACCAAGGGGACAACAAACTTACCCACTATCTTATGTTCCCTGGCAGGAGACCTGTCCCTGCCTCAGCCTACAGGAAGCATCAGGAGTGCCTGAAGGAAGAAATATTTCTGAGGACAGGCAGAGACAAAGCAGGGAGGCAAGAGTATCATCCATAGCCCCGAAAGCTCTACTCTGCAACTTAGCCAAAGGAGATGCTAAATCAGAGTGGCTGTTCAGCTGCACCATGCAGAAGGAGGTTTGTTCCACAGGTCTACTGGACATGAACCCCTAGCCAGCCTTTCCACACTACTAGAATATTCCCTTTGAGACCCTATCCATTCAGGACAGGCAGTACTCTGATTGTTTACCAGAGCTTGGCTTGGGCACCATCTAGTCCTGAAACGGAGGCAGCAACTTAGCAGAAAAAAAATAAACAAATAAATTACAAAGACTCTCTAAGCAAACATACCTAGTAAAAATGAAAACAGGCCACACAGAGAAGACTGGCATAAATAACTAATCATTCAATGCAAACACACACACACACACATCCACAAAAACAATAACAAACAAGGACCCATGATCTCCCCAAACAAACCAAGGAAACAGTGATGAACCCTAATGAAACAGTGATATGTGAGCTCTCTAACCAATAATTGAAAACAGCAGTTTTAAAGAAACTCAGTGATCTGCAGAGAAAAGCAATTTAGAAATTTATTGAAGAAATTTAACAAAGAGATTGAAATAATAATAAACAAACAAACAAATCTTGGAACTGAGAAATACATTTGCTGAACTGAAAAATTTATTGGAGGATCTCTACAGTGAAGGGATCAAGCAGAGGAATCAGTGAGCTCAAAGACAGCTATTTGAAAATACACAGATGAGAAGAAAGAAAAAAGAATGAAAAGGAAGAAAGATCATTTACAAGATACAGAAAATTACTACAAAAGTCCAAATCTAAGAATTATTGGCGTTCAAGAAGGAGTTGAGCAAGAGCAAGGGGTAGAAAGCTTACTCAAAGAAATAATAACAGAAAAATTTCTAAAACTTGAGAAAGATATAAATATCCAAGCACAGGAAGATCAGAGAACATCAAACAGATTTGATCCAAATAAGACTACCCCCAGGCATATAATAATCAAACTCTCAAATGTCAAGGACAAAGAAAGAATCCTAAAAGCAGCAAGAGAAAAGAAGCACATAGCATGTAAAGGAACTATAATTCATCTGGCAACAGACTTCTCGGTGGAAACCATACAGGCCAGGAAGCAGTGGAACAACACTTTCAAACTGCTAAAAGAAAAGACCTGCTGTTTAAGAATACTGTATCCAGCAAGGCAATACTTCAAATATAAAGGAGAGGTAAAGGCTTTCCCAGACGAACAAAAGCTGAGAGAATTCACCACCACCAGACCCATCTTATAAGAAATACTAAAGGGATTTCTTTAATCTGAAAGAAAAAAGAAAATACTAATGTCCAAAAAGAAAACATGTGAAGATACAAAACCTATTGGTAAAATTAAGTATATGGAACAGACCTAGAATACTCTAATACTGTCATTGTAGTAAGCAATCTACTAATAACTCTACTATGAAGCCCAAAAGACAAATCTATCAAAAAGCAATAATAGTTAGAGCAACCTGTTAAAAGATAGACAATACAAAAATATGTAAATTGAGGCAACAAAAAATTTAAAATGTGAGAGGGATAGAGTTAAAGTGTTACAGGTTTTTTTCATTTTTCCTTTGTTTTTATTATTTTCTTTGTGATCTAAGTTGTCATCTCTTTAAAATATCTTGTTATATCTAAAAGATATAGATCTTTTTGTAAGCCTCATAGTAACAACAATGCAAAAATTTTGGAATTGAATCACTAAAAATAACAACCAATGAACTAAAACATACTATTAATAATAGAGAAAATCACTTAACTACAAAGGAAGGCCATGAGAAAGGGAGAGAGGAGCTACAAAATGATCAGAAAACAAGCAACAGAATGACAGTGGTAAGTTATTGCTTACCAATAATAACACTGAATGTAAATTGACTCAATTCTCCAATTAAAAGGCATGCAGTGACTGAAGAGATAAGAAACAAGACCCAAATATATGCTGCCTACAAGAAACCCACTTCACCTATAAAGAGACAGATAGACTGAAAATATAGGAGGTGGAAAAATATATTCCATGCAACTGGAAACCAAAAGAAAGCAGGAATAGCTATTCTTGTATCAGATAAAATAGACTATACATCGAAGACTTTAGAAAAAGACAAAGAAGTTCACTATATAACAATAAAGGGGTCAGATCAGCAAGAGTATATAATAATTACAAATATCTATGCACCCAGCACCAGAGCTCCCAAGTATATATAGCAAACATAAATTGATCTAAAGGGAGAGATATACTGCAATACCATAATAGTAGGGGATTTCAAAACCCAACTTTTGGTAATGAATAGATCATCCAGACAGAAAATATACAAAGGAACATAGTTAAACTGTACACTAGATAAAATAACCCTACCTGACATTTACTGGACATTTCACTCAACTGATGCAGAATATACATTATTTTCATCATCATGTGGAACATTGTCCAGAGCAGACCATTTATTAGACCACAAAATAAATCTCAACAAATCCAAATAGTGGAAATAAAATCAACTATTTTTTCTGACCACAGTGGAATAAAACTAGAAATGAATAAAAAGAGGAACCTCAGAAACTACACAAACACATGGAAATTAAACAATATGCTCCTGAACAACCAATGGGTCAATGAAGAAATTAAGAAAGAAATTAAAAAAATTTTGAAACAAATGAAAATGGAAATACAACATACCAAAATCTATGAGATACAGCAAAAACAGTACTTAGAGGGAGGTTTATAGCAATAAACTCACAGGGCAAAAAGTAGGAAGGCTTCAAATCAACAGCCTAAGGATGTACCTCAAGATCCTAGGAAAAGCAAGAACAAACCAAACCCCAAATTCAAACAATAAAAGAAATAATTAAGATCAGAGAAAAAATAAGTGAAACTGAGATTTTTTTAAATTACTGAAGATACAGAAGAGCAACAAAACAAAAATTTGGGCTTTTGAAAAGATAAAATCAACAAACCATTAACTGAACTAACCAAGAAAAAAGAAAGAAGATTCAAATAACTAAAAAGAGGAATGAAAAAAGATACATGACAACTGAGAACATAGAAATATAAAGAATCATTAAAGACTATTATGCACAACTATACAACAACAAATTGGGAGACTAAAAAGAAATTGATAAATTTCTGAATGAATATCCTCGGTAGATATTAATCTACCAAGATTGAATCATGAGGAAATAGAAAATCTCAACAAACTAGTAATGAGTAACAAGATTGAAGCTATGATAAAATGTCTCCCATCAAAGAAAACTCTGAGACCTGATGGCTTCACCACAGAATTTTGCCAAACTTTTGAACAAGAACTCATGTCAGTTCTACTCAAATTCTTAAAAACAAGTGAATAGGAAGGAACACATCTGAACTAATTCTATGAGGCCAGCATTACTCTGATATCCAAACCAGACAAGAACATAATGAAAAAAGAAAACTATAGACCGATATTACTGATGAGCATAGATGCAACAATCCTCAACAAAATACTAGCAAATCAAATTTAATAACACATTAAAAACAACATTCACCATGATCAAGTGGGATTCATCCCAGGGGTGCAAGGATGGTTCAATGTATGCAAGTCAATAATATGACACATCATATTAACAGAACCAAAAATAAAAGCAATATAATTATTTCAATAGATGCTGAAAAAATATTTGATAAAATTCAACATCCCTTTATGAGAAAATTTTCAACAAACTGGGTATAGAGAAACATACCTAAAAATAAGAAAAGACATATATGAAAACCCACAGCTAACATTGTATTAAATTGGGAACAATTGAAAGTCTTTCCCCTAAGACCTGGAACAAGACAAGGATGCCCACTTTCACCATAATACTTTCAACATAATACTGGAAGTGCTGGGCAGAGCACTTAGGCAAGAGAAAGAAATAAAAGCCATCCAAATTGAAAAGAGAAAAACCCAAATGGTCCAACAAAAATTTCTTAGAACTGATAAATGAATTCAGGAAAGTTACAGGATACAAAATTAGCATACGAAAATCAGTAGCATTTATATATACCAACAGCAAGCAGTCTGAAGAAGAAATCAAGACAGCAATCCCATTTACAATAGCTACAAAGAATACAAAATACCTGGGCATCAATTTAACCAAAAAAGATAAAGATCTACACAACAGAAACTATCCAACACTGAGGAAAGAATTTGGAGAGGACACACGAAAGATGAAATTGTCATTTTAACAATATTAATTCTTCCAATCCATGAACATATATCTCATGCTCATAGATTGGAAGAATTAATATTGTTATAATGACAATACTACCCAAAGCAATTTACAGATTCAATGCAGTACTACAGAAATATCAATGACATTCTTCACAGAAATAGAAAAAACAATCCTAAAATGTATGTGGAATCACAAAAGACTCTGACTAGGCAAAGCAAACCTGAGAAAAAGAATAAAGCTGGTGACACTATACTACCTTACTTTAAAATATGCTACAAAGCTATAGGAACCAAATCAGCATGATACTGGCATAATAACAGACACATAGACCAATGGAACAGAATAGAGAACCCATATGTAAATCCACACATTTAGAGTCAACTCATTTTTGACAAAGGCTCCAATAACATACAATGGGGGAAAGACAGTCTTTTTAATAAGTGATGCTGGAAAACAAGATACCCCATTTCAGAAGAATGAAACTTGATGCTTTTCTCTCACAGTGTAAAAAATCAAATCACAATGGATTAAAGACTTAAACTTAAGACCTAAAACTATGAAACTAATAGGAGAAAACATTGGGGAAATGCTCCAGGATGTTGCTCTGGGCAAAGATCTTTTATGTAAGACCTCAAAAGCATAGGCAACCAAAGCAAAAATGGGCAAATGGGATTATATCAAGCTAAAAAGTTTCTGCACAGCCAAGAAAACATTCAACAAAGTGAAGAGATGACCCACAGAATGGAAGAAAATATTTGCAAATTATTTATCTGACAAAGGATTAATAATCGAATTTATAAGGAGCTCAAGCAAGTCAATAGCAAAAAACAAGCAATTTTGATTGAAAAGACAAATAACCTGATTAAAAAATGGGCAAGAGATATGAATAAACATTTCTCAAAAGAAGACGTGCAAATGGCCAATAGGTATATGAAAAAAACGTCAACACTGCTAATCATCAGAGAAATGCAAATCAAAGCCACAATGTGATATTATCTCACCCCAGTTAAAATGGCTTTTATCAAAAAGACAGGCAATAACAGATGCTGGTGAGGACGTGGAGAAAGGAGAACCCTCAAACACTGTTGTTGGGAATGTAAATTAGTATAGCCACTATGGAAAACAGTATGGAGGTTTCTCAAAAAATTAAAAATACAACTATCATATGATCCAGCAATGCCACTATTGGATATATATCCAAAAGAAAGGATATCAATATATTAAAGAGTATCTCCATTCCCATATTTATTGGAGCACTATTCAAAATCAACCTAAGTGCTTATCAGTGGATGAATGAATAGAGAAAATGTGGCATATGCACACAATGGAATACTATTCAGACATAATAAGAATGAAATCTTTCTTTTGCAGCAATATGGATGGAACTGGAGGCCATTATGTTAAATGAAATAAGCCAAGCACAGACAGACAAATATCACATGTTCTTACTCATATGTGGTAACTAAAAATGTGGTTCTCATGAAGATAGAGAGTGGCTTAGTGGTTATCAGAGGCTGGGAAGGGTAGGGAGTCAGAGGGATGAATAGGTCCAAATATATGGTTTGATAGAAGAATTAAGACCTAGTGTTTGACACATCAGTAGGGTGACTATAGTTTGCAACAAACTACTGTACATTTCAAAATAGCTACAAGAGAATAGTTGGAACGTTTCTAGCATAAAGAAAAGAAATATTTAAGGTGATGGGTATGTCATCTTTACAAATTTTATGAATGTGTAAAATTATTACACATGTGCCAAAAATTGTCCATCTATTACGTATCAATTAAAAGTATTTAAAAATAAATACGCTTGAGAACATTAAAGTTATCGTTGTAATGATACTGCTCTCAATGCCTTGTTTTCATATGTGCTTTCCTGTAGATGGGGGATGGGAGGGAATGGGCAGTGGGTGCCATCAGGGGAATTCTGAATAGCCCTGGGATTCCTGTGTGACTCAATCTTGCCCTTCATGGTTTCTGATTTTAAAAATATTTAAAAAGGGCTTTGGTAACCCCCCAGTTTTTATGTTACCATTTTTCTCCTCCCAGAATGGCGCTTCCCAAACCCTAGTTATTTTAACATTATCTTCAAGATTTTTGTTGTATTTTGACTTATGCCTCTTTAATTTTCAATTTAAGATTTGTTCTAATAGTCAATCCTCTTTAGCCATATCCTAAGCAATAATAATCATGAAATCATGGGATTGATGTGTTTGTTATTTCTGCACATTAAAATAAGTACGTAATTTTAAAAATAAAATCATGGTTCATGTACCATCAAAAATAATTCTCTACATCCCCCGTGGTGTGGTTACCACACTTTGAAGACACACTGTTCCAGTAAGTGCTCTCATGAGTTGAAAATCTTATCTTTGATCCACTTATTCATTGGTAAATTCCATTTCTTCTTTTAAAATAATCTATTAGGTGCTTACTGTGTGCCAGGCACTGGTCTAGGCATGTGCGTTGCTTATTATTTTATTTAATTCTTTGAACAAAACTTTGAGGTTGTTATTGCTATTCCCATTTTGCAAATGGAGAAAAGGAGTCTCAGAGACATGTCTGCACGTCTTGCCTAAGCTCACACAGCCTGTGGTTTTTCCAGGAGGACAGAATCAGGTATCCATATTGTGAGAAACTATTAGCAGTGATGGGGAGGCTTGTTGACCTCCTCAAGAACGCAGGCCCTGCGTTTCTAAGACGGCCTCAGCTCCTCTAAACAGTCAAATCACAGAGGGGACATTTGTTTGTGAAGTATGTCACAGTGTTCCAGCAGCCTAGATTCTTTCCAAGAGTTTCTCGAAATCCAGCAGAATAAATATCAGATTTTTTATTGCCTACCACATAATAGGAATATAACTTATTACCGTTGGAGCGCCAGGCTTTCGGCAGCCTCCATAAATCTGGCGCTCCAATTGACTCCATATGCATTTAAGCAAAACTCAGCCCACATAGGGGAGCGGTGGATGTAACTGGAATATGGAATGGGGCTTTTGGATTAATCACATTCTGAATATTAACTGTGTATTATGCTGATTTCCTTGCGAATATATTCAGAAGTCTCAGCATGTGTACCTGACTCAGGCTTATACAATCAGAATAGCAAATGTCCTGATTGTGAGGTTGGAAACAGCTCCAACTGCAGTGTATGAGGCCGAATTTCATTTCCCCTGAGAAAAAGAATATTTCAACACTCTCCGGGAGGCCTGGAAACACAATGTATGGTTTTTCGAAACCAGGGGAAGAAGCAGTGTTTGTTTTCAACTGCCTAGTTCAGAATGGATTTTGCCAAGGAACAAGACTGTGTTTTGTAGTGAATTCTTGGAGGATTTTTCTGACCCAATAACTATTTTATTTTTAAAGGAATAAGCACTCTATGATTGTCTTTACTGGGTGGAGAAGGCAGTGGGGTCGGAAGGTGGTAGAGGAGGGAATAGGAAGAGGCACAGTGTGACCAAGGATTAAGGTTTACAGGGGAAAATTCTGAATGACTTCGTGCTCTGCCAAGGGCATTGCTGGGACGACCTTGCTGCATCACTACAGAAAACATCCTATGTTAGTTACACAATTCATCATTCACAAAGCAAGGCTATACCTGCAGAATCTCGTCTAGTACTAACAGCAATTCTGAGAGGTAGGTGGTATGATTCCCATTTCACAGATGTAGAAACTGATGCTTGGACATTTTCTGCCTTGAGCAAATGTGAATAAAAAAGTCATGGGAGGCCGGGCGCGGTAGCTCACACCTGTAATCCTAGCATTTTGGGAGGCCAAGGCGGGCAGATTGCCTGAGCTCAGGAATTCAAGACCAGCCTGGGCAACACGGTGAAACCTCATCTCTACTAAAATACAAAGAATTAGCTGGGCATGGCAGCGTGCGCCTGTAGTCCCAGCTACTTGGGAGGCTGAGGCAGGATAATTGCTTGAACCCAGGAGGCGGAGGCTGCAGTGAGCCGAGATCGCGCCACTGCACTCCAGCCTGAACGACAGAGCGAGACTCTGTCTCCAAAAAAAAAAAAAAAGAAAGAAAAAGAAAAGTCATGGGAGAAGGACCTGGACTGGAGCGGAGTGGCAAGTGAGGCACTTGCTTCAGGCACAATGTGAAGGGGCACCCCCAAACCTCAATAATTGAGAAAAAATACATTTTAATGTAATAATGTTTTAAATTACTGCAAAAAATCTATGGGGAGCAAAATATCAAAATTCTAAATAAGGGCAGGATTAGTAATAGTGCTTTGATGAACCATATTGGAGCCCAAGGCAAAAGGAAAAGTCAGCAATTCTGATCTGGTCTTCATTTATTTTGATGACGTACTTTTCTTTCTTTTTTTTTTTCTGGCTTCCCTTTAAATTTTGTGCCTGAGGCCAGTGCCTCACTAGCTTCACCCCAGTCCTAGCTGTGCATGGGAGCCAAAATTATCTCCCTAAAGCCTACATCTGCTCAGATCAGGCCTCGGATCAATACCTTCCAGGGGCTCCCTGTCATCCAAAGGAAAGAGTTCAGATGCCCAAGCTTGACTCTGGGAGCTTCTGAAATTGAAGGTGCACAGACTGCAGGCTCTGAACTGGGCTCTGCGGTTTACATACATAAAATGGGCTAACAGTTGAGGTCTTAGACTTAGGGACTTAGACTACCTGGGTTTGGATCTTGCTCTATAATGTACTAACAGTGTGACCTTGAATAGTGAACTTAAAGTCCCCAAGTCTCAGTTTTCTCACCTGAAAAGGGAGAGAGCAATGATATCCAGCTTATAGAGTTGCTGAGATTAAATAATAAAAATAAGAATAATGAAAACAAGAACGATGCCATTTATTAAGTACCAACCTTCCCAGCGTCTAGCACATAGTAAGTGTTCAGTTAATCCACTCAACAAACATTTATTGAGTACCTACTATATTCCAGGTTCTGGAGCTTTTGAGACTCTAATAAATGTTAATTGTTATTACTATTATTTAATCTTTACAACAGTCTCATGGAATAGGTACTACTATTTTCATCCTTATTTTACAGATAGGGAAACTGAGGATCAAAGGGATTCAGTAGTATACTGGAGGTAAGCTAACAGTTTAATTGAAGAGCCAAGAGTGGAGTCCTATTAATTTTGGCTCCAAAGTCAACAGAATTCTTTGTGAGGTCTAACGAAGCCTTTGAGAGTATATTTGTCTTTTCCACGGGACTGTAGTCTTCCAGAGGGCAGACCTCATGGTGGATTTATCCTTGTGTTTGTCTCAGGCCTTGCAAAGAGTTTTGTATACAGCAAGTGCTCAACAAATGGCTAACAAAATAAACTGAATACTGTCTTAAAGCTTTCTTGAATGTGATTTGTGGTTTGTGTCTGAGTATTTACCCCCACTATGTCGAGTGCGTATGGTGCTTCTCTAGTTCTTTGCAAGGAAAGATAACTTGGCTTGGTGGTGGAGATGGATGGGTGTCCAAAGTGAAACTCATCTTCTTCCTCCACCCACCTGCTCCTGCTTGAGGTCCCTATCTCTGTGAACATAGGACAGTCAACCCACTGCTCACAAAAGATACCAGGGATTGTCCCTCCCCTGCTCTTCCCTCTCCCTCTTTGTTGATAGCCACTCAACTGCCATGTGCTGGGGATCCCTTCTCCTAAACTTTTCCTCTTCAGCCATATCTCTTCATCCCTGTCCACCCCCAACTTAGTCTAGGCTGCCTCCAGCTCTGGCTTGGATCCTGTCTCACTTCTCTGCCTGCTTCTAGCCTGGGCCTCCATCCCCTCGTCTCATTCCATTCCCTACTGGGAAACCAGAACCATCTTTGCCAACCACAGACAGATTAGACCAGCCTCTTTCCTGCTTCAAACTCTGCATGGTTCTGGTTACCTAGAGCAGTGACCTCTAAAATAAGGGACCCACAAACTGGGGGCAATGAAGAATGATCCCCTTGAGTATGAGAAGAAGGTATTGAAATTTCTTTTTCTGTTTATTTTCTACTTTATCCTTTAGAAATTATATTTCTGTACATGTTTTACATATTTCATTATATTTCTATGCTTAGTTTACATTCAGTAGAGTCTGAGGCAGAGATTTGGATGCATGGGGCTTACTGCAAGAGTGAGCTCAGGAGAAACCAATGAGAGAATAAGAGAAGTGGGATGGAGTCTCATGCCTGTAATCCCAGCACTTTGGGAGGCCAAGGGGGGTGGATCGCTTGAGCCCAAGAGTCTGAAATGAGCCTGGGCAACATAGTGAGACCCTGTCTCTACAAAGAAATACAAAAATTAGCCAGGCATGGTGGTGCATGCTTGTAGTCCCAGCTACTCAGGAAGCTGAGGTGGGAGGATCACTTGAGCCGGGAAGGCGGAGGTTGCAGTGAGTCAAGATCAAGACTGTGCCACTGCACTGCAGCCTGGGCCACAGAGCGAGACCCTGTCTCAAAAATAAAAATAAAAATAAAAATAAAAGCAGTATGAGGTAGAGGGAAATAGCTAAGCAAAGGTGTGGCCTCAGCTGGAGTCTAGCTTCAGCCTGAACCCAGGGGGAGCTCTGGAGGGTAAATTGCACTACAAGGAGTCAAGTTGACTTTTTGTGTACCTGTGTCAGCCACCTGACCTTAGGGTGGTGAGGGGTGTCAATTTCCAAGTGAGTCTATTCTCCTTAGCCACGGGAAATTCTTTGGATAGGAGGACAGCTGTGAGCAGTGAGCAGTAACACTCTTGCTATGTCCACAGGTGTGAGGGACAGATGGGACCCATTTGTTAGTTTCATATGTTCTTTATTTGAAAAAAGATCTTCAAACTATAGGTGTAAATATTTGTTTTATACCATTACTTTACTTATCTTTTTTGGAATAGTAATATTTTGTATGTTGGATTTTATTATTTCTCTTCCATATCTGTTATTTTTCTTTTATTCTTTTTCACTTCAGTTTGTTTTATTTTTCTCAAATTTTCTTCTGTGTCTCTTATATTTTAATCATGTAAATTTGACTCTGTTTACTTCTATTTTTACTGTACCTTTCATGTTCACGCTGAACTTTGTGAGAACCATTTCATCCCCTTCTGCTGCCTTCGAATTTCTTCCCTGAATGCTTTTTGCTCTGGGCTAGATCCCAGCTGAGGAGGCCACACCTTTGCTTAGCTTTTTCCCTTAACTCCGTCCTGCTTCCCTTATTCTCCCACAGGGTTTTCCTGAGTGCATACCTTCGGTAAGCCCCATGCATCCAAATCCTTGCCTCAGGCTCCATTGAACTTGAAAACTAACATAGTAACATGCAAAGAAATATAACTTTAAAAGGACAAAATAGAACTAGACATAGTCTCTTGTTTCTTAGAGGCAATGGTTTTTTTTTTTTTTTTTATGGAGTCTCGCTCTGTCACCCAGGCTGGAGTGCAGTGGAGCATCTCGGCTCTCTGCAAGCTCCGCCTCCCGGGTTCACATCATTCTCTTGCCTCAGCCTCCCAAGTAGCTGGGACTACAGGCACCCGCCACCACGCACAGCTAATTTTTTGTATTTATTTAGTAGAGATGGGGTTTCACCATGTTAGCCAGGATGGTTTTGATCTCCTGACCTAGTGATCTGCCCGCCTCGGCCTCCAAAAGGGCTGGGATTACAGGCATGTAATCCAGCATGTAAACCACACCCGGCTGGCAATGGTCTTATTAAGCATTTTAAACAATCATTGTGATGTAGTTTGCCTCAATTATGTCACCTTTTTATTATAGAAATATCTGGATATATGCAAAAGTGGGCAGACTTGCATGCTAAACACCCAGGTATGCATCATGCAGCTTGAACACGCAGTCTGTCTGTTCAGGCCAAGTCTAGAATCTGTAGCTATGGCCTGGGAGGGTGGTGGAATCAGAGTGGACACCTTTGCAGTCTGTTAACAGCAGTGATGTCACGAGACATTTGATAGGGGATTGATGTGTCATGCCTAGAACAAGGGCCCCAGAATGACCTTGTCTGTTTCATGTCCTGCTAAATATTCAAAGCCCAGCCAAGGTCCAGCACAACATGGGCATCCAAACATTTGTTAAGAGAATGACCGTCCTCAGCTTCTTTTTCCTGGTCTATCATTATTATTTTTTTTATCATTATTATTGGCAAAATTGCATATAGCCCTTAGTGCATGCCAGGCACTATTCTAAGTGCTTGATATGTATTAATAATTTACCCTCAGAACAACCCTGTGAAGTAGATATTATTATTGTTCTCAGGAAACTAAGGCACGGAGAGGCTAAGTCTCTTGCCAGAGGCCACTCAACTGGTAACAGAACCAGGATTCTCATTCAGGCCTGCTGGCATCTGCGACCTTGCCTGGGAATGTCCTCGAGTTTCATTGTCTGAGGGCAGCAGTCAGCAGAAGGAGGATGGGCAGTCCCTGTGGGTGGTGTCGGGATGCAGACTGGAGGAGAAGGGCCAGGGGACTCAGAAGCAGGGCTAAAGAGGGGCTGAGGGGCAAGTAGGGTGTGGCAAGGGAGAGGAGGGCCTAGCAGAGTGGTAAGGATGGGATCTCGAAGGAGACAGACCAAGCGTGAAGTCCAGCTGCCCCTTCATCGGCTGCGTGTCCTTTGTCAAGTCATCTCTTTATTGGGAACTTCATTCTCTTGATTTATAAAACAGGCTTCATAATCTGACCTCAGGGTTACTGCTTCGTCACTGTCCTGCCTCTGATACCCCTAGATGGCTCCTGTTACTCACCCACCCATTCACTGAATGAATGAAGCAGCGCAGCCTTTGATAGCTGTTTAAGTCTCTTGCAGTAGTATTACTTGGTGCTGGCTACCACTTGAAACCTGCAGGTTTGGTCAGTATCTGGTGTATATTTTGGTTTGAGAGAGGTTTTCTCAAGGATTCTGGGGGTGCAATGGCATGTATTTGGAGGGCTTATTTCTCAGCATGTGGAAGGGACATAAAGCTTCCTTCTCTTCGCTTCCTCTGGGGTTGGCAGACACTTTGGTTCACACTAGGCAAGAGAGTGTATTGGTTGACAGTGGCAGCTCTGGATTCAAACAGACAGGTTCAAATTTCAGGCCACTTCCTACACACATGATCTTGGTCAGCTTATTTAACATCCCAGGGCCTCAGTTTCCTCATTTGTAAAGTGAGGGTAAAGAAACGTATTCCAGCCCTGTTTTAAGGATTAAATGAGGAAATACAGGTGAACACAGCTTGGACAGTTCCCAGCACATGGTGGTGCCTGGTAAATGCACACACACCGAATTCCTTTGTGCATCAAGGAAGGGGTGATTGTGAATATTTTCAGATGTGTCCTTACCCACACCTGAGTAGATGGAGATTATCGCAGGGCTCTGCCCACAACTGAGGAACTGCCTTCTTGTCATATAGAGTACGACTAAACATCCATAAAACAACTGCTGTATGCCAGGCACTCTTCCAGATACTTTATTTACATTACTTATTTAATCTTCACAAAAATCCTAGGAAGTAGATACTGTATTACCCTATTTTTCAATAAAGAAGCAGAGGATCAGAAATGTTAAGTGACTTTCCTGAAGTCACACAGCTAGTATGCGACAGAGATGGGCTTTAAACCCAAAGCTAGTGAACTGAACCAAAATGCTATCCTTTCTCTCTAAAGTCAGTGAAACTCAGTGAGAGAGGGATATAGTAACTTTCTGGCTGTCCCCTGTTCTTTTATCTTCTTCAGACAGCAGCTGTTCACCTGCAGTCTCAGGAGGGAGGAAAGGGCCCATTAAGGGAGTGAGGACAGCATCATTTCTGAGCAGACTCTCCAAGTCTCAGATGATGAGCTACTGCACTTCTGGACTAAGTTGTTATCTCTGGAGCAAGGCACAGAGAAAGTGAAATGGGCAGAGCTGGTGAGATGTGCAGAGCACATCTTGTGTCATCCACAGAGCTGGGAGTGCTTGGCTGGTTCAGCTCAGAGAATAAAATTTCCCATTGTTTACTTCTCAGTATATAAATATTTTTAAGTGAGCAGTATGAAAGAACAGCAGAAGGATTGTTGAATATGAGGGTGGAGGATGGGTGAAGACAACCAATGGAAAATGGGCAGAAGGCTGATGGTGAGACTCATCAGGGTGGTGGCAACGGAGAAGACAGGTGGGGTAAACTGGCCAGAGAAACAGCAGTCAGCCAAACTCTTGAGAGACCTGGTAGCTTGACTCAGAGGAAGAAACTGGGCTTTGGAATTGGAAAGTTTTTAACTTGTCACTTCCTGGGTGGGTAATCTTGAGTCAATGACTTCCTCTCTCTGACCTCAGTTTTCCTATCTGTAGTATGGGGAAGAGGGTGGCTTGATAATCTCTTTGCTCCCTGACCTAACTCTCTTGTTCTCTTATTTTGGGGCATGTTTAAAGATGTTAGGGATGGCAAGAGTGGCCTCCCTCAAGCCCTCCAGGGATAGGACAGGTCATTCTGCATCTGTTAAAGTTCCTTGCTTCATTTGGCACATGAGGCTGCCAAAATGCAGGCCCGAAATTGGCACTCTTGTCTGCCAGGAGCCTGAAGCTTTTGCAACCAAAGGGAGAAGCCTCATTAGATCTTGCCAGACAGCAGTGTCCCTGGAATATGTCGAGGGCCCCAAAGTGCCCTGGAATCTTGAGCCTGGAGAAATGTGGACAATGGATAGGCTATGGGAGGAGCCCAGGATGCTTCAGGTAATGGGCATGCCCTAGCACTCCACACAAGGTGCTGTGGAAGGTGCCCAAGTGCAGGGAGGGAAGCCTGATCTGAGGCCCCGGCGACAGCTGATAGGGTCAGACAAAGGCACCACAGAGAGCTCCTCAGGGAGCCATGGTCTACGGGGTGACTTGGCCAGCAGCTTTGCCCAAGCAGACTGTACCATACTGAATGGTAGCAAACTGGGCCAATCAGGGTCTCTGTTTGTATATGTAAAAATTCTAGGTGAATAAAGAGAAAATGAATCTCTTGGGTCAGACTGTGATCCATGATGTTGACACCACGCTATCAAGATGGAGGTTCACCTCTGTTTTGGAAGCTCTGGGACCAACTGCAGCATATGAGGCCAAATTTCATTTCCTCTGAGAAAAATAATATTTCAACACTCTCCAGGAGGCCTCGAAATACAATGTATGGTTTTCCAACACCAGGGGAAGAAGCAGTGTTTGTTTTCAGCTGCCTAGTGGGTTTTGCCAAAGAACAAGACCACATTTTGTAGTGAATTCTTGGAGCATTTCTCTGGCCCAATAACCACAACTTCTTCTTCTTCTTTCTTTTTCTTCCTCTTCTTCTTCTTCTTCTTCTTCTTCTTCTTCTTCTTCTTCTTCTTCTTCTTCTTCTTCTTCTTCCTTCTTCTTCTTCTTCTTCTTCTTCTTCTTCTTCTTCTTCTTCTTCTTCTTCCTCTTCTTCTTCTTCTTTTTTAAGGACTAATTGCTCTGTGATTGTCTTTACTGGGTGGAGGAGGCAGTGGTGTCAGGAGGTGGCAGAGGAGGGAATAGGAAGAGGCACAGTTGACCGAGAATTAAGGTTTAGAGGGGAAAATTCTGAATGACTCCGTGCATTGCCAAGGGCATTGCTGGGACGACCTTGCTGCATGACTACAGAAAACATCCTACGTTAGTTACACAATTCATCATTCACAAAGCAAAGGTGTACCTGCAGAATCTCATCTAGTACTAACAGCAATTCTGAGAGGTAGGTGGTATGATTCCCATTTCACAGATGTAGAAACTGAGGCTTGGACAGTTTCTGCCTTTAACAAATATGAATTAAAGAGTCATGGGGGAGGTGTTCTCTGCCCACAGTCCTACAATGAAAACTTTCACCAAATGCAAAGAATCTGAGGCCCAGAGAGGTTAAGTGACTTATCTGTAGTCACACAGCTAGCAAATGGCAGAGATGGGTTTTAAACTGAAAACAGTCACCTCCAAAGCCTGTGCATTTAACTATTATGTTACATTGTGTTCTGGTTGATCCATCCATCCATCCATCCATGCATCCGTCTATTTTTAAATTAATTGAGCACCTCACTGTGTGTATCCAAAATGTGATTCTTCCTTGACTGCCAAGAGCTAGCTGTCTTCTATCATTCTCCTTCCATCCACCCATCCATCCACTCATCCATCTACCCATCCATCCATTTATCCATCCATCCTCACACTTACTGAGTTCTCTACTAGGTTGCAGGCACTGTGCTAGGCTTTGAGGGTATAATGATAAGCATTACAGGCATGGCCTGCCCCGATGGGTTAACAGTCTATAGGGGGAGACAACAAACAAGGCAACAAATGATTACAACCCTTGATAACCCACAAAGGAATGAATCTGAGGATAAGAATCTCTCTGATTCTCAAATTAGGGAACATTCTTGTAAATGAAGAACAGGTAGGAGTTAGCAGAGCAACACAGTAGGAAGAGGGTTCCAGGCAGGGAAAACATGCTCCCAGCCTTGAGGTGGGAAAGACCATGGAGGCCAGTGTGGCTGGAGCAGAGTGACTGTAGGAGAGAGTGTCCGGGGATGACTTCAGAGAAATATGCAGGACCAGATGTACAGGGCCTCATGACTACAGTAGGTGTGATAGAAAGCCAGGAAATGTTTTATCTAGGCAGAATGACATGAATGTACTTGAAGGCTACTGTACCACTCTCATCCCACCTCCACCTGGTTTCACCTGGGGATTGGACACATTCCAATTGCCTTCGGGGATGGTGCTGGAAAAAATGTTAACTGTCATTTTTTAAGTGCTCAGTGCATGTTTTATGTGTTTTTCCTGTATTATTACATTTATCCTTATGACATTCTATGGAGTAGGTACCATTATTATTTCCTTTTACAGGGAGAAACTGAGACTCAGAGAAGTTAAGACATTTGCTCAAGGTCAGCTTGAGGGGGATTAGAATAAAGGCTCATGTTTGTTTGACTTCTTTAGGTGTGTATATGAACTTGCATCCTTGTCTCATTCCCAAGCCACATGGCTAGAATCGAATCATTCAGAGAAGCCAGGGCTGGAATGAGAAGGAATGCCTCTCAAGTAGCTGGAATTTGGCATTAGAGACCAGGCTTATTTAGCTTGGAATCCAGCATTAGAACACCTTGACCTTGTGTCTTCTGGGTGCCTCATTACTCACTGGGGGTGTGAGAGGGAACGATTGCACCAATGGGAGTTGCTGCAGCTGTTGTTAGAAGGCCTGATGTTTCTGACCTCTTCCTACCTCTTCCTATGCCTCAACCCTTAGTGGCTCCTCCAGATACTATGAAATCCACAATCCATGTCATCCTCGGCCACGAACAGCAGCCAGAGTGGAAAGCTCCATAGGACCAGAGTGCCAACGATATGAAAGTGATCTGCTTCGTCAAAGCAGGGACTCTTGCTCTGTGCCTGGCTGGCCCTCGACGCAAATTACTCTAATCTGAGCAGCTGGGCCTGGTTCTGGGAGATCTGAATTCAGACAAATCTGGAATAGAGTGCAGTGAAAAAGGAGAGACTCAAAAGTCAGATATAGCTGGGACCCAACCTCACCTTGGCCAAACACCAAACCTTCTAGCTGTGTCACCTTGAGTAATTTAGATAATTTCTCTGAAGTCAAAGTTTTTACAACATCTAGATCAGTTTCCCAAAGCCAAAATCAGTACAGTGAGCTATAAGCAGAATACTCATAGCTGATAATAACTGAGCACTTGTTATATGCCCAGGACCGTGCCAAATGAGATGTGTATGTATTTGAGTATATATGTAATGAGTGTATATGCATATGCATATATATGTACATATTTTAATTTAATAATCTTGAAAACGCTATTCGCTGCACATACTATTCTTATTTTATAGATGAGGAACTGAGGCTCAGAGAGGTTGAGTAATTCATCACAGTTTATTAAGTGGCAAAGCCGAAATTTGAACCAGGGCAGCTTAACTCTTCATCACTCCCTTTCATTGCCTTAAATATCCTCCCTTTTCTAACGTATTAGGACTTCAAGTACAAACTCCAAAGCCTTCTGAGACAGCAAAGGCCTTATTTATAGGCATCTGGAAGTCATAATTTGAAAGTGGAAATCATCTTTACTAGTCAATTGGGTGTGGAAACTGCACAATTCCAATGGTATGAATGTCTTCTTTATCCCAGTTGGTGCCTGCCCTGAATTAAAATCCCCTGAAGGTACTGCTCTCTTAATTAACTGTTTGCCTTGTTAGGATTGTAAACATTTTCCTTGTTGTGGGGTGGGTCACACCAGTTAAAGGCAGAGACAATGTCGAGCAGGAGGGCAGTGCGTCCAAGCCTGCTGGGAAGCAGAGCCTTCCCTTGCCTGCTGCGGTCCTTGCATTTCTACTGGGAGGTCACAGAGACATAGACCCCTGGCATGACCGCTCCTCCCATACAGCAAGCAGCTACCACATGTTATGGGCTACCTACAGATGTTGGGAACATGGGTTTGGAGCCATTGAAACCTGGATGTCAGTTCTTGCCTCTTCCTGTGCCTCAGTTTTCTTAGCAGTGACATGGGATGGGATGGTATTTGCCTCACAGATGGAGATGTGGCTTGAATGAAGATATATGTGCACTTAGTATAGGGCTGATGCTTAACAATGCAAGCTTTTCTACCCTACTCCTTCCATCTGCTCCAGTTCACATTTCTTATGCTTTTTGACCAGCCAGCAACATTATAATGTTCTCCCTATGTGTAGGTATTTTCCCTTGTTAAGAGTCCTACCTTCCCAAGGAAAAAAGCCAGAAACTCACTTTGCCATCTCCTTTTCAATCTTGTGGCGCAACCCTGGGACCCAATTCAGATGACCTGATTTTTTTTTTTTTAAAGTATTTTTAAAGAATAACAGATGGCCGGGCGCGGTGGCTTACACCTGTAATCCCAGCACTTTGGGAGGCCGAGGCGAGAGGATCACGAGATCAGGAGATCGAGTCCACCCTGGCTAACATGGTGAAACCCTGTCTCTACTAAAAATACAAAATATTAGCCAGGCGTGGTGGCGGGTGCCTGTTGTCCCAGCTACTCGGGAGGCTGAGGCAGGAGAATGGCGTGAACCTGGGAGGTGGAGCTTACAGGGAGCAGAGATTGTGCCACTGCACTCCAGCCTGGGCGACAGAGCAAGACTCCATCTCAAAAAAAAAAAAAAAAAACAGATATGCAGAAAATCACATAAAGCATTAATATATTGCTTGTTAAATATTTACAAAGTGAATATATTCCGGTAACCAATGGCTAAAACACAAAAAGAGAACGCTACTGGCTTCCCAGAAGACCTCACTAAACCCCTTTCCGGTCCTTATTCCATGTAAGTATCTACTATCTTGACTTTTGAAGCACAGGCTAGTTTTGCTAATTTTTTTTTCATTTTTTTAAAAACAAAAACAAAAACAAAAACGGGATACTTGTGCACAATGTGCAGGTCTGCTACATAGGCATATGTGTGCCCTGGTGGTTTGCTGCACCAAATGACCCATCCTCTAAGTTCCCTCCCTTCACCCCACATCCCCAATAGGCCCCAATGTGTGTTGTTCCCCTCTCTGTGTCCATGTGTTCTCATTGTTCAGCTCCCACTTATGAGTGAGAACATGCAGTATTTGGTTTTCTGTTCCTGTGTTAGTTTGCTGAGGATGATGGCTTCCAGCTTCCTCCATGTCTCTGCAAAGGACAGGATCTCATTCCTTTTTATGGCTGCATGGTATTCCACGGTGTATATGTACCAAATTTTTGAACTTTATATAGATAGGATTAAACAGCATGTGTTAGTATGTATCATTTTGCATCTGGCTTTTTCAATCACCATTTAGGTTGTTGTTGGGATTTTTGTTTGTTTGTTTGTTTTTGAGACAAGGTCTCATTTTGTTGCCCAGGCTGGAGTACAGTGGCGCAATCTTGGCTCACTGCAGCCTTGAGCTCCTGGGCTCAAGTGATCCTCACACCTCGGCCTCCTGAGTAGCTTGGACTACAGGCATGTGCCATCATGTGCAGCTAATTTTTGTATTTTCTGTAGAGACAGGGTTTTGCCATGTTGCCCAGGCTAGTCTCAAACTCCTGGGCTCAAGTGATCCTCCTACCTCAGCCTCCCAAGTGCTGGGATTATAGGTGTGAGCCACCGCGCTGGGCCTTACTCAACACTTTGTAAGATTTATCCATATTGTTGCATGTGGTTTATTCATTCTCATTTCAGTGTAGTACATATTCCACTGTGTGAACATACCTGTTTATTATTCTATTCAACTGTTGATGGACATTTGGGTTATTTCTAGTTTTCAGCTAATACAAGTAGGGCTGGTATGAATATTGTTATACATGTTTATTGGTGAACTCATAAGCATTTGTTTGGGGCATATATATATATATATATGAATAGAATTGTTGAGTCATAGGTTATGTATGTGATGGCTTTTGTTTATAGCAATTTATACTGCCACCAATAATATATGAGAATTCCAATTGCTCCAACACTTGACGTTAACTGTCTTTTTAACTTTAGCCTATTATGGTAGTGATAGGTATTGCATTGTGGTTTTAATTTGCATTTCCCTGATATCCAAAGACCTTTTTTTTTTTTTTTTTTTTTTTTTTTGAGATGGAGTCTCGCTCTGTCACCCAGCCTAGAGTGCAGTGGCGCGATCTCTGCTCACTGCAAGCTCCACCTTGGTTCACGCCATTCTCCTGCCTCAGCCTCCCAAGTAGCTGGGACTACAGGTGGCCGCCACCATGCCTGGCTAATTTTTTGCGTTTTTAATAGAGGCAGGGTTTCACCGTGTTAGCCAGGATGGTCTTGACCTCCTGACTTCGTGATCCGCCCCCCTCGGCCTCCCAAAGTGTTGGAATTGCAGGCGTGAGCCACTGTGCCTGGCCTTTTCATGTATTAATTGGCCAGTTGGATATTGACTTTTGCGGGCTTCCCGTTTATGTCTTTTGCCCATTTTTTCTCTTGGGTTGTCTGGCTCTTTCTTATTAATTTGTAGGAGTTCTTTTTATACTTTGGATAAAAGTCCTTTTTGATTTCGCAAACATTCATCTTCATTCTACTTGTCTTTTCATCACTAGTAGATTATATCTTTTGATTACTATTAAGAGTTTAGTTGCAGTCCAATGTGATATTTCCCTTTAGTTAGAACTTTTGTCCTCTATTTAAGAAACCTTTGCCAACGTCAAGGCCATGAGGATATTCTCTCATGTTTTTGCCTAAAAGCTTTATTGTTTTACCTGTCACATTTATGCATAATCCATCTGGCATTGATTTTTGTGTATGCTGTGAGGTAGGGTTCAGGATGAATCTTTTCCTCACATGAATGTCCAATTAACCTAGCACCAGTATTTGAAAATAGCATCATCTCTCTTCTGCTTGCAGTGATACTTTTGTTATAAATCAGATGATTATGTATGTGTGAGTCTGCTTCTGGACTCTATATTTTGCTCCACTGGTCTCTATATCTAACCTTAAGGAAACTTTCACTTGGAAGAGAGATTTGTGAAGAAGGAGGTGCCCTGAGGAACCCATTTTTTGGTGATGATTGTGGGAGAAGCATAGAGAAATGTATTCAGCTTCTAGAGGCGGCTGTGCCACGGTCCTAAAGCTGTAGTAATTTGAATTACAGTATCTAGGGCCTCTGTGGCACTGGCCATAGGGTCTCCTTGGAGCAGTCCATGGGTATAATGTGGGCATTGCCCTTGGCTGTGTAGGCTTTAAGCTTAGTTCTTGGTTCCTTCCATTAAGGATGAATACAAAAAATTTGAAACCTCTGTGCTTGCCTTCCCCTGAAACCAATTTGCCACTGCATGCTCCTTTCCCAGTAAGCTGTGAAATACAAGGTCTCCTTGTAATACTTTTATACACTGCTCGCTGCAGTTTAATATATGAGACACTGTATCATAGTCTGGAGGTTCAAAATTACCTCGAAGTAATCATTTCTTAGAGGGTTGGTAGTAAACATTCTGTCACATAGCTATAGATTGTTGCCTGTCGCCATCAATCAGCCCCCCAGGGAGATATTAGAGAGAATGATACAGGAGCGAACAGAGAACTGGTGAGTGTCTGCACATGGCTGCCAGGTCTCTGCAAAGGGAGACAGGCTTGGTGGTCTGTGGCAAACTGGCTTTGTCGGGGGTGGCTCCTTCAGCACTAAGGAGCTGGAGGTGTGGGTTCAGGCCCTGAGTGGCCTGTTGGCCTAACTCAGCTTCAGGTTCATGGGATCCTTTATCCTTAACCTTTGCTCTCTGATACCTTCCCTAGTGATTTGGACCAAACCCATCACCTGTGTTTGCAAAGCAATAGTAGTTGCCATTAATGAGCACTCACTCTGCCCCAAGAAATCTTCTAATCATTTTCATGCATCATCTCAATCTTCAGAGTAACCCAAGGATAGAGTTATAATATTAGCCCTATTTTAAATCTGAGGAGACCAAGGCTTGGAGATCTTGGCTAACCTGCAAGATCACGGCAAAGTTAGGATTTGAACCTGGGGTGTTCTGCTTCCAGAGGCCGGGTGCTAAGTCACTACGTACTCATTCTCTTACACATCCAGCTCTGCACTGGGCCCATTAGCCTGTGATCTCACTACATATTTAAGGATGCTGCTTTTGTCCTCATTGTACAGATAAAGAAACCGAGGCCATAAGAAGTGCAGCTGCCCATCCAAGTTCAGTGAGTAGATGGCATTACTGAAGTTCCACCCCAGGGCTCTCAGGCTATACATCTAAAACTTCCTTTTTGGGTAGGCAGATAAAACATCTCTGTCTGCAGAGTGAAGAATGTTTGCAGGTTCATCTCATGGACCTAATGTCTCTGTGAACTTAGGCCTATGTCCCCAAAAGGGGCAGATCAGGTTTTGGCAAACTGACACATAAACAACTTAAATTACCTTCTTAAAACATAAAAAATTAATAAAACTTAGGTATGGACATATATACTTATTTAGCAGGTGCATTCAAGTAAGAGGCCCTGAAACTTATACTTCATAAACTTCATAGCAAATCCACTCTAGTCTCCAGTCTTCTGTGGACTCCCACCTTGGATGCAAATCTCCAAAACTCAGAAGGCTTTTCCTGCCTCTGCTGGACTTTTGGAAATCTGAGCATGGAAAGCAGCACAATGTGGATGATTTGGAAGTGTCAGCATCTCAGTGTCATCTGTGGTCCCAAACCAGGACTGGAGCTGCAAGGGGTGAGGACTCTGAGTGACTCTTAGCTAATGTCACTCAAAGTGTGGTCTCTGAGCTGGGGGTCTATGAGATGTTTGTTACCAGTCCAGGACAAGATCGGTCAGACACCAAGAACTGGCATTTGGAAACTTTTATAGCAATTCAGTACTGCAGAGAGTCCAAGTGTCCCGTTAAACAGGGTGTAGACAAGTTTGCATCTGGCTTTTTTAAACACTGATGAGTTGCTTGTGGTTCCAGCTGGTAGTAGTCATGCACAGTAGAACCATGTATCAGGCCATAACATTTTGGGAGAAAACCAAAGCTGGCCCTTTACCATAGACAGTTTGAGAAGCACTGGTCTAAGCCTTATTGGGGATGTCATTTTTTTGAATACACCCAGTCATCAATCAACGTTTCATTTCACAAACAAGCAAACCTCAAACCAGAGCACACCAAGACAATGATAACAGCAGCAACAAAATCCCAAATCTGACCCATTCATAATTTGTTTGTGGTCTGGTTTAGTTTTGATCTGGGTAATCTCATTGGCCTCCATTTTTGTGCAGGCTTAGAAGAAAGTAGTTCCAGTCTCTTTCAAAGTGTAGCCCAAGGACAGCTGCCTTTATCCAAATTGCCTGAAAAGCTGTGTTGGTTCCTATTGCTTTGTAAGAAATCATCATGCACTTAGCTTAAAACAACACAAATTCATCTTGCCATTTCAATGGGACAGAAGTCTGAGTCCTGTGCTCAGGATCTCCTCAGGCTAAGATCAACATATTGGCCAGAGATGGGCTTGAGGTCCTTTTCCAAGCTCACCAGTAGGTAGCAGAATTCAGTTCCTCGAGGTTGTAGGACTGAGGTCCTCAGTCCCTAGTGGCTGCCCACTGTTCTCTGTCATGTGGTCATCTTCATAGTATGAAATTTTGCTTCTTCAAGGCCAATAAGAGTGTCTCTGTTACCTTGATCTCCCCAATGTCTTCCATCTCTGACCTCTACATCCTCTTCTAAAGGACTCACCTGATTAGGTCAGGCTTGCCAAAGATAATCCCCCCCCCCCGATTTACTTGTTAACTGGTTAGGGGCCTTAATTACATCTACAAATCCCTTCACCTTGGCCACATAATGTAAGCTCATCAGAAGAGTGACAACCATCATATTGACAGATCTCAGCTACACTCAAGGTGAGGGAATTATACAGGGACAGAAAGGGGCAGGGATCTTGGGGGCCATTTCAGAATTCTGCCTATACAGAAGTCAATTTAAAAAGTAGGTTCTTGGTTCCAAACCCAAGAGAACTGATTTTGCAGGCAATGTGGGATTCCAGAACGCACATTTTAGCAATCTTCCCAGCTACTTTGAGACTATAAGTTACACAAATCTGGGCTTGAGTGTCAGATTTGCCACTAATTAGCTGGGAGGCCTCTAGATAATCATTCCCTGTCTATGACATTCAGTTTCTTCACCTGCAAGGTGGAGTGGGCAAGCCCTACCTTGCAGGATTGTAGAGAGGATTAAATGTGATGCAGATTGGTGTGATGCAGATTGGTGTGATGTGGATTGGTGTGATGTGGATTGGTGGATTTTTGATCCCGACTGCACATTAGAATCACTGGGAAGGGGCCCTGAGTCACCTCAGACCAACTTAGTCAGAATCTCTAGGATGGGGTCTAGGCATCAACATTTTTTAAAGCTCCCCAAATTATTATTATTATTATTATTATTATTATTATTATTATTATTATTTGAGACAGGGTCTCCCTCTGTCACCCAGGCTGGAGTGCAGTGGTGCAATCACGGCTCACTGCAGCCTTGATCTCCTGGACTGAAGCAATCCTCTTGCCTCAGCCTCTTGAGTAGCTGAGACTATAGCACAACCACACCTGGCTAATTTCTAAGTTTTAGTAGAAATAAGGTCTTACTATGTTGCCCAGGCTGGTCTCAGACTCCTGGCATCAAGCAATACTCCTGCCTCAGCCTCCTACAATGTTAGGATTACAGGCAGGAGCCACCACACATCCGGCCTCCCCAAGTGATTCTGATATGCAGTTGATATATTGGTCAGCCACTGCTACAATAATGCTATGAAATGAATAACTCTGAAATCTCAGTGGCTTACAATAACAAACATTTTTCTACTCTTTTATCTGCAGATGGGCTAGGGTTTGTTTAGTCAGGCTTTGCTCCAGGCAGCGTATGTCCGCTCTGTTTCTCATCCTGAGACCAGGAGCTCTGTGGGAAATGCCCTTATTATGGTGCTGATGGCAGGAGTGTTAGAGATTGGAAACATGTGCCACCTCTCAAAGTTCAGCTTAGAACTGGCCTCTTATCACTTCCTCTTACATTACATTGGCCAAGGCAAGTCACATGACTAAGTTCAACAACAGCAGAGCAAGGAAGTAGACTCTACTCACAATGGGAAACACTGCCAAGTCACATGGCAAAGAACTCAGATGGATGAGTCTGTTGAGAGCGGATATAGGGGTGGGAACAGTAACCCAGTTTACTGTGGCTGATAACTATGGATGCTAGGAAAAGCACTTCACAAGGTACCTGGCCAGAGTGGAGGCTCAATAAACATCATGTACTCCCCTAGAGCATACACTCTCACAACTTCCTCTGAGGCTCTTGGATGGGAGTGATTCTCCTTCCGTGACTAGTTCCAGGGATGAGGCGCTTTCCCTCACTGGCGTGAAGTCCGTCTCCAGGAGGAGAGGAGCTCGCCATAATGCACCAAGTGCTTTGAGTTCCTGGGAAGAGAGATCCCTATTGGAGGCTGCAAGAACTATGATTATCTACTTAAATATCCATTTTCCCATCCACCACTCACAAAGTGCTCTATTTCTTTGCACACTCTCCGTAATATAGCAGCGGAGGGAGAATTCATTAAGGCAAATTGTGAGGATAGCTTTCAAAAAAAAATTCATTGCTCTGTTTTATGCAGTACATAGTTCCCTGTTTAATGAGAACTCGGCAACTCCATTTTCCTTAAGGGTTTAATAAAAGTATAATTTAAAAAATTAAGACAGACGGGGAAAGTGCCGAGAGAAGCTATTTTCCCCATTAACTTGCAGAGTAGACCTTCTTGATACTGCAAGATGGGTGGGGAGAAGAAAAACTCCAGGAGTTATCAAGAGTTCTTTAAGGTTACATAAAACTCCGGCCGGGGTTTATGTCGCCTAGGGATTCTTGCTGAACAGATAGGAATTAGATTTATTGGTTGAGTAATGGGGCTGTTACTAGCTGGCAGTTTAATTAATGCTGATATAGGAGCTTTGCTTTCTCTTAGAATTTGAACTACAGAGCACTGGAGGAGGAGACATTTACATTTTTAAAATTTTCTGAATATTCTTGATTGCCTTTGGATGATAGAGGGAGGGATATTATTGGTGTGGCAATGGCCAATGTCCAGGTGATTCTCAGCTCTCTGCATGTAGTATGTCAGGGGAAAATTGTTAACCACAATTTGGTTTCCTTCCATCCTGCTGCTGATACTGGCTTCTTGAAGCAGGGAAGAACCTGAGAGAGAGTCATTTTAATAATAATGTTATTAAAGAAGCTAAGAATTAGTATTGCTCACATTTTTGAGTGCTTATTTTATTAATTTTCACTGGGAAGCTGGTGTTATCATTATTAGGAAACCAAGGCTCAGTCACACAGACAAAAAATACGGAGCTGGGATTTGAACACTGTGTCCACGTCTTAAATTCTGTGCTGCCCCGTCCTATATGACAAATGGTCCAACCGAGGCTCAAAGAAGTGGGGTAAAATTCTCAAGCCTGAATAGCAAGTGAATGCAGAGTGGGAACTAGATCTCTACCTAGCAGCTTTCCCTGGTACAACCCTTGAATTTAATATGGGGATTCTGATGCACTGTGATATTAGTCTGCATGACTCTCATTGAGAAATATAAATATGCTCTCCTTCCTCATCTAGAACACAGTAAGCAGAACTCACATTGATGGAGGGTTTACTATGTTGCAGGCACTCTGCTGAGTGCTTTGTGTTCATTATTACATTTAATCCTCACAATAAAGGATAGGAGGAAGGTATGTTACTACTTCCCCCTTAGAGATGAAGAATTTGAGGCTCTGAGAGGTCAAATGACTTGCCCAAAGTCACAAATCAGGAAATGGTCCAGACGAGATTCTGACCCAGATCTGTCTGAAACTCCCCAGTCTTTGCACTGGCCCCCAAGAAAACATTGCTTGGGTTTTCCACTACTTCATTTTACCAGTGTTCCAGGCTGGCTTCATCCATGATCACTGGGAGTTGACTAATGCAATTCAGACTGACACTTTTGGGAATTAGTTTTAGCAACTTCCCATGCAAATCCTTCTTCTCAAAAGATCAGAAGGGGTCTGCTTTCCTTCCCTGCATTCCCTTGTTGGCATGTGGTTTTACGGCCTCCCTGATGTGCTGTGTTATAAATCAGGAGGCTCTTCTCTTGGACCTTGAAGAGATGAATGGGTCTTTGAGTATGGAGTAAGTGGGTCAGCAGTTTGGGAAACACGCTCTTCTCTGTCTCTCTTGGGCTGCCATTTATTACATGATCCTTAAGAGAACCACATTCCTTTCCAACCAAGAAAATGTATATGGTTTTCCTCTATGTTTGATTCAAAAGTAGTTAAAATTTTTTTCTTGACCATGTTGTTAAAGACATTTGAGTTGATGACTAAAGGTAGATAATATCCAGAGAATGGAGAGAATGATTCCTAAATTTATGTTCATATTATCAGGGTTGGTAACTGGCTTTAAGTATGTTAAGTTGCTTTTTGCATTGACCAAAGAAAGTAAGTTTTGATTTTGCAGGGATGTTTGGATTTCCCATTTAGGACCAGCAGAAGTGATTTTACACCACACAGATCCCTGCTCTCCATGTCCTCATCCATGCGAGACATCACTAATAGATCATGACACTATTCCCTGCTCAGACCAGTTGTGATATTAAAATCCTTCCCAGTAGAGGGCTTCAGGCAGCCACTGCCACTGATCAAAATTGGATTATTTTGACTGGTCAAGTTTGACTGGATGTTATTTTATATCCTTTTTGAGTTTTCCTGCCAGACGGCCTCAGCTACAGGCCAAACTGGGTTGAATTAAGATGCTAATCAAGGCATCGATGGGAAATTAAATGACGCTCAAATTCTTTTTATTATTATTATTATACTTTAAGTTTTAGGGTACATGTGCACAACGTGCAGGTTTGTTACATATGTATACATGTGCCATGTTGGTGTGCTGCACCCATTAACTCGTCATTTAGCATTAGGCATATCTCCTAATGCTATCCTTCCCCCCTCCCCCTACCCCACAACAGTCTGCAGGGTGTGATGTTCCCCTTCCTGTGTCCATGTGTTCTCATTGTTCAATTCCCACCTATGAGTGAGAACATGCGGTGTTTGGTTTTTTATTCTTGCGACAGTTTGCTGAGAATGATGGTTTCCAGCTTCATCCATGTCCCTACAAAGGACATGAACTCATCATTTTTTATGGCTGCATAGTATTCCATGGTGCATATGTGCCACATTTTCTTAATCCAGTCTATCATTGTTGGACATTTGGGTTGGTTCCAAGTCTTTGCTATTGTGAATAGTGCTGCAATAAACATACGTGTGCATATGTCTTTATAGCAGCATGATTTATAATCCTTTGGGTATATACCCAGTAATGGGATGGCTGGGTCAAATGGTATTTCTAGTTCTAGACCCCTGAGGAATCACCACATTGGCTTCCACAATGGTTGAACTAGTTTACAGTCCCACCAACAGTGTAAAAGTGTTCCTATTTCTCCACATCCTCTCCAGCACCTGTTGTTTCCTGACTTTTTAATGATCACCATTCTAACTGGTGTGAGATGGTATCTCATTGTGGTTTTGATTTGTATTTCCCTGATGGCCAGTGATGGTGAGCATTTTTTCATGTGTTTTTTGGCTGCATAAATGTCTTCTTTTGAGAAGTGTCTGTTCATATCCTTCACCCACTTTTTGATGGGGTTGTTTGTTTTTTTCTTGTAAATTTGTTTGAGTTCTTTGTAGATTCTGGATATTAGCCCTTTGTCAGATGAGTAGGTTGCAAAAATTGTCTCCCATTCTGTAGGTTGCCTGTTCACTCTGATGGTAGTTTCTTTTGCTGTGCAGAAGCTCTTTAGTTTAATTAGATCCCATTTTTCAATTTTGGCTTTTGTTGTCATTGCTTTTGGTGTTTTAGACATGAAGTGCTTGCCCATGCCTATGTCCTGAATGATATTGCCTAGGTTTTCTTCTAGGGTTTTTATGGTTTTAGGTCTAACATGTAAGTCTTTAATCCATCTGGAATTAATTTTTGTATAAGGTGTAAGGAAGAGATCCAGTTTCAGCTTTCTACATATGGCCAGCCAGTTTTCCCAGCACCATTTATTAAATAGGGAATCCTTTCCCCATCGCTTGTTTTTGTCAAATTCTTAAATAATTAGAAATGAAGGCTTAGAAAAGTGACTCATTGACGATCACATAGCCAATAAGCCAGGGAAGAAGTTTAATAGATTTGGGAGTAAGATAGACCCAGGTTCAAGTCCTGTCTATACCACTTCCTAATTTAGTGATGTTGGGAAAATCACTTCAACTCCCCAAGCCTCAGTTTTCTCATCTGTAAAATGAGAGTATAATCTACTGACCTTGTTGAGCTATGGTGAGAATTAAACAAGATAATGCATACGAAATGCCTAGGGGAGGGCACGGTAGGCAGAAGAAGTACCTAATAAATATCAGAAGTTACTTTACCGGTGTTCTTAAAAGTATCTTGTGAAAAAAAAGCTTAATATACATTATTACAAGATCTGAAAACTTTGTGAAGTGGGTACCACTATCCTCATTTACAGATAATGAAATGGAGGCTCAGAGAAATAATATGGCTTTCCTAACATTATAAAGTGAAATAGCAGAACAAGAATTCAAATCCCAGATCTGGCAAGGCACAAGTTTTTATCTGCTTAGCCTTGTTTAGGTATCCTCATTTCCATGAAACTTACTCTGACCATCCTTTATACATTTCTTTCCTTTTCCTTTCTCTCTCTTTCTTTCTTTCTTTCTTTTTTTTTTTTTTTTTTTTTTGAAATAGAGTCTTGCTCTGTCACACAGACTGGAGTGCAGTGGTGCAATTTTGGCTCGCTGCAACCTCTGCCTCCTGGGTTGAAGCCATCCTCTCACCTCAGCCTCCCAAGTAGCTGGGAATACAGGTTCAAACCATTATGCCTGGCTAATCTTTGTATTTTTTGTAGAGATGAGGTTTCATGATGTTGCCCAGGCTGGTCTCAAACTCTTGAGCTCAAGCAATCTGCCCGCCCTGACCTCCCAAAGTGCTGCAATTACAATCATGGGCCACCGTGCCTGGCCATCCTTTATAAATTTCAACACCTCTCTCTGCATGACTATTTTCCCTTACTCTTCTTTATTTTTCTCTCCAAAGCACTTTTTAACTGTCCACCATACTATCTTACTAAATAATTTACTTATTTATTATGCATATATTTTACTCTCTGTCTCTCTCCTACTTGATCATAAATCCCACAGGGTAGGGAATTTTATTTTGTTAACTGCTACATTCACTGATCCTAGTACAGAGCCCAACACACAGTAATAAATATTTGTTGAATAAATGGATGAAGTATACCTGGCTCAAAAGCTTCCATTGTACCACACCATGTCCTAAATAATTTATAATCAGAACTATCATTAGTTGAATGCCTACCATATTTTGGGCATCATGGAGGCATCAAAAATATATTGTTGCAAAGTTTGACCATAACCTTTCATGGAAGAGATAATTTTCTAGGCTTTGCAGTAGAGGAAACTAACAATCAGCATGGTTATGTGATTTGGTTTCATCAGACAGCTATTAAAGAGCAAATGAGGAGCCAGGTCTAGGTCAGCTGGTCAGCAAGACCTGTTCTCCTTCCCTGGCTCACATACTGTAGGAGACTTGCTTCACTCACAGGGAAAAGGAATGTTCCTCAACACCTGTAAGTGTATGTAAGTATGAATAAATTATATGCAGGTACCACTCTAATAAAGTAATATGGGTTGTACTAGTTTTCTAGGGCTGCAGTGACAAAGTGCCACAAACTGGGTGGTTTAAAAACAGAAATCTAGGCCAGACACTGTGCCTCATGCCTGTAATACCAACACTTTGGGAGGTTGAGGCAGGAGGACTGTGTGAGCTCAGGAGTTCGAGACCAGCCTGGGCAACATAGGGAGACGTTGTCTACTACTAAATTAACAAAACAAAACCAGAAATTTATTGTCTCACAATTCTGGAGGTTAGAAATACAAAATCAAGGTGTTAGCAGGGCTAGTTTCTTCCAAGGTCTGTGAGGGAAGGGTCTGCTCCGGGACCTTTTCCTTGGCTTGCAGATAGCCGTCTTCTCTCCATGTCTTGTCCCACTGTCTTCTCTGTATGCCTGTTTGCCTTCAAGTTTTCTTTTTTTTGTAAAGACACTAGTCATACTGGATATGGGGCCCACTCTACACCAGTATAACCTCATCTTAACTAATTATATCTGCAATGACCCTATTTCTAAATAAGATCATATTCTGAGGTACTGGGAGTAAGGACTTCAACATATAAATTTTGGGGAAGGCATAATTCAACCCATAACACAGATATTTTATATATAAAATTATATATATATGTATATATATAAAATTTTAAAATGATAAGATAGAAAGATTCTAGTATTTTTTTCCTGGTGAATTAAAAAGTTAGCTTTATTGAGACATCATTCCCATACTATACAATTCACCTATTTAAAGTGTACATTTCAATTATTTTTAGTATATTTACACAGTTGTGCTACCATTACAAGAATCAATTTTAGAACATTCTTATCACCCCATAAAGAAACCCCATGCTGTTAACAGTCACTCCCCAACTTCCTCCATCCCCTGACAACCACTAATCTACTTTCTGTCTCTATAGATTTGCCCGTTCGGAATATTTTGTATAAATGGAATCTTATAATATGCAGTCTTTTGTCTGCTTTCTTTCGCTTAGCATAATATTTTCAAGGTTCATCCATGTTGTAGCATGTATCAGTTCTTCATTCCTTTTGATGGCTGAATAATATTCCATTGCATGGACATACCACATTTTATTTATTTGTTAATCAGTTAATAAGTACTTGGATTATTCCCACTTTTTGATATTATGAATGGTGCTGTTATGATTATTTGTGCACAGGTTTTTATGTGGACATATGTTTTTATTTCACTTGGTAAAATAACTGTAAGTGTAGTTGTTAAGTGATACAGTCACTGTACATTTAACCTTTGGAAGTAAAGTACCTTCTGGACTAGCTGCCCCATTTTACATTTCTACCAACAATGTATAAGGGTTTTAATATATCCGTGTCCTCCCCAACACTTATTATTACCTGCCTTTTAAATTAAAGCCACTCTTGTATGTGTAAATTGTGTCCTAGTATGGTTTTAATTTGCATTTCCCTGATGACTAACAATGTTGACCATAATTTCATGTGCTTATTTCATATCTTCTTTGGAGAAATGTCTATTCAGATCCTTTGCCTGTTTTTAATTGGCTTATTTACCTTTTCATTATTGAATTCTAAGAGTTCTTTACATATTTTGGAAGTAAGTCCCTTAACAGATACAAGATTTGCAAATATTTTTCTCCTATTCTGTGGTTTGTCTTTTCAGTTTCTTGACGGCATTCTTTAAAGCAAAAATATTTTAATTTTGATAAAGTCCAATTAATTTACATTTTTTGTAACTTCTGCTTTGGTATTGAATTTAAGACATCAAATCTGAGGTTGTGAAGATTGTTTTCTTCTAATAATTGTATAGTTTTAGCCCTTATGTCTAGATCTGTAAAACATTTTGAGTTAGCTTTTGTGTTTAGTGTGCTGTAGGGGATCAATTTCATTCTTTTGCATGTGAATATCCATTTGTCTCAGCACTATTTGTAGAAAATATTATTGTTTTTTCATTGAATGGCCTTGGCACTCATGTCAAAAATCAATCAGCCATTTTCAAGTACACAATACATTAACTATAGTCACCATTATGATGCAGGACAAGTGAGCCCCAAAATTGGGGCTTAGCCCAGGAAGGTTTTTGGCTTTGCCCAGGCGAGAATTCAAGGGTGAGCTGGTGGTGTTGGATGGCAACTTTTATTAAAGCAACAGTGCACAGCAGCAGCAGAGGGACTGCTCCTTGTGGAGCAGGGTTACCCCATAGGCAGTGTGCCCAGAGCAGCAACTCAGAGGCAGGTCTGCAGTCACATTTACACCCATTTTAATTATATGCAAATTAAGGGGTGGATTATGCAGAAATTTCTAGAAAATGAGTGGTATCTTCCTGATTGCTGGGTTGTTGCCATGGACAGGGGTGATAACTTCCAGGTGCTGCCCTGGCAATGGTAAACTGACATGGCACTGGTGGGCATGTCTTATGGAGAGGTGCTTTTTTTTTTTTGAGACAGGTTCTCACTATGTTGTCCAGGCTGGAGTGTAATGGTGTGAACTCGGCTCACTTGAGCCTCCACTTCCCAGGCTCAAGCAATCCTCCCATCTCAGCCTCCTGAGTAGCTAGGACTACAGGTGTGCACCACCACACCTGGCTAATTTTTGTATTTTTTTCTAGAGATGGGTTTTCGCTATGTTTCCCTGGCTGGTCTCAAACTCCTGGGCTCAAGTAATCCGCCTGCCTTGCCCTCCCAAAGTGCTGGGATTACAGACGTGAGCCACTGTGCCCCGCCTGGAGAGATACTTTCACTTCTTCCCTGTTTCAGCTAGTCTTCAGTATGATCCAGAGTCCAAGCTCCACCTCCAGAGTCAGTTGAGTCCCGCCTCCCACCTCAATTATGTACAATAAATCTCTTGAACTTATTCCAATCAATTAATCAATCAGTAAACAATCACTTGGCCAAAATATAAGGTTTATTTCTGGATTCTCAATTTTATTCCATTGATCTATATGCCTATATTCTACTACTACCCTGTCTCGGTTTCTGTAGCTTTGTAGTAAGTTTTAATTGGAACTTGTGAGTCCTCCAATATTGTTCTTTTTTAAGATCATTCTCCCTATTCTGATTTCCTTGCATTTCCATATGAAACTTAGTATCAGCCTGCCAATTTCTGCAAGGAAAAAAAGCCAGTTGATATTTTGATAGGTATTGCATTGAATCTGTAAATCAATTTGAGGATTATTGCCTTCTTAAAAATCATAAATCAACATGAGATCTTTCTATTTATTTAGGTTCTCTTTAGTTTCTTTCAACAATATCTTACAGTTAATGGACTGTCTTTTGCATCCTGGGGTACAGGCTACCTGCTTTGATCATCTCTGGTTCAGGGATTTAGGCACATTCATGAGGCTAATTCTATTACTTGCTGTACAATATTTTCTTTAGCCACCCTTTACTTGACAGCAACTAAGATGGCTCTCAGTGTGACTCTTGGCAGGTAGGAGGATGAGCTGGACCTTCTGCTGAGTGTGCTATATTTCTTATCCATCACTACTGATGATGATGATGATTAGATGAGTACTATGCTAAGTGTTTGTTTTTGTTTTTTTAATCCAGGATCTCATTTTATCTTCAAAACATCCCAGTGAGGTAGGAATGATTACTTCTGTTTTGCAGATGGAAAAATTGAGCTTCAGGGAAGCACATATCTAAAAAAGGAGCAGAGCATGTAGTTGAACCAGGTGTCTTGACATCCAACTCTGGCCACTTCCAGGCCACCCCACTCTGCCATCTCCCAGGTGGGTGTCAAATTTTGCCAATGAACTGTCTTTCCATTCTCTTTCAGTTGTACCGAAGACATAATAGTTACAGAGTACAGGGCATATAACTTGGCCCTGACTTGCTAGAGTCTCCTCTTCAAATTACCAAAACAGAAGCTGGTTGTATTCTCAGCAGCTGCTTCTGATTTCCATTCTTGGACCAAAATTTTTGTTCGAGAACCAGAAACTTGTTCGACTCATAAAACTCATCAGACCTCATGGGAGGATTGGACTATATGTATGTTCCAGGATGGAGCCCACCAGAATTACTGAAACAGAATCCCTGGGGTGAGTAGGAGTTAAAGGGAGCCTAGGATTTTGAATTTTAATAAGAACCTCAGGTAGTTTATGATCCAGCTAATCTGGAAAACATGAGTAATGGAACCCATCCACCCATCCATCATTTTATTCCTTCATCCATCCATCCATCTCCTCATCTTTAAGACTGGGATAGTACTAGTACCCAGCTTATATGGTACATAAGTCAAATGAAGATATATGTAGGACATGCTTAAGAGTGCCTGGTATGTTGTGAGAGCTGATTAAGACTTACACGTGGGCATCTCCTATGGTCCTGGCTTTTTTCTGGTTATTAAAGACACATTAGAAACAGGCAAGGCCTTGTCCTTCTGGTGATGACCATCTAGCTGGAATGAGGACAAATTTGGGCATCAGATCAAACTGGGTTCAACTCTTGCCTCTGCCACCAGCACTGAACATGGACACACCACTGTACTTCCCTGGATCCATTTTATCAAATGTAAAGTGAGAATAATGATAGAGTTATTATTTAATAATAATCAGAATTAAATAACATAATATATATAAACTGCTTCACTACATATTAAGAGATACTTTATTTATTTTTCCTTCTTCACTGATAACTTTAAAAAAGTAGGTAATAGTAGTAGTAATAATGATGTCTGCCATGGATTGAATACTTACTATGTGCCAAGTGCTTTACATTCATTCTCAATTGATACGAAGAAGAATAAGAAAGTAAGTACTTACATGGGGCTTATCACACATCAGGCATTGTTCTAAGCACCTTATGATATTAATTAACTCATTGCATGATCACAACTACCTTATGAAGTAGGGATAATTACTATCCCTATTTTATAATAAAGGAGGCTGAGGCTCAGAGAGGCACAGCAAATTGCCTAAGGTCGCACAGCTAGTAAGTGGCAGAGCTGGGATTTAAATCCATATCTCTTTTTAATCTGGGGATGTTAATGTTTAACTGCCATGTTATGTGGCTTCCCACAGAAAGGTGGCTAAACACCCACAGGAAATTGGTGGAAAGGATTCCAAACTAATTGAGGGCTTCAATCACCACACCTGCAAATTGAAGCACGTTCCATGGAGCCCCTGTGGAAATTCTCTTGTGACAAAAAGATATGTCCAGACTTACCTAATTTCCCCTCAACTTTGCACAGAGCCAGCGTTGCCAAGTTCTCCTGCCATGCAGGAATCTAGAGAGCCCCTTGGAGGGATTTAATTTCCCTAATCTCGCCAAGCACAAGGAGAGTGTGGGAGACATGAAAGGCACCAGTTATTTATTTCATGAATAGATAACGGCAAGCCATTTAGAGGGAGCAGTGGCAGGAAGATGAAAAAGCTATTAATGCAGTCGGAAGCTCATTTCTTTCAGAGTGGTCAGCAGCAGCGGAGAGGACAAAAATGAGAAAATATTGCAATGGCTGCTCAAGACAACACAAATTATTCAGGAGATATTAAAGTGCATTGTTCACCATCGTAAACATTTTTTTAAATGTTTATGAGCTCTGTTCAAAGGCATCTTGATGGATGAAACCCAATAACTTTTATGGGGGGTGTGCATGTACAAGTGTGTGTGTGTGTGTGTGTACTTGCATTTCTTTTGTTCTAGTTTCCTAGCATTCTTTGTAAATCCTTTCTTTGAGCTGATCCACTCAGCAGTGGATAGACTGGGTCTACATAATGTAAAGAAGTCCGTGCTCCCTAGTTCCCTGAGCAGTTGTCCTGTTCTTGGTGTCCGCTGTGCTGCAGATGAGGCTCTGGGAAGCTGGGAGCTGATTTGAAGCAGACTAATAGAAGCAAAAAAAAAAAAAAAAATTGCTCTGATTCTGGGAGGAGTGAAATGAGGCAGAGTGTAGAGATGAGATGTGGCAGTATTTCCTTGCATGTGTTGGGAATTGTATGTCCCTATCCAAAGCGGGGCCTACCAGGACAAGATTTGGGGAATACTTGCACCACCGAGCCCTGTGAGAGATTCATAATGTATGGGATCTTGTTTGAGGCTGTGTGATTCTTGAAGAAAAATGATCCCTTTAACATAGCTTAGTCCACTTTTTCCAATCGTTGACCATAGCGCAGCACCTGTAAAACTCTAATTCCATAGAGAATTCTTTCTGAAACACTACAACTTTTTTTAAGTTAAAAAAATTGAGCAAAGCTGCTAAGCATGGCAATTAAGCCATGCTATCATTTCCATACACAATTATCAGCTCAATTATTTTGAATAAAATGACTTGTCAATTCAGGTTAAATAACTGACCGAATTAGACAACTTACTGGTTTGATAGCTTTTTTCCCCCCTACTTGAATTGGTTTACTTTTGATTTGGGACTCAGGCATATAACCAACTGAATTGTTAAGGGTGGATTAATTTTTGAATCCATTAACCAGCTTTGTAGACTGGTTGAAAACACCAGTATGGGAGTCCAATGCACCAGGGTTAAATCCTGGCACTTTCACTTTCTAGAGGTGTGACTTTGGGAAAGTTACTAAACCTCTCTATTGAAGCTTCAGTTTCCTCATCTGTAAAATAACCAATAATAATTAGACTTGTTTGATTGGATTGTGGGGTCTCATGGAAGTAATTCAGATAAAAAGCTTAGCATGGGGTTGGCACATAATGAGTTTTCAGTAAGTGTTGGTTATCATCATCATAATTATTATTGTCATCATAATTAGAAGGAAGGGGCTGAGGATAGCAGGTGAACTGTAAGTTTTTCTTTCAGTCTCAGGAATGCTTGAGGAAAGTTGGACTCTTGGTGGTATCAATAAAAGGAATGTATCCATTAGAGATAAATGATGGTCTTGCTGGGATGGCTATCTGCTCATCACTGACCCAGAGGTGTCCTGAGCACACTTTGTTGTCGCGTTCTTATTTGTTGGGTGTAATTACAGGTAATGTAATTATGGGATGCAGGTGCACCGAAAAATGGGAGCATGACATGCACCCTTCCCATTTTCTATAGAATGTCCTAGATTCTATGTCATTAGCAAGATATTCAAGCTGAGGGACTTGAGATCCTGCAGCTTCCCTGCGCTGAAGTGACCCACAGTCACACCAGTACCCATCCCTAAAGACCAAAATGGTGACTAGGGCGTTGGACACTGGGTCTGGGTGTCCATGTCCTTTATGATACTGTTAGGCTAACGTGCTACACTGCTTCTTATTCCATATTCCTTTTTTCTTTTTCTTTCTTTTTTTGAGACAGGATGTTGTTCTATAGACCAAGCCAGAGTGCAGTGGCATGATCATGGCTCACTGTAGCCTCAACCTCCTGAACTGAAGTGATCCTCCTGCCACAGCTTCCCTAGTAAGTGGGACTACAGGTGTGCACCACTATACCCAGCTTATTTTTTTAAAGTTTTTATAGAGATGGGGTCTCAGTTTTTTGCCCAGGCTGCTCTTAAACTCCTGGGCTTTTAAAATGAAGCAAAACTCATGCCTGGTAAGCCTATCGTATCTTGTGAGTTTCAGTGACAATTCAAACCTGAAACTTGCTCCAGTGGCTTTGAAAGTATTATGTGATCTGCAGTTAAAAATATCTGGACTTGACTTAGCATTGTAATTTATCCACTGCGTAACTTTAAGCAAGTTACTTAATCTCCCTAAACCTCAGGTTCCTCTTCTGTAAAATGGGAATAAAAATACACACCTCATAGAGCTGTGACTAATTAAACGAGATAATATATGGCAATGCCCAGAACAATGTCTGGCTCAAAAACAGAACAACGATTATATAAAATGCCCACATAATGCTCTGAGCTGAGTCTGGCCAAGGAGATTTTCTGCAGGCTTCTCTTCTGCTCATCAGGGACCATCCTGAGCCAGGCATCACATCTCCAGTTAGTTATAAAGTTGCCCCCTGCCTGGCATTTAGCCTTCTCTAGACATTGACTTGGGGTGTTTTAATCTACAAATACAGCATGAGTTCTGTGAGGCCAGAACATCTAATTCATGTCTAGTTCCCTCCCCTAGCCTTTGGCAAAATACTGTAAATATCTACATTATTTTATGGCTGAAGTGTAGGACACATGTTAGAGTGCTGAGGACATTAAACCTGGACTGGTTTGATGATGTCATGTAGTAAAGGCCAAGCTAATGAGTTTGAACTCTATCTTATAGGCAGTGGGGTGCCATGGAAGGCTTTTGAGCAGGCAAGTGCTAGGATAGGATTCATACAATATTAATAATAATGATGATGTTAATAATGGCAATGGTGCTGATGATGAGAAAATTTGAGCTTCTCCTTTGTACCAAGAACTGTGCTAAATGTTTTACATGTATCTTGACACTTACTCCTGAAAATGACTCTATGAGCTTAGAATATTGGATAATTGGCTGTGTGCTGGGCAGATTGAGGGCAGAATGACTGGAGTCTTTTGAGACTTGATATAGGCTTCCATTAAGGAAGGACAGTGAAAATGGAATTGACAAGTCCTCAAACACATAATGCACATTTGTCAATTTTACTGGTCAGCCAAATATTCCCTTAGTTCAGTAAAATGTTCAACCGAATCAATTTAATCCTTTATGTCAGAACAGCCAAAGTAGTCATGGCTTGTATAGAAAGAACCTTATTAGGTTTAAAGGGATGTTGTGACTCATTTGCAGCTAGGTCATAATGTCCCCCAAGAGGATATTCTAGGGAATGTCTGTGGCAGAGGTTTTCATGGTCTAATGCATGAAGTCGCTGATTTGGGGCAATTTTCTTTTAGCTAGAGGCTGTGCTCTCCTGACTTGAGACTTTCCTATCTCTTTAGTGAAAAGCTCTTCTGGGACTATTCTGAGAATTCTGATTGGCCACTGGTTATGTTGTTTGTCTTTCACAATTCCATTCTGCATGTTGCCACTATTCCCTCACTTACTTAAGTCACAAACTAGTGTCATCCTAGCAGCCCTCTCTGTCCAGTTTTGTTAATCACCAAGCTTGCCAAAATGAATTCCCCAAGAGCTCTTACGTCCATTCCCATCTCCCCATCCCCTTTGCCACCTTCATCCAGGGCACCATTATTACTCATCCCAGGACTGAAACAGCCTCCTAACTGGTCTTCCTGCTCCCAGTCTTGCCTCTCCAATCTGTTCTTCACATTGCAGCTGGAATGTTGTTTACAATATTCAAATCTGATATGTCATTCTCTTGCTTCAGAACCCAAACCCCGTGTCCTGTCAGTTTAAGAGTGTCCAGGCACTCTCAAACTCTTTCGGGGAATCTAGTTCTTAACCTGACGCTGAGAAGCCACAGTAGGTGACCCCATTTCCCCTGCCGCTCACTCCCTTTTTCATGCCCCCATCAGCAGGGGGATGGGGGAGCTGGTAAATGAGTGCCGTATTTCCCTGGGAGGTTCCTCCAGGGCTGTATCTGCAGTTTCAGTGGAGATTGATGAACTTTCAAATGATGAGATTTCTGGGGGCATTTATTGACATATAAATCAAAATCCAATTTTTGTGAAAGAAAATCCCAGCTGGTTTACATGGCAGGATTATGAAACAGTTTTTGCTTTGTGCACAGCCTCCTGTATGATGTAAAATGATTTTATCTTCCACAAAGGAAGCCTGGCTTTTTTACTTCTGCTGGCATTTTCCTGGGTTAATCCTGGCACTGGGTTCAGTTTGAATATTTCCCATATGATTGGCATCCTGAGACTGCCAACTTATGAGGAGAGGAAGAGAAGTGAAATTTATTGAGTGCCTACTATGTACCAGGCTTGTCCCTACAATATCCTATTTTGAGCTTCACAGCAATTAGTGGGGCCTTACTGTCAATCGTGTGGCCATCTTTCCATCTTCTTCCTAAGAAAGTGTGTTAATTACCTATCATTACATAACAAATTGACACATACTTAGCTGCTTCCACCAAACTCACACTTATTTCCTCACAGTTTCTGTGATCAAGTCTGGACACAGTTTAAGTAGGTTTTCTGCTTAGGGATTTCCAAGTTTTCAATCCAAGTCTTGGCCAAGGCTATGGTCTCATTTGAGCCTCAACCGGGGGAAGGATCTGCTTCCAAGCTCCCATGGCTGTTTTTAGTGGTCCATTCCTAGTGGGCTGTAGAACTGAGGACCTCAGTTTCTTGATGCTTCTTGGCCAGAAACCCCCAGTTCCTTGACACATGACCCTTCCCAACATAGTTGTCTACTTCTTCTGATCCAGTGGGAGAGAGAGAGTCTTCAAGCAGATAGATGTTACAATCTTATGTAACATTATCCCAGAAATGACATCATTCCACAATCTTTGTCATATTTGTCAGTTGGAAGCCAGACACAGGTCCCACCCACACTCAAGGGGAGGGGATCACACACAGCATGAGTACGATGAGGCGGGAATCATGGGGGCCACCCTAGAGTCTCTCTGCCACAGAAAGATTAGTACATTCAATGTCACTCAGCTACCAAGACTCAGGTTGTACCACTATGCTCTCCTGCCAACCGATTCCACAGACTGTGAAAGAACTGCCTGGGGGCTTTACCCTGAATGCTGATGCCAAAGTCATTTATTCATCCCTGGAGCTGCTGTGTTGATTTTAAACCTGAATCATTAAAACAGTGAGGGGAGGTGAAGCAATTCTTCAAAAGACAACTGGGGTATTGTTACCCTAAATGGAGAAGAGATCCTGAGTGTGTCCACTCCTGCTGGAAACAGGCCTCTAAAGGCAGAGATTCTGTGATGGAGACCAAGTGACCACAATGCACTGTGGCCTTTGGAAAAAGCACACATGGCTGCTCAGGGGTAAATGCCAAACACAGGCTCTTTCCTTCTGATCATCCTTCACAAAAGAGGTCCATGCCATCTGGCTTATTTAACGAAGTCTTGCTGCTCTGTTTTTATTTTCCCAGCAACACTCACAGCCACCAGTTTGATGTTTGGAGCTCTTCCAACTCTTGAATTCTGACCAAGACTTTTAAATCCTACATAGCTGTCATATGTAGTTGTATGGGTTGTGCACTGCATAACAGATGCCTGAGAGGGTGAATCATATGGAGACTTTGTTTGCAACAGCAATGAACACGCACATCATCCTTTCCCCTTCTTTTTGTGATAACACCCCAGTTTTGTTTTGTTTTGTTTTAGATGTCTTCTCCCTCCATTCTCTAGATTTTATACTACTCATTAAGCCAGGGAGTGTTTTCTGCCTGGGGGAAGAGTCACCTTTTTCCAATTCACATATACAGACCCATCTAGGCTTGCAGCAACCTTGATGACTATTTTCAGGATGGTGAGCCTTCTGCTGGAGTAGGTAGTGGCATAATCTGCCTAAGCTGACTTCGAGAGCAAGTGACTCACAGCTTCTAAAACCAACTGACAGCTACCCAATCACGGTGGAAATTCTGCTTTCAATACACTGCACCTAAACTCCTAAGTCCATATGTAGAATCATTAAGCTGAAGAACGTGCAGCTCCAGCTGTCATGTGCCTTTAAATAAGTCTTAAAATCGACAGCCAAGATTGGACTCAATGCTGATTTTCAGACATAAAGGCTGTGCTAGGGGGGTGAGTATTGAAAAGCCACATTAAAAAATATGCAATCAACACCAGCTGTGGTCCAATTAAATTCAATCGATGACAGGTGTTTATAGAGATGCACACGTACACTTTACCCAACAAATCACTTCCTTCGAAATGTGAAGTTTGGTAAACACAGCAATGGTTCTCATAGTGAGGTCCATGGACCATTCACACCAGAATGAAGTCCTTAATAAAAATGCAGATTTTCGGTCCCCACCTCAGACCTACGGAGTCCAAATATTTTAGGAGAGGGAGGTTCAAGAATCTGATTTCTAACCAGCACTATGCAAAACGAGGCACTATTTTAAGGCTTCCAGGAATACTGAGATATATTGCTCTTAACTCTCAAGCCAGAATAAACTGTTTTAATTGGATTAAGGTTTTGGTCTCCAAGAGAAACCTCTGGAGATGCCCTTAACAGAGTAAATCTCCTCCATTTTGGGCCTTTGAAACTTTATAAGAACGTATTCCTCTAAGACTTTGCTCCTGTCAGTTCGCCCAATTCCCTGACATCTCCAAATGACTGCATCAGGAACTTTAAAATTCACCATGTATCAAGACCTGGGGGGAACATTTAAAAGTGACACCTACTTGGGCCTCAGATTTGCAATCAGTTGATGCATCTATCTGGATATGTTTGGCCATAAATAATAGAAAACCTAACAGTGGTTGAAGTTGTAAGCACATTTACCTCCATTAAGAAGAGATCTGGCCGGGCTCAGTGGCCCACACCTGTAATCCCAGCACTTTGGGAGGCCACGAGGTCAGGAGTTTGAGACAAGCCTGGCCAACATGGTGAAACCCTGTCTCTAATAAAAATACAAAAATTAGCCAGGCATGGTGGTGCACACCTGTAATCCTGGCTACTTGGGAGGCTGAGGCAGGATAATTGCTTGAACCCAAGAGGCAGAGGATGCAGTGAGCTGAGATCATGCCACTGCACTCCAGCTTGGGTGACAGAGCAAGACTTCATCTCAGAAAAAAAAAATAAAAGAGAGAGAGAGATCTGTAGCAATCCCATTACTAGGGTGTACACTCAAAGGAAAACAGATCATTATACTAAAAAGACACATGAACTCATTCATCACCATGCTATTCACAATAGCAAAGACATGGAATCAACCTAGGTGCCCATCAGTGGTGGAGTGGATAAAGAAAATGTGCTACATATATACCACGGAATACTACATAATCATAAAAAAAGAATGAAATCATGTCCTTTGCAGCAATATGGAGGGAGCTGGAGGCCATAATTCTAAGTGAATTAATGCAGGAACACAAAATCAAATACTGCATGTTCTTACTTATAAGTAGGATATAAACACTGAGCACTCACAAACATACATGTGGGAATAATAGACACTGTAAGCTACTAGAGGTGGGCAGGAGGGAAGGGGTCATGGGTCAAAAAACTACCTATTGGGTACTATGTTCCCGACCCGAGTGCAGTATACCCATGTAACAAGCCTGCACATGTACTCCCTGTAACTAGAATAAAGGTTGAGAAAAAGAAGTGGGGAGGTTCCAGGATTCACTTGGGACTCAGGGCTGCAAGATGGCTCTATAATTCTTCTGCCACACCCCAGCCCCCTAACACATGGACGTGAGCTGACTGCAACAGCACCAAACCTCATGGCCTCCCACAACTGCTTTCAAAAGGTAGAAAGTAGGGGTTGAAGAAGCAACAGGGAGTTGGAAGCCATGGTGGTAAGACAGCTCTCTTGAGACCCTCTGTCTTTTGACCATGGAGCATCTAGAAAGCTTCACTCTATGTCTCACTGGCAGAACTGTGTCACATGACTCCCCTGGCTGCAAGGGAGTCTGAGAGAGTGAGGATCTATTGAAGAGAAATGTTTGGCTTACCAAACATGCTTTATCTTCTAGGGCATATCCAAACAAAATCGGGATTCTGCTAACATGCTTTATCTCTTAGGGCATATCCAAACAAAATTGGGATTCTGCTAGTAATAAGAAAGAGGGTATGCTCCAGATGAAATGGAGCAGGCCAAGCTCTCTAGGTGAGTCGAATAACACACCAGAGAAGGCAGAGAAACACAGGATTAAATGCCATTCATTACTCTTGGCCAAGGTCAGATTATCATCTCTTCCGTGAAGTCTGTACTAGATCGTTTAAGCTGGAAGTAACCTTTCTCTTTGCCATTCCCCTACCGTGGTAGGTCACAATTCTGACTGCATATTAGATTCACTTTTTTAAAAACCGCCAATGCTTTGGCCTTACCCAAGACTAGTTGAATCGGAGTCTTTAGGAATGAGGCCTGGAGCATTTGTTCTTGGAAATATCCTCAAGGGATTTGAATGTAAAGCAAGAATTGAGAGCCACTGTCCTAAAATATTCTATCTCATCTCTTTAAAAAAAAAATGGTTATACTAATTGGTAAAATTAGCTTATGCTGCAACAAGAAATGTCTCCTAAACTCCGTGGCTTAATACTCAGATATTTATTTCTTGCTTGTGCTACTTGGTAACATGGGTTGGCTGGTATCTGGTGCTTTGCTGATCTCTCAGTGCCTCAGCTGTCTGAATCTTTATTGCCGTGTGTGCTTCTACAATCACCTCAGCCACGGGAAGGGAAGGTTGACGTTGAGCACTGGTCACTAAGTTATTTCACTTGGAAGTGACGGATCACTTCTGTCACCATTTCGTTGGCCAAAGCAAGTCTTATGGCAACCTCTAACTTCAAGGAGATAGGGAAATGCAACTTTACCAGAAGGCTGGAAGGTAGAAAGCTGGAATTTTTCATGACCAGCACTAAGGACTATCAAAATAAAGTTCACGGGGCTGCGTGTGGTGGCTCACGCCTGTAATCCCAGTAGTTTTAGAGGCTGAGGTGGGAGGATCACTTGAGCTGAGGAGTTCGAGACCAGCTGGGGCAACATGGTGAAACCTTGTCTCTACAAAAAATACAAAAATTAGCCGGTTGTGGTGGTGTGCACCTGTAATCCCAGCTACTTGGGAAGCTGAGGCAGGAGGATCACCTGAGCCCTGGAGGTTGAGGATGCAGTGAGCTGTGATGGGGCCACTACACTGCAGTCTGAGCTACAGAGAGACCCTGTCTCAATAAATAAAGTTCATGAAGGTATTTTAAAGTTCATAGGTATTTTATGGCTCTTTCACAAAAATGTGCTAATATATAATAAATACAAAATCTAAAGAAAAACAAGTAATATGTACTAATTATGAAAATTCAATTGTGCAGAAATGTGGAAAATAAGAAATGTATTTTCTGTTTTCTGCTATTGCCCTCATCATCTGATTCTCCTTTTCTCAATGATTATGACTTCTCCCAGTGGTTGGTGTGTATCCTTTCAGAGATTTTCTATGCATTATAAATACACACACACACACACACACACACACACAGTTTTCTCTTTTCCCCAAATATAGGATTTCCTATGACTGCTCCATATTTTTTTAACAATGTCCAGGTGATTCTAATGTGGAACCCTGTGAGATTCATAATGAATATGGATAGGGACCCCAGTTTGTTCCTGCCACAAACTTTCTAGCAAGTAAGCTTCTCCAGGGCAAACACATGTAGTTGAATCTGTAGTAAAATGAAACAGCTCTTGTAGCTGGCTATGCACTGGAACTACTTAATGAGCAGGAGCTACTGGGCACCCTCTCAAAGAGTTGTTTTAAGAACTGAAATTAATAAACATAAAGTAACTGGCAACCAGTAAGAGCATATAGAGACATATGCAACTAACTGGGATAAAACAATCTGAATGTCAAGACCATTAATGGTATGTGCATCTTGCACAGATAGTGACACATGGTAAGCGCCCAAAATATGTGTATGGAAGAAAGGAAGGAAGGAAAGGAGGAGGGAAAGAAGGAGGGGAGGGAAGTATAGGGAAAGAAAAAGAAAGAAAGAATTATTCCAGAGAGCAGGATAAATGTAAATGCTAACTGGTGTGAGTTATAAGATTTTAAGATTTCCTACAATGGGAATGTGTGACAAGACAGAGGGAGGTGGGTCATGAACTGAATGAAGGAGAGGAGAGGGGTGGATGCCAGGAATGACTCCAGGTAACTGGGTAGATGGTGGATGGAACACTTTCGTGGAGCAGGAAGTGTGTGTATGGTAGAGATGTTTATTACCTGGCTCTTCTTGAACTTGAGTGACATATTTAGATGGGGGTGGCTTTTATGCAAGGGAAACTACATGGATGAGGGCACAGGAGATGGTGGAGTTTCTAGGATTGCAGAAAAAGTAGCTAGTTTATAGTGGAGGCTGGTTAACATGAGGGAAAATGGGAAAACAACATTAATCTTATATGTAGAAACAAGTAGAGAAGGATTGTACTAATTAGCCATATTAAATGCATATAAAATGTTCACTTCTTCATTCTTATGAGCCTGGTGGCAGGAAATAGAATGTGTGTGTTTTGGCAAGAAATGTGCACTGCAGATCATAATCTCAGAAAGCAAGATAAAACTTTGTTTATTGATTGGGATTCTGTTTACTCTTGTATTGACCAGGCTAATCATTTAAATGTGATGCTTTATCTTGATCTGAACCCGTAAGTAAACAAAATATGTTTAAATTCTGTAATTGTATCGCATATCCCATATTCTACATTTTGTAGTGGGGGATCAGGTAAGGACTATGTAACCTGCACTCAAGCAAAATGATTTTACTTAACCAAACTCACTGGCTGAATGACCTTGAATTAGTTACTTGACCTCTTGGTGCTTCTGCATTCTCGTCTGAAAGGGGGGATAGTGATAGACCCTACTTTATTGGGTGGCTAAGATAAATAAGTGAGCTAAGTGTAAAGCCGTTAGTGCAGTACCTGGAACAGAGTTAAGTGTTTAATAAACACTGGTGCTTATTGATTCTCAGCAAATTTCACCATTAACAACTGAAGTCTATTGAGAATGACCAATTCATGAATTTGTTCCATGTCTGTACCTGACACAGATATTAGTTACTGTTCACTTCTAATCCACTTCCAAGAAAATCTTGTAACTGGAAATAGTTACTTCTTTACCTAACCTGGAAATGGAAACTTGTTCTTCCAGCTCTCTCTCTGATTCCCCTCAAGTCTGATTCATTATCAGGAGGTGCTGCTCAAAGTCTCTTGGTTAGCTTGCCTCATTCATTCATTCATTCATTCAACCACTTACCCTAAGTCATAGTCTGTAATACACACAGAGATGCAAGAAATAGCCCCTGCCTCCCAGAGCTCATTGTCTAGTGGTGGAGGGAAGGAAGAGAAAAACAGTGACACCTCTGAGATCAGGGAAATGGGCAGGAAGCTGAGATCAGGGAAGGAAACTATGCCATCTAAGGGAAGACGTAAAAAGAAAAGAAATAGCCAAGCAGTAGAATAGGGAGTGGAGAGACTGCCTCAGCTCAAGAATGTCCCAAGCCTGGGAACTGCAAATAGTTCAGTATTGCAGGAAAGATGTGTTAAAAGAAAAACCTTAGCTGAATTAAATTTAACAGAGTATAACTGAGCAAAGAATGATTTGTGAATGGGGCAGCCTCTTGAGCCAGAGGAGGCTCAGAGAGACTCCAGTGCAGCCAGGTAGTGGAAGAGTTACAGACAGAAAAAGGAAAGTGATGTAAAGAAAATGGAAGTGAGGTACAGGAACAGCCAGATTGGTTAGAGCTTGGCGTCTGCCTTATGTGAACACGATTTGAACAGTTGGCCACCTTTGATTAGCCAAAACCTCGGTGATTGACACAAGAGTAGACTACAGTCTGTTTACAATTCCATTTAGGTTATAGTTCACAAAGTATAGGGAAACCTTTAGGGCAAACTTAAAATATGTAAGGAGGCAGCTTTAGGCTAAACCTGATCTAACAGGTGTATTTTGGTGAAAACATACAGGGAGAGGTGAAGTAGGAAAGCCAGCAGGGGGCACACACAGACCAAGAAAACCTGTCGAGGAGCCTGGTCCCAAGGGCAAATGGGGAGCCATTGAAGGCTAGCAGGGGAGGAGTGAACAGACTCGTTCTTTGGAAAGATGACACTGGCTGCTCTGGGGCTCCTAAACTAGGAGACTAGTTTAGGAAGCTGAACTGGTCGTTCAACTCTAAAGTAGGGCAGTGGCATGAAGTGAATAGATTGAGATATATTTAAGGAGCATAAGCAACAGGACATGGGGACTGAGTGAGGGAGAGGAGCAGCATGGCTGCTAAGAATGACCCTGGGTAACTAGGCAGACAGTGGATGGAGCATTTTTGTAGGGCGTGGAGTATGTGTGGCAGAAATGTTCGTAACTATTAGCTGGCTCTTCTCCACCAGGCCACACATCTCTTTAAGTCAAATTTAAGAAGTGCTATTGATCTTGCCAGTAATTCTTACAGAAGCTTGAACCAGGGTGATAATTACCTGAAGAAGTAAGTTGGGCAAATTCCCCTGAAGGTATACTCTTGAAAGATAAGAAATAAGTCCACAGCCATTACCTACTCTTAGAGCTACCTTTTGTGATTACTTTTATATCTGGTAACAATTAGGAGCAGATGAGTTCTTGGAGTATACATTCAGAAGATGCTCAACTTTCTGCACAATCTTGACACTCAATACAACAAGATGTATTCATCCCCTGCTCTGTATCACTTGCTTCTCTCAATGGGTTGAACCAGGTAAACATGGCTCTTGCCCTCATGAAACTTCCATTCTAACATAGAGTTCTGGTATCTTCTAATTGAAGTACTAAACCCTCCTTTCATGTAGGGGTGCCTGAACAAGAATAAGAGTGTTATCAGTTAGGCATCACTGTATAACAAAATGTACTCAAAACCTAGTGGCTTAAAATAACAACCATTTCATTTGCTTAAAATGTTGCCATTGACAATTTAAGCTGGGCTCAGCTAGGTGGTTCTTATTATCTTGGCTGGGCATATTCTTGCATCTATGTTCAGCTATGTTGGGTAGGCCACTTTACTGATCCTGACTAGGCTGTCACACGTTTGAGGGCCTCAGCTGGGATAACTGTTCTGAATGGACTCTGGTCCACACGTGTCTCATCCTCCCATAGACTAGCCCAGGCTGTTCATGTGGCAGCTGGGAAGGTATCCCAGAGAGAATGAAAGTATACACAGTCTCTTGAGGTCTAGGCTTGAAACTGACATAATATCACTTCTGCCATGTTCTACTGGCCAAAGCTAGTCACAAGGTCCAGTCCAGATTCAGGCAGTGAGGAAGTAGGCTCCATTCCTTGATGGAAGCACTAGCAGAGTCTCATTGCAAGGGCCATGGGCACAGGGAAAGGAAGAATTGGGGTAATTTTGGCAATATACTCCAAGGACTCATCTGCTCCTAATTCTTACCAGATGCAAAAGTAATCACAAAAGAGAGCTCTAAGAGTAGGTGATGGCAATGGACCTATTTCTTATCTTTTAAGCCAAACAGGAGACTTATTAAGACCTGCTCTTTCCCATGAGGGAATTTTCAGTGTCCCTTTTGGCTGCTGGGTCAGTCAACTTTTTCTATTTTAGTTTTCTGACTGTAGCTATCCTCTCCTTTTCAACCCCCAGGACAACAGCCTATGGTTCTCAGCACAGATGTCAAAGAAATGAAATGTCAGCAGAGTTCACTGTGACCCTAGAGGCCATTGCCTCCCCCCTCACTCTCCCATCTCTTCACAGTTGCCTTCGGCAGGGCTGGTCTCCACTATTAATAAACCTTCCCCATCAGCACTTTCTCTCAAGGGCACAGTATCAGAAAGACTCCATCTATCTTCCAGCCTGACTCCTGCCAGGCTGGTGAGAAGGTCTTCTGACGTGGAGATAAGAAATCCCAGACATGACTGCCGTGTAGGGGAAGCTCGGGAGTTCCATTTTCCTTATGAAAGGTCAAATCACTTCTTTTGCAGTGTTTGGAAAGAAAAAAGCTAACATAATGTGCTTTCTAAATGCCAATGATCTTGACATCCCTGATAAAGAGAAGTCAATGAAGGAAGAGGGTGGCTCAGTAGGAGAGCTGACTTCTAAGTGCCAATGGAGGAAGTAAAACATTTTTAATAACTCACGTTAAAGGCTGTGGTTAATTCCATCCTGGGTTGTGGTAATGCAATTATTGCTGCTTTAAAAAAATCCTGCATGTTTGCAGTGAATATATTATATTTTATTGCAACAGTAATAGTTCTCCCTCAAGAGGCTGAGGAGGCAGGCAGGCCAGTCACAAGCTGGTCCTATCAACTTTTCATTCCTTCTTTCCTTAATCACTAATCTGTTGAGTGGTCACTGTGTGCCTGGACCTGAGCTGGGATATAAAAGAGGTAACCAGCCCAGCATTCGGCTCTTAAGGAACTCACAGTCTAATTGGAGAGCATGACCAGACAATCCTATAGAAAGTGATGCATGCTACCCCAGGAAGTGCAAGATGTTATGGCAGCATCCCCATTGGAGGGTATGGGGAATCATCTCCTGCAGTTCCTTCCTCAAGCAGTAGAGGCTCCATGAAGTTATGAGCTAAGTCCAGCGCATTTGCTACTGGTATGCCTGGTGCCTGGCACTTAGAGGGAGCTCGTTCCTGTTTGCTGGTTGATTTGCTGGTGTGAATCCTATATTCTCCTTCCACAGGGCCATCACCCTTATGCAAACATTCCAAGCAGTTTTACAAATGTGACTTGGAAAATGTGCCTTAGAAAATACTGCTGTTTCTGTCTGGAACGTCTTTTTCACCATTTAGCACCTGGAAAACTTTTATGCACCCTTCAAGACTTAGACCAAATGCCCTCTCTTTTGCAAAATATTTTCAGATTTACTGAGCAGAATTTATCCTCTCTTCATAATGGCTCTAAGCATCTTGTTTATATATCAAGTTTGCTTCTTATCGAAGGACTTTCTTATTGTAATTATTATTTTTTTCCTTTGGAATACTTAAAATTGCATTTTATTTTCTGCCTCTATAGAGAGTAGCTTATGCCTTTTTTCTTTTATTATTATTTTTGATCAACACATAATAATTGTATGTATTTATGGGATACAGTGTGATATTTCAGTACATGTATACAATGAGTAATGATCAAATCAAAAGAATTAAGATATCCATCACCTCAAACATTTATTATTTCTTTGTGTTGAGATCATTTGAAATCTGCTCTTCTAGCTATCTGAAAATATACAATAAATTGCTTTTAATTATAGTCATTCTACAATGCTATAGAACATTGGAACTTATTCCTCCTATCTAGCTTGTAGTTTTGTATTTGTTACACAAATTTTAGCTACCTCCCCAGGTCCCCTCCACCCTTTCCCACCACCAATAACCACTATTCTACTCTTTACTTTTCTGTGGTCAACTGTTTTAGCTTCTGTATGAGTGAAAACATGCAGTATTTATATTTATGTTACTGGTTTATTCCATTTAACATAATGTCCTCCAAGCTAATCCATGTTACTATGAATGACAGAATTTCATTATTTTTTTTATGTCTGAATAGTATTCCATTGTGTATATATCACATTTTCATTATCCAGTCATCTATTAATGGCACTTAAGTTGAGTCTATACCTTGGCTATTGTGAATAATGAAGCAGTAAACATAGGAGTGCAGACATTTCTTTGACATACCGATTTCCTTTCCTTTGGATATATACCCAGTAGTGGGATTGCTGGATCATATGGTAGTTCTACTTTTAGTTTTTTGAGGAATCTCCATATTTTTGTTTTCTATAATGGCTATACTAATTTATTTTCCCACCAACAATGTATAAGAACTCCCCTTTCTCTGCATCCTCTCCAGCATTTATTATTTTTTGTCGTTTTGATAATAGCTATTCTAACTGGGGTAAGATGATATCTCATTGTGGTTTTGATTTGCATTTCCTTGATGAAAAGTGATGTTGGCATTTTTTTCATATACTCGGTGGCCATTTGTATGTCTTCCTTTGAGAGATGTTTATTTAGATCATTTGCCCATTTCTAAATTGAATTATTCGTTTCTTTTCTTTGGTGTTGAGCTGTTTGAGTTTCTTATATATTCTAAATATTAATTCCTTGTTGTATACTTGCTAATATTTTCTCCCATTCTGCAGGTTTTCTCTTCACCCTGTTGATTCTTTCTTTTGCTGTGCAGAAGCTTTTAGTTTGATATAATCCCATTTGTCTATTTTTGCTTTTGTTGCTTATGCTTTCAAAGTCTTCTTCATGAAATATTTTCCCAGACCAATGTCCCGAAGCATTTCCCCCTATGTTTTCTTCTAGTAGTTTCATAGGTTCAGGTCTTACATTTAGGTGTTTAAGCTATTTTGAGCAAATTTTTTGTATGGTAGGAGATATGGGTCTGGTTTAATTTTTCTGCATATGAATATCCAGTTTTCCCAACACCATTTATTGAAGAGACTATTTCTTCCCCAGTGAATATTCTTGGCACCTTTGTTGAAAATCAGTTGGCTGTAAATATGTGGATTTATTTCTGGGTTCTTGATTCTGTTCCACTGGACTGTGTGTCTGTTTTAATGCCAGTATTGTGCTGTTGTGATTACTATAGCTTAGTGGTATATTCTGAACTCTAGTAGAGTGATTCCTCCAGCTCTGTTCTCTTTGCTAAGGATTGCTTTGGCTACTTAGGGTCTTTTGTGATTCCATACAAATTTTAGGATTAAAAAAAAATTTCTATGAGGAATGTCATTGTTATTTTGATAGGGATTGCATTGAATCTGTAGAATGCTTTTAGTAATATGGTCATTTTCACCACATTAAATCTTCCAGTTCGTGAATATGGAATGTCTTTCCATTTTTATGTGTCCTCTTCAACTTTTTAAAAATCAATGTCTTATAGTCTGTCTAGAAGAGATCTTTAACCCCCTTGATTAAATTTATTTCTAGGTATTTTATTTATTTTGTAGCCATTGTAAATGATATTGCTTTCTTGATTTCTTTTTATGCTAGTTTGTTGGTGATGTATAGAAATACTACTAAATTTGTATGCTGATTTTGTATCCTACAACTTTGCTGAATTTGTTTATCAGTTCTAAGAGATTTTTGGTGGAACGTTTAGGGTTTGCTAAATATATAAGATCATGTTGTCTGCAAACAGAAATAATTTGAGTTCCTCCTTTCCAATTTGTTTGCTCCTTATTTCTTTCTCTTGCTTAATTGCTCTAGCTAGGGCTTCCATTACTATGTTGAATAAACATGATGAAAATGGGCATCTTGTCTTGTTCTAAGTCTTAGAGGGAAAGCTTTCAAGTTTTCCTCATTCAATATGATGTTCACTGTGGATTTGTCATACATGCCCTTTATTGTGTTGAGATATGTTTCTTCTATATCTAACTTGTTTAGAATTTTTATCATAAAGAGATGTTGAATTTTATCAAATGATTTTTCTGCATCTATTGAGATGATCGTATGGTCTTTGTCTTTCATTCCATTGATGTTACGTATCACATTTATTGATTTGCAAATGTTGAACCATTCTTGCACTCCCAGGATGAACTCTGCTTGATCATGGTGAATGTGCTGCTGGATTCAGTTTTCTAGTTTTTTTTTTTTTAAGGATTTTTGTGTGTATGTTAATCAGAGAGATTGACCTTTGGTTTTCTTTTTTTTGTTGTTGTGTCCTAGTCTGGTTTTGATATCAGGGTAGAATGAGTTTGAAAGCATTCCTTCATCTTCAATTTTCTGGAAGAGTTTGAGAAAAATTGGCATTAGTTCTTCAAATGTTTGGCAGAATTCTGCAGTGAAGCCATGGGTTCCTGGGCTTTTCTTTGATGGGGGATTTTAATTACAAGTTTAATCTTGTTACTTGTAACTGGTCTTTCAGGGTTTCTTTATCTTCTTAGTTCAATCTTTGTAGATTGTATGTACCTACAAATGTATCCATTTATGCTAGGTTCTCTAATTTGTTGGCATATAGTTTTTTGTAATAGTCTCTAGTGACCCTTATATTTCTTTGATATCAGTTGTAATACATCCTTTTTCATCTCTGATTTTATTCTTTGGATGTTTTCTATTTTTTTCTTGGTTAGTCTAGGTAATGGTGTGTTGATTTTTTTTATCTTTTCAAAAAGCCAACTTTTCATTTTGTTGATCTTTTCATTGTTTCATTTAGTCTCAATTTTGTTTATTTCTGCTCTGATCTTTATTATGTCTTCCTATCTACTTATTGTGGAATTGTTCTTGCTTTTTTAATTCCTTCAGATACATCATTAGGTTGTTTATTTGAAATCTTTTACTTTTTTGATATAGTCATTTATTGCTATAAACTTCCCTCTTAGAATTGCTTTTGCTCTATCTTGTAGGTTTTGGTATGTTATGTCTCTATTTTCATTTATTTCAATAAAATTTTTAAGTTTTTCCTTAATTTCTATATTGACTTTTTGGTCATTCAGGAACATGCTGTTTAATTTCCATGTATTTGTACAGTTCTAGAGTTCCTCTCATTATTGATATCTAGTTTTATTCCATTGTGGTTGGAAACGACACTTGGTATGATTTCTACTTTTATAAATGTGTTGAGACTTATTTTGTGGTCTAATATGTGGTCTATTCCGGAATATGCTCCATGTGCTAATGGGAAGATTGTATATTCTGCAGCAGTTGGATGACATGTTATATAAATGTATATTAAGTCAATTTGGTCTAAAATTCAGCTTAAATCTAATATTTCTCTGTTGATTTTCTGTCTAGACGACATTTCCAAAGCTGACAATGGGGTGTTGAAGTCCCTAACTATTATTGTATTGGAGTATATCTACCCCTTTAGACCTAGTACTATTTGCTTTGTATATCTGGTTGCTGCAGTATTGAGTGCATATATATTCACAATTGTTATATCTTGCTGAATTGACCACTTCATCATTATATAATGACCCTTTGTGTCTGTTTTTACAGTTTTTGACTTAAAGTCTGTTTTTGTCTGATATAATTATGAAGGGGTGGCCTGCCCCTCCACACCTGGGGGTATTTCTAGTCGGGTGGGACAAGAGACTGAGAAAAGAAATACGACACAGAGACAAAGTATAGAGAAACAACAGTGGGCCCAAGAGACCGGCGCTCAGCATACCAAGGACCTGCACTGGCACCGGTCTCTGAGTTCCCTCAGTTTTTATTGATTATTATCTTCATTATTTCAGCAAAAAGGAATGTAGTAGAAGGGCAGGGTGATAATAAGGAGAAGGTCAGCAACAAACATGTGAGCAATAGAATCTATGTCATAATTAAGTTCAAGGGAAGGTACTATGACTGGACGTGCATGTAAGCCAGATTTATGTTTCTCTCCACCCAAACATCTCAGTGGAGTAAAGAATAACAAGGCAGCATTGCTGCAAACATGTCTCGCTTCCCACCATAGGGTGGTTTTTCTCTCATCTCAGAATTGAACAGATGTACAATTGGGTTTTATACCGAGACATTCAGTTCCCAGGGGCAGGCAGGAGACAGTGGCCTTCCTCTATCTCAACTGCAAGAGGCTTTCCTCTTTTACTAATCCACCTCAGCACAGACCCTTTATGGGTGTCAGGCTGGGGGACAGTCAGGTCTTTCTTATCTCACGACGCCATATTTCAGACTATCACATGGGGAGAAACCTTGGACAATACCCAGCTTTCAAGGGCAGAGGTCCCTGCGGCTTTCCGCAGTGCATTGTGCCCCTGGTTTGTTGAGACTAGAGAATGGCGATGACTTTTACCAAGTATACTGCTTGTAAACATTTTGTTAACAAGGCATGTCCTGCACAACCCTAGATCCCTTAAACCTTGATTTGATACAACACATGTTTTTGTGAGCTCCAGGTTGTGTCAAAGTGGCTGGGGCAAAGTGGCTGTGGCAAAACTACAAATTAACAACATCTCAGCAAAGCAACTGTTTAAAGTACAGGTCTTTTTCAAAATGGAGTCTTTTATGTCTTTCCTTTCTACATAGACACAGTAACAGTCTGATCTCTCTTTTCCCTACATAAGTATAGCTATTCCTTCTCACTTTTGGGTTTTGTTTGAGTGGAATATCTTTTTCTTTGCTTCACTTTCAGTATGTATGTGTCTTTAAAGGTGAAGTGAGTTTGTTGTAAGTAGCACATAGTTGGGTCTTGCTCTTGTTTTTGTTTTTAACCCATTCAACCAGTCCATATCTTTTCAGTGAGGAATGTAATCTGTTTACTTTTATGGTCATTAATAATATGTAAGCACTTATTTCTATCATTTTTAATTGTTTTCTGGTTACTTTTTATATCATTTCTTCCTTTCTTCTTCTCTTAATGTTTATCATTGCTGTTCTGTGGTTTTCAGTAGTGATGAGGTTTGATTCTTTTCTCTTTCTCCTTTGTGTATTTGCTGTACCAGTGAGTTTTATACTTTTGCATATTTTCATAATAGTGATTATCATCTTTTTGCTTCCAGATGTAGGATTCCCTTGAGCATTTCTTGTAAGTCCAGTCTAGTGGTGATGAGTTTCCTCAGTTTTACCTTGTCCGGGAAAGACTTTATTTTTCTCTCATTTCTAAAGAATAGCCTTGCTGGCTGTAGTATTATTCACTTGCTTTTTTTTTTCTTCTTTTAGTGCTTTTAATATATCATACCATTCTCTCTTTTCCTGTAAGGTTTCTGCAGAGAAAATCTATTGTTAGTCTAATGGAAATTCTCTTATATGTGACTTGATGCTTTTCTTTGCTGTTTTTGTCTTTGATTTTTGACATTTTGATTATAGTGTTCCTTGAGGTGGACTTTTGGTTGATTCTGTTTGGGGATTTTTGAGCTTCCTGGATCTAGATGTCCATATCTCTCCCCAGACTTGGAAAGTTTTCAGCTATTATTTCATTAAATACATTTTTCCCTTCTCCTGTTTTTCTAGAATTTTTGCAATACAAAAATTTGTTTGCTTAATGGTGTCTCATAAGTCTCGTAGGCTTTCTTCGCTTTGAAAAAATCATTCTTATGTCTTTTTTTTTTTCCCTGACTGGGCAATTTCAAATTACCTATCTTCAAGTTCAGAAGTTCTTTCTTCGCTTGATCAAGTCTGCTATTGAAGTTCTCCATTGTATTTTTTACTTCATTCACCGAATTCTTCAGCTGTAGGATTTCTGTTTGATTCTTTTATTTATTATTTCTATCTAGTTTTTATATTTCTTACTCATATTGTGAATTGTTTTCCTGGTTTTCTTAAATTGTCTATCTGTATTTTTTCTCATTGAGTTTCCTTAAGATCATTTTGAATTCTTTTGTTTTTTTTTTTTTTGGCAAATTTTTGATTTCTTTTTCATTGGGGTCTGTTACTAGAGAATTATCATGTTCTTTTAGTGGTGTCATATTTCCTTTTTATTTCATGTTTCTTGTGTTCCTGCACTGATGTCTATGCATCTGGTAAAATAACTGCCTATTGTAGACTTTCTAGAGAGCATCCAGTAAAACAATTGCCTCTTGTTGGCTTTCCGTAGAGAAAATCTTTCACTTAAAGTTGGGTTTTAGTGTGTCAGTTGGGAAGGGTGTGGTGAGTCTGTTTCCAGATAGGTGCAGTGGTATATTCTCGGTGCAACTTCTTCAGCTGTGTTCAATGTCAGCAATAATTGTGGATGCCTCAACAGCCTAGGCTACAGAAGTTTGTAGTAGTGGCAGTAGTGGCACCGGTCGATAATATCCTCTGCATCAAGGATTTTTGGGATCTTTCTATCATCACTTTTCCCCAATGTGGAGACTAAAATGAGGGAATCCCTCTTGGTGTCAGATCTGATACAATCTACAAACCACTACAGAACGACTGGGTTCTAGGTGCAGGTATTTGGAGCAGCTGTGGAGGGGGCGGTTAGGCTCAGGGTCTCATGAATCTATTGTGGCACCTGGGTCTTGGGGTGCAAGTTTGCTCTCTGTGGCAGGGTTGGTTGTAAGTTGCCCACAGAGCCAGGATCCATGACTCTGAGGCACCTCCTAGCATTTTGGGCCCAGGGAACTTAGTTGTAGCTGTGCTCATACCTCTGGGGGGAAGAGCACAGCACTTGCCTGGCACCAGTGAAGAAGGGGTGCTCTGGAGCTTTGGGCTCAAGGAGCAGAGCATGGTTGCACTTTAGGAACTGGAGACAATAGAGCTTAGTGGCAACTCAAATCCCAGGAAATGAAGCACCGCATAGTAGTAACTCTATACCCTTGGATAGCATAGCTGGAAAGTATCCCAGACTCTTTGAGGCCAGGTGCAGTGGCAACAAGTACCCTTGAACGGTGGAAACAGCTGTTTGGATCCTGGTAGGGACAGGGAACTACACAGTGATTCCTCTACTCCTCAGTGGAGTCAGTAGCTCTAACTTTTGGAAGCAAGTCCAGCTCCAGGAAAGCAGAATATTAGAGCTGCTTGGCCTAGAGGGTGGGGTGTCTCAGATCAGCCACTATTCTGTTTCCCTGGGATGCAGGGTACTACATCAGCTAAGCCCTGAGATGTGCAGTTTCTCAGCTCAGCCAGGGCACCAATTCCCCAAGGAGGGGATATCCCACTTCAGCTGAGGTTTCAGGCACCATTTCCCTGAGATTCATGGCACTGCTTCAGCTTAGGTACTGGGGTGCATAGCCACTCTGAGTTGCCAAGGCAGCATTTCCTGGGGTGAAAGGTGCTGCTTCAACTTAGGCACCAAGGAGTCAAGACTGCTCTGAATGGCCAGGGTACTGTTTTCTCAGGAGGCAGGGTGCTCCTTCATCTCTGGCCCAAGGGAGTTAAGGAAAGGGTAGGTGGAATGGCTCCACCTCCTTTGGGCCCCCTAGGGAAGAGTGTAGCAGCTGCTTGCAGCTTGGCTTGGAGATGTGCCACTGGGCTGTGGTGTTTTGGCAATGGCTTGGCCTCAGGGGTGGACGGGAACCATGGCTACTCACCCCTAGAACAAGACACACTCTAGCCGTGGTTACAACTCCAAGATGGCATAATGTAGTAGCCACATGGGCTACAGGGAGTGGGACACATTGCTGGCTCCTTTTCTAGAGGAATCCCAGCCATGCGGACTCCAAGTACTTTCCTCAGCCAGGCTTAGTGCTGGTGAGGACTACAGGGAACCTCAGTGGTGAGGTCTGTAGTGTCTAAGGTATTGATAGGAGTGACTGGGATCCTCTTGATTACCTCCTCACTGCAGGGAGAAGATCTTTCTGGTTCCCAGCTGATACTGGTTGGGGAATGGGGTGGTGGAGGCCCAGAATTTGTCTCTTTTTTCCTTGGTCATCCCAAGTTTTTGTGCTCACCAGGGTTTCTGTCACTCCTCTGATGCACTGTAGCAATCTCCCTCAGTTATTTTTATTAAAATATAGTTTTTTATCTATTGTTCTGGCTGTGTCTTTGTGACAGGAATGAGTACTAGGGGCTTCTAGTTGTCCATCTTGCTGATGTCACTTTTCCTATAATTATTCATTTTTGATAAGTTTCTGTCTCCTTCACCAGACCATGAGCTTCTTTGGGGGAAGGGTCCGTATGTTAGGAATCTCTGTATTATCTGTGCCTGGTCCACACAGCAGCTCAATAAATGTTTATTGTATGAATAAAAGATTGCATGCAATAATTGGGAACACAAATCAGTGGATGCCATAAGAATGGTCATATTTTCTTACTCATGGGGACAATAGGATAAAATGTGGTACCTAGTGAGGAGTACTAGGAGAAGGACCATCAAGTTTATTTTACTATCTGCTGCTGTAGGGATGGCATCTATTATCTTTTCTAATCTTAGGGGTAGAATGGAGGTCAAGGCTCATGTCTTAGTGCCATAGCCCATGTCCAAGGGCAGATGAAACATTTCCCTTGGCAGAGACTGTGGGGGACCCTTGACTGAACACACCGGACCTCCACCCCTTAGCCAAGCACAGTGGTACGTGTGTGCTTTATGTGCACAGTTCTCACAATGCACATTAGAAAAACCTACAAGCCCTACCTTCAAAATATTAGGCTGGTGCAAAAATAATTGAAATTTTTGCCATTGAAAGCAATATTTCCAGAATCTCAAAACTTCTCACCATCTCCACTGATACTGCCCTGATCCAGGCCACCATCATGTCTTGTTTGAATGATTTTAATAGCCTCAACTGACCTCTTTGCTTCTGTCCGTATTCCAACCTCCATCTCATCCCCTTTCAGTCTAATCTAACCCCAGCCGCCAGAATGATCTTGTGAAAATAACATCCTTTCTCTGCTCAAAAACCTCCCATACTTTCTGTCTCACTCAGAGGAAAAATCAAAGTCTTTATGGTAGCCCTCAAGGTCCTACAGGATCAGCTCTTCACCTCACCTCCTGATCGCATCTCTGATCATGCCCTTCTTCTTTCACTTTGTTCCAGTCACATGGACCTTTGTGCTATTCCTCTATTATGCCAAATGTGCTCCTGCCCCAGGGCATTTGCCCTTGCTACTTCTTCTGCAAAGATGATCCTCACCTATATGTCCACGTGGCTCATTTCTTCATCTCCTTCAGGTCTTTGCTCAAATGCAATCTCATCAGATAAGCCTCTCCCAAGCACCCTATAGAAAATAACACACACCACATTCCCAGGAATTACCAATCCTCTATTCTGCCGATTTTTCTTCATAACACTTACCACCACAGATATATATTTGTGTGGTCTTACCTGCCTCCTCCTGCTAGGCATAAAGTTTATGAAAGCAGCAGCTTGGGCCATGCCCAGCCACAATTGTATCTTCGGTGTCTGGCATGAAGTAGGTACTCAGTATTTGATAAATGAATAAAGGCATGAAGGAATGAGCTCATTAAACCCACTAACCAGCTCTGTGAAGGAGATATCAGGAGTATGATCCCCTTTCTTAGATGCAGTGGTGGAAGCTCTAAGTGGGGAGAGGCTTGTGGAAGCTGCTGTCTTATTCAACACAATATTTGGCTGCAGGACTGTAGAGAACAGCTCCTTTGGACTGGCTGAAATAAACAGCAAGATTTTACAGGGAGGTACTGCATTCCTTATAGAGCTTCCAGAAGGACTGGAAACAGGAAATGAAAGGCTGTCAAGAACTGCAGTGCAGGGATGTCACTAGGGTGTGTGGGTCCCAAGGTAAATGCTTACTGTGGATCTCCTGTCTCTGTAAACAATGTGCATCAGCCTAAAGCAGCATGTTGGCACCATTCTGTGGACCAATTGCACCCAGTGCCATTAAGGAAGTACCACACTGGCTAGCAGAGACTATCAGCTTACTAGGCCACAGTACCCAGAACAACTTTAATCTTTGGAGCATCTGGTTGACCCAGTACATAGAGAAAAGGGTCAGAGAGAATCATGTGGGGTAGAGCAGAGACTGGAGTTCACACACTTGGTCTGAGTTTGGGGTACCCTGCCTGGATGGCACTGACAGACCCAGCAGGTTTCAGGCTCTAGAGACAGGACTTAGAAAGTTTCCAGAAAGCGAAGAAGTATCTCCAAAGTGTTAATTCTGCTGATATGTGGGGTCTGGGAAGGGGACTTGCCATCCCAGGCATGCTATCCCATGCTATTCCATGCTAAGGGAAACCTCTCTGTTTGTCTAGCAATAACTCTGTCACATGTTCCCTGGGCCCCAACTCTGTTCCTTATTTTATTCTTCTCTCTCTCAACCTGTCTGAAAACTGGTTTGTCTGAGGAAGGCACTCTTTTTTTCTCCCTAGTTCCCCTGCTTATACCATTGCCAACAGACAGCACAGACCGACCAGCACCTCTCAATCCTAATTCCAAATTTCTGGGAAAGGTGTTTTGATTGGCCCACAGACTAATAAGCACCTCTCAATCTTAATCCCAAATTTCTGAGAAAGATGGTTTGATTGGCCATCAGGCGTAAGTGCCTGGCCCAGTCACCAGTGGCAGGGGGAGGGCTATGGTGCAGGATAATAGCATAACACAAATGCAGAGGAGGGGATGATGCGTAAGGGGAAATGCCCTCAAAGTAGTCACTGTAGCTCCAGCTTATTGACGGGGAGGGGAAAGCAAGGATTAATCCTGGATGTTCCAACATTCAAAGTCTATATCTAGAACAACAATAGTGCACCTGAACACCACCCTTCTTAGATCCAATTGAGGAGCTGACAGGGCCACAGAATTCTGGTGACAGCTGCAAGATTTTAAGAAGGGTGAACTACACACTGGATTGCAAATCTTCTCCGTTTATTTCTGCAAGTTGAAATGTGGGGGCCAAAGAAAGTTGAGAGCATTCTGCCTGGAGACATGCTGACATGAACAGCAGGCTACCCTCTGAATACCTGGATGCTGAGTGCATGCACACACACATTCATAAAAATTGGCACATTACACTGGGGTGAAAGCAGGTTAATTGGGTTGCTTGATCCCCTGGGCCTACTCAAGGCACTTATTGCAGACTCTAACTGAGAAGGGCTTTGAACTGCTTAGAACTGAATATGCAGATGCTAGCATTAGCCAAAACTTCCAGCTCAGCAATTTTATCTCCATCTCTATAGGCCACCTGATGCTCAGTTGGGATGTGCTGAGGCAGTGCTAGGAGAAAACAAACAAACAAAAACTGTGCTCAGTGATTATTTAGGACCATGAACAGCAACATGTGTTTCCACCTCTCGCAGAAACTTAGGTTAGGCTATATCCAGGTTGTCAGGGGGCATATTCAAGCAGAACTTGTGTGGCCACCTACCACAGTTCATGCACTTGGATTCCTATTTATTCATGTATTACATCCATTTGTTCATATATTCATTCTTTCTATCACACATCTACAGAGAGGGAGAGGGAAGGCTAGAGAACCTAGTCATCTGATGACTTCTGATGAGATCTACCTTTGTCCACCTGTCAACTCCTTTTACCTGGGTTAATATAATAAAATGTTCATTTATTGCAACCAAATAACTTGTTGTAAAGACAGCATTATTGGATGCTAGGGTGAGAGCGCCCACCTCATCCAAAAAAACGACCAGTCTTATCTCTACCCCACAGAGCTTTGGGTACAGCAGGTTCTATGATCCAAACATTGATATCATGGGTGAAGGACAGAGCTTGGGACTGGCCCTCATGAGACAAGTGTTCTAGTCACAGCCAGAAATGAGCTCACTCTGTTTGCCCACGTGGGTAGAGGCAGTCCCCATCACTTTGGGAAAGCAGATGTCAAGCAGCAGCAATAAATTAAACCCCAGTGGTGGTTGCTTTACTGAAGCACTCAATTTAATGAGTCTTTCTTTGACACACAAAATTCTACTTACTACTTCAGCAAATGTGACCTGTTTGGTGTGAATAATTCAGTGTTTTGCAGGAAGCCTGACTTCCACTGAGAATGCAGCACTGTCAAAGATTGTTAACTAATCCTATGGAGCAGAACTGAGCTCTGGTCCACTCTGAGTCAGAAATCACTTGGGAAAACAGTCTAAAAAGAGAATAAAAATGAAAAATACTTCCACCAACTAACAACAGAAACCACCCTCCCCCAAACTCTCCCAACACATACACATCAGTGTGCAGCTCTTCTCTCCTTAAAGCTTCAAACCACGCCTGGGGAGGTTTTGATCCAGAAGAAACTTCTGAAGATGCATTTCCATGCTAAATAAAGAATTTTAAATGGAAAAGTTCAGCTCTGGATGAATATGCTGGCTGTCTCTGTCCAGAGAAAGTGAGGGGTCTGGGAAAATGAGAAAGACCTGACCACTCACATTTCAAAGAAGGGGTTCTTTTCTTTTTGTTTCATCTGTCTAATTTTGGGTAAGTCACTTCCCTTCTCTGGGCTCATTTTTTTTTGAGACAGAATCTCACTGTGTTGCCCACGCAGGATGGAGTGCAATGGCATGATCTCGGCTCACTGAAACCACTGCCTCCTGGGTTCAAGTGATTCTCCTGCCTCAGCCACCAGAGTAGCTGGGATTACAGGTGTGTGCTACTACACCTGGCTAATTTTTGTATTTTTAGTACAGACAGGGTTTCACCATGTTGGCCAGGCTGGTCTTGAACTCCTGACCTCACATCCACCACCTCAGCCTCCCAAAGTGCTGGGATTACAGATATGAGGCACTGCGCTCAGCCCTCTGGGCTCATTTTTAAAACTAGAGCCTTGGATTAGAGATCATGGATTCTTAACCCAGAACTGGTTAAGGGCTGGTCCATGTGTGGTCAATGAAATCTCTGCAATATTGGGCAAAATTATGTTCATACGTGCACTTGGGGAAGGAAAGAGGCCATGTAGCTTCTGTCAGATTCTCAGTAGTGTCCCTGGGCTCCAGAACTGCAAGACTCCTGGGCTAAGATGGTTGCTCAGTCTCAGTTTGGCCCCAAATCGGGATGTGATCGTGATGTCTTCTGTGAATCTGAGCAGTTGTGTTCTGCACTTGGACTCCTTATGATGGGTTCTGAGGGACCCTGTGAGAACTTCCACCTTTCAAGCTTGAGAACAAAATTAGGGAGACCAACTGCTGGATGCAGCAAGCATGTGGCTTTTATCAGGAGAGAACATATTCATTCATTTGTTTAGTCATTTATTCATTCCTTAAATTTTCATTTATGTATGCCAGCTGCTACCCACTGCCCACCTGGAACTCACAGTCTAAGACACAGGCAATGGAAAAACAATCATAAATGACTGTGATCACAAAGCATGGCAAGGGCTCTGAAGGGTCACTAAGCATTGTAGTGAGAGATTGTAAGAGGGACCTCTTTCTCCTTCACTGCCACATCCCATACATCCAATGAGTGAGTGACACATTGGTCTGCCTCTTCAATCACCATGGCCAATACCCTATTTCAAGTCCCCATCACCTTGCACCTGAATGTTACCAGAAAGGGGTCCCAATCCAGACCCCAAAAGAGGGTTCTTGGATCTCATGCAAGAGAGAATTCGAGGTGAATCCATAAAGTGAAAACAAGTTTATTACAAAAGTAAAGGAAAAAGAATGGCTACTCCATAGGCAGAGCAACCCAAGGACTACTGGTTGCCCATTTTTATGGTTATTTCTTGATGATATGCTAAACAAGGGATGGATTACTCATGCCTCCCCTTTTTAGACCATGCCTGACATTGCCATGGCATTTGTAAACTCTCATGGCGCCAGTGGGAGTGTAGCACTGAGGAAGACCAGAGATCATTCTCATTACTATCTTGGTTTTGGTGGATTTTGGCAGCCTTCTTTACTGCAACCGGTTTTATCAGCAAGGTCTTCATGACCTGTACCTTGTGCTGATCTCCTATGTCATTGTGTGACTAAGAATGTCTTAATCTCCTGGGAATGCAGCCCAGCAGATCTGTCTTATTTTACCCAGTCCCTATTCAAGATGGAGTTGCTCTGGTTCAAATGCCTCTGACACCTGCAGCTCTCTTCTTGGTTGCATTCTTGCCCATTGACTGAAATGGGGACATCCTGCAAGGGAGAGTGGGAGTGAGTAGGATCCAATCACGTGCTATGTGTAAGAATACAAAGTCAAACCAGCACAGTCCCTGCCCTGGAAGAACCCTCAGAAGCTCAGGAAAGGGAGTGAGAAGAGGGATGCTGAAGTGGTGCTCTGGCTACTCAAAGCAGAGGTGGGGTGGGGGTGCAGGGAAAGTACCTCCTCAAGATGAGAACTTTGAAGGACAATGTTCACTTGGATATGTAATTTACGGTACTGCAAAAAAAAAATCATACATTTGGCATCATGCTTGGCATTGCACAGAACAAAACATAATACAGCCAGTGCCTACACACTTATAGCTGATGCTGTTGATTCTCAGCCCACAACAGCATCCAAAACAGACTAAATAAAGCAAGCAAGCAACTCCAAACCCACAAACCAGGCAAATTAGGGGGTGATTACATCCATTTGTGTTTCAGAAGCGCTCCTTGATTTACAAAGGACTGTCTTTAAATAGCATCCCTGGAGTGTTTACAGATCTGTAACTGCTTGCTTGAAGGGCTGCAGGTAGAGAGGAAAACCAAAAACACAAGTTTTAGAATCCCTTGCCAGTTGAAGCCATCCTGAGGAGTGTATAACCTGATTCAAACCTATAAACACAGAGGGATCTATCCATGCTGTAAAGAGAAGCAAACCTGCAACCATCAACTCTGGGGAGCAGGCTGGGGTCTGAGTTCTTATCTGAGAAAATGCACATGAAAGATTTGTATGCACATGGCACATAGTAAGTGCACAGTAAACGTCAGTTGTCATCATTATTCCCTATGTTCCAACACCAGCTGGCTGTCCTGCAATTCAATTCAATTCTGTCACTAACTACCTAGAGTTAGCACAGGTCCCATAGGTTAAGATACTCAGTCTCACAAGACTATCCTCACTTCAGGCAGTAACAGGAAATCCCAGGTGTTCCCAGGCTGTCTACACTTCTGCTCAGCCAGCCATCAATTTAGGGGCTCTTATGACCCCCTTTCAGTTTCAGTAATTCACAAGAATAACTCACAGAACTCACTAAAGGCATTATATTTAACAATAGCAGTTTTATTAAAGAAGGCAACTCAGAAATACCCACATGGAAGAGATGTATGGGTCAAGATCTGGGAGTCAATGCAGGCGGAAGGAGCACAGAGATCCCATACCATCTCCCATGGAACCAGGGTGTGGCACTCTTCCGGCACATCAATGTGTTCATCCGCCTAGAAGTGCCCCCAAGCCTTGCTGTCCAAGACTTGTTATGGAGGTTTCATTATGTAGGCATGATTGAGTAAATCATTAACTATGTGATTGAAGTAAATTCCCATCCCATCCCCTCTCTCCTCCCCAGAGGTGGGGTGTGGGGCTGAAAAGTTCAGTCCTCTAATTATGTGCTCGGTTCATCCAGCAACCAGCCCCTATCCTGAAGCTACCTAGATCCCCACCTCTCCCATAAGTTGTCTCATTAGCCTAAATTCTGGTATGGTCAAAAGGTGCTCATTATGAATAGCAAAAGATACTTCTATCACTCAGGAAATTCCAGGGTATTTTGAAACACTGTGCCAGGAACTGCGAATAAAGCAGATATATATTATTACTATATTACATTCCCTTAGCCATGCTATATCCTGCAAAATAAGGCTGAAGGAAGGTCTTAAGAGGTCAAACAGTTCACCCCTCTGCCTCTAGGTGAGCCTGTATTTTAATTATTGAAGACAGTTGATTATCATTTTTACACACACACAATCTAACAGAATCTTGCAGGCCAGAAAGCTTCCCAGTCAGTTCACTGTGGCCATACATTTCCAGATTTCCAGGGAAGCCTCACAGCCGAAAGCTTTCCATTGGGACTGGCCATCTCCTTTCTCCATATCGTCCTATATACTTTTATTAAACCTCTCAATTTTCCTCCATATTCAGAAAGAGGACTGGCCACCAAAGTGTTAACTCTGGCCTGATCCAAGACAGGAGGAAAGGCAGGTCCCAAGTTCCACCACATTAGGATGCACTTCCTCATTGTACATGATTTTGGCTGCTCCTAAAATACTTCACACACATAAAGGTCTGTATCTGGAAGAATTTTCAGTTTTATTACTTTTGCTGAAGGTGTCTTCCCATGCTTAAAAATGCACTTCATGCTCTTTCCCTGCAATTACTCTGAAGTTACACAGTCAGTAGTGCATATCATCACAGGTACTATGACCCACAGTCTCCTCCTGACATTCTCCGAGGGCTTACTCATTAGGACCTCACAAAGATGTCACTGTCCTCTCTCATTGGGCATGTTTCTTCATGAAGAATCTTCTCATGTTGACTTCATTCCCTCAATCCATCAATTATTATTATTATTTTTTGAGACAAGGTCTTGCTGTTACCCAGGATGGAGTGCAGTGGTGCAATTGTGGCAGGCCAGGTCTCACTAACGCAGGTCTCCAAAACAGCTGTTTTAGCGCTGACTGAGTGGAGAAGTTAAACATTAAAAGCTGAAAGAGCCAGTGTCCTTATATAAAGGCTGGAATGTAACAAAAGCCCACCAAGAGTTTTGCCCAGGCCTTTCCTGGGCCTTGAAGCCTACAAGACAAGGAAGGAATTCTTAACAGGACCCGTTTAGGATTAAACAAGTTTTATTGGGTGTCTGAAGAAACTCGCTAGGCCTCCATAAACAAGTTTATTGGGGGTCTGAAGGAACTCCCCAAACCTCCATGATTTAGCAGGAGACAAGATAAGGGTAATCATTCCAGCACCTGGACCCATTTAGATTAAGTAAATTTACTGAGGCTCCTAAGGAAGGTCTTTAGGACTTAGATCTTAGTTATAGATTAAAAGAAGTTAATCACTTATGTCTTTAGGTAAATGCACACTTACACGTAGACATATAGCTCAGAAGGTATATAAGCTCTGAAAAACTTTGTAACTTTGAGTTGGTCTAGTGATACTTTTCAGGCCTTCTCCCTGTAGCCAGTTACAGAAATAAAACTCTCTTCCTCCTCAGTTCATCTGCATCTTGCTATTGGGCTATGAGAAATATCAGCCTGACCCTCAGTTTGGTCCAGGAGCACAATCACAGCTCACTGCAGCCTCAAACTCCTAGGCTCAAGCAATCCTCCCACCTCAGTCTCCTGAATAGCTAGGTGTGAGCCACCACACCTGGCTTTTTTGTTTGTTTTGTTTTGTTTTGTTTTTGTAGAGATGAGGTCTCACTATGTTGCCTAGGCTGGTCTCAAACTCCTGGGCTCAAGTCATCCTCCTGCCTCAGCCTCCCAAAGTGCTGGGGCAATCCATCAATTCTTTATTCATTCATTTCTGCCTTTCTCTGGATTGCTCTCTCCACATTGTCTAACTGGTAAACTTTTCAGCATTCACAATCCAGCTTAGATGTAACCCCCTCTGGGAAGCCTTCCCCGGTTGCCTTCAAGACATTTATGTAATGTAGACATTCATCTGTGCACCAGAATATATAATGTAGATATTGATCTGTGCACCTATCATAATCACTTATAATGTTATTTTCTGCATCATGTAATGGTCTTTAAAAATTTCCATATCTTTTTCCATTACAGACAATTTTCATTTTTCAACTGGGCCAGTGGTGCCTTTCCATCAATGACATAATGCATTATCACTCAAAGATAATCCTGTTTGTAACATTTGTTTCCAGCATTATATTCATTTCTCATAATTGAATTGCTGCAATTAAATATTAAGCCTTAGTATTTATCCTATATTTATAAAAATGGAATTGTCTTGCTCATGCAGTTCCATAGCCTGCTTTTTTTAACTTACAATGTCATGAGCATTCTTCCATGCCTTTAAGCATTCTTTTACGGCATCCACTTTATTGCCTGCCTAGAATCCCAACATCTGGATGTATCTTCACTTATTTGACAAATTCCCTGCTGCTGGAGGTTTCCAGTTTTTTAGCACTGAAAAAAATGTCCTTGTAGCGAATCTTTCCTGTATTTATTACTTTTTCTTTAGAATAAATTCCTAAAAGTGGGCTTCTCCAAAGTGTATACTTAAGGCTTCCTCTATATTGGTAACTTGCCTTTTCTAGAAAGATTGTACCAGCCTGCATACATGTAAGAGTGTTCCTTCCTCACTCCTGTTCACCACATTCTTAAAACCAGGAGGCAGAAACTGAACAGGTGACAATCTAATGTTCAACACATAAATCTCCTTTGGGCAGGCTTTGTAGGTCTTATGATTAATGCTCAATAGCCACAGTTGACTCTATTTTATTTCTTTTATTTTATTGAATATATACGCAAATAAACTCAAAGAGATTTTTAAGTAGATTGCATGCATGTTTCCCATGGTTTTAATTCCCTCATTAGTTGCATCTTTTGACTCTCATGGGGGACTTGATTTCTTAATGTGTTCTATAATTTTTAGCTGTGAGCTCATCTGTAGTGGGATTTTTTTCTTTGGGATTCCAGGGACTCAAGATTGGAGAAGCTCATGGTACAGGCTTGATGTTTCCATTTATCTCAGGGGATCTTTTACCAACTTCAGTCTGAGGTGATCAACCCACTTGTATGCCATGAGCCTAAGCCAGTAGGTAGAGTTTTCTAGTGACACTTTCATGGATGGAAAGCCCTTTATGGTTCCTGCTTTGAGCTTTATAGATCCCTTCATGTGGATGCGACTCTGCTCTCCAGGCATTGGTATTATGACTCTCTAGGTTTATAAAGTTCTGATATCTCATGGACCATTTGGCTTATTTAGTTTTCTCTTCCTTTATGACACCTGGGCTTCACTTTTCTTTTTATTTTTGATCCAAGCTATGTATTTGAAGCTTTTGATGCTACATTTTATCCAGTATTCCTATGTGTTCAGAGTATGAAAGGGCTCCTCATGTCAGCTTAGCTACTATATTGGCTGGAAGTCTCTGAGCTCTTCCTATACCCTTAGGGGTGATTCAACACTCTGATGATGGCCAGAGGCAGAAGAGCAGTTGAAACAGCAACCACCGCAATTGCTAACAATTCAACACAGGTAGGACACTTGCGACTACATGAATTAATGTACACGTGGTTTACTTGCAAGAGTCACAGCCTTGTTATTGGGGGAAGAAAAGAAGAATGCCCCATGTCAAGAATTCATGCCTGAGCTCCTGGTTCAGTGTATACCTTTAGAACCACAACCCTAGAGTCAAAAACAACATTTAATATAACTACTCATTGCTGAGCACCAGGCACTGCTTAAGCACATTGCATAGATTAACCCATTTATTCATCACTCAAAATCTGCGAGATAACAATTGTTATTCCCATTTCACAACTGAAGAGACTAGTTCAGAGAGGTTGAGCAATGTGCCTGAGGTCACAAATGAAATAGCAGAGAAGGGGTTTGAACTCAGAAAGTCCAAGTTCAGATCTCAGGGTCCTGACCACTGTGACACTTGGTATGATTTTTTCCTTGTCTTTTGTAAAACATCCTTCCAAAATCCACTCTGCAACCTCCTTTCTTTTGAGATGTCCTTAGTGCTCAGTCTCTGCTTCTTTATCATTAGACCCTTTCATCTAATTCTACTGACCCAATACATTCTGTTGCTACCAACAAGAGAAAACTTAAACAATCACCTCTCTTCTTCTTTCCTCCTTTCTCTCTGACTCTCCCTCTCTCTCTTGCACAGAACTACTTATGAGGTATACGTACCATGCATTCATTTTATTCCTGCACTTTCTTCTTTGTATTGTGTTAATTCTCCTTCCTGAGCAGTATCACCATCACCTCTCTGCAGCAGCTGGGTGAACCTCAAAAGGCTAAATTATCAAGCAGAATTTCCAGGTGTATTAGTTCTTTGCCACTTTTGCCACACAGTCTATATGAAATAGAGACACCAGCTTCTCCTCCATGTCTATATAGCACAATCAAAAGAGGAGGCTTTAAAAAAATATGAATTCATTGGTCCCATCCCCAGAGACTTTGGTTTCATTGGTCTGGCATGTGGCCTGGACATTAGGAATTTGAAAAGCTCCCCAGGTAATTCTAATGTGCAGCCAGGGCTGAGAAACGGTAAAAAGAAATTAGTTACACCCAGGATTCTGTCCTGATTGCCTTCTAGTTGGATTTTGGCAGACATCCCACACTTTTTTTCCCCTTATAACCTTAGAACTTGAGCATGCATAGAAATGTCTGGAGGGCTTGTTAAAACACAGATTCCTGGGCCCCATTCCTGGAGTTTCTGATTTATTAGGTCTGGAATGGTGCCTGAGAGCTTGCATTTCTAACCAGTTCCAGGTGATGCTGATGCTACTGATTCAGGAACTATCCTTTGGAGACCATTTTCTTAGAACTATTCTTGCTCTTTCAATGCCCCATCTAGGCACTATTCACTGCCATCATTCAGAACGCCATGTCTCCTGTTCCTGTTTTCCTGACTTATTTTTCAAGGTCATGTTCAAGTCCTTCCTCCTTCAGGTCTTCCAGGACTAGTCTAGCTGAGTGGCATCTCTTCCCCTCTCTGCACTACTGAGGCTTCTTCTCTTCTCTACCACTAATTGTGGTTGTTGACTAAAGGTAATAGATTTTAGAGCTAGCAAGTTTCTCAGAGTCCCAGCAATTCAAGACTTTGCCTTTAAACTGAAGGATTCTTTTTCTTACAAATGAGATCTTATTGCAAGTGGCAATATTTAAAATACATGGATGGGGTGAGGCTAGGAGACTAGGGACATCACTATTTGTTTCTCTTTCTGTCTGTGGGATCCTGAGGTGCTTTGAAAGGTCACTTGGCTCCTGAGCATATAATTTGGAAACCACCCATAGCCTGAGTCTTCACTTTACAGATGAGAAAACTGAGACTTAGAGAAGGCAAGTAATTTCCCCATGCATCCATGTGATATTTTTGATCACTGACTCTGTGCCAAGCCCCTTCCAGGCCCTCGGGGGATGGTGAACAGGATGGGTAAGCCTCTACCCTCATGAGCTTATATTCTAGCTGGGGAGACAGACAATGTATAAGTAAACACATAGATAAAATTATCACAGATTGTGATAATTGCTTAGAGGGAACCCAACATTTGCTAGAGTCACATGAGTTCAAGGAGGGTTTTTATGAAACAATCTTCATTCCGAGTCTTGAAGGATGAGAAGAAACCAGCTAGGTGAAGAGCTGAGTAGGGTGGAGGAGGCTTCTCCTAAGCCTTGCTTGTAGGCCACAGTGAAAATTCTGGGTTTTATTCTCAGTAGGATGGAAAGCCAGTGAAAGTTTTTAAACAGAAAATGACAAGAGCTGACTTTGTTCCTCCTAATATTTGTCTCCTTGAAGACTTGGATGGATATTTATCTTTGCATTTTTTTCACTGCACCCCATGCAGAGTAAGTACTGAAAATGTGTCTTGATCACTGATTGCTCCCTTGAAGTCAACAAATATTTATAAGATGCAGTTTCTCATCTTCTAGACAAGTGTTTTTTAATGTATTTTGGGTTTAAAACCCCTTGAAGTGTCTGTTCAGAGCTGTGGACCATTCCTTAGAAAATATTCCCATGTACACGTGCACATTATGTTTTGCATAAATAATTGATGAATGCCCTGAAGGCCAGGTTGGGACTTTGTACCCTGAGATACCTTGCTGTAGAATCTGCTGTCTTGATACTTTTCTTCTGAAGATCCCTGGTTTGGATGGAGATCATTACTATCTTAGATTTAGAGTCCAATTATCTTAATATTTTTAAGTCCTGCCTGTAAAATGGGCTAATGAATGTATATGTCACAGGGGGAATTTAAGAATTAAATATGATAATGTGGAAAGGTATCCAATACCTAGGTATACAATAGATATTAATTACTTCCCCTCACTTTTTGGAGAGAAAGAAAGCATTTCCTTGTGAGGCAGAATCATGCAATTGTTAAGAACTTAACTGTGGTAATGAATAGATGAGAATTGAATCCTAGTTCTGTTTCTTACTCAATTTTCTCATCTGTAGAATGGGAACACAGATGTAAAGACACTTAGGATAGTGCTTGGCACCTGCAAGAATTTTTGATAATTAATTTCTGATAATTTTGATATGAATGGTGATATTAACATTGTTCATTCTATGTCACTCTATGTCTGCTTGGGTAAGGAATAGGAAGACTTCTAAGATGAATTGAAAACACAGACCTGATTCTAAGGAGGTTGGATTTTGGCAGTTTGGCTAGCCTGTGGAAAATGCTTCCAGAGTGTTTCCCTGTGGGAACAACCTCAGCTAAAGATGGGCTGATGTTCGTGAAATCTGCATCCCTTGCACGGCTCTGCCAGCTTTCTGAACCCAAGCAAATCAGGGTGGAGAATAAAATTCCTCAGGTATCAGAAATGGAACTGCTTTTCCCTGGGAACACTTGGTAATGTGGAAAAGATGCAACACCAAGAGAGGGCATAAAACCAACGAAATGAGGCCAATGCATATGCAAGAGCCTGCTTCCTCCCCAATTTAATTCCATTTTGTTAAGTAATGATGGAATAAAAATTCAGGGTGGTGGAAGATGAGATTTGCAGCCCTATTTGATCAAATGCCTATCGCTGTTGCTTCAAGCCAAATGGGTCGCTTCATAAACAGATAAATAAATCAGACATCAATGGGAAATGAAAAGTCATGGCCGAGAATGAAATGAGATAGAAATCATTCCCCGCTATGATGTTTGTTTGGGGCATCTCTGATGGGGAAGTCATACCAAGGCTGCAGTGGGAATCCCAAAGTGCCCAATGGAGGATTATGATGGAGTGGGGATTCAATCTGATAAGCAAACCCTTATTAGGGAGCCCCACTTACCTAAGCCAAGCTTGTCCCAGGGAATTGCGAAAGGCCAGCAATTGATCTTCCACTATTAGGGCTCCATTTGTGAAATTAACTAGGCGGTGTGGGTAATAATTTATGGGGAATCATTAACCTAATGACATTGGTTCTCTATGGTTCTCTATAAACTGCTTAGCCTGTCTCAGGGAAAATGGATTTCATAAATCTAGGTGGAAAATTCCAAGTGACTCATGGAAGGCTTATCAGCAGGGTGGGGACGGGTCACCAGACAGTGGAACTCTGCACTTTTGGCTTGGTTGAAGGGCCTTGAAGATGGCTCCTTCACTTTCTTTTCTCTGCTAGCCCAGGTAGACACTTAAATTAAGACAGGAAGTGTCCAGGGTTGAAAAGCACATGATGGAAAAAGGTGTGTTGATTTTCCTTGTCTTGAGTTTTAAATCCTGCAAGAGACCTGCTCTGGGGATTTTGGCAAAGGGGAGAAAGTGACATCCTCAGTGCAGGAAGTTTCTGAGCTGCAGAAATCATATCTTTCCTCATCTGGAAAAGAATCAACCTTAAAGCTTTAAACAAGTCAGCTTCTGTATCTGCCATATGCCAGGTGGGGAGTTCTACCACCTTGGATGGGGTTGATGGGGAAGCTTTGAGAAGGTGGCTTAAGGCACTAAATGATGAGGTGGAACCAGCATGCCAGGGTGGGAGGGAGGGGCGCTTAGGGATGGATAGCAAGGAAAACTCAAAGTCCCTGAGGTCAGAGCAAGTTTTGAGATCAGAGAATTTATTACCATAATAAGGTAATATTTATCCCCATTTGCAAGATGGGAAAAGTGAGGCCCAAGGAGATTAGGTAGATAAACCTCATCCTACACAAAAGATGGGCAAACTGGGATTTTGCCCACAACCACTGGCTAGTTGTCAGCAAACTAGGGCTCCTGGGTCAAGGCAGGCCTTCTTCTGTTTTTGTAATAAAGTTTCATCAGAACACAACCATATTGTTAAAACAATTTACATATTTTTTACAGCTCCTTCATTGCTACAGGCAGAGTGGAGTTGACATAACTAGCCTGACAAGCCTAAAATATGTTCTTTCTAGCCTTTTACAGATCAAGTTTGTCCACCCCTTCACTAGACAATGATGCCTTTGCCTTTTGTGGAAGCAAGTGGCAATCCTATGGTCCCTGGGAATATGTATCATCCAGTTCATTGTGTGTATCCCAGAAGGAAAAGGAAGAAGAGGACAAGACGGAGAAGAAAACGAACACATTTTTCAGAAGGGAGAAAACAGAGTTTTTTGAGAGAAGAAACATCCTTTACAAGTGGGCAGAAGATACTGATATCCAGAAAGAAGCATTTGATTCTTAGGCCCCTGGGGTTACCTGTGATGCAAACAATATAGGGATGGCCACTTTAAAGCATACCAGATGAGAAGCAGCACTTGGGTTGAGAACACCAGCGGGTGTCTCTGTCAGCAGCAGCTAGGCCTGTGTGTCTCATTAGCATGAGGGACACATATGGAATCTTGGCATTTCCCCAAATACTGTCAGGGGTTGGTCCACATGACAGAACCAGACCAGGATGATAGGGAAGCTGTGATGGTTTTCTCCAAATGCATGGATTCAGAACTGAGTGGAAGGTATCTTCCCCATAGTGAAGCCTTGCTTAAAGAGGATTCTCCTTCCCGCCTTCTGCTGGCATTACAACATTGCATAGGGAAGCAGAACTCCTAGCATTAGGATTAAACACTCCTGGGTTTGAATCCTTGATCTAACTGCCATGTTAAATCATCTAACTGCCATGTTAAATCATCTAACTGATTTGAGCAAGCAACTTACCTCCTCCGAGTCTGTTCCTTCATTTGAATGTGCAGATAATAATAGCACTTGCCTCACTGGGTGTTGTTAAGGTTAAGTAAGAGAAATAAAAAACATGTGGCAGTTGGTCATTTAAATTCTTGTTCTTGGTGGCAAAGGCTGCTAATATCGTCTTGTTCTCCATGCTCCATTATGCTTGTCTTCTTAGTTAGGGTGGGGAGTTTAGGGTTAGGGTTAAGAATAGGGCTGTAGCCTCGTCTTCTGTAATAAGAGAATCTCTGATTTTGAAACTGCTAATAAAGACTACATTTCCCAGTCTCCTTGGAGTTGGATGTGGCTGTATAAGTAAGTTATGGCCAATGAAGGACGGGGACAAAAAAATTTGAGGTCATTTCTATCTCTATGCACCCCTGAATACCTAGAGCTTTGAGGTCCTTCCACCATGGACAAATACTGCCATCATCTGTTTGCCGATTTGCAAGTCAATCTAAACTACGCTGTGTTTATTCCATTTTAAGTAGTAAATGCTCTTGTCAGGATTCATATATATAATATAGATAAACATTTTAAAGATAATGTTATAAAAATAACATAATGCTACATATCATCAAAACCTTACAAGTTTATATTCTTCTGTTCTGTTAAATATGAGATGATGTATTACCAAAAAGAAGAACCATTTGTATGTAATACTTCCAGGATGCCTCTTCCTTTTCTTCTTTCCTGGAGCTGAAAGGTAAGCATGATGGCTGGAGCTGGAGCACCCATTTTGAGCCATAAGGAGGAAGCCTCATGTTGAGGTGTCAGAGTAACATGCTAAAAGGAGCCTGAGTCCCTGAACTTCTTAACTCCAGTTTTTGATTCCATGAGAGAGAAATAAACTAGTGTCTTGTTTAAGTGATCTCTAAATTTTGCATTTTCTCCTAGAGCAGAGTTAATCCTGGTATACTAGTTGTGTTGTGTGGGCATGAGTAAATTTTCTTAAGTTCTCTGAGCCTCAGTAACCTTATCAACAAAATTGGTATAAAAAGCCCTAAGCCCTCAGAAGTGTTATGAAGATTCAAGGACACAATGTGGTGGTCTTCTGCTGCCTCAGTAACATTTTATAATGCTCTTGAAATACAGATCTTCAGACCCCACATCTAATACCAGGTCTTGTGATGGGGCCAAAGAATGTTCATTTTTGTCAAGTTCCCCAGGTGACGTGACACCAAACCATGTTCAGGAAGCTTGGAGTTGAGAGATTCATCCTTTCTTCCTTGCTTTCAAAGTTGGAGTGAACATTAAGAGATGCAGCCTGCACATGTCCCATAAGGAGCTCAGCCTCTCTAAGGGGGCCTTACAATATCTCCTGCCTGCTCCAAAATACCCTGCAACAAACATCCCTCAGCCCTTGCTTTCCTTCTCCTTACTGCACGTGTGCCCCCAGCAACCACCAACTGCTTCATCCCATCTGAACGACTTACTCTGAAATTCTGTTTAAAATGCAGCAGCATCAGTGGATTATGGCTTGCTGGTTTACATGCTTGTGATGAATCTTTTAATCTAATTAAGGAAGGCAAGATTTGCCCTGGATGCTTTCAACTGCACAGAGCTCTGGTTTTTAAGCATAGTATACTGGCTGAAAGCACTTTTTTTTAGGGCCAGGAAAACCTGAGCCCTAATGTTTGCTGTGTAGCCCTGAGCAAATCACTTAACCTCTCTAAAGAGTCAGTTTCCTCCTCTAGGAGCTAGGCTTTGGGCCAAGCGCTATGTATACATAGAAAAATCCTCCAACAACCTGATGAGGTAGGCATCTTCATTATCCCCATTTTGCAGATGAGGAAACGGAGGCTCAGAGACGTTAACTACATTGCTCAGCTCACATAGCAAGTAAGTGGTATAAATTTAATAGAAGAATAATATCTGACGGGTGGTCTATTCTAAGGACAAACTAGTTGAGATCCTCTAGAAAGTTTAGCATGGCTGTTCCCCAGGGAGTACACCACTTGCTGTTGTAACAATAGCTGCTGTTACTGTCATTATTACATGGTTGCCCTCAATGGAAGAGGCAGGGGATCCCAGGAGCATGAGGCCAGGCCATGGAAAGCAGCATTCCTGTTGCAGGTGGAGGAGCCCAGGAAGCAGAACAAGACCAACTGGTGCATTCTTTAGGCCCACAGACCTGTCTGATCTGGATATGGGCTGATGTTCCAGGGGATGGACATCTCGTTAAACATGGTCTCTTGGTTCTGAAAGTCTTGGTGGTGAAGACCCTGGTTTTTTGGTGATTGCCTCAGTTACCTTCATTCTAGCCACATTGGATTCCCTAAGGTGCCTGAAGCCAGGCATGTGCACTCTCTCCTTCTTGTTGTTTCTCTGTGAGTCAGGATTCTCGGGAGGAGAAGAGAAACACTGGGGTGGCCAGGGGAGGTGAGGGAAACTGAAGGAATAGAGTAAAAATTGCAGAAGACGTAGTTACAGTTTTTTTTAATCTGATATTTGATTAGGAAAATGTTTAAAGTTAAAAGAACATCCCAATGATCAGCTGACCATAAACCTAAAATCTACTGCTAGCATTTTACTGTACTTGCTTTATTATGTTTCTTCATCCATGATGCTTTTCCAAGAAAATTTCAGATGTCTGTAATAAATATTTCAGCATTTAAAGAAAAAAAAAACTTCAGAATCTGTTGTGCCGGTGAAACCTGCCTTGTCAGCCCAGTGTGTGTGGTTCAGATGGACTTGGAACCCCTTTGGTGGAAATGGAGGTGGGAATCAGGGCCCTTGAATTCCAGATCCACCTTCTCATCTGAACAGATCCTCAAGACACTGCGACTCTGGAGTATAGTCTGAAAGTCATTAATGTGGTCCAAGTTACTTATTTTAAGAAAGAGGAAACTGAGGCTTGGTTGGGTATGGGAAGGCTTATCTCAACTCATTTATTAATTCATCAAGGATATGTTAGAAACTGACTCCAGAATTCTTACACAACCCCTTTGATAATTTGATAAATGTGGTGAAACTTTGCCCAGAAAAGTACACATACAGAGGATGGGTGGGAGTCGCAGACCTCTGAATCCATTCATGTTTATGATCTCTGAATCATTAAGGTCCATTTGTGGACACTTCAGCCATGTGGTCTCCACAAGATGCTGGGGGCAGAAGTTGTCCCTCATCTGGAGGCCCCTCAGACTATTAGGCCACCTTGCACAACCTTGCTGAAGACAGTGTGAGAGGAGAGAGGTGGAAAGATGACTGGGAACAGTCGAGAGAAAGAAAGAGAGAGAGAGAGAGAGAACAGAGAGTAGAGAAACACATGGAGAGAGAGAAAGAGAAACCTCCATCACTAGCAGACTCAAGGCTGGCAAAGAGAAGAAAGACTCACTTGGAAAGCAGCTGCCTGTTGGCCCTGCCCTCTGGCAGCCTTCTAAACTGCTCCCATCCTGCCAGCTTTCTGCCAATGCCAAAGCAAATATTCTCAGATAAATGCTTGGAACCTAGAAGGTGGGAAGGGATTGCCATCTCCAGCAGCAGCCCAGCCATCACTGGCTCTCAAAAGCATAATCAATTTCACTACCTTCCTCCTCCTGCTCCTTCATCCACTGTCTCTGAATCTAGAGTTTCCCATGGGAGCAGGCTCAGTGGGAGAGGCACTGGCCCAACACTTGGAGACTATTCTTCATAGGACGGGAGCTGGAAAAGAAGGGGTTTCTAAGCAGCCCTGAGTGGACTCTTGGGGTGAAGGGGTTAGGGTAGAGTGGCCCATGATTCCAGAGAGTGTGACCAGATCCCAAAACCCAGAAGAGCAGTGAGGGCAGGGGCAGAGAACGAGCCTCTGGTCTGAGCTCATCTGCTTAGTCAACCTTCAGAGCACAGGGAGGGTGGTAGAAGGGGTTAGATTCAATAGACAATGAGAAAGCAAGAAAACAAGAAAGCATTATGGTGGTGAGGGAGGTGGCTAAGAACTTGGTCTGTGGAGTCCCTCCCTCCTTCCAACAATCTGTCCATCCGCCCATCATCCACTCACTCATCCATCATTCCATCCATTCTCCCACCCACTTATTCATTCCTTCTCTCATCATTCATCATCAATTCATCCATCCATCCATCCATCCATCATCCATGCATGCAGTCATCCATCCATCCATCCATCATCCACGCATTCATCCATCATCTACTTATCCATCCACTATCTACCCATCAGTCATGCACCCATCCATCCATCCATCCATCCATCCACCCAGAATCTGCTCACTCATCCATCAATTCATCCATTTTCCCATTCACTTATCCATTCTTTCTTCCATCATCCATCATCCACTCATCCATCCATTCATCCATCATCCATGCATGCATCCAATTATCCATCCATCCAACCATCCATCTGTCATTCATTCATCTACCCATCATACACACATCCATCCATCCATCCATCTGCCCATCATCCACTCACTCATCCATTTCCCATCTGCTTACCCATTCTTTCTTTAATTCATCCATCATCTACCCATCCATCTATTATCCATGCATCAATCCATGCATTTATCCATCCATCTATCCATCCATCCATCCATCCATCCATCCATCCATCCATCCATCATCCATTCATTCATCTACCCATCCATTTGTAATGTTTTTTTCTGTTTTGTTTTGTTTTTGTTTTTTTTGAGATGGAGTCTCACTCTGTCACCAGGCTGGAGTGCAGTGGCCTGATCTCGGCTCACTGCAACCTCCACTGCCTGGGTTCAAGCAATTCTTCTGCCTCAGCCTCCTGAGTAGCTGAAACTACAGGCATGCACCACCATGCCCAGCTAATTTTTGTATTTTTAGTAGAGACAGGGTTTCACCATGTTGGCCAGGATGGTCTCGACCTCTTGACCTTGTGATTCACCCACCTCGGCCTCCCAAAGTGCTGGGATTACAGGCGTGAGCCACCGTGCCTGGCCTGTAATTTTTATTTTCATTAAGATAATTCATGAACATAGTTTAAAAATTAAAATAGCATACAAAGGCTTATAATGAAATTCAGAAACTCCTAGCTCCTTTTACTCTTCCTACATCTCTCAAGGAGTGGGGAAAAGCTTTCAATCTAGAGAAGATGGTCAGGAAAGACCTCTCTGAAAAAGGGACATTTCAACACAGATTCGAACAAAGTGATGAAGCAAACCAGACAAATATCTGAGGGAAAGGTGGGCTATGCAGAGGGAACAACAAGGGCAAAGATTCCAAAGGTCTGAGTGAACCTGCAGAAGGGACACAAGGCTGGCGTGGCTGAATCCCAGGGGGTGACAGCAAGGATGGTGGGGCATGAGGAGGGGTGGCAGGGGCCAGAGCACACAGGTTCATGTAAGCCATGAGAAAGACTGGACTTTTCATTGTGATTTGAAACCTAATCCAAGACTAAGTAGGAAAGGAATGCACTTTTATTTGTGTTTCTATTTCTGTCCGATGAGAGTGGACTGGAGTATAAGGCAAAGGAGTGAAAGCCAGTTACCCTGGTAAGAGATAATGATGGCTTGGACTAGCATGGTATAAGTGGACATGGAGAGAAGTGGATAGATTTATAATATGTCTTGGGATTGTTGCTGATAGAATTTAGTGCCTAATTAGATCTAGGATTGAGAGAACCAGAGGAACAAAGATAAATCTCAAACTTTAGCTTGAGCCATTGAGTAGAAGGTGAAGCTGTTACTGAGATGGAAGACTCTTGAATGACTAAGTTCTTAGAGAAATTGTCAGACAGACCTGCGTTCAAGTCTTAGCTCCACCTCTTTCTAGCTGTTTTATCTTGGGTAGGTCACTGCATCTCTCTAAGCCTCAGTTTCCTTACCTGTTAAATGGGTATAGTAAACATACCTACTCCACAGAAGTTTTGGGAAGACCAAATGAAGTTTTGGATGGAAAGTGCTCATCCTAGTGCCTGTCACATAATAGCTAGCTAATACGTAACATCTGTCTTTATTAAAAAATTAGAGGGGCTTGGGGAGATGATAGGGATAGAGATAGATAGACAGATGATAGATAGGTAGATAGATAGATAGATACATACATAGATACATAGATAGATACATAGATACATAGATAGATATAGATGATAGGTAGATAGAGTATATGTTTTGTTTTGCCCTCATGTTCAAAAGCCAGGCAACCCTATCAAATCTACTCATATTACCAGCTTTTAGTGGTTTCTGGTATTTTCTTTAAGTGGTTTCCTTTAGGTTTCCAGCTTTTAGTGGTAACTGGTATTTTTTCTGCTACCCTTACCCTTGAGGAGAGGGTGGGAAGAATGGGTAGACAAACCCTCTCCTTCTGCCTGGATGGCATCTCCTATGATGCTTAGAGAAAACCCAGTGAGTCATGTCCTACCACACATATATTGATGGGAAAATGCTGCCAAGACCAAGCCTTGGGTCTACAGATCTTGCTCCAACCCATCAAAGCAATTTTACATGTTATGTTATTTGATTCTCACGAAGACCTGTGAAGTAGGAATTATCAGCCCCATTTGACAGATAAAATGGAGGCTCTGGGAACTTAAATGGATTTCACAAAGTTAAATTCTTAGAAAATATTGGGACTGAGACCTCTGGGCCTTGGCTTTTATATGGGTTACATATGTAAACTGTGGACCCAGTGATTAATCCTAAGGAAATCATCTTGAATGTGTACAGAGATTTAGTTACAAAGATGTTCACCACAGTGTTGTTTCTAAGACCAATAAGTGGGGGAAAAAACCCTAAATATTTGATCTAATGGTCAAATATCTATTTGACCAATAGAAAATTGGTCAAATAAATAGAGGCAAGGGGAATGAAGGCATGATACTGTTATCTATCTGTCTATCTATCCACCCATTTATCTTGAAAGCAATACAGATCTTTACTAAAGCCTCTCAAGGGACATCAAATGCAACTTTGTAATCCTTAGCAAACCTTTAAAAAATCATCTTTCCCTATTCCTGTTTTCTCACATCTTTGTCTTTTTAGCAGACAGGGTCTTATTTTGCTGCCCAGGCTGGAGTGCAGTGGTGTGATTACGGCTCACTGCAGCCTTGAACTCCTGGGCGCAAGCAATCCTCTTACCCTCAGCTTCCTGAGTAGCTGGGACTACAGGCACATACCACCACCCCTGGCTAATTTTTCTATTTTTTGTAGAAACAGGGTCTTGCCATATTGCCTAGGCTCATCTCAAACACCTGGGCTCAAGTAATCCTCCCACCTCCTGAATAGCTGGGACTACAAGTGCATGCCACCATGCCTGGCTAATTTTTATATTTTTTGTAAAAATGGGGTTTCGTGTTGCCCAGGCTTATCTCGAATTCCTGGCCTCAAGCAATCAGCCTGCCTTGGCCTCCCAAAGTGCTGGAATTACAGGCATAAGCAACAGCACCAGGGCATCTTTGTCATTTTCTTGATACTTCTTTCTGAATGACTGCTTTTTCTGACACCCAACTGTCTTAGTATCTTGCCTTTGCTTCCCCTTCCCATTTCCTTCCAGCTGTATTTTTTTCATCTTATAAAAATGAGAATTCCCTGTCTTCTATTACCTAGTTATTTCTATACCAAATGTTGTATCATAAAAGCTCAGGAACCCAGAAGGTTAAGAATTCTCTCTGTTGGGAGAAGAAGGGGAAATGTTAAAGGGGCAACCACCAAACTGTCTTTAGCAGGTGGAGGACAGTAAGAAGAGGTTAACAGCCAAATGTTAAGATTTTTTTTTCCTCCATCACACATCTTAAAGCTTTGTTATTTTTGGGCAAAGTCCTTTCCAGAAAATACATGCCACTGGCAGCCCCATAAGTGTGTATGAGAGCATCAGGAATCCTCTCTGACTGTGAAAGTCTTCAGGATGATGTTTCTGAACTAGGAAAAGAATTCTGAAAATATTCAGAGTCAATTGTCCCACCATGGTCATTGGCTTTCAGAGAGGCAGAAAGAGCTATACCCCAGGCAGTTGCTCTGAGCTCTGAGAATTGGATCGGAAGCAATTTCCTGGTTCTGGCCTCTAGATGAATGAAAAAAAATCATGTTCCTTTGGCACCTGCTTTGGGAGGGAGATGCTCCACAATCTTGTCTCTATTCAGAATCAATTTAACAAGGTATTGATATTCCTGGATGGAGGGAAGTGGCCAAAGACAGATTGACTGGGTAAGCTCTAGGAAAACGTGGAGTTTATATTTCAAGTGACTACTGGAAAGGGGCATTTAGTGAGCTCACCCACACCTGTCTGGGGAAAGTCTTCAGTGTGGAGATTTGAGATGTGTTCCTGCTGGAAACTTCCCAGCCCTCTTCTCCTGGAGTGCAAACCCCTCTTCCCTGGGGTGAGCCTATTTTAAGCAGCTTGGCTTCCTCTTGCCAGCCACAAATGTGGGCATGAAGCCACGTGTAGTTAATCAGAATATCTCCTTCTTCAGGCTACAATGATTGGGTCAATGGTGCAATCATGAACCAAGCCAGCAATCAGAGCTCTCTCTAGGATTTTTCTACAGAAGCTCTTAGAAAAGATGATTCTCCTACTGACGTGTCTTTTCAGGACCATGTGACTCCAGGGTTGCCAATGCCTATGTTTTCCATTACATCATGCAAGCCAAACACAGAAGAAAGGTCAAGAGGCAGAGTTCCTTGACACAGTCTAATTTGAACTCCTGGCTCCAGCTATATCTGAATCCCAAACTTACTTTGAGATTTCCTATGTCATGAACCAGTATATTCTAATTTTTGTTGAAGCTAGTTTGTGTTGGGTCTCTATCATTTGCTACTCAAAAGAATTCTAATACAGGTCCAATATGCAAGGGGTTAAAGCATTTTGTGTGGTCTCTCTGACCCGTAATCTCAGTCTCCATCTACCTAGTGGCCAGAGTTCAATTCAGTTTAATTTAATTTTGTTCCATTAAATTCCATTTGATTCCATTGACTCTAGTCAATTAGATTCAGTTCAATTCAATTCATTTAATTTGTTTTGAGCACCTACTGTATACTAGGAATGCAGAGATGAAAAAGTGTCCACCTTTACTCTTCAGGAGTTTAAGTTGATTTATAAATAGTTGCTGACCAATGTGATAAATGTTCTTATGTGCCAAGTGCAGTAGGACCAGAGAGAAAAAATGAACTTACACAATTCTGATTTTTAAAATTTTATTTATTTATTTATTTATTTATTTATTTATTTATTTATTACTGTAATAGGAGCCAGTGTGGTTTTATACTCAAGAGCAAGGGAATTGGGACTGGGTAGATTCACCTTCTACTGTTTTTAGCTGGGTGACTTTCAGTGAAGAGGCTTCACCTGAGCCTTACTTTCCTCATTTTCAAAATGGGGATGATAATAGAATCTATGCAGTCTTGTGAAAAGTCAGTGGAAGAATGAACAAGTCAAATGCCTGGCACATAGCAAGTACTCAATAAATGATCGTCACCTCCACTCGCTCCTCTGCCCATCGGGAGTGGTGGTGGCAGAGAGCAGTGGGGGTTAGTGACAGAACTCTCCCTACACTGCCTTTGACACACAGCCGTAAGGCCTTGCATACTTCTTAGCACATAAAAGGTGCTTAAAACAAATTTAATAAACATGTGTTGAATGAAAAGTCATGAGTTGTGGGTGGAATGGAAGAATTGGGAGCAGACAGAGGTCCAAGCCCTCAGCAGGGGCATGAGTGTTAATGTTAGTGAATTTCTCCTTATGGGGGCAGTTAGGGGTGCAGTTTGCCTGGAACCATTTGCTGGAGGGATTGGCTTGGAGAGGCACAGTGGGCAAAGCCCTTGACCTAACATTCAGAAAATGTGAATCTACGTCAACAAATGCAGGCAGGTGATGGAGATTCTAGGAGGGGTGTCTAAATCCACTAAGGAGGGTCACTCAGTCCTTCCTCAGAGCTCAGAAAGCCTCTGGTTACTCAGCCTCCTCCTTGGGAGAAGTGACAAGTAGCAGAGGTCAATAACTCAGCACAGCAGCCTCACTTTACAAAAGGGGAAACTGAGGCATGGAGGAACTCATCCATGGTCATCCATCGGGTTAATGACAGAGCCAGGCAGGGACCCATTTATCCTGCTACTCAGCTGGGTGCGTTCCACCCCACCCTCACCCCAGAGATTTTCATGAGAGTTCATTTTATTTGCACTAGACCTGGAGGGATACAGAGGCAGAGGTGGGGTGGGGCAGTGGGACAGCTTGAGTGAGTCCTATACTCTCTGACAGGTCTTTCTTCTCCCCACCAGCATTTCCTTACTTTTTTAACAAGCTTTTCTTCATGTTTCTTGGCTGCACAAATGTCTTCTTTTGAGAAGAGTCTCTTCTTATCCTTTGCCCACTTTTTGATGGGGTTGTTTGTTTTTTTCTTGTAAATTTCTTTAAGTTCTTGTAGATTCTGAATATTAGACCTTTGTCAAATGGGTAGATTACAAATATTTACTCCCATTCTGTAGGTTGCCTGTTCACTCTGATGATCGTTTTTTGTTTTTTTTTTTTTTGCTGTGCAGAAGCTCTTTAGTTTGATTAGATGCCATTTGTCAATTTTGTCTTTTGTTGCCTTTGCTTTTGGTATTTTAGTCATTAAGTCTTTGTCCCTGCCTATGTCCTGAATGGTATTGCCTAGGTTTTCTTCTAGGGTTTTTATGATTTTGGGTTTTACATTTAAGTCTTTAATCCATCTTGAGTTAATTTTTGTATAAGGTGTAAGGAAGGAGTCCAGTTTCTGTTTTCTGCATATGGCTAGCCAGTTTTCCCAGCACCATTTATTAAATAGGGAATCCTTTCCTCATTGCTTGTTTTTGTCAGGTTTATCGAAGATCAGATGGTTGTAGATATCCAGCACTTATTGTAACAAGTCTTGCCTTCTCCAATTCAGCTCCTATACCAAGGGACAAACATTCAAGTTTGTACAGGGGCAATTCCTATAGAAAATGACAGAGCCAGGCACAATAGTAGGGAATGGTGGGGACTGTGTCTAACTGGAGAGTTCCTGCCTGTTTAAAAGGAAGAGCTGCTACTCAGCTCGTATCGATGCAGCTACATGAGAAAAGGTGGGCTTGGTATAGCCAGATCTTGCAATTTTCAAGTGCAGCCAGAGGTGGAGATTTTTGTATACAATTTACTGTTCAGAAAAAGGGCACATCTGCTGGGGGAATTAGCCCATGGCCCTCAGTTTACAACTCTTAGTGGTGTCTCCTATCCATTGTTGACCAAGGCCTCAGAGCGTGCAGAGAAGCCCTGTGGATAGAAAGGGAAAAATGGAACCAGCCAGAGGCCTTGGCATGAAGTCAGCAGCTGGGAGGAAGGGGCCTCCACAAAGTTGCTGAGTTTCTGAAATCCCAGGCACTCCATGGCGCAATTTTTTTCTGCTACCCGTAACAGCCCTCCACCAGGCTCCTGGATGCTGACAGCCCTAGATGTGGAATTTACTTTGAAATGCTAATCGTGGGGGAAAAGTGATATTGATGTTGCTCACTAATTAAGGGCTGGCCTATTTTAAATTTTGGAGGGCTCCTGCCTGTCTCCGACCTTGGCAGGAGCCAGGGAGGATGCTACTTTTATTAAATCAGAGAGATGAATCAAATAGCCTAAGTGGACAGGGAAGGCGGAGGGTGGAATCACAGAGGCGTGGAGACCTATGAGTTCTTCACAACTCATTTACAGAGACAGCAGGGACACGGATCTCACAACATTAGCACCGGCGCCATCTCCCTTCCAGGGTGGCTAATCGTGGTGAGGGGACAGCATAATGGGTCAGGCAACAGGGCCTGGCTTTATTGGAACTGAAAGCTGCACAAGCAGACTGATGAGAGTGGTCAACTATGATTTACGAGAGGCCTCATTTGCAGATTGTCTCTGCAGGGTCTGAGTTACGCTTAGAGACTGTTCAGAATTAGTAGCTGCCAAGACGGCTGTGTTCATGGCCTCTGAAGACTGGCACCCTGTTAGGAAGGAAAACAGGGGCTCAGAGCTGTCTCCCCACTTCCCTGTGCAGAATTTACTTGTCTCTGGATCTGTACTGATAGAGGATGCTTACTGCAGGCTGGGCAGATGGTGCTCTGTTTGTTTCTACTTCACAGATGAAGAAACTGAGACCTAGAGAGGATCACATGGCAGATGAGCAAAGCTGGGCTTTAGACTCAGTCTGACTTCAGGTTTTAAGGTCTTAGCCCCTTGTTGTTATAGTTTCTTGGTCTCTGTTCAGTGCCTGGCACAGAGGAGACAGATGCTAGATATGTTTATTCATTCACTCACTCATTTACTCTTTTACTCACTAATGCATTCGTTCACTCACCAACCTTTATTAAATGCTTCCATATGTTCTCTTATTAGATCCCACAAAAACCCAGCCAGGAAGCATGATTCCCAAGTTACAGACGATGACATGGAGATGGAAGCATGTTAACTGACGCTGCTCAAGGCCACAGAGCTGTAAGCATTGACAGCAGGAGTCCCATTTAACCTTTTGGCCTTGATTCTATCATTTCTACTACTATAGAGCTTTGCACTAAAATTTAAGTTCCTTAAAGGCAGGAGAGGGATGTCATATTAATTTTTCATTCCCCAGGGTGCCTAGTGCCAAGCTGAGCATGCTCACTCACTCATTCAACAGACATGGATATGAAATGCTTCTGTGGCTGTGTCATTATCTGTAACATGGGAATCTTGCTTCTTGGCTGGGTTCTTCTTCTGGGATAGGGATAGAGCTGTTAGCTGGTGGACATGGTCCTACCCTTTGGAGCCTGTGTCCTGGCAGATTCACAGACAGGCAAACAGACAGTGATAGAAGCAAGAGATGGAGATGGGACAGGGCTATGATACTCCAGAGAAGGAGCTTTTAATTTGTGTTTGTCTCTCACACCCAGTGCAATAGTGAGTGAGAGGATGGAATCAGGTCAGTTGGAACCTGGGAAGGAGAGGTAGGGTCTGAAGGTCACAGAAGTCCCCTTTGTATATTAGAGTGGTTACAGGTATAGCCTTTGGATCCAGACAGGCTTGAGTTAGAATCCTGTCTTTTTGATTTAGCAACCCTGTGTCCTCAGGATAGCTAATCACCTCTCTGAACCAGGCTGCTCCTCTGTAGAATGGGTATCCTAATACCTGCCTCCCAGGACTAAAGGAGAAATAGTATATGACATGCTGAGGACAGTGGCTGTCGTGTCAGTTGAACTATAGCTATTGTTACTGTTGTTGCCATCACTGGACTACTATGACCATCTCCTTTATCAACTCTGAAAGCCACCAGCCACATTTATAGGCCTCTGCCCCTCTTGTTTGATTCTTCCAGCTCTTTCCCTCCTTGGCTGACACTGACTGACACTTGCTCTGTGTCTGATGCTGAGTTGGCCCCAGAGAGGCCAGACAAAGAATAAGCTGAGAGCCTAGGTCTTGACAAACGTCTATTAGATCGTGCCTGAATGACTTCTTGGTTCACCAGAAGTGGGCCTGAGCTGATGTGTGTTGATTAAAGGAATTTATAAAATAAATGAAATATATTTCTCAAAAAACTGCAAAAGAGGTCTCTGACTCTGTGGTAAAATGAGCAGTTCAGACTCTAGAACACAGTGGATGTCTAAATATTAGCAGCTCCCAGTGAACCAAACCTGCCAATACTTACACCCTTGTGCTGTCCCCTCTCCTTGAATCTGGTCTGGCCCTGGGACTTGCTTTAACCAACAGCATATGGCAGAAGAGATGCTGTGCCATTTCCAGGCATAAGCCTTGCAGAGGGCTTGCGACCTCCATTTTTGTGTTTTTGGGAGCCCTGAGCTGCAGCATCAGATGTCTGGCTATCCTGCTGGAGAGGCCACATGGAAAGGAATAAACCATGGAAGTACACGAAGAGAGAGAGGCCTGTTGCCCCAGCATGCCAGCTGGGCTCAGCCTCTCAGCTGTCCTTGCCAAGGCACCAAAGATGTGTGTGTACCATCTTGGATATTTGAGCCCAGTCGAACTCCCAGATGACAGTAGCCCTGACTGACCTCGTGAGCCAGGTCAGCTCAGAAAATTGTGAGAGACAATAGATCACTTGTTTTAAGACCCTGCATTGTGAGGTGGTTTGTCAGGCATGCAGCCAGATAATGGACAAAATGCCATAGGCCTTCAGAGAAAAGAGAAGGACCCAGGATGTGAAGGAGAAGAGTTGGGGGTAGGAGGGCATTCTAGAAGAAGGGAGGAGGTACAGAAGTGTGAGTCTGACCAGGAGAAAGTGTCTTTGCTGCGGAATATGGAAAGTTCTGAAGGTTGAATAAGCCAAGGTCAGATCAAAGGGGTGTTGAGACCCAGGCAGATATAAAGACAATGGAGATGATAGTGAGTGAGCTAAATCTTCAACTTTCAGGGCAAAGGGTCAGTAGATAATTATAAAGCTGATAAATTAAGAAACTGAGGTATAATCATGTTGTTTAGGGGTGGGAAGGTAATGACTGCAAGAATTAAAAGCCTTTGGGAATAGGATTAGAGGTGAGGGAGGAGACGACAGTGTCTCATCATAAACTTTTCTGCACTATTTTGTTTACCTTGTATGTGTATTACTCTAATAAAAATTTCAATAAGTTGAGCACACACACATTATTTATTTATTTATTTATTATTATTATTATTATTTATTTTTGAGACAGGATCTCCCTCTGTCTCCCAGGCTGGAGTGCAGTACACGATCAGAGTTCACTACAGCCTCTACCTCCTGGGCTCAAGCCATCCTCCTACCTCAGCCTTCTGAGTAGCCAGGACTACAGTTGCACACCACCATACTCAGCTAATTTTTTCATTTTTTATTTTTTGTAGAGACGGGGTCTCACTAAGCTGCCATGGCTGGTCTTGAACTCCCAGCCGTAAGTGATCCTCCTGTCTCAGCCTCCCAAAGTACTGGGATTGCAGGAGTGAGCCACCAGGCCTGGTCCCAAAATAGACTCCTCTTCTCCACATTTCCTGGGAATTTTCTCTCACCAACTGCCTGTTACTCCTTCATTTCTCTCATTAACCCACCCCCTGAGGGCAGGGACCACATACACTCTCATCACATCCTCATGCCTGGCATCATTCTTAGCACACAGAGAACGCTCCATATATTTTTGCAGAAAGACAAAAGTAAGGGGATGGAGCATGTCGACCATATGGGTTCAGGTCTTTAAAATGAGGGACTGGCCTAGGTCAGAGTCTTTTAATGATTTTACAATTTTTGCCATATCCATGCATCACCTGAACCTTTACTAGTCAGCATTTTTTCTGAGGTGATTCACCTTTTGAATACTTACATACAATTATTTAAAAAGAAAACGACATTATCAATACCTTCAGCGGAAAACCTGCATCCCTTGCTGTGAATGGAAGGTTGCCATAGAAACAAACAAGAGGAAAACAAAAGAGTTAGTGAATTCTGGCTGGAGACTGTTGCCTGCCCAAGGGTCTTCCCTGGGGCCTGATGCTCTTGGTTAAATCAGGACAGATTAGCAAGTGTGAGGGGTTAAAGACCTAATCAGAAGGATTAAAGGAAATTGAAAAGGGAATGATTTTCTTACTACTCTTTAAGATCCCATAGGGGGTGGCTTTCTTGAAATGTTATTTCATGCCCTGCCCCCACCCCCAGACAGCTAGGGATGACCACTGCCCTTTGAGAAATACTGGCTCAGGAGACTGACCCATGGTTTCCTGTAAATTCTGTCTAATCATGGAGTCTTGCATCCTATCGGGAGTTGTTCCCTTGGATGTCCCTGATTCCCAGGGCTCTGGGAAGGGCACTGTTTGCCCATTGTCTGAGTTCTCCATCTGGAATTCCATGCCTTCCCACTGGACTTCTGGTCAGTTGGCAGAAAATAGTATCTATGGCTCAGCAACCAGATGGAGGTGGAGTGTCCTGTATCTGAATATAGTGGTGAATGAAAAGTCAATGGATCTCAGTCCGGAGTTCATCTAGTGTGGTTGAATTGCAGTTTTTGCTCTTGTCCCAGACGGGATATTCATTTTGTGCCAGTCACATCAGTTTCCTGTTAATGCACTCACCGGCTCCTGCAGGTAGGAAAATAGTTGGTTGCATAGAGAGGGGTGTGCTCGTGACATTTTCAAACCAGGGACTTAACCAACCACAGCCACTTGCAAAGGATGTGGGCACTTTTGTTTGTGTGCCTTCCTCCTTCCTTACCTCCGATTCCTGACAATTTTCTGTTGAAATTACATACAGCATATTAATAATGATGCTGATTATTCCCCTGTCTTTCTGCTGCTTGGGCCAGGGACCTTTCTGGCTCTCAGTAGTTAGAAAGATGTTAAATTCAGATGGAAACTTAATCACAAGGCATTGAAAGGTCAGCTTTTCAGGGTCATTGGGGATATGCCAGGAGTCTGACTGGGCAAAAGTGTTTCTCATTCTGGGTCAAATTCCTTGACATCTCTCCACCTTGGTCATGCTTTGAATTGACTTGACTTATTTTCCTATAAACAAAATTATTTCATATTGATGTGGACTTTAATTTGATTGACAAGCAGGGATCTCTAGTGTATGACCCCTGCTGTCTTCAGGAAGTCTCAGCGGGAACCTTCAGGGAGAGAATTCACCCTGAGGGAAGAGATGGCTTAGCACGATGAGACTATTCTGACAGCAGAGCCCAAGTTGTGGGAGAGTGAGGATCCTGAGTATGTCATGGTGACTGTTGCCCAGATCTAGCCCCAAGCCAGGTCAGCCCAAGAGGAGCAGCTTCTTGAAGCTCTGTAGCACCTTGATGCCCAAGCAGCAGCACTGAAACCTCTCCGAAATGGGTGTCATACACAGGGGAGAAATCCATTCATATCCTCCTCTTCAGCCTAGGCCAATGGGCAACATCAGCATGAAGAAAGTTCGGGATATTGGAATGGGCTCCTAGTGTTTCAGTGGAAGAGATGATGGTGCCTGTGGAAGAAGAAATAATGCCTGGTGGTTGCTGTGCCCAGTGGAGCCATTTAGGGGAGGTGCCATGCCTGGGGGCGATTTTGGGGTACACTGATATTTCCCCAGTAAAAATTGGTAAGAGGGCCTGTGTAATGGCCCAGTGACCTGGATATCTGCACTAAGCTCAAGAGAGAAGAAAACTAAAGCAGAAAGATAAAAAAGCTGCTTGAAGAAAGTGAATGGGCTGGCAGATCAGGCAACTGATGGGTTTCTCAAAGTCATGGCACTACAGGGTTAGCCAGAGAGAGGCACATAAAAGGGCTTGAGAGAAGGCAAAGCTTCCCGCAGAGAGCAGCCAATTAAAAAGGATAAATTTTTTAAGCCAGAAAGTTGATGTCCAGTGAACAATCAATGTCTCATCTTGAGATTGTCTCAGAGCACAAGCCAGAGAGAAAGAGACCAGATCAAAGGGGTCCTTGGACAACAGGCTTGAGGTATGAGAGGCCATGCAGTCATATGGCAGGGGTGGTGACTGGTACCTGGTCCTCAGGTGACTACACTTGGTGAGCAGCCCAGAGAGGGCATTGCTTTCCCAGGAATGAGGGCTTCTTAAAAGAGGGGCTTCCCATTCAGATGTTGAGGGGCAAGGTAGAGGTATAGCAGCAAAGGAGGAACTTAGCTTATATCTGGAGATGACAGACCAAAGGTACGGAGTGAAAAATGAGACAATGCACCAATAATTGGGAGCCCTGATCTAACCTGTGTCAGGGAAATGATTTCTGCCTTATAAACAGCCACGTCAGCACAAGGCACACAGAAGACAGGAGGAGGAAGAAATCCCATGAGGAAGATGTGGAATGTTAGATCATTGTTCACCAAATATCCACTTTGTCCCTCATCATCAGGGGAGAAGTGTACTTCCCACCTCTTGACTTGGGCTTGGCCATGTGACTTGCTTTGGCCAACAGGAAGTAACAGGACATGATGCAAATGGAAGCTTGATGTGTATTTGTGCAGTTGGGCTTGCCGTCTCTTGCTCCTGCCTTTGGCATGAGTAGAACATGCCTCTCAAGGGTCAGGTTGCTGGTCTAAGGAGGGTGAGAGACCTGTGGAGCAGATGTAGATCCGGCCTGTCCTGAGCCCAACCCAGCTGACCCCAGCCTAGATCAGCCAAACCCCAACCAAACTGAAGACGTGTGAATGAGAAATAAATGCTTAGGTGGTAGAAGGAGAACTTTACCGGCTTCCAGATGCAAATGCTTGGAATCCTTGTAAAACTCATGTCTGCTACTAAGCACAAAGTGTGTCCCACAAACAGCCACACTGGGCTTGAGTAGACAGTTCTGGTGCCTCTTTTCACATCACTCTCCTTTCCCTGGGGTTTAAGAGTCAACGCTTCCTGGTTTCATATCCTTATTCCAACTCTTTATAGATTTGTGACTTTGAGCCTCAGATTCCTCATCTGCAAAATGGGAGTTATAATGACCAACCTCAAAGGGCTGTGAAATTCAGATGGGATAATACCTATAAAGCATTTTGAAAATAACCTGGCACATAGTAAATATATTTTCAACAAATAATAGTTGATAATTTTCTTTCTTTCTTTTTTTTTTTTTTTTGGTGGGTGGCACTCATTACTCAATTGCACCCATTGCTTTTGGATTTTACTCATGTTTCATTCAGACTTGGGGGCTTGAATGCCTCAACTCATGTCTCCTTGCTGGTGAGCCTGACCTAGCTTTCCAAGTGCTGTTTCTGGATAGAAGGAGGACACGGTTCTGAAATGCCCATACATTTTGAGTTCCCGCTAGAAAAGCCTCAGTTTCTGGGAGGTGGAGATCAAATGTTGAGAAATAAGACATGAATCATGGCTTTCCAGGGAGGTTCAAATCCAGGTTCTAGGCAGTTGCCAAGGATTACAGAGAGTGGAGTCAGGTTCTGAGTGTCTTGTAAAGCTGGATTTTTTTTCTCATTTCTGTGAGTCTGAACCCTGTAGGATGAATATCAAAAGCACAGTCAACCAGCCAGGTACGTAAACACACATGCTGGATGGCTGGAGGATTACACCAACCTGGGCCAGAAGATAAGGTACATCCATTCCATTTTGCCTGCTTCAGCCTCAGTGAGGGAAAGACCACCATCTCACCTTGCCCAGGAGACCTTGGCTCTCTCTAAAGTGAGAAGGTTATGGGGGTTTTGTTCGGATCTGTGCTCTGTGGATGGAGGGGTGTGTGGGAAGGCTGCTCATCAGAGGCACAGAATTGTCCCAATGAGAGTGTAATTGAGAAAGAGAAAGACAGAGATATCTCTATACTGCAGTTATCGATGCTAAGATGCATATTTTCCTCCACATTTTAACAACTCTGATATCAGGATGTTTCTTGCCATGAACTGACTGAAAGTGTTGTGTCAGAATAATTGATATCATTTTCTTTTTATCAGTGGTTCATGCAATAACAGTGTGTCTTACAACCTATGGCATCTTAGATTTGGAAAATATGGTCTTTTTAACAGCTCATATTTCTGTAGATTTGCTCTGTGCTAAATGGGGCAAAGCTAGTGGAATGACTGAAAGGTGACCTCCTAAACTGAAATTTGTTAAGGCTGGACACAAAGCGCAGCCAGCATGTGCCAACATCACCCAAATCCCATACTGGAATCTTCTTGATAGCTAGAGTGAGGCACATTCATTGCACAGAATCTAACACCTCCCTGGATATCCTCTACTCTTGAAACGGAGCTCCACAGGGAAAGAACAGCTTGAACACAATCCGCTGACAAAGTGGATGTATTGAACGGATCTCAACCCTCACACTGTTAAAAAAAAAAAATCCTACTGCATTAGGAAACACCAAGAAATTAAATCAGACTGATTTGCAAAGGCCAAATGAAGTCCCTTCATCCTCCACAAAACATGGTTAGAATGCAACCATCTGGAAAGATGAAGGCTGAGCAAAGGGATGACCAGAAGCTGTAAAACCAAGGAATATGGGAAGCAGAAATATAATCCAAATCATTCATTGTCACTGTTGAATGTCAGGAAAGTGCTACTTCTCTGTGTCAATAAGCCTTGGGGTAGGTGAGTTCTCTGGCCCACAGGTTACATTGCACCTACCCAGTCTGCACCCCACAGCCCCTTATATATACTGACTATAGCATTGGTCACACCCTGCTATTGTTTCCCTGCCCCCATGTCCTGTGATCTCCTAGAAGGCAGAGCCTGTGGTGGCCATCCCTGTGGACATCGAAGGTGCCCCATCAACCTTTGTTGACCACACACATGCTTGATGCAGAAGAGGGCACAGATGAGACTTAGATCTTGCTCCTAAAAGATGAGACTTAGATCTTGCTTCTAAAAGACGACATTCCAGGACCGATGAAGGGAATTATTGCATCATGGTTGTTGAACAGGAGAATCTTGTTACCCTAAGATATATGATAATGAGGTTAGATAAACAGCTAGACTCAAGGAGGGGCTGGGGATATCTGAGGATCACAGAGCCCTGGGCACTGTGAGAAAGGCTTCCACTTTGGAGACTGAGGCACAGTGAAGCCTGTATCTCCAACAGGTGGTCTGCGGGGAGCAGCACCCTGGCCTGGAGGTGGAGTCTGACCAGAGGTTATAGCAATGAACATTCATTGTGGGGAGTGAAAAAAATATATACATATATAATATATATTTATAAAATATATATATATAATATATATTTATATAAAATATATATATAATTCCATATATAGATATATCTATATATGAAGTTGCAAAAACACAAAATCATCTAGTTGTGTCCCCTGTGCTTAGCACAGTTCTCAATGCATAGCAGGTGCTCAACAAATATTTGTGGATTGAATTGTCCAATGTATAACACAGGTAGGGATGGGGAAGAGGCCTTTCCAAAATGCTTCTTTCACAAGATCTCTTCTTGCCCAGAGATTAGCTTGCAGCCACCACCACCACTGACATTTTTGAGCTCTTCCTCTGTAGCTAGTATGGAGTCTCAGGGCCCTCTAAGTTGAGAAAGGAGGCAGAGAACTAGCCTGCATAAAGCCCTTCTCTCTGCTGCTCCTCATTACTCAATGAGTTGGGTCCTATTATTATCATTATTTTACAGATGAGGAAAATGAGGTGAACTAACATATCAACATCACACAGCTTATAAATGTATGATAGACATACAAACCCAAGTCTGCCTCCATAACCCATCACGCTTTGCTACTTCTATCCCAGAGGATGGGAGGAAACCCCCTTCTCGCTAAAACGAGACCCATTGCAACAGTAATACTCTACATTCCCCAGCATGTTCCACTGTCATACCTCAGGAACATGATGGGGTTCACATTCCCTTTGAATACTTGTTTTATGATACACTATAGGAAGAAAGTGTGTAAATAGGGATATTTCCCCACATTTCAGCCCCTGACAGCCTCTTTCACACCAAAGAAGGAGTTGCTAATCTGATTAGTCAATGCCTGGGATACTGACTAGGCTGCATGTTATTATTTTTTTTTTTTTATTTTTTTATTTTTTATTATACTTTAAGTTTTAGGGTACATGTGCACATTGTGCAGGTTAGTTACATATGTATACATGTGCCATGCTGGTGCGCTGCACCCACTAACTCGTCATCTAGCATTAGGTATATCTCCCAATGCTATCCCTCCCCCCTCCCCCCTCCCCACCACAGTCCCCAGAGTATGGTATTCCCCTTCCTGTGTCCATGTGATCTCATTGTTCAATTCCCACCTACGAGTGAGAATATGCGGTGTTTGGTTTTTTGTTCTTGCGATAGTTTACTGAGAATGATGGTTTCCAATTTCATCCATGTCCCTACAAAGGATATGAACTCATCATTTTTTATGGCTGCATAGTATTCCATGGTGTATATGTGCCACATTTTCTTAATCCAGTCTATCATTGTTGGACATTTGGGTTGGTTCCAAGTCTTTGCTATTGTGAATAGTGCCGCAATAAACATACGTGTGCATGTGTCTTTATAGCAGCATGATTTATAGTCAGTAATGGGATGGCTGGGTCAAATGGTATTTCTAGTTCTAGATCCCTGAGGAATCGCCACACTGACTTCCACAATGGTTGAACTAGTTTACAGTCCCACCAACAGTGTAAAAGTGTTCCTATTTCTCCACATCCTCTCCAGCACCTGTTGTTTCCTGACTTTTGAATGATTGCCATTCTAACTGGTGTGAGATGATATCTCATAGTGGTTTTGATTTGCATTTCTCTGATGGCCAGTGATGATGAGCATTTTTTCATGTGTTTTTTGGCTGCATAAATGTCTTCTAGAAAACCCCATTGTCTCAGCCCAAAATCTCCTTAAGCTGATAAGCAACTTCAGCAAAGTCTCAGGATACAAAATCAATGTACAAAAATCACAAGCATTCTTATACACCAACAACAGACAAACAGAGAGCCAAATCATGAGTGAACTCCCATTCACAATTGCTTCAAAGAGAATAAAATACCTAGGAATCCAACTTACAAGGGATGTGAAGGACCTCTTCAAGGAGAACTACAAACCACTGCTCAAGGAAATAAAAGAGGATACAAACAAATGGAAGAACATTCCTTGCTCATGGGTAGGAAGAATCAATATCGTGAAAATGGCCATACTGCCCAAGGTAATTTACAGATTCAATGCCATCCCCATCAAGCTACCAATGACTTTCTTCACAGAATTGGAAAAAACTACTTTAAAGTTCATATGGAACCAAAAGAGAGCCCGCATCGCCAAGTCAATCCTAAGCCAAAAGAACAAAGCTGGAGGCATCACACTACCTGACTTCAAACTATACTACAAGGCTACAGTAACCAAAACAGCATGGTACTGGTACCAAAACAGAAATATAGATCAATGGAACAGAACAGAGCCCTCAGAAATAATGCCGCTTACCTACAACTATCTGATCTTTGACAAACCTGAGAAAAACAAGCAATGGGGAAAGGAATCCCTATTTAATAAATGGTGCTGGGAAAACTGGCTAGCCATATGTAGAAAGCTGAAACTGGATCCCTTCCTTACACCTTATACAAAAATCAATTCAAGATGGATTAAAGATTTAAACGTTAGACCTAAAACCATAAAAACCCTAGAAGAAAACCTAGGCATTACCATTCAGGACATAGGCGTGGGCAAGGACTTCATGTCCAAAACACCAAAAGCAATGGCAACAAAAGCCAAAATTGACAAATGGGATCTAATTAAACTAAAGAGCTTCTGCACAGCAAAAGAAACTACCATCAGAGTGAATAGGCAACCTACAACATGGGAGAAAATTTTCGCAACCTACTCATCTGACAAAGGGCTAATATCCAGAATCTACAGTGAACTCAAACAAATTTACAAGAAAAAAACAAACAACCCCATCAAAAAGTGGGCGAAGGACATGAACAGGCACTTCTCAAAAGAAGGCTGCATGTTATTGGTGGGTGTGATTACTGGTCCTTAAAGACAGGACTGCAGATCCAACCTTTCTCTTCGTCTTCATGCTTGAGTCCATCTCCCTTTAGTCTATGCTCTCTGAATATTCAGCTTGTCAATAAGTTAGATGAGGACTTACTTTGAAGATCTATCTATCTATCTATCTATCTATCTATCTATCATCTATCATCTATCTTATCTATGTAAGCTATTTATCTATCTAATCATGTTCTCATCTATCCATCTAATCTATCTTTTTTTTTTTTTTTGAGATGGAGTCTCGTTCTGTTGCCCAGACTGGAGTGCAATGGCTCGATCTCAGCTCTCTGCAACCTCCACATCCTGGGTTCAAGCAATCCTTCCACCTCAGCCTCCCAAGTACCCGGGATTACAAGTGTATGCCACCATGCCTGGCTAATTTTTGTATTTTTAGTAGAGGTGAGGTTTCACCATGTTGGCCAGGCTAGTCTCAAACTCCTGACCTCAAGTGATCTGCCCACCTCGGCCTTACGGAGTGCTGGGATTACAGGTGTGAGCCATTGCGCCCGGCCAATCTATCTATCCGTCCATGTAATCTGTCTTATCCATCTATCCATCTGTCTATCATCTGCCTATCTCCATGTCTCTCTCCCTCCCTCTCTCTCCTTTCCTCTCACTCTCCTTCCATCCTTCCTTCCTTTGTCTTTTCTTGTCTCTCCTACTCTCCTTTACCTTCTCCTTCCTTTCCCCTTTTCCTTTCCCTTGCCTTTCCTCAGCTCCTTTTTCCTCTCACAAATGCATGTAGGCCTCAGGAGTTCTTGAGTACCTGGTTCCCAAATCTTTCTCTTAACCTGTAACACTCCTGATAAATTGATGCATTTTCTCATTCAAAACATATTTATTGGGTATCTACTATTATCAAGGCCCTGGGAAAAAATTATTCTGTGTGAGTTTAATGAAAAAAAATACTGATCTCATGAAGTTTACAATCTTATATAATGTACAATTTTTCTTTGTTCTAGGCTGATTAAAACCCATTGAAAGCGCACTAGGAAAATCTGTCATCAAGAAATGGTGAATTGCACCTTTCTGTTTTCATGATATAACAGATACTCACAAAAGGTATAAAAAACTCACTTGGACTAGCAGCAGCTGAAAAACTCCCATTTTAAAGCTGGAAGCAGATTTCTGCCTGGCAAGTGGTTGGGATTTAGACACCCTTTGGGACCAACCATTCCTTTGTTCTAGAAAAACCACCTGAACAGGTCCTTTAGCTATACTAAGTACAAAGCAAGTGGGTGTCAATTTTTTCAAGGAAAGCTGTGAATTATCAGCTATCTTAAATGCAGATGGTTAAGCCAAGCTCCTCCTAATTCTCTGGAGACTTTGTTTTGATTGGGGTGAGTGGGAGTATATTTCTTTTTTTCCGGTATGGATTTGGGTGGCATCATGCAGGAGGCCTGGATCCCACTGCTTGTCTTCAAGGCTCGCTGCATACTGGTGACAGAGCATAGCTGATGGGGAGCTGCATCTGAAGCCCCGGTGGCTGCTGGAAAGATGGGAAAGTCCAGCTTAAAAAGTATGTGGTCCAAGTTGAGGGATCCCAAAATGTGGACTCTGCAGTTGAGGTCATAGATATGGTATAGTAAAAAATATACACATACCACATAAGCTGAAAAAAAAATACAAAACTGAGTATATTAAGTTGTCAAGCAAAAGAATGCCAGTGAGAAATTTCACTGAGCAGGTCATTCACAGAGGGGATGAAGTCAGGAGTTTTAAGTGCTAAAAAGGGATTTTCATGGCACTATCGTAATGAGGCGTTGAAAGCTAGTCCTGTGGACAGGAAGAATGAGCTCATCAGTCTGCACACAGATCCACTGGTCAGGAAAGAGTCTTCAGTTACTTCCAGTGAGGGCTGGCATGCAGGGTCACCAAGAGTTTGTGGTCCTTTATCAGCTTCAGTTAGTTACAATTTGTGATAAAACACAATAGTCAGTTTGGATATCTCTAAGCAAGCACTGATATAAGTGGAAATGTTTCTTTTGACAGTGCTATTGAAGACTAAGTAAGTCAGGCTTCAGGAAAGGTGCTGATGCTGGCAGATTTTATTCTTATGTGCCAACTCACCCCACTGGTATTGATGAAGTTTCTCATAAAGGAAGTTGACCACTCTGAGACTGAACATACAAATGGACAGTGGCCAGATCATGTATAAAAATAGAACTCTGACCTACAACTTCTGCAGCAAGCAACCCAGGAAGCCAAACCACAACCTCTGCAGCAATTAGCCTTAAACAGCAAGGACTTGATCAATAACTGCCAGGTTCCCTAATTTTCACCCCCACTTCCAATTTAGGGCCAACCAGGAAAGGAAAATGAGCTCTGCTAACCAATCCCATAGTGTCTTATTCCATTTTTTGTTGCTACAAAGGAACACCCAAGGCTGGATAATTTATAAAGAAAATGAGTTTGTTTGACTCACAGTTCTGCAGTTTGTACAAGAAGCATGGTGCCAGCATCTGCATCTGGTGAGGGCTTCAGTCAGCTTCCACTTATTGTGAAAGGTAAAGGGGAGCCAGCATCATGTGGCAAGGGAGGAAGGAAGAGAGAGAGGAGAGGAAGTGCCAGGCTCTTTTCAACAATTACGTATGGTGGGAACTAACAGAGTGAGAACTCACTCATTACCGTGAGGACAGCACCAAGTCCCATGATCCAAACACATCCCTTGGGCCTCACCTCCAACCTTGGGGATCAAATTTCAACATGAGATTTGGAAGTGACAAATACCTAAACTATATTCCGTAGGATGCCTACTTTTAGTTAGCTCACCTACAGCTTCCCCATGCCAACAGCCTCCAATCAGGGCACACTTGCTACTTTTCATGTTTTCCCCATAAAGCTTTCCCACTCCTTTGCCAAATGCATGTAATGGTGGTTGACTCTCTTGCTATAGCAAGCTATGAATAAACAGGTTTACTTTTCTCTTTTGGGTGTCTTTTGTTTGTTTCTACAATTCCCACTGTTAAATTAGGGATAAGGAGGACAGTGAAGGTGGCACTTTAGACAAGGGGGTCTGGACCCCAGGAGTGCAGGTGTGCTCCAGGGCATCCCTGCTGGGGCGGGGTCAGCTGCCTCTGGCTCTTGGAGGCAGGACAGCAGCCAGGCAAGGGACAGCCAATAAAGGCCTCTAGGGTAGGCTTGGAGCCTGGGGTTCTGAGACAAGCCACCTCTAACAGCAGAAATAAATTGCACCCTTGATTGCAAACCCTTCCTGGATGTCCAGCAACTTCTTGACAAACTTAATGGCCAGGTCTTGCTTGTACCATGGAAGATTTAAAATAGGGATTTGCTTCCAGATGGGAACGGACCAATAAAGGGCAAGGGCAAGGTCGGGGTAGGCCTTGAACAAGACAAGAATGCTAGAAGGCATCGGGCTTCCATGTCTATCATATTGAAGAATCTAGGTACATCCTGTGGTCTCTAGTGATGAGATGTTGCCCTTGATGTCAGAGGTAAACTTCTTTCTTCCATGACAAAGATCAAGTATGGTGTGATCACCCTTGAGGAACTTCAGAAATATCTGGGGGGAATAGAAAGTCTGTGAAAAGACTATAAGTCTGGCCAGTAGTATGATTTATAATAATAAGGGCAGAGGGCAGGCAACTAGCCAACAAGAGGAGATGGTTAAAGCCATCCAATGAACCATTACACAGTCATTAAAAATAATGTTAATTGATTTGCAAGGCATGAGATGATTCTCACAATACATCAAGCAGAAAAAAATGACACAAAAGTTTGAACAAGATCGTGCCATTTTTATAATGAAAAATGACTACAGGTATAGAAAAAAAAAAGATCATGAGGTTATTTACCAAAATGTTGAGTTACAATCTCTGTGTGGGGGCCTGGGTGACTTTTACTTACTTCTATTTGTTTACTAGCATTCTCTGAAATTGCCATAATAAATAGAAATTATAGATTGACACTAGAAAAAGCAAATGTTATTTCAAGTGCTGCTTTAACAATGGAGCTGCTTTGTGTCTTTGAGAGTGGGACTTGACCTTACCCCTAACACTCCCGTGTGCATCTCTCTGGGCTCTGCCTGTCTGGCCAAAATGCCAGGAAATAAACACAAACTGCAGCTTAAGGAGATCTGTTCAGGAAAAAGCAGGGAGGAGAGCCAAATTCTTCATCCAATCCCTCAGCCAACTGTGTCTTTGTAATAATAAAAATGCAAAGCTGTGAGATAGGAGGGATTTGAGGCTCTGGGGAGAGAAAATGAAACAAAGAGACTGTTTTGGGTGTGGGGGCTTACTGACACAGCCTGGGGTGGTATGGGCTTTATACCCCCTGCAATGATCTCAAAGGCACACCTCAAATTATATTATTCATTGATATGAGTGATGGATATTTTCTCTATCTTATGTAGGTCGGATGTGGATAAAAAGACAATTTGGCTATAGCAATTGAGATAAGATCAATGCACTTGAAGCCCCCAACTACTGAAATCATGCAGCTTTCACTGCTGAGTTTGCATGGAGAGGCAGTGGAGCAGCTGACAATGGCTGGCCTAATAAATTTCAGGAATGTGACCTGTCCCCATCCACACTGATACAGCCACTGTGAGCACCCTGCCTCTGGCCAGTGATGGTGCAAGTCCCTCCTGTCACTCACAGAGAACACAGCCAGACTCTCAGCATGGCCAAGGCCCGGGGCTGTGCAGAAATGGTGGGACTGTATCACCCAAGCTCTGATGCCTGTCTCCTCTTCCCTGGGTCAGGATGTCTCATAGTGTGCTCTTTCTAAGCCTCCAGTGGGCTGTTTTTGGTGCTCTATGAAGGGAGCAGAGTTTTGGCCTTTATTATTACATTCTGCTGTGCAGTTTGATCTTGGCCAAATATATGTTCCTCTTAGGAAAATTTTCATTTTAGATATTCTTCCCCCACCAGCCTCCCAAATTTCATTTTGTGCATTTGTTACTTCCACGAGGAAAAAGCAAACATCCCTTTGGAAACCGCCGAATGGGTTTGTGCCATGATTAGATCCATACGATGGTCAGGCAGAGCCTCCCAGAGCCACTAAGGACAGTAAAAGCCCCAAGAGACAATCAGCAGCTGAGGCAAGTTGAGGTGAAGAATCCACATTTGGACCCAAAATTGTACAGGCAGCAGTTTTGACAACGGGCTAAAGATGTGCAGTGGAGAGAGAAACACAACTGGCTTTAGTTTATGTCTTTCTATAATTTTTATGTCTGCATTGGAATTAGTTCCTATTCCCCCTCTATCTTACTTGAAAAGAACTAAACTCTGATAATTAAACTTAAAGTGTGCCGTATGTATCCACCATGTCACATACATACATTTCCAGTTCTTGGCACTTACTTTTAAGTGGTACAATTATTTATTATACATGGTAATACATTTCTTTGTTCTCTGGTATCTTCTAGACCCTAAAGCCGAAAAAAGCCTTTAATAAAAATTTGAATACTGCATTATTGAAGCAGGGAGGCTGTATTATTATAGATTATAGAATGGTTGGGCTTTGGGATGTTTTGATGAATCATTGCCTAATATTTCTCTTCTTGTGACACATATATGATTATTAAATGTTGTCTGCTCACTGATTAACTTTGTTTATTTCCTAATTAGGTTTAGGATCAGCTATCTTGTGGTTATAGAAATAATTGTTTGATTAATGTGTGGGAATTTACATTTTCATTATACTTCTGAATAAGTTCTGTCCTAATTAGCCACAATGCCCCATGCTGATCTGGGGCACCAGAATTGTAATTTTCACCCATTAAGTAATAACTGTTAAATTGATTGGTGATAATTGAGTGTAGATAGTAAATACACATTAGCAGAATTTAAATTATATAGCAGCTACTTCTTTCAATTTGCTTCCAAAGTAGCAAAGTTCTAGAGATGGGCAGTCATGATTTGGATAGAGTGGGGCCTCACATACTTGCCGATACTCTTTTTGATCAGTAAATTCCATAAAGTTTCAAGAGGAGCTCTAGAAATCAGCCAATCTGCTGGAATTTGATGTCTGGGTTTGTGAATGAGTGTCTCCCCAAGTTTCTCCCTAGGCATCTCTTACCTTAGCCTAGTGCCTGTCTGCTACTTTGTTAAGAACCCTCAATGGCCCCTACAGAGCCTGCTCTTGGAGGCTTAAAATATGCTGGCTGGTGCCCAAGAATCTTCAAAATAGGGTTACTCCTTCATAGTCATTAATCATATTAGGCTTTCTGCTGTGAGACCCACTCAAGGTTCTCAGGAAGAAAAGCAGGATACATTGTAAGAACATGTGTGGAGTGGAGGTAGATCCAGGGAGTCCACGAAGGTATAACTCAGGGTATCTCTACCTGTCTCTATTTCTGTCTCACTACCTTTCCCTTTGTCTCTGTCTCTCCATCTCTACCTTTGTTTCCACTGCTTTTCTCTTCACCTCTCTCCTCCTTCATGCACACCTTTTCAAGTCTCCTATCACACCACCAACCAGGTTTCCTATCTTCTTTGTTGTTTCATTTCCTTCGCAGCCACTCACGGCTTTGGTTTGCTGTGGTTCCAACTCAACCCCCTCACCTTCAGCCCTCACCAGCTACCCAGCCTCTCATTTCCCTGAGAGGGGAATGTAGACCTTGAGACTTTGTCGTGTGTTAGTCATTCGCCTGCCATTGTTTGCCATAGACATCTACCAACTGGCCTAAAATTTTACTTAATACTTTTTCAAAAAACCATTTTTTATACATCTTAATATTATGTATCATAAAGGGAACTTTATATCAGTATCACAAATGGAAAACAAGCATTTTCCTGGTATACATTACAATGAACGCATAACAACTTTTTTTTTAAGTCACGTATTCTCACCAAAATAGTTTCATGTCAGGTACCACCCACTGTGTGCGTCCCGCCTTTCGGGAAGCAGTCGTAGCCCATCCTTTTCAAGCTGCCACAAGTATTGTTTGTCACCAGCCTCAGGATTGGTTGATCTTCAGTCATGTGACTATGCTGGTTTAATCAGCTGTGACTGGAGTTGGAGGCTGTGGTCACGTGATGTAGAACAGAGCCGAGTGGGTACTGGGCTTCCCTGAGAGAGTAAGATGCTTCCAGCAGCCAGGTTTCAAGCCACATGCTCTGCGTACACGATCACAATTCGTCCTCATAGCAACTCCATGAGGAGGGCGTTAGTAGCCCAGTTTCTCTGTCCTTTAAAGCCTAAGAGAGTGGGATAACTTCCTGAGGGTCAAAGGGACCCACCATATGAAGCCCTGGGAAGACGCTGCTCCATTTGGAACCATTCTCAAGCAGTTCTATAAGAGCTGCATATCTTTACCTAAAATCTAAGGTCAGCCACAATGGCCTCCAAAAACAGAACTCCTCTCCTCCAAATTCCAGAAAGGCAGAACTTTGAGCGAGCGAAAGGCCATTTGCAGTCGGCCAGGGAGGCTTTTTGCTGAGCTGAGAGGAAAAGCGTTTGGGGAGTGCTGAGAACGCTCAGCGCACTGTCTCGTACAGACTCCTGCCTCTGTTCCCACTCTGATTGCTGATGACCATGCCGTCGGGATCTGGCACCCAGAAGAGGACGGCTCTGGCTGTAGAACTTGCTGTTTCCTGCATTTATGGCTGCACTGACCCCAAAACAGCGCTCTGTTCTCTACTTTTAATCTACTCTGACTTTGAAGGTTCTATTGAGGATGTTTCCTGCCTGTATCTTGTTTCTCCTCCCTCAGCACAGCCTCCAAATTAAAAAACGAAACAAAACATTGATTCTTTGTGAAGGGAGCTGAAAATACGGTAACCACCGTGTAGATTGTCGACTTTGGAGGGAAAAAGTGCAGCTATATATTTGGCTGTGGTGACACAGTGCCTGACACAGCACTTGACCCGTGGCAGGCTCTCAGTTATGATTTGTGAATGGATGGATGAGACAGAATGGTTGGTGGGGCCTCTGGAGTAAATAGCCAAGGAGGGAGAGAAAATTCTTCATTTTTAGTAAGTATGTGACCAAAATAGAAGAAGTCCAAAATAGAACAGAAAACCACAGAGTATTTTTTCTGATGACATCAAAAATATCTACTTCCCTTGAAGGAAACCAGAATCATCTTTAGTTCCGGCAGAAATTCTTTCTTGGAGGCTCAGCCAGGAAACATTGCATAATGTAGTTATGTAATGCTTTCTTTCCAAAGTGTATCTCTCAATGGTCTCCATACTTTCCAAGGGACCCAGTATGGAGTACAGGTTGACAGGGAAGGTTCTGAAGTCAGATTGCTTGGCCTTGAAAGCCAGCATTAGCTGGCTGGTGACCCTGAACTACAGGACTTAACCTTTATGATACTCAGATTCCCCAACTGTAAAATGGGGATTATAATAGTAATTACTTTGTAGGAATATTGTAAAGAATAAAGGGGATAATTCATGTGAGTCATCTAGTCCAATGCCCAGGGCTCAATAATTGTTCATGGTAAATTTCTACATCTCCCTTTGAGACTGTCTGAGTTTCTGGATTTGATATACTCTTTTCCTCGAAGGGTGGAAGGATGTTATATTGTGACCTTGCATTTCAAGGTCACTGGCTTAAATTAGGGAGGGTGTTGGGCATGGAACAATGGAAAGGTAAGAAAGAATGTTCTATCCTGACTTGAGCCTAGGGATTGGCTCAATCTCCCCTTAAGCTGGGGTAGAATTAGTGCCAATCACACCATGTGGTTGCTACATAATGGGAAGGTGGTAAATCCCCACACCAAAGGGAAATCAGGAGGAAGGAAAGGGAAGATGTGTTTGGGAGGCATCCTAGGTGGCTTCCCCCAAAAGCCAATCCTGAAATAAGGATTCCAGTGCAAGTGATTTGTTCAGAAGGTGATTTCAAGGAAATAGAGGAAGGAGATTGGGCAACGAGTTAAGAAACAGAGGACAGTCAATACAGGGAGGGCAGATGGAGATTCATCCCAGGGAGAGTTACTGGGAAATGGTATAAAACACACACCAATGAGGGACAAGGGAGCTAGGGTATCTATATGTCCACTCCCCTCACTTATTGGTTGAGGGCTGCTCCTTCAAGGAGTGAATTCCCCAGCACTTCTTGCTAGCATGCAGAGCAGCCTTCTGAGGTTTGTGGAGGGGGAGGGGAAAGCTACACATAGTGGTGTAGAAAGTTATCTGAAGCACACTGGAGTGCTTGGGTGTGAGGGATGTAGGTGAGGAACTGGCAGTATCTGTTACAAGTGGTAGCCTGGAGGCATCTAGAGTCCCCTGCTGGACATGGTTCAGCCGAAGAATATGAACTTCATCTTTGTGGTAACAGGGAGCCATTGAGAATGTTTTAAGCAGGTGGATGGCAGTCAGATCTGCATTTCAGGACTATATCTCAAGAGCTGCAATCAAATCCCAAAGAGTTTGTCAGCCTCAATTAGTGCAGAAATCATGCCTCCTCCTTGCTGTATGGTTCAGTTATAGAGAAAGCTGAGAGCCACGAGCCAGAAGGAAGGGATTTGGTAGGCAGTAGAGGCATCAAATCATTGCAGCCCAAGGCTCTCGGTGCCAGCTGGAGCAATAGCTAATTGCAGAGTTGTTTCAGAAGGCGCTGAAGTTCCACAGCTGTCCCAGACTCCCAGAGACCAAGCAAGGATCTGTGTAGGCTGTTGTCTCCAGGAACATACTTGCTGGGGACATGGCCTGGTTCCTAGCAGGAGGCACAACTAGGACATCCTTCTACATGGGTCAGGTACATCATCAGTGCCTGAGTTCCCTGAGGCCTCGAGGCTAAGGCAATCGAGGCAACATGACTACCACTGGGGACAGCCCTCTTATATTCCATGAAATGTGGGATGAGAAAAAAAATGGCTATTTTTCCTGTTTGGTCTAAATTCATTTTTTTTCCCAGTGTGAAAGTATGTTTGAAAGGAGGACAAAAAGGCTTCCAGCCAGCTCCTCTTCCACTAAGGAAGAAAGGGCATAGGATTTGGGCACAAGAAAACTAGAATGTGGTCCTTCATCTGCTGTCAAAAGTGATGTGACTCTAGGCTAGTCGCTGTGCCACTCTGGTGGGCAATTTCCTTACCTGTTAAATATGATGGAATTGGGGCCAAGCACAGTGGCTCACACCTGTTATCCCAGCACTTTGGGAGGCTGAGGTGGGAGGATTGCTTGAGTTCAGGAGTTTGAGGCTGCAGTGAGATAGGATTGCATGACTGCACTTCAGCCTGAGTGACAGAGCAAGGCTCTACCTCTTAAAAAATTTTTTTTAATTAAAAAAAAAGATGGGATTAGAATGAGTGACTGAGCTCAAGAGCTGTGTCATCCACTAGAAACATTTACAAGCCACAAATGTGAGCCACATGTGTAATCTTAAATTTTCTGGTAGTCACATTAACAAAAGCAGCAAAAGAACAGGTGAAATCTTTTTTAATAATATATTTTATATAAGCCAATGTAGCAAAAATATTTTAATTTCAGCATGCAATAAACATAAAATAGCATTAGTGTGATATTTACATTCTTCTTTTCCTACTTCTTTTCCTACTGTGTCTTGAATTTAGATTGTGGAATTCTAACATGAACTATGCTTTTGCTGCATCAAGGGAGTATAGGTTAAATATGGGAGACAGCTTCTTGTGAGAGTAGATATTAAAAATGCAAACACTGGGTCCTGAAGGAGGCTGTGGAAGCTCCTCCACAGAGGAGACAGACAGAGCTGGGTTCCAATAAATCCTGACCCCACTACTTACTGAGGGTCCCTGGGCAAGTCACTCTGTCTTTCTAAGGCTGAATTTTCTAATGTGTCAAATAGTTGGGATGATATCCTATGGTAGTAATACAGGTTAAATAAGATAATATATGTAAAACACTTAGCTCAGGGACTGGCATATTTTAAGCGTTTGGTTATGACAGATATTACAATTATTCCATTGAGGCAAAATTAAAGCCAGAATTACATGCATTGGGAAAAAAATTATACGTTCTAGGCCTCAGAACAAGGATAAAAAACTGTAACTCTAGACCCTCATCGTCCCCATCATATGTCCTGCAAAATGTCACTCATCAGTCAGTTTCTCTCTATCTGAGCCCTGAGGAAACCTCGGAAGCCTTCTCAACACAGGTAACCACTGTCCCTCAATCTGAACTGGCAAGTGGATCAAATTTATGTGCCATCCCTGCATTAGCGTTGCGTGATAGAAGGAAGATGTTGGAATCCCAGGAGGCAATGCTAAACAATGACAGAAAATGTGGGGAGGAGGAGAGATTGACAGAGAGAGACAGAGAGAGAAAGAGAGAGACAGAACAAGAGCAAAAGAGTTTTCAGCAGGGAGCTGGGTGTTTCTTTCATTTTGAGGTCAATGTGATTGAGCCTGCACAGGACTGCCTGTGAATCCTGCACTGACTGGAGCGTGGGTACCAGAGTCTCTCTGCAATGCCTTCCAGGGCCAGGCATTTGGGCTGGGGTTGAACCCTGGCTATTCCACCCAGGGAAGCAGTTTCATTTAGAATTCCAAGGACCCAATTTATCTGTGTCACACTACTGGCTCCTCCAAGGCTGATAACAAATGGCTGATCATTTCCCCCACCACCCTGCTTCCCAATCATCGCACTTGCTCAGCCCCTCAGTAATGGAGGGTCTCACATGGGAGAATTGCAGAGCCAGCCTATCCATCTCCTGCTGATGGAGGGGAAATCTCCTTACCGAGCCTCAGGGCTTCTCTCACAAAGATGAGAGAAGGAGAATCAACTTGACACTCCTTTCCCTCTGAGATGATGTGGCAGAAACAGGAGGAGGCTTACAACAAATTTAAGGGAAACACATCCATCTGTCTTTTCTTTGTTTCTTTATTCATTTGACAAATATTTTCAGGGGCGCAGGGCAGTTTCTTAGGACCAGGAAGGATGGCATTGCAAAGATGAGCAGGCTTGGTGTCTGCCCTCAGAATTTACAGAACACCAATGACTAGAATCCAGCTCCAAGCTTGGAGTAAACAGATGAAGAAGCAGAAGAGAGCCCTGGGGTGGCTATGGGGGACATCTGTGGGTTTTGTTTCACCCAGAGAGGCTTGTTGAGTGCTTTACTGGCCATTTGTTACCAGGAAGGAGGAGATTTCAAGGATGGATCAGGCTTGGTGTCTGCCCTCAGAATTTACAGGACACAGGAGGCAAGTGGAACAACCACCACAATCTCCTAAAGAAGGTCATATTGCCCCTTGCTTGCAACTCTAAAAAGCCTTCTGCAGGTCTCGGAATAAAATTCAATCTCCTGACCTTCGCTTTAAAGCGTGATCCACTGGGCCTCACTTACTTCTTGATCCTGTCACCCGCTTCACTCCAGCTGCAATGGCCAAGAGGTTCCCAGTCTCTCCACAGTTCCTGCCTCAGGGCATTTGCACTGCCATTCCTCCTGCTTGGGGTGCCCTTCTCTGACCTCCCCTTTCTTGTTCATTCCTTCTTTTCATTCATATCTCAGCCCAATGGCCTCTCCCAAGAGCAGCCCTATCTGACCCCCAGCTGACAGTTGCCACTTCTTAGCTTTGATCACACTGTCCTGTATCATTCTCTGTAAAGCACTTCTCCCTGGCTGGTGTTTCTTTTTTGTTTGTTTGTTTAGTGTCTGTCTCACCTCCAAAATGAAAGCTCCAGGGACTCAGGGACTTTGTAGTTCTTGACTCTCCCCTGATCCTGACACCTAGTAGAATATCTGTAAATACTGGCTTATTTAGTGAATGAATAAACTAATAGTGAACATTTTTGAGCACCTATCAGACAGGAAGAACATTTCACATGAATTAATCTCATTGTCCTCCTAATGTTCCTAAAAGGTAGGTGGTGTGATTTTCCCCATTTTACAGTGAGGAAACTTAACTCACAAGAGGTTGACCTGCTGGCCTGAGTGCCCAGCTGTTGCGGGGTGGAATCAAGATTCCAAGCCACGTCTTGGGAGGCCAAGCCACGTCTTGGGAGGCCAAGCTCTTAACTCCTAGCCTGCACTCTCTTTTCATGTAGACATGCCATGTATCTCAGTCCTTCATCTTTGTTATGTCACTTGCTCAGGAGGCTTCTATATACCCGTGGCCTCCTCTAACTGGAGACCTGGTTTACATCTTGAGTCCTGGCTGTGACATAGGAGGAGCTGCTTAACCCTCCCAAAGCCTCACCCTCCCCAAACTGATGAGATTGAGGGTTCTGCCATGGGGATTGTCAACCTAAGAAGCTCTGCTATCAGCTTCCACATGACCTACCATAGAAACCACTAAGTAGGCCAGCCTCCCAGGTTTCCTTTACCTTTCACATGCTAGCATCCTCTTCATTCTATTCTGCATCAAAACATATGAGTACAATCACGGCAGCAAACTATGCTTTAAAGTTTAAGCAATTTGGAAGGGGAGGGGTGGTTACTGACTTTGTCTCAGTTGATTCTCACAAGAAGATAGAGAGCATGTTTAAAATTATTTTTATTTCTTAGTATGTGTGTTAGTCCATTCTCACACTGCTATGAAGAAGTACCCAAAACTGGGTAATTTAAAAAGGAAAAAGGTTTAATTGGCTCACAGTTATGCATTGCTGGGGAGGTCTCAGGAAACTTACAATCATGATGGAAGGCGAAGGAGAAGCAGGCACCTTCTTCACAAGGTGGCAGGATGCAGTGAGTGCAAGCAAGGGAAATGCCAGATGCTTATAAAACCATTAGATCTCATGAGACTCACTCATCATGAGAACAGTATGGGGGAAACCGCCCCCGTGATCCAATTACCTCCACCTGGTCTTGCCCTTGACACGTGAAGATTACAGGGATTATGGGGATTACAATTCGAGATGGGATTTTGGGTGGAGACACAGCTAAACCATATCATTATGGTTCAATCAAAAATAATATTTTAGAACATTTAGAAAATGAATCAAGATGGAGGACTTATCACAAAAACTTCCTTTCCTCCTGACCCAAGTTCCATAAAAACAAGAGAAAAAAATAATTTTAAGCCGAATCTATCTACAACTTTGTTGTAGGGGTGGGGAACTGGGTGTTTACCATGGACCTGTCATTTTGAAGAACTTCTGAAAGACTTAATTTAGATGCTATCTGGTCTATAGAGAAGGGACTCCAGAGAAAGCCACAGCCTAGAATCCTGCTCCAAGCTTGGAGTAAGTTGATGAAGAAGCAGAAGAGAGCTCTGGGGTGGCTTTGGGGGTGATTTGTGGGCTTTGTTTCACCTAGTGAGGCTGGTAGAGTGCTTTACCCTCTTCACTTAGGGTCAGTAGAAGTGTGGACATCAGGACTCAAGTGCAGGCGGTGCCCTAGGCTGCTCTGAACTCCGGGAGGATGGGACCTCCCACATGGAGAAACAAGCAGCTGATACTCCCCACCTACTCTGCAGCATCTCACCCCCAGATACCTCAGAGGCAGGTGTCAGGAAATAGAAACCCTGCTCATAGGCATGCAGCCTGTACCTCAAATACGAAGATGAGCATAAACCCAGGATCTCTAAGTATTTGAAAAAGAAACCACACCTGAAAGAGAAAAATGAATGCCCAAGTAAGCAGAGATCACAGAGCAAACAGAAGATGAAAGTCAAGGGTGAGAGAATAATAAGATAAATTAGAGTATGTCAGATTTAAAACATAATACAATTATGTATTTTTTTCTCATTGCTAAAGGACATTACTAATTGTAGGAAGTGTAGAAAATACAGAATACACATAGAAGAAAACTAAAATCATTTGTGATCACAACGTTGAGAGGAAATAAGAAAATGTGTTTTACTGTCTTTCTTTTCAATCTTCAAATACATATATGTATGCATATATAAATATATGTATGCGTATATAAATATATGTATGCATATATAAATATATGTATGCATATCATTTTTCAAATAATTTTTATACAAAAGGTATCACTTTTTTGGTAACCTGTTTTAGAAGAACTCTCAAACTTAATTTTATATCCCATGTCATTAACCACTTGTCTACATGTGACTTTTAACACATACACGCTATTACACTGTATGGATTTACCATAATTTATTATGCCAATGCTCTATCTTTAGACATCCAGATTACTTCCAACTTTTCAGTTATGAATAAACAATGCTGGAATAAACATCCTTGAGCATGAGCCTTTGAGATGGTAGTCTTTAATTGTGTGTGTGTGTGTGTGTGTGTGTGTGTGTGTGTGTGTGATAGGGTCTAACGCTGTCTCTCAGGCTGGAGTGCAGGTGTGCAATCTCGGCTCACTGCAACCGCTGCCTCCTGGGCTCAAGCAGTTCTCCCACCTCAGCCTCCTGAGTAGAGACCACATGTGGGCGCCACCATGCCCAGCTAATTTTTTTAAAATTTATTTTTGGTATTTTTTTGTAGAGACAGGGTTTCACCATGTTGCCCAGGCTGGTCTCAAACTCCTGAGCTTAAGCAATCCATCAACCTTGACCTCCCAAAGTGCTGGGATTACAGGCATGAGCCACCACACCCAGCCTGAGATAGTAGTCTTAAAAGCCTATTTGAAGTATGAGATATCATCATAACAGTTAACAGCTAACATTTTTAAAGCGTGTCACATATGGGCAAGTGACTCCAAACTAGTTTTTGTGTCTCCAGATTCCATGTTTCTGCCTTTGCTCATTAGTGCTGCCTTTATATACTATTTGGAATCTGAATTGTTGGCTTTGCCACTTGCTAGGGGCAAGTGTAACCTTAGGCAAGTCACTACAGCTCTCTGAGCCTCAGTTGTATTATCTGTAAAATGGAGATGACCATACTATTGAACTCACAGGCCTACTGTAAGGATGTCATGAGGGACTAAAATAATGAGCACAATGCTTGGCATATGGAAAGAACTCAATAAATACTAGCCACTTCTCTTAGTCTGTCCATGGAGCTAATCAGGAATTAACATTACTCTTTCATTCACACAGTGGGGAGTGCTTAACCAGCCTGTCTTGAGAATCTCTTTGCCAACCACCCTGCAACTGGGATTTTTCCTCTTTTGGCCTTCAAATGCATCTAAAGAGGAGGGAGTTGGTGGGGGGGAGGTGGGGGTGACAAAGGTCCAGCATTCCCACCAGCCTCCTGTTGGCTGCAAAAATCCTATAGGAATCTGCTTCTGGAGGGCTGGCTTCCCATCTGGCTGTAATCACCCGCCTGCTACCTGAAGCACGAGTGCCTCACAAATTAGGGAAATCAGAGGCTGCCTCTGCAGACCATGCACAGGCAGCAGGATGCCGAGTGGCTGCAGAACCACTTGCTGAAGCTAAAATTAACAAGCTTCTTGGGTTGAAGGTTTTAATTAAAAAAGGCTAGAGAATTACTTCTTTAATTCAGATACTTCTTCTTAGTAATCACTTTCCCCTTTGCTGCCCTGAGATTTTTATCTATAGCAGCCTGAGCTATACAGTACCCAGTGATGGAGTTTGGGGCCTTGAGTGTTATATGGAGTGGGTGCTCTTCAGGGATTCATTTTGGGGCCCCAGACCTCTTCATGCTCTGCATTTCCTCTTGGCTGTTGCACCCTCTCCCATGATTTTAGATATTAGCCATGTACTGTTGGCTTCATACTTTGGAGCTCTCCACAAGTCTCTAAACCCATATGTCCATAGGTAGGGCAATGGGTCTAAAATATTCTCCTTTTTTTCCTCTTTTCCCCAATTCAGTACATGAAGTACTGAATACTCAAGCCAAGTTGCTGGGACACCCAAGATTCTTGGGGGCAGAAACTGTACCTTTCCAGTATCTCTCCTTCTTACCACTTCAGAATGTATCAGACAGATATGCAACTACCAGTTCCTGCATTTTGTGGCCTGAGGGTGTTTCTTGTCACTACAGCCCACTCTGCCGCCTATATGGTGGCTCAGATGCTCTGAAGAATATGTGCCCACCTCCCAGAAGCAGCCCTCAGCTAATACTGGCAGGAGCTGTGTATACTCACCCCAGCTCCCTTGCTGCTCAAGTGGGATTACTCTGGGGTGATGTTCTACACTGTCTCTCACAGCTCCCTGGCAGGATTAAGCACCGCTTTCACACAGTGGTAGCTGAGCAGAAAACATTTCCTTTATTTGTTGCTTTCTCTTTTTTTCTTTTTCCCCTTCTCCTCCACCTTCACCTTCTAAATGTAATTCTCCCTCTTGAATCCCTATCTCAGGGTCTATGACTGGGGACCAAATTAAGGATTCTCCTGTCTCCCTCTGAGCTACTATGTCCATCCATCCTCAATGCCTGTCTCCTTCAATATCTCACCAAACTGACCTCTTCTCTTTCTTCTCGTTGCTGCTTAGTTTAAGTTCTCAGTATCACTCATCTGGACCGCTGCCCAGCCTCTCAGTCTGTCCCACGGCTTGTCCCCCATCTCACCCCTGAAATCTATCATATAGATGCACTCAAGACTATCTTTGTAAAATGAAACCTGGTCATGCCATGCCTCTGCTTTATCTCCACAAGGGCTCCCCATTGCCTCTGGGAAACAGACTAAATTCCCTAGTTTGACTCATAAGATCATCTGTGACGTATTCTAAAGCCTTCCACATGGTGTTCCTGGAGCCTAGCATGTTCAGCTTCCCCCGGCCACCCCCTTTGTCAGGCTCCCCTACTGATGCTCAATAACCACCCCTTAGTGGAAGCCTTCTCTGACATGTCCTCCACCCCAAACTGAATTAGGTCACTGTATTTTTTTGCCAGGACTGCCATAGCAGAATGCCACAGACTGGGTGGCTTCAACAACAGACAATTTTTTCTCAGTTCTGGAGACTAGAAGTCCGAGGTCAAGGTGTCAGCAGATTGAGATTCTCTCCTTGGCTTGCAGATGGCCACCTTCTCACTGCATCCTCACATGGTCGCTCCTCCTTCTGTGTGTTGTCTGTGTCCTAATCTCCCCTTCTTATAAGGACACCAGTTGTATTGGATGAGGACCCACCCATGTGACCTCATTTTAGCTTAATGATCTCTTTAAAGGCCCTATCTTCAAATACAGCAATATTCCGAGGTCCTGGGGGTCAGGACTTCAACATGTGAATGGGTTATGGTGCAGGCGGAACAATTTAGCCCATTATAGACCCTTCTCTTTTTCCCCACAGCCCTCACGCCACATGCTCCTCTAGCTCGGAAACCCTTTATCATAATGTCCTGTGCACTTATCTTTCTCCCTAACTAGACTACACCTGTGAAGGCAAGGACCCTTTCCACTGCTGCATCCCCACAGTGACTAGAACCCTGCCTGGCACACTGTAAGTACTCAACAGCTATCTGTAAAGCACATGCATGTAGTTGCCATCCTGGTTATCCTTAGAATCAAGTGAGGGGCAAAAGAAGGAGGACCTGTATACTCAGCTTGAGGCTGACTGCAGCTGGAAGACAGAGGTGAGATAATGTTGCATGGCCACACCACCATGCCAAGTTTCCCCTTTGGGACATTACCCCGTGGGTTTTTCTTTCTTGAGCTGCTCTCCCTATCCTCCTCATTCTGATATCTCACCCAGCTAGACCAGTGTGGTGAATATATCCAGCAGCACCCAACAGCCCTGCAAACCGACAGGCTTTCTTTGACCATAACCATCTCAGACAGATCAATGTGAATCCCTTCCTTAGCAGTTGCAAGGAAAGAGCAGTTAATCTTGCCCAGGGTGGGCCACCCTGCTTTAAAGGAGTGAGTGGAGGTAGAGGTGCCTATATTGTTTCATGTCTAACTTCGACAAATCAAGTGAATTTTTTTTTTTTTTTGATGGAGTCTCGCTCTGTTGCCCAGGCTGGAGTGCAGTGGCGCGCTCTTGGCTCACTGCAAGCTCCGCCTCCTGGGTTCACACCATTCTCCTGCCTCAGCCTCCCAAGTAGCTGGGATTACAGATGCCCGCCACCACGCCTGGCTAATTTTTTTTTTTTTTTTGTATTTTTAGTAGAGACGGGGTTTCACCATGTCAGCCAGGATGGTCTCGATCTCCTAACCTCCTAACCCAAGGCCTGTCTTGGCCTCCCAGAGTACTGGATTACAGGTATGAGCCACCGCGCCCAGCCTCAAGTGGTATTCTTAATGACTTAGTGTGAATGTTTCAGAGATGACTTCTTTTTTCTCATTGATCCTTTCACCAGCTGCCATCATCCTTTAATTATGTCTCCACTTCCTTCCATCCTCTCTGACAAATAGATAATAATGATTTGTAAACAAACACATACGTGCACCAGGGGAGCAACTCTTGATAATAATTCTGCATAGCAGGAGGCAGGCAGGCAAGCAAAGCACGAAGTCACTCAGACTTCAGTTAGGATCATGGTTTTGCCATGCCATCTGATAGAGCGTTCTCTGCAGATGGAAATGTAGTATACCTGTGCTGTACAATAAGGTAGCCAGTAGCCACATGTGGCTGTTGAACACTTGATGTGTGGTTAGTGTGATTGAAGTACTGGATTTTAATTTAATTTAATTTTAATTAATTTAAGTAGCTACATGTGGATAAAGTGGCTACTCTGCTGAAAAGTGCAGTTTAGAGACCAGTCATGTCACATCTCTGAGCCTCTTCTTTCTCCCCTGTAAAATGGAGATTAAAATCTCTATTGCATTAGGATAATACTAGCTGCTATTACAAACAGGCTATGTGGCATTAGAGGCTCCAACAAGTCGGAAGTTTGTTTCTCGCCCATGTAACAGTCTAGGGCATGTCCCCTCCAAGGAATATTCAGGGATTCAGGCCGATGGGGTTTGCTATCTCCAACACACAGACATTTTAGTTATTCCCATCTAGTCACCAGGAAAGGGAAAATAGCAGAATTCCAAAGCTAGGGGTTTTCTCTTAAGCAATTGAGGTAGAATTTGTAATGTCATTTCCGCTCTGCCAATTCTTGGCAAGAAAACACTCCCATTACCACACGTAACAGCAAGGGGAGCTCAGAAATTTAGTCCTTAGCTGCGTCACAGTGTCCTAACTAGAATTATCTTAGTGTAGAATAAGGAAAGAACGTATTTTGGAAGACAGATAACTGTATCTATTACACCTACTTTGGAGGATTGCTGTATGGGTTAAATATGTTACGTATGTGACACGGTACTTGTGTAATAGTCAGCTTTTGCTGTTAATAAGAAAACAACTCTACTGTTTCGTGTCTTAAGCCAACAATGCTGAGTGAGAGTTAGCAATTTGGGCTGTGTTCATGTAAGCAGTTCTAGACTCAGTTGATCTCAGTGTGGCTTCCATCAGTGCTGCTTCCATCAGTTGCTGGGTCAGCCGGGGCTGGCTGATCTAGGATGGCCCTGGCTGGACCATCTTTCCTTGCTCTATTTAATTTTTATCCTCCAGCTGGCAAGTGACGGGGTCCAAGACAGTGAGGGAACACTCACAGGGCCTTTTGAGGTTTAGGATTGGAATTGACACCCAATCACTGCTGTCACATCCTATCAACTAAAACAAGTTACAAAGCCAATCAAGAATCAGGGGCAGGAAAGCAGACTCCATCTTTTAATGGGAGGGGATGCAAAATCACATTGCAAAGGAGTGTAGTTATAGGGAGGGGAATAATTAGAGCCATTTTTGAAAGAGTCTACTATAATTTGGTATATAATTTATTCAGTAAATGGTGCCTAATGTTATTTTATTAATTCACTTATTAATTCTATATGGTCCCCTCATTCAAAAATTTATTGAATGTTTACTATGCATCAGGCTTTAGGCCAAAGACAGTGACTGCGTTTGGATGTGTTAGGCATTGAACTCTGTAAGAAGAAGTCAAGTTAACTTTTGTGTCATAAAAAGAGAACAAATAAACCTCAGAATAGATGCGGTTTTTCATTCTTTAGTCCTTGACTGATGCCTAGTGTCCTCTTGTCATTTCCTGGGTACCAATGATGAAAAGGTACCTTGTTAACCATGACCCCTGTTGTTTTGACTATGGTGTGGCCATCTCTCTGGGCCTGGGTGAATTACCAATGAGGTTTGCCACTTGTGGCCTTGTCTGCTGCAGGGAAGCACTTTAGGATGAACCTGGACAGATCCAGCATGAGCTGACAGAGCCTTTGGAGAGAGAGAATAAACAGCCCACTGATTCAGAGGGCTATTAAAGGAATCTTTCTTGCTTCAGCATAAAACGACTTGTCTTGCCTGCAAGATGAATCAGAAGCATAAAGGGTGATGAATGGAAGTGATTTCCAAAGCACTGGGAAATATCGTGGGCCCCACAGTGAAGTCACATCTGGTGGCTTCAAGATACGTCTTGTGCCCAATGGCATTCATCTCTGTCACTTCCCCAGGTACCTATGGCCTACTCCCACTTTCTTACTATCAAAGCCAGCAATCTCAGCTGAGAGCCTTATTGGGGACATGCTCTCCAGAACTGACAGCTCCCAAACAAAAGGAAACTGCAAAAAGAAGACTGAAGTGCTCAGGATAGGGAATCCTAGAAAGATAAGTGCTTCCAGCCCTCACCTTACTCTGCCTCACCTGTGTCTTGCTTTGAATTGCTTTGGGCATCAAATTGACTTATCAAAGGAGCAGACAGGGACCACTGCATCAAACAAGAATCACTTGGGAAGTCCCCCCAACATTTTGTTATGAAAAGTTTCAGACCTATAGCAAAGTTGAAAGAATTTTATCCACCCCCATTTTCTTTTTCATGCTTTATCGCTTATCTATCAATTTGCCCCTCCTTCTTTTTTGATACATTTCAAAGTAAATGGCACTCATCAGTGCACTTTGGTAGGGGATTTTTTAAAATTGCTCATATCATCAATCCATATTCAGGTCCCTGAATCACTAGCCAGGGGATCTGCATTTTAAATAATTATTAACCCCACTTTGCAAGTGAGGAAACAGGACAGAGAGGTGACAGGGCCTGCACTACAAAAGCTGCCTAGGAGTTGAACTCCTCTCAGTCTCTTGGCCCAGAACTGCCTGGGTAGGAGGAGTTCAGGGCACCTCAGCTTAGTGACTATGTCTTGGAATTCCCCCGGCTCTCTTGCTTAGAGTATGGGACTTTGGCCAGACTCAGGCTTAGAGCCTGTGTTCCGTCTTCCTGGTCTAAATGTTCCTTGAGGAGAGGGGCTGCATGTAAGACTTTGCTTGTAGCCCTTGCACCAAGAATTGTTGAACCTCTTGAAATCCTCATAGGTGGGAATTGAACAATGAGATCACATGGACACAGGAAGGGGAATATCACACTCTGGGGACTGTGGTGGGGAGGGGGGAGGGGGGAGGGATAGCATTGGGAGATATACCTAATGCTAGATGACGAGTTAGTGGGTGCAGCGCACCAGCATGGCACATGTATACATATGTAACTAACCTGCACAATGTGCACATGTACCCTAAAACTTAAAGTATAATAAAAAAAAATCTGTAACGTGGAGATAACAATGATTTTCAACTCGTGGGTTTAATGAGGTCATTCATAGAAATGTACAAGTGCTAAAAAGAAGTAGCTTTGTTATGATATTCATTAATAAGTATAGCCTTTGTAAATCTCAGTCTATAAACTCAGGCAAGCATGAAAATGTAACTGCATTTTTTCCCTATAACCAAACTCAGTTTTATTTTGAGCACCTGTTTTACCTTAGAACCCTCAAAAAACACCCTGAGATGAAGATTCATGTACAAATGACTTATAAGGAAATGGCCCCAGGAAAATCTGATCAAGGAATAGGTGACTGAGAGCTCAAGGGAAGGAGGCAAGCATGGTCTCATGGAGGATAAGCTTTGCTCAGCCCTGCAGGGAGCTGGAGACAGTGATGGTTACCCTCAGAGTCTTTCAGATCAGGGGGCATGGAAGCTGGAATATTTGTATATCCCTCCCGCATACTATCAGGCATTAGTTAAGAGTTGTCCTGGGGGAGTGAATACCTGGGCACTCTAGGCTCTCTAGGCAATTAAGCCTAAGGGGTTCTAGTAGCTTGAGGGTGGTCCTCCCACCACGAGATTTAAGTGCTGGCCACGCAGAGTCAAAGCACATAGGAAGACTGGGTGGATGAAAATGATAAGGTGTCTGAGGGATGTACGTGGAACACTAGTAACATCTGCTGCAGAGCCCATTCTGCTACAGCAGAAATCTAGTCCACTTGGGTTCCCTGGAGAGCATACCTTGTACCAAAGCATGGCAGTGAGATGCAGATCGAGTCCTTCCTTTCTAGTCTGCTTGTTCTGGCAACAGCTGCAACATCTTTGACCTGCCTGGCCTTTGTATGTCTACCCATCTAGGTCATTGCTGAATGAGTCTGCATTTCTGACCCAAATGACCTCTCAGGCCCCCAGCCTGGCCTGTAAGAGCCCTTCTACTGCTATCACACCATTCTGAGATTTAGGAAACCCCATTCACAGGACCCACCTGGACACCTGGATTATTCTTCTGCTCCCACACCATGCTACAGCACTGGAGTCTCAGAAGGATGGGGTTCTGGTCCACCCTTTTACAAGGTACACCTGGGGAAGGGCTGGGGCAATGCCTGCTGCTCTCAGGTGCCCCAGCCTACCTGGGGGTGCTGTCTCACCACCAAAATCGGCCTGAGAGTGGGATGGCTGAGGAGTAGAGTTCTTTCTCAGGCTCCTAATACCATCTGAGCACTTTGAGTCTCTTCTTACTCTCTTCTTCCTTAACATCAAGAGAGCGTATCTAAATATAGGACATCTTGTCCTTACTAAATATTTTTCCACATAGGTTTTATGAGCAGCACAAGAGTGCTTCTCAAACTAGTGTATATCAGAATCACCTGGGGAACTTAATAAAACCACAGCTTTACATAGGTCAAATCTCCAAAGATTCTTATTCTGGGAAAGACTTGAAGACTCATGAGCCAGGGACTTGACTACTTTATTATGTCTACTCTTCTGTGTCAACTCTTTCTTGGGCAGAGATGACTTGCCAGTCAATTACTGTTTCAACAAAGAGAAAGATGAGCTATAAGCAAATGCTGTGGGTAAAACAACTTCAGTTAATATTCCAGAACACTATGCTACTTCACAAAGCTTTATCCTAATTTGTGAAGCCCTTTTTAAAAATTATTATTATAAACTCTTTGATTATTTAGTCTCCAAGTGCTCTCCTTACTTCTGTTCACATGTCCTCATTATACAGATACCCCATTGTGATTTCTGTAATTTGGGGTGACTTTCTCTTCCCTTCTTACAGCAGCCTCTTTGCCTATTCCTCCTCACTGGATCTTTATGATAGAGGTGGGGGTAGACACAAATCCACATGGCCATGAATTCTTCTTAAAATTCAGATTGAAAAGTTGCTGTGTGTAAAAGAGACCACTTGCTTTGGGGGAAAGAAGGTGGCAGAGCACGGTGATCAAGAATGTGGGTTCCTGTCTCTGCTACTTTTTAGCTGTGTGATAACTCAGCCAAGTTTCCTGAGTCTTGGTTTCTTCACCTGGAAAATTGGAGTAATACTATCATCTACCACAGAGGGGGGCTATGAGGACTTAAATGAGCGAAAGTATGGACTGCTTTAAACAGAAAAAGTGTGCAGCTGTTACAAGTAACCATAAAGGTGTTTAAAGTTGGGGTCTCAGCCTAGGGTTTATACTGGTTGTTTTCAAAGTACCATTTCATTTGGTTCCCACCACTGTTCCATTTGGGTATCCTTCATTCCCATGTGGCTGCAAATAGGGGAAGGACAGATGGAGTGGGTTTGAGAAACAGTGAGAATTGGAAAGTAGTCGTGGGTGGGAGGCCAGTGAGAGTGAAGGTTCTTAGCTATCCTAGAGAATGTCCACTTTCCATTAGACCAGAAATAACTTTTGGGATCCCGTTGGCTCTGATCTGGCTTTGTTGGAAATGACACTTGCAAAGAGCAATGCATAGGCGGATGGTGAAGGCTTAGGTAATTTCTAATTTTACATTTTAGAGAAATTCCAGTTTGGGGTTGGGAGAAGAGGGAAGGGGAGTACAGAAACCAACTTTATGGTGGGTACAATTTATCAAGGACTACTATGTGCTAAGTTTTCTTCTAAGAACTTTACACATGCTATCTCATTTCATCCCTGCAACAGCAACCCTTTAGACTAGGTATCATCTTGACCACCATCTTAGAGATGAGGAAACGGCTTCGGATGGCAACCCACTCACATAAGTTCTATGTCTATTTAGCAACAAAGCCAGGATTTGAACCAGTTCTGGATCCAGATCCCACATGCTCTTCACTGCTTTATGTGATGCCTTTCATCAAAAGGGAACCCCTGTTCTCTCTTCAATCCTTTAAAGCAGTGGTCTTAATTTTTCTGAGGATCTGATGAAAGTCATGGATCCTGTCCTCTGAAAGCACATAAAATGTCCTGAACCACTGACGCTGTGCCTGTTAGGAATGCCCAACTTAATGCCAACTTTTTGCAGCTCAGATGTCTCTCTTGGGGTGTTACCCTCACCTTATAACCCCGGGGGGGGGTTGGGGGCAGGAAATCAGCAATGAACTAAATATGTGGGGAAACATAACAACAGACTCATTCATCTGTTCATTGGGGTTACATTGTTATGACCTTGTCCCTGTCATTTTACCCTGCTAAGCCTCAAATTCCTCATCTGTAAAATAAGATGGTAACAGTATCTATGTCTTGGGTTTTGTGAAGATTTAATAAGATATAGTACATAAAGCTTTTAGAATGCAGTACGTATCTCATAAGCTTTTAGAATGCAGCCTGGCACATCATGAGTTTTTATTAAGTATTTGCTATGATATTAATATTATTAGTCCAGAAATAATAGCCCTTACTGCCTTCTCTCTTCTGTTATTCATCACATTTTTCTTGAGTATGTATGTTGCCTCTTCAACAAGGCAGTGAGTTCTTGAGGGCAGCTAGGCTGCTTGGGATTGGATCCCAAAGTTATCCTTCTCAAACGTGTGGCCTTGGGAAAGTCTCTTCACTTTTCTAAGCCTCAGTTTCCTCTCCTGTAAAATGGGAATAATAATAACATCTATCCTAACAACATGCTACAGCAATGCCTGAAACATAGCAAAGGCTAATTGCATGTTAGCTATTATTATTGTTGTTGTAGCTACTGGTATTATTATCAGTAATACTATCCCACTGAGAGCTGAGCACGCAGATGGAGCTCAATAAATGCTGGTTGGTTGACAAATGATCCCTTTCAGGTCAGATAATTAGTTACACTCCAATCAGTAGATTTCCTCTTACCGGGAAGGAGCATGGGGCCTGCTGTAATACATAAAGCAGCGGATCCAATATCCACCCTAGCCCATCCAAGAACAAGAATCTGGGGTGGAAACAGACACTGAAATATGATGCTCCCGACCCAATAAAAGTGTCAGATGGGCTGCTCTGAGCAAGTGCCTGATGAAGCGAATCTAACTGCAGCTACAGGTTACTCCTCAGCACCATCGATGAGCTGGGAATCAATGGACTCAGCTAGAAGCAGAGGTGGTGTGGGGAGGTGAGGGTGTCCAGGCAGGCCTCCACTAGCAGAAACAAATTAATTATGTCTCCAGGGCTGCCTGGCAGGAGGGCCATAAATCATGGCGATAATCAATGTTTTTTTGGGGTGGACAACCCTGAGATGGACGTGGGGGCTCCCGAAGAGGCGAAAGGACCTGGATCCCAGCAGGGACATATTGCAAAAAGTCAGACAGCCCCAAACCCAGCTCTGCTCTTTCTAGCTGTGTGACCTTGAGAGAATCACTTAACCTCGCAGGCGTCATTTCCTTATCTACAAAATGGAGCTCTTGATACCTCGTGGGGCTACTGGGAACACTAAGTGAGAATCCGATCATCTGCTACTGTTCTGTTCACAATGGCAGCCTCCTGTGTCTATCGTGCAGTTTAAGTGCAGCAGGTCCAAATTAAGATGTGCTCTAAGTGTGAAAGTCCACATCCAATTCCAGTGACTTAGCATGAATAAAAGGAATGTGAAAGAACTCATCAATGCTTTTTCACATTAATTGCATGTTGAAATTATACTTGGGACATATTGGGTTAAGTAAAACATATGAACAGCATTAATTTTACCTGTTTAGTTTCATCTTTTGAAATGTGGCTACTATAAAAAAAAAAGAACAAGATTGTGTCCTTGCAGAGACATGGATGGAGCTGGAGGCCATTATCTTTACCAAACTAACACAGGAACAGAAAACCAAATACTGCGTGTTTCATGTATAAGTGGGAGCTAAATGATGAGAACACAGGGACACAAAGAAAGGAACAACACACACTGGGGCCTATCAGAGGGTGGAGAGCAGGACAAGGGAGAGGATCAGGGAAAATGACTAAAGGGCACTAGGCTTAATACCTGGGAGATGAAATAATCTGTACAACAAACCCCCATGACACAAGTTTACCTATGTAACAAAGCCGCACATAAAATTAAAAGTTTAGAAAATGTCTTGAAAAGATGGGGAAAAAGTGTGGCTACTAGGAAAAAATGAATGCAAACTACTGAAATTTAAGTTTTCATAGTGATCATATGCTGAAATGATACTATCTGGGATATATCAGGTTAAATAAAATATGTTATTAAATTAATTTCACCTATTCTTTTTTTTTTTTAAAAAAAATGTGGCTACAAGGAAATCTAAAATCACTCATGACTCTAATTATATTTCAATTGAGTGATGGTGGTCTAGTCTTTTTCTTTCTATATGCTTTTTCTTTGTGAATTTTGATGAACCGCTGTGCTGTCCTGGACAAACTAACGTTTTCTTCCCTGAGTCTCAGTTTCCTCACCTGTCAGGAAGACAGAATAATCATAGTTTACATTTATTGAGCTTTTATTAAATGCCAGGTACTGTTCTGAGCATGTTACATGCATTAGCTCATTTATTCCTCAGAACATCACTAAAAGTAGACATTAACCCATTTCACAGATGAGAAAACTGAGGTCTGAATGGCTAAGCCCTTACCAAAGCTGTGTAACTAGGAAAAAGCAAACTAGCCCAGATCTGAACCTAGCGCTACCTCACCCCAAGCCTATATTCATCACCACTACTCTATACTTGTTCTTTTTCATTGGCTTAATTTTAGGGTCTCGAGCATGTCAGGACACTTGGGCAGGTAGGGTATTTGCAAGCTCAGGTAAAATTCTTCCTTCAGCCAGTGAGATTTAAGTACCAAATGATAGTGTCTTCCAAGGGCCAAAGTCCCACTGGGTGACATCACTTCCTCTCTGATGTAGCCACTGTGACAGCCAAACACCAAGGAGCATGTGGCCTGAGTAACTACCACCCTGGGGCTATTTTGCCTAGGGTTAGAGTGGAGTGCCTATTTTAATCTGAAAGCCAGCCCCCAAACTCTTCCTACTCACCCTCTTTGTGACATTTTCATAGGTCTCTGAAATTGTTACCCTTATTCCTAAAAGGCATATTTCCAGATAAATAGACTGCTTCATTTGCCCTTTTCTCACTGAGGAAGCATGCATGTGTTTGTGGTTGTATGCAGGATAATTGCATTGTGATGTCAGTTTGTATGTACGAGAACAGTGGGTGTGGGCAGTAAAGGGGTGGGATGAAATGAGCATCTGTGTGTGTGTTTGCGCATGTGCATCATGTGTACACACATATGGACACACATGCCTAGTATCTGCTCTCTCCTTATTCTAGATTACCCCTACCCCCTTTTATTAAAGACTCAAGAGGATCTTATTCTGTTGCCCAGGCTGGAAGGCTGGAGTGCAGTGGCATGATCATAGCTCACTGCAGCCTCAAACTCCTGGGCTCAAGCGATTCTCCCACTTTAGCTTCCTGAGTAGCTAGGACTACAGGTGTGCACCACCACACCAGGCTTTTTCTTTTCTTTTTTTTTTTTTTTTTGATGGGGAATCTCATTCTGTCTCCCAGGCTAAAGTGCAGTTGCCTGATCTCGGCTCACAGCAACCTCAGCCTCCTGGGTTCAAGCAATTCTTCTTCCTCAGCCTCCCGAGTAGCTGGGACTACAGGCGTGTGCCACCATGCCCTGCTAATTTTTGTATTTTTAGTAGAGACGGAGTTTCACCATACTGGCCAGGCTGATCTTGAACTCCTGACCTCGTGATTTGCCCACCTTGGCCTCCCAAAGTGCTGGAATTACAGTCATGAGCCACCGCACCCGGCCCACACCTGGCTATTTTAAAACTTTTTTTTTTTTTTTTTTTTTTTTTTTTTGTAGAGACAGGGTCTTGCTGTTGCCTAGGCTGGTCTCAGAGTGATCCTCCTGCCTTGGTCTCCAAAAGCACTAGGATCACAGGCATGAGCCACCACACCCAGCCTAGATTGCCTTTTTTAGGGAACTTTCCCTCCACCTCTTTATGTCATGCCAGACACACATCCCTAGCTCTCTTCTGACTGCTGGTGTAACCATGTAACCCAAGCTAGGTCCTCAGTCTCTTCCTTGAAAATTTGAATCTTGGGTAGATACAAGAATAGTTGATTTATTTGTCCTTCAGACTGCCCACCATCCTGCTGCTGAAGTCCTGGCACTGCTTGGTCACTAGCCTTCCTGAGTCCTGTTGCTTAGCTCATGTTTCAATTCTGGGAGCTTCCCAGTAACTTTCCAGTGTACTTTTTCCTTGCTTTTTTCAGTTAGATTTGATCTGTGCATTTTTGTTTTTAATAGAAAGAATCCAAAATGATGCAGAGCTGGCCACTAACCAAGAGGAAGGACCCCAAGTCTCTGGAATGTCTGCTTTAAAAAAGGATTTTGGTGGGGGGCAATGGGAAGAAGTCTTCACATAATGATAGCTCAGCAGTGGCCTGAGCATTTCAGAGCCCTCTTCCAGATTTCTGTCAATTCTCAGAAGAAGCCATGTTTCTATGGTTCTTGCTTCCCCACTTTGTAGCTCCACATCAGTCCAGACATGAAACCCAGCTTCTTGCTTGAATCTCATTGTTTTAAAAAATAGAAAGGCATCCAATTACATGACTCATTTTTGAGGTTAGGAGAATTTTCTGCAGATTTCAGGGGTGGTGGTGGAAGACAGAGGAGGGGTTAACATTGCTTTAATGCAGACAATTTCCAAATGGAATGTTAGGTATCATGGCTTTTCAAATGTCCCCTGACCAACACTCTTTGGGGTGGGTGGTGGTCAAGGGGTGACTCAAACTCCCTTTCCCTCACCAGCTCCAGCTCTTGCCATCTTGCTAGATTTTCTCTTCCTCTCCTCTCTCTTTTCTTTCTAATCTCCCTTCCCGACTCCACACCCTGGAAGAAAGCATAAATTATTCTTTTTGTCGAATACAGAACCAATTCTGACATTTCTCTAAAACCTTTGGAGATTTGGCATCCAGGTCTTTGTAGCTTCCCTTCTATTCAGTAGCCAGCTGTTAGCATAATAATACTTTATCTACCTCGTTGCAATGATTATTTTTAGATGTGATCACAGGTAAGTACAGTAACCGTTGTCATAGCCTGTCCCTATCACCTTCCACATAGCTTTCCAAGGATGTCATCCCAGGAACTAGGGATCTGTCTGCAATTCCAGGCATCTGCTGAGAACATACGAATTGGTGAGGTTCAATGTCAACATGTGGGCTGTGAGAGGAATAAAAATAAAGAAGAATGGCTTCCATTTAATTGAGCCCCCATCCAAGCACTTTGCCTGCATTACCTTATTCAGTCTTCATGAGGGCCCAAGAGATGGAGTAGCAAAATGATCCCCCGCCCCAGATACAGAAATTGCAGTTTGGTGGAGCCAGGTATATCTGGGCCCCCAAGTCCCATGACCTCATCTGTTCTCTGATGCCTCTGGCTTCAGATGGAATAGGACTCTTTCTGTCCCGCAGTTCAGATCCCCACCTCTACCCTCCTATGAGCTGGATTGCATTTTTAAAATCCAGTTTTGGATCATTTTTGCCCTCCAAATTGCTTGGTAACAGCAAGAGCCTAGAGTCCTGCTCTTCATGCTCCAAATTGAATCACATCCATCAGCCCCAGTGCCAGCACTATTGTTCCCAGGGCTTACCCAGCTTTAATTAGAATATTTTTATTTTCCCTAGGAGAGAGAGGACAGCTGATCTCAGCTTAAATAACCTTGCCGTGGGCTACAGCCTGGAACTGCAGGGCTCATGGGCTATCAGATGGAGCGGCCAGCAGGGGAAGGAATGGGAGGCTATGATGCTGTGTTTGCGTGGGGGACCCTCTGCCTTTTCCCACCGTCTGTGCATCGTGATGTTAAAAATGGTGAAGAGGAAGCCTGGTAGGAAATGTCTTTGAAGGGGACACAGGAGCAAGCACCGCCCCCCCCCCCCCCACACACAAACACACTAAGGTGTGAGGGACAAAGCAGTTAACTCATCAACACATAAACTGAAGTTCAAATGCAGCAACTTTGAAAGGCCCCATGTGGACAGGCTGGGAGGCCAATGTATGGTTCACCCCACGGAAGGAGAAAAGCAGCAGTGTAGGGTGGCACTGCCTAGCAGAAATAGAATGCCCGCCTCACATGCAACTTACAATTTTCTAGCAGCCACATTTTTTTTTGAAAGTTTAAAATTTATTTCAAATTTATTTACATGGAATTTATCAAGTAAGTCTTTTGTGATTCTTTTATTTCCTCGGTTTCTGTAATTATTTACCACATACCAATTTTGTATTATGTTTTTATGAGCTTTGCAATTCTTTTCTTTTTTTCCCTTTTTAAGCCTTTATTTTGGGTTCGGGGTGCATGTGAAGGTCTGTTACATAGGTGAACTGATGCCATGGTTTTATTGTACAGAGTATCTCATCACCCAGGTATTAAGCTCTTCACCCAATAGTTATCTTTTCTGCTCCTCTACCTCCTCCCACCGTCCACCCTCAAGTAGATCCCAGTGTCTGTTGTTCTCTTTGTGTTCATCGGTTCTCATCCTTTATCTCCCACTTATACATGAGAACATGTGATATTTGGTTTTCTGTTCCTGTGTTAGTCTGCTAAGGATAACGGCCTCCAGCTCCATCCATGTTCCTGCAAAAGACACTATCTCGTTCTTTTTATGGCTGCATAGTATTCCATGGTGTATATATGCCACATTTTCTTTATTCAATCTGTCATTGATGGGCACTAGGTTGATTCCATCTCTTTGCTATTGTGAACAGTTCTGCAATGAACATTCACGTGCATGGGTCTTTTCATACAACAATTTACATCCGCCTGGATATAAACCCAGCCACATTTTTTTTTTTTTTTTTTTGAGACGGAGTCTCGCTCTGTCACCCAGGCTGGAGTGCAGTGACGCCATCTCAGCTCACTGCAAGCTCCGCCTCCCAGGTTCACGCCATTCTCCTGCCTCAGCCTCCCAAGCAGCTGGGACTACAGGTGCCTGCCACCATGCCCGGCTAATATTTTTATGTATTTTTAGTAGAGATGGGGTTTCACCATCTTAGCCAGGATGGTCTCGATCTCCTGACCTCGTGATCCTCCTGCCTCGGCCTCCCAAAGTGCTGGGATTACAGGTGTGAGCCACCACGCCCAGCTCCCAGCCACATTTTTAAAAAAGTAAAAAGAAACCAGTGAAATTAATTTTAATAACATCTTGCCTTTGACCCAGTACATCCAAATATTATCATATTCACATGTAGTCAAAAAGGTAATGTTCAATATGTAATAAAAATATGAATGAGATCTCTCAAAGTCTTCAAAATCCGATGTGTATTTCATACCCATAACACATCTCAATTTGGACTCGGTTGTTTCAGTGCTCAATAGCCACTCGTAGTGAACGGCCGCCATATGGAAGAGGGTCAGGTTGGGGCATGCACTCCAGATCCTGATTTTCTGGGCTGCAATATTTCACTGGTGTTGGTTAACAGCATTATCTTAGACATTTGTCTTCTCTCACTTCCTTTGTGGGATATGCAATAATAATGTCCCCTAACACTCTGGCTGTGAGGATCAAAGAGGTAATTCATGCAAACTCTTTAGCAGAGTGCCTGTGCCCAGTAGGTCTTCACATGTTAGCAGTTAGATGATCAGCTAGAATTAGAATAATGACAGCTAGTATATATGACGGCATTATACTAGCCATGCCTTTTGCTGGTTGCTTGATGCTCCTCATCCACTTTAAGCCCCATTAACACTCCCCTGAGATACAAAATATTGTCTATATTTACAGATGAGGAAACTGAAGCCCACAGAAGAGCTAACTCCTTTTGTCCACAGGATGAAACTGTAGAAAGGCTGATTAGGGCTTTCACAACCTGGCCCCCTCCACCTCATTAGCTGAGCAGAATGACTGCAAGAGCGGATTCTAGACCCAGCTGACCGGGGTTAAAATCTTGTCTCTGCCACTCACCGGCTATGTGACCTGGCAGCTATGTGACTTCTCCTCTCTGAACCTCAATTTCATCATCTGTTAAATGGGGACAATCTAGTGCAAAGGGACCTTGTGAAGATTTAATGAGTTAATATATGAACGGTAGGCACAGAGTAAGTTGTGCATAAGTGAAAGTCACTTTTATTAATGGTCACTTCCTATCTCCACTCTAAGCTCCAGGAGGACTGCATTACTGACAGTCCCCTTCCCATATAGACTACATTTTCTATTTCCATAATATGGGTCTCTGCCCAACCTGATGCAACCTAATCCCTACATCATGTTTCTTCCTCCCCTATTTCTTTGCAACTTGCTGCCCCTTCCTCCAGGAGATCTGGACTCAGTCCCCTCCAAAGAGCATCAACTGTCCCTGTTCCTCCCTCCCCATGTGGCCCTGGGATGAATGCTTGTCCCTGTCCCAGGACAAATGCTTCATCAGGACAGGACTGTGTCCATCTTTACCCCAACCCTAAGCACAGGACCTGGCCCAGGGAGAACACTCAAAAACACCTTTGACCCAGACAGAGTCTTCCCAATCCTTTAAAAAGAGGCAGTGACCATACTTTTACTGCCTTGATTCATACTGGCTGTTGGACAATGGCATAGCTCATTTTCCACTTGTAACAGGGTGAGTCTTTTTCCTCCAATACTCAAGGCATAATTTTCACACAGCAAAATGTGCAAATCTTAAGTCTACAGCTCAATTAATTTTGCCAAAGAAACACCCCTGGAAGTATCACCAGATCAACTTATATAAACCAACTCCAGAAGCCTCCTTTGTACCCTTCTCATTAAGTAACCTTTCCCCTGCAGGGCAGCTGTTCTGATTTCTATCACCTTCTAGTCACTTTGCCTGTTCTTGAACTTTAGATGGATGGAATCCTACAATATGTATTCTTCTGTGTCTAGCTTCTTCCACGGAGCATAATTTCCCTGAGATTCTGCCATGCTCTTGCCAAGATCGGTGTTCATTCCTTTTTAATGATGAGTAGTATTTCATTGTGTGGAGACATATTTTTTATCCATTCCCCTGTTTATGGACATTGGTGGTGTTGGCTGTACAAATGTTTTTTACACATGTATGTTTTTGTTTCTTTTACATAAATACCTCAGAGTAGAATGGTGAGGTTGTATGGTAAGAGTATGTGTTACTTTATTATAAACTGGCAAACAGAGTTCCAAACTCGTTGCACTATTTCACTTTTGGCTTTAAGCCTTTGTTTTCTCTGCTGTAAAATGGGGATGATGCATGACATTCTGTGATGCAGGCATGTAAGGAGATACTAGTGTTGTCAGATACTTGCATGTCAACTGGCTTAGCTATGATAGCTGTCATTTGCATTTCCTCTCCTAGGGGGGTAATTCCCACCAGTGGTTAGGGGGCAAAGAAAGGGGAAGGTCCTAGTCCCATGGGCACCTGCAGGAAGCTCTCAGGGCATCATGGGACCCTCTTGTCAACATTGAACGGGGGAGTTTCACCTTAGAGGTGACCTTCCTCACCCACTCCTTGGTAGGATTTTATTTTCTCCTTGCTCTGTAAGGCAATTCAAATAATGGTGATTATTTGCACATCCTCAGATGAGAGAGAGCAGAGGACTAATGACCCACATAGCACACCCCTGCCACCTTGGAGAGGGACGTTCAGGTATCCTTCCGGAGCTGGTGTAAACCTCCTCCCTGCCTGGTTCACCTTGGGGAGGAAGGGACTTTCTAAAAGGAATTCATAGCCTGCTCCCCATGTCCTTTAAGTGCAGCATAGTATTTAGGCTGTTGTAATTAAGGCTCTGTCACAGCTTCGACAGAAACAAGTGTTTCCTGGGGATCTGGATTCAGTTGTCAAAATGACCTTGCTGTGAAACCCTGCATATGATTTTCAAGCCCTGAAGCCTGTGAGTTTGAAGGTGTGTCTCCGTGTATTTGTGGAATTTCTCCTCTATATCTTTTTATATGGGTTTCATTTTTTTCCATTAAAAAAATTATTGTGGTAAGAACACTCCACATGAGTTGAGTGTCCAATTTGAAGTGTACAATACATTATTGTTGAGTATAGGTATAATGTTGTGCAGTGGATCTTTAGTGCTTGTTCATTTTACGTAACTGATATTTCGTGCCTGTTTATCAATAACTTCCTATTTTCCCCAGCCCTCAGCCCCTGGTAGCCACCATTCTAGTCTTTGATTTCATGAATTTGACTATTTTATGTATTTATTATTTTTGACTGTCACTATGTCCTTTTTATTTTTATTTTAAATTTTTTATTTCCATAGGTTTTTGAGAAACAGGTGGACACTGCTGGTAGGAATATAAACTAGTACAACCACTATGGAAAACAGTGTGGAGATTCACAATTTGTAATTGCAAAAATGTAGAACCAGCCCAAATCCCCATCAATCAACAAGTGGATAAATAAACTGTGAGATATATATATATATATATATATATATATATATATATATATATATGTTTCTTGTGTGTACATATACATATAAGTACACACACACACACACACATATATATATATATATTTCTCAGTTACAGGTACCTCAGGAATGGAAAACCAAACATTGTATGCTCTCATTCATAAGTGGGAGCTAAGCTATGAGGATGCAAAGGCATAAGAATTGCACAATGGACTTTGGGGACTCGGGGAAAGGGTGGGAAGTGGGTGAGGGATAAATGACTACAAATTGGGTTCAGTGTATACTGCTCAGGTGATGGGTGCACCAAAATCTCACAAATCAACACAAAAGAAGTTTTTATATAGATTTCAAAAGACCCAGTGGCTCAGGGCCAAAGAAACATTGGTTCAACTGCTGGCTCTGCCATGTACCATCATACCATCATCATATGGTACCATGTACCATCATGGTCACCTGTGACAAGTCACTTCCCCCTCTTGGAGCCTCAGTTTCCTCATCTGAAAAGCAGGATTGTTGTTGATAGTAGTGGCACTGTGGCCAAGACCACAGTCATCCTCCTAGCATCCAATAGCCATTCTTCCCATTTCTTTCCCTTACTTTTAACCTTTTAATTTCCGTGTTCACCTGGAGTAAAAACTTCATATCCTAACACTCCCTGCTATTAGAGGTAGGCATTGTGACTACATTCTGGTGGAGAGATATAAGCAAAAGCGTCATATGCAGATGCCTAGAAGGAACCTAAAAGAGAAGAGAGAGCCTTTTTTTTTTGAGATGGAGTCTCGCTCTGTTGCCCAGGCTGGAGTGCAGTGGCGAGAGGGAGCCTTTCTTTGTCCCTTCCTCCTTCCTGCTGGCTGGAATGTGGTTGTGATGCAGGAGCTCAAACAGCTCTGTTGGGCCATGAGGAGAAAGCTGCATGCTGAGGATGGCAGAACCTCAAGAAAGAAGGAGTTGCAGTCATTGACATATGTCCTGGACCAACTATACTAAGCTTGTTTAACATTGTAGAGAGATAAACTCCTTTCTTCCTTAAGCCACTGTTATTTTGTTTCCTATCCTTGCAACCCATCCCAATCCTAATTAAGACATGCTGTTGGGAAAGAGGACAGGCCAAATTCCCGTAAAGGCTTCAGCACAGTGACCGGTACCTAGTAATCACTCTGTATATTATGGATATTTGTGTTATCTTAAAGGCAAGAGTAAAAGAAATGGTGAATTGTGGATGGGCAATCTGGTGTCTTATTTCAGGTTTGATTTGGGTGAGGGAAATTAATTCCAAATGGAGCTCATTAAGTGTGTGTGTGTGTGTGTGTGTGTGTGTGTGTGTTTGTAACACCCAGGGCCTGTACTTCTACCAGAAGCTCACAGATGCATGTGTGGGGTCTGTGTATTCTCAGGACTTTTGTCTTCATAGAGCTGGCCCCCTCTCCTAAGGCAGCTCCTTATTTTTCTGAGTCTGGAATCCCATTTCCGCATCTTTAATCAGCTGGTTTGGGGCCACGGTCTGGAAGCCCTGGGCTGTGCTGTTATTCCTCACCTTTTCACCAGCACACAGAACACTGCACTGATGAAATTGGCCCTAATGATACTTTACTGCCTTTTGAAACTAGCAATTAGGTTCCTCTAGTACAGTTCCAGAGGAGGCTGGGGAAGAACAAGGAACCTGTTGCCCCAGCTCTGATTTCCTAAAAGAAGAAACCTGAAAATAAAGGCCCTGCAGTACCCAGTGCAGTCCTCCCTCCATACCTTTGCCCTTGCTGTTCCCACCAGCTATGGTGCTCCCCTCACCATCATCCATGATAGCAACATTATTGCATATGAACCCCTGCTCTGTGCTAGGCATGGGCTAACATTCATGGCTAGGATTGTGCCCATCTTGCAGTGTGGAAGCAGAGGCTCAGCGAGGCCAAAGAACTTGCCCAAGATCACACAGCAGCCTAGAGTCAGGCTCCGTGGGCTCTGCTGGTAACCATTCCTTCCCCAAATTGCCTTTTCCCTCTGAGCCCTCTGCCACAAACCATGCATAGAGTAGGCACTCAAGACTTACTCATGGGCTCTCTGAGAATACACATGCTGTTGTTGCCATGGGAGACGGGATTCTCAGACATAGCTGGCCTCAGAATCCCTCTGCTCATTCTTATTAAACAAACATTTTCCTTCCAAACAGAAAAAGCTCTATTGTTCCTTTTTGATTATAAAAGTAATCTGTGCTCTTTTTAAAAATGCAGATGGTACACAAAGGCACAGAGAAAAGGCACTTCACCATTCAGAGATTAATTTATGTGAATATGTTGAGCTTTCCTGTGGGTCAGCCCCGAATGGGTGCACAGCAGTAGTCAAGACTGACCAGCACAGACTCACCCCTGCTCCCAGGGAGCTTCCTACTAAAACCTGGACACAGATCCTTCCAGCCTCTTTTCTATATGAAAAGTCAAGCAACACACTTTTTTTTAAAAAGAACGAGGCCATCCTACAGAATTGTCATAATTTTTCTGTTACTAGCAACTAATGATGCCTTTCCATTTGCTCCCAGAAAATAGACTGTGGAATGTCTATTCTGGAAAATCTGAAAACAAATTACTTTGGGTTCTGACAACCTGGATGAGGACTATTCTCCTGCAGCCTCAACTCTCTGCTCCATTTCCCTGATTTGCAAAACAAATGCTAATTTCTTCCCAATGTTCTGTTAAACAGTAAATGAGATGACACAGAGAAAGCCCCTAGCAACAGTGTCTGATACACAGTAGGTGTTTTTAAAATGCTGGATTCCTTATGCTATGACTTAATTTTACTCCCAAGCCTGGCTGAGTGGTTTTGTCTTTGTGTTTCTTTACTTTTTCAGATCTGGGATGCTGAGGCTTGAGGCACTCATACTCCTTGGCTTATGACACATTCACATTATTGTCTGCAAGCATCTCCTGTGCGCCATTCATCCATTCATTTATTCCCCTTGATCTTCATACCTCACTCTCCTCCTCTCCCTTCTCCTCTCACACACACCCCACTGGCAGCCTACCTAATCTGTTTGATGTATATCTTTTTATTTGTATTTGTTCCTGGGAAAGGTTTCAGGTGCATGAGTTTTTCATTTACCTAAATGATACTGTGCTGTGGATTTCATCCTGTCTATTATTTTCTTCATGGCACTGTGATTTTAAGATCCACTCATGCTGTCATTCATACATCTAGGACTGCTGCATGGTACTCCCTGGTGTGTGTTCCCCATATTTTAATCATTCAAGTATTTAGGGACAGAAACCTAGAGGGCTTCAGCTTGCTACCACTGCAGACTGCATGGTGGTAGTGTACATCTTCATGCATGCTCCGGTGTGGGTCTGAGTGGGAACTTCTCCAAGGTGGAGAAGTTCACCTAAACCCTCCAGCATGGCTGCCCTGGGCTGCCCTTGCAATCAACACCTTCATGTGATGCAAATGTCAGCAAGTATCTTCTGGTCAACTCCATCTGGATCCCTTTGCATCAGGGCCCTCCCCATCCTCTGCTTAGGATCATTTCTGAAAAGGCAAAGGTTCGATATTTTGGTGTAATTGCATAAAGCTTCTAACAGCTGTTTGGCATCTCTTTCCGCCTCAGAACTACTACCTCTCAGAGCCTCATCGTCCTCACTTATACAATGAGTGGGGTGGATGAGATCACCTAGAAAACCAGAGTGGGAAAAGTTGGAAGACCTTGGGTTCAAATCCTAGCTCTGCCACTTCCCAGCTATGTGCCACTGGGCAAGTGTCTTCACTGCATTAAGCCTCAGCTTCCTCCTCTCTAAAATGGATACCTAATAGTAGCTATCTCATAGGGGTGTTGCAAGAACAAAATGAGACAATGCACAAGAACCTCTTAGCACCTTGCCAGGCAATACATATCAGGCACTCTTAGGCTGTTGATGTGAAGATTGATGATAATTACCATAACAACAGGCCAACAACAATAACATATCTCCATGTTCTGATAATCCATGAGCCTATGATAATTGTAGTGGCATGATTGATTGACTGATTGCCTTTCATGTCTTCCGTGCATTTTGCCAGACCACCTTGAGGAGGCACTAATGTATAATGGACCTGTGGTCTGAGTGATGAACATACAGTAGATGCATCCAGAACCTTCTGCTGAACCTCTTTCTGTGGGTTTCGAACCATGGGTCTTGCTTTTAGATCTCTTTTCTGTGCTCCCCAACTTCCACCCCATGCCAACTTGTTAAGAAGGCTGATGGGCAGTTGCCAGTCTTCTATGGAAACTGCCAGGCTCCACTAGTGTATCATTTATATGTTAATGCAGATGCCCAAGTTTCATTGCTTGTTCTATCTCTGGGCCCTACTCCAATGGGACAATATGTCTCACTTTTACAGAATCCAGTAGCTGTATGCCTGGCTGCAGGTTGGCTTTTCTCTAAACCATTCAGTCATACTGAATTCCATTTTTTTTTTAGTATATCTGCATATTAGTATAGTCAACAAATATTTATTGAGTACCTACTATGGGGCTGACAATGTGTTTGGCTAGAATAAAGCACTGTTCTCATGAAACTGTCAGGCCATAGAAGGAGGAGTTTGAAGAACTAATTACATAAATAATAAGTGAAATTAAATTGTCATAAATCATTAATTATTAATACAATGTGCCATATGATAGCATATTACAAAAGGAACTATGATTATATTATACAACACAAACATACATACACACACACACACACACACACACACACGCACACGTATGGGAGGAGACCTACCAAAATGTGAATGTTGATTTTATTTGGGTGATGGATGTATTGAACCATATTCTTTCAGTTGCAAGAGCCAGAAACTCAATTTCAAGTTACTTAAGTAGGAAAGGAAATTTGTTTTCTCATGTATTGAGTTAAACCATATGAAATCATCATTTTCAGGTCAAAAATTGTCAAATAGTGGCAATTGTATATGATTCAATTTACTACCTGAAAAGTCTATGTGCACTGGCTTCAGGTATAGTTGGATCCAGACACTCAGACAATATCAAAATTCTACTTCTACACATGCCTCAACTCCTCTGTGGGACTGGCTTTATTCTCAGGTAAGCTCTCCACAGACTGGGTCAAGAATGACCACTATCTGCTCCCATCCTCTTTGCAGTTAGGAAGAGGAAAAAAAAAATTGTTTCCCAATGATTCCATTGAAAGTTTTGGGCAGAGCTCTTATTGGCTAGGATTGGTGGTATACCGTGCCATGAGCCAATCACTGTGGCCAGGACTGTGATGCTCTGATTGGCCATTTCTGGGTCACATGCTCTTCTAACCCCATTAAAGGCAGGGGCATGGAATAAGCTTTACCTTAATGAGTTGGGTGGAGAGTGGGGGATATATGGTTTCTCAGGGCAAAATTGTAACATTTGAGTACTATTACTAGATCCAACAGGATAAAATGACTACTTCAGGGAGATTTCAGGTGATTGTTTTCTTTCTTTTTTTTTTTTATTTTCTTTTGCCTCTGCATTTTCTAAACTTCTACAATGAACATGAATTGCTCCCCAAAAAATGTTTTTTAAGTTATAAAAAAAAAGAAAAGTATTGAGAATGGAATTTGGACATGAATGTGGTCTGGCTTTGTTCCAGGCTGATAATGGTTTTCTGTGTTATCCCTTCCATGATTTGCATTTTAACCAGAGTCAAAAAGCTGTGACTCCAAGGAGAGTGTAGTGAAGGAATTTAGGGCACTGAGCAAGCCCAAGATCACACGCCAGCCTAGAGTCAGGCTCCGTGGGCTCTGCTGGTAACCATTCCTTCCCCAAATTGCCTTTTCCCTCTGAGCCCTCTGCCACGAACCATGCATAGAGTAGGCACTCAAGACTTACTCATGGGCTCTCTGAGAATACACATGCTGTTGTTGCCATGGGAGACGGGCCCTGCGAGGGCCCCAGTCTATTGTCTGCTTTTGCCAGGGTCATATAGACATGAAATCCAATCGGCCTCAAAGAGCGTTCCTGAGGATTAAATCAATGACCTTGGAAGTGGCATTTAGCTCCAAATCTCAGTTTTCCCACCTTCGAGGCATGAGTAATAACCGTATAATTCCTCCCTTACAGAATTGCTGTGGGATGAAGGAGATAACAGGACTTATAGGACTTAATCCTTAAACAATGCTTGCCCCATTTCTTTCCTCCCATAGGCCCTCTTCCGGCCAGGTCATGTGGGGAAATGGTGACAGCATGGGATTTGGGACTGAGCAAAACTGAATTCAAAGCTAGCTCTGCCACCTACTAGCTGTGTGTCCCCAAGCAGGACATGTGCAGCCTCATTGCACCTCAGTTCCCGCACCTGAGAAACGGGGATGGTGATGCCCTCTGCACAGAGTTGTGAGAAGATCTGACAGGGTAGCATTTAATTAAACAACTTGACCCTTGGTGGACACTCAATAAATTCTTGCTCTCATTCCTTTCCCAGTGGCCTTTGACCTAATTCTATTCCAGAGGCATCAATAGAAATCGCATCCTTGTATTTAGAGACTGTCTTTATAAATACGTTTACATGCATGCTTGTGATTGTTGCATAATGCAAGTGAAGATGACAAATTCACGCAGCCAGCAAATTCTTAGCCTGTGATTTTTAAAATGTTGGTTTACTTGTTCTGTTTTAAAAACATCATATACCTACCTATTCCAAAATGGTAATTTACCAAAGGTATTCATTTATAACATTTCTTAACCATGACTTGGGTCTGATATTTCACACTATGATTTGTCCATCCATCTGTCAATCCGTCCATCTCTATCTGTCTGCCTGTCTCTCTATCTATCCATCCATCCATCCATCTATCCATCCATCCATCCATCCATCCATCCACCTACCTACCCACCTATCCATCCATCTACCTAACATGTAATGACTACTTTGTACCAGGCCCATGTTTCAGACACTGGGCACACAGTGATACATAAGATAGGCATGTTTCCTGACCTCATGGAACTTACTCCAGATTCTTGGGAAGTGGGATATGACTGGAAAGCTGAGGCTAAGCACTGCAATTTGGTGCGTGGGAGTGGAGCACTCCTCTCCTGACATCCAGTAAGTGGTTCGTGCAAAGTCCAGTCCAGTCCTGCAATGCTGCTGACCAGGCCACATCACAGCCATCTTCACAGCAGCCCAAAAGTTAGCCAAGCACAGCAATGGTGCCTTGCCTGGACTCCAGCCTTTACTGTCTTCTGGGGAAGCTGCTCCCTGTGGACATTCTGCCCCGGGATCCATGAACTGTTCAAGAAGTGTTGGCCAACACCAAGTGAGGGTGCAAGTGGGATTTTAGGAGGAAGATGTTGAACTTCCTGCATGTGGGGGTCTGGAGTGATTGCTTGAAAATTTATACATGATGTGACTTATTTTGCATCCCAAGACTGGGTTTGTGCCCTTTCTGAGCAAATCCTCACCCTGCTTTTTTCTGCTTTAATTAGTCTGAGTGGGTTTCTGTTACAGCCAAAATTTCCTCAACCTCAGCCCATGAGGATTATTTTGCTTAATCTTTGAAGCAATCCTATGAGGCTGAATCAATTACTGACACCATTTGAGAGATGAGGAAATAAATGATCATATAGATGGAAGGACTTGTCCTGTGTCACAGAGTTAGACAACCTCAGAGCTGAGATTTGTACCTACAGTTCTAAAGGGTTTTAAAGACAAAAGTAGGAAAGGACATTCCCTGAAGTGTAAATGCACATGCAAGAGTTCAGAGTGGGCAGCAGTTCTGCAGTTCTGCTTGAAGAGAAGTAGGAGATGAGGTGGGTACAGAGGTCTTAGTCTTATTCCTGCACTCCTCTAATACGTTGGGTCCTTATGTGCTAGAGAACACAGTCAAAGGAAAGTTGCTTTTCACAGCTCAGAATGGAACTATCATGAACACTCCCTATCCCTGGTTGTGCCTCCATCGGAGGTGACTGCTCTAGTGACAGCCTGGACTGGGGCCTTTTTCTGCAAACAGATTACATCATTACCACAAGAGAGGCTTGAGTTGTGAGGATGACAGTTTTATGGCCCATAGACCCCCCACAACTGGAACCATCTGGACTTTTAAAAGCTTGGTAATGTAACATCATAAACAATCCTCTGCATGAGATGCACAGTGTGCTAAGATTTAGAATCAGGAGTTTGCCATGGGGGAGGCAGTGAGTTCTAACAGAGGACTCGGGTGATAAGGTTTTAGGTAGGGTGATTGCTGTTTGACCTCATGTGGATGTCTCCCCTTCTCTGTGCATCACTTTTCCTCCTGAATCAGCCTGGTTTACCTAGCACATAAGGAGACTCAGAACTAAGCATTATAGAGATGTTCTTTGTTAAACACTACCCAAGCCTGTTCTCTCAAGATCTAAGGACTTCCAATTATCCTGCATTATGGAGACATTGGCTTACAAATGGCTGGGAAATGGAATGGGTCCCCAGAGTGACAAGGGTGCTTATAGCAGAGGTCTGCCTTGGAGGCTCTAAGTGATCCATGCCAGGCAGAGACAGAGACAGTTGCAGAAATGCTGATGCACACCAGGGGTGTGAATAAAATACTCATTCTTAAGAGCCAGGTCATCTCTTTACCACAACATAGGCCTCCTCCCCTGCAGCCCAGGTTTTCAAAACTTGACCTGAGAAAGATAAAGAAAATGTTGCTTTTAGAGTGAGCTTATAAGCCATCTGCTCTCAAGTTGTCACTGGGAAAAGACAGAAAGAGAGTGCAGGGACATTTCTAGGTGTGGTGTATGGAGGATTTCAGAGGTTTTCATTTGAGCCACTGAGCTCAATGAAGGGGAAAAGACAAAATAAAATGGTGACAGACTAGTTTATATCATTTGGCTCTTGAGCTTCCATGGCATCATTCCACAGAGCAAGCAGATTAAAAAGAATGATAATATGTAATTAGGCAATTGTGGACACATGGCCACTCTCATGCCTTTGAATATAAATTGGTCCAGGTAGGAAAATTTTGCAGTATATATTAAAAACTTTGAAATATATGCACTTTGATCAAACAATTTTCCTCCTAGAAATTTATTCTAAAATAAAATTGGACAAAATCTCAATATATTTATTCATCATAGGGTCACTTCTAATCATGAAAACTTGAAAACAATCCATTTGGCTAACCAATGAGAATGGTTGAGTAAATTACATGATAGCCCCACACTGGAATATATATGGCTATTTTAGTATGAGCATAAAATACTTTTCTAAGTTAGAAAAATGATGTATATTTCTATTTCAAAAAGTGAAATACAATGACATCAGAAAACCAGTCTCATATTCACAGAGTTGTTTCTTATTTTACTCACTCCCCATGCTTTTGCCCTCAGAATAGTTCCTTCCTAGGCAGTTTCCTGGAGTTCATTTTGCACAGAGTTCACAAATCTTCTCTGGGGCTCCCAGCCCAGCTGGAAGTAAATGCTCTGTTTTCTCAACTGCTCTCTTCTGTTGTTTTTTATTGTCTGCCTGGTATTAAGATGATATGTGCCTATGATTTACATCCCTTCCTGGATGTGGAGATTTCTGAGGGCTAGATCCACATCTGATTCACCTCTGATTCCTTGGCATGGGTGATGGTAGGGGAGAGAATGAAGTGATGCTTGGTAAATGCTCTAGCATGAGAAAGGTGTTTAGATGAAGTACTGCAGCCAATTTTTAAACCAAACATGTTAGCTTCACTCTGATGTCCTAGGTGTTGTTGCCTTATACTCACTCTCTGTCCTCGTCAAAGTTGGCACCACTTTTTGCTCACTCAGAGCAGAAAACCTTCGAGTATCAGGTCTTATGCTGGAGGACATTGGCACCATGATGCTCTCTAGTGCAATGAGCCAGGGTGAGAGACTTAGAGGTGTTTGTGGTAAGTGGGAGAAACCCCTTTCTGTCTGCCTCTGTAAAATTCTTGAGTCTAGGTTAAGGAGTCCACTCCCATCCGCATTCCTGCTTCCAAAGTCCCACCAACCACCAGAGAAAGCCACAGAAAAAATTCAGAGAAGCAAGCGTGGTATCTCAGGATTGGAAACGGTTTGTGCCTTGATCCCCAGCTGCAAGGGAAGGCAGAGGTGCAAGGCACTCTCTTTAGGTTAGAGGCAGTATTCTTGGGGAGTGGTAATTTATCTCTCTAGACATCATGATTGATTCTTACTGAAGATAGTTTCAACATCCATTTCTACATTCTTTTCTGTTGTTCTCACTTTTTCCCTTATGATTACAAAAGCAATATAAATTTTGACTGTAGAAACTTAAGAAAACACAGATAAGTAAAAAAAAGAGAAAAATTTTAAAAGTCTAAATATCTCTTATTATTTTCATGAGGCTACCATGACACTGATAATGAAGAAATGGATGCTAAAATAAAATTATAGTCAACCATCCTTTATTAAATTAGGCAGAAAAATCATTAATCAAGTATTAAACCATATTCAGCTGTGTATGGTGTGTGGGGGGGCGCATATATGAAGGATATTACATGACTGATATGGTTTGGATCTGTGTCCCTGCCCAATCTCATGTTGAAATATAATCCTCAGTACTGGAAGTGGGACATAGTGAGACGTGTTTGGATCGTGGGGGTGGATTTCTCATGAATAGCTTAGCACCATCTCCTTGGTGATGAGTGAGTTCACGTGAGATCAGGTTGTTTAAAAGTTTGTAGCACCTCCCACTCTCTCTTTTGCTCCTGCTCTGACCGTGTGAGATGTCTGCTCCTGCTTCACCTTCCACAATGAATAAAATCTCCCTGAGGCCTCCTCAGAAGCCAAGCAGATGCCAGCACAATGCTTCCTGTACAGCCTGCAGAACTGTGAGCCAATTAAATCTCTTTTCTTTATAAATTACCCAGCCTCAGGTATTTCTTTATAGCAATGCAAGAACGACCTAATGCAATGACTAATGGGAACTTCTTTAGAAATAAAAAATAAGGCCGGGCACAGTGGCTAACACCTGTAAACCCAGCACTTTGGGAGGCCGAGGCAAGCGGATCACGAGGTCAGGAGATCGAGACCCATACTGGCTAACACGGTGAAACCCCCTCTCTACTAAAAATACAAAAAAAATTAGCCGGGCGTGGTGGCAGGTGCCTGTAATCCCAGCTACTCAGGAGGCTGAGGCAGGAGAATGGCATGAACCTGGGAGGCAGAGCTTGCAGTGAGCCGAGATCACGCCACTGCACTTCAGCCTGGGCAACAGACAGAGCAAGACTCTGTCTCAAAAAAAAAAAAAAAAAGAAAAGAAATAAATAAAAAATAAAAATTGTAACTCATGATATTATCAGATTAATGGAAAAAAACATACAATTTTAAGAAAAGCATTGAACAAAACAATTTTCATCTGTAATATTTAGAAAAACTCTCAGAAAACTAGGAAGAGAATGTACTTTCCTCAATCTGAAAAGGGACATCAGTAAAATACCTTAGGTAATGCCATACTTAATAATTGAATATTCAATGTTCTCCCCTTACTAGCAAAACAAGGACAGGCTGGACCATTTCTATTTAACATTTTACTTGAGACCATAATCATCCAAGAAGGCAAAAAGAAAAGATATTAATAGCATGCTGATGGAAAGGAATGAGTTAAGTAAAATCTATTTGTAAATGATGTGATTATTTCCATGGATAGTATTTATAAATCTACAAATAATCATAGGAAATACAAATTGAATATATAATTCCATGTTAATATGCAAAATATACAAAAATCAATTGTATATACTTGCTACAAACTATTAGAAACAGAAATTAATTAATTCTATTTACACTGGTGTTAATGAGCACAGAAAAGTTAGGAATGAACTTAACAAAAGACTTGCAATAATGTTAAAGTAAAAAAAAATCATAGTATTGCGGAAAGAGCTTAATAAAGAATTAAAGAAATGAAGTGGTGTGCCATATTTATAGATTGAAAAATCAAGGTGCTAATTTTCTGCAAGTTGATTTCTTAAAATTTTATTTTACTTTAGATTCAGGGGGTACGTGTGCATGTTTGTTACATGAGCATAAGGAAAAGAGGCAATTTAAAGACAACATTCTATTTCATGTTTTCTGTATGTTCATACACACAGAAGTATTTATATTTTACGTGACCAAACTATCCCCGTATTGTATATACAGTCTTTAGTTGCTTTTTACTCATGTAAAATATATTATGAATATTTTTTCATATTAAGTATTTATCAACACATTGTTTTTAATGGCTGGCTGGTGTTTTTCTGCAGCCAAGAGGAACCTCCAAAGTTCTGTATGTTTCAGATAAATGCCCTGTCCTCTGCTTTAGTCAGCACTGGCAGGGGTGAGGAGTATGCCTCAGGAGATCTGTATGCTCCTCATAAGATTCTCACCCCTTCCTCCTTCTCTGTCTCATCAAATGCTCACAGCCTCACTACAACTGTCTGCCAGGAGATGCTCGGAAATAATTTTGTCCTTTATACTTTTCACATTAGCCACCACAAGTAGCTCAGGACACCTGGAGTTTCTCTAATCCCCAAAGGACTCCATGGGCAGTGAGGTAAATCACCCTGCCAACCACAGAGGCATTGCCTAATGACTTTCCCTGATTTATTTTCTTCCTACTCCTACCATCATCAGAATATGTATGTGTGTGTGTGCATATATACATGCATGTATGTATGCATATATGTGTGTCTGTCTTTAATTACTAGGATACAAGCTATATGAGGTATATTGGATTTTTGAAGGCAGGAATTTTTGTCTTTTCTTGTTAGGTTATAATCTCCAGTGCCTAAAATAGTGAATAGCACATGGTAGGCACACACTAAATATTTACTGAATTGATGGATGATTTCATGATAATAAAAAATACTGCCATAAACATCCTCATAGCAAATCATTGTACTCATTCAGAATGATTTACTTTTGATAAACTTTTACATGTGGAATTTGCTGGATTGAAAATAAAAAATAGGCACCCCTTTTCCTTTTTTAAAAAAAGACATTTAGGCCATGAATGAGCAAACTGCAACATGTAGCATAACAGAGGCCTATTTCTTCATAATCTCAGTGATACTATTTAATAAATATTAGCACTTGAAAACATCATCACCCATTCTGGGAAAGACAAAACTCAAGAGAGAGTAAAATGAGCAGTTGATGCTAGGGATTCAGGGAGAGGGTATAGGGATGAGTAGGTGGAGCAAACGGATTTTTAAGAAAGTAATGAAATTCTGTATCACACTGTAATGGTGAATGCAAGACATTAAGTATTTGTCAAAATCCATAGAACTTTCAAGCACAAAGAGTGAAGCTTAATGAATGCAATTAAAAAAAATTATTTAAGGATCTGGGATCCCAGGAGGGAAAGCAGACTATGACAAAGAATCTAACTGTATGACAAATGCCTGAAGCAACCACATTGAAGGGAGTGTGACGGGAGGTGCTGGCATAACTTTGGAAATAAATGGAGTCTGCAAGACAAAAGGCAGAAGGAACTGCACATAAGGACTGTACTCTAGTTGATAAAGTTGTTTCCCACAGGAATACAGGTTAACAATTCTGATACTGCTATACATGTATACTAGAGTTGAAGAATTAAGTAAATGGATATAAGTTGGTGAAAGTCATGTTTCTCACTGTTGGAATGGGAGTTTACAGATAAGCCAGGGCAGGAAGCTAGATGATCCATATGGCAATGAATCAGAGCTGGGGACATCAGTATGAACTCAATGTTTAGCTTAATATGGATACAGATGGTTACATACAGAAATATTTATAGATATGTGTATTTACACAGGTTAGTGAGTGTATTCACAGATCATAAGAAAATATGTCAGCTGAGAGGGCCTAGAAGCAAAGACACCCCTGTAGCAAGAAGAACACCTAATGCCCAGATCTTGGTTACTAATACCATTATCTAATAAAAGGAACCAGAGGTACTTGGAGAAATAGCTGTTTCAATGACTGGGGCAGTAAAAGCACAAGATGAGCCTGGAGCTTTTTATAGTGTCAGATTGCAAGGATGTGCTAAAACAAATGAGTGTATATCAAAGAAGCTCGGAAGCCAAGTGAGAGAGCTTCCAATGGCCAAAGCTGGAAAAATTGGAACAAGATAAATAAAGAATTGATTTATAACTCAAGGTATAAATCATATATCTCTGAGTGTATACTGATATAAATAAGTGACTGAATAGCTTAATGAATGGGGGAGAAGAGACAAATCTCTCATGCAGCCTAATTCCAAACAATTTACCTAGATGCTCTGCCCTCAAAGAGGGATAGCATAACTCCTCACTCTTTCAGTGTAGGCTGGAGATACCTGACAAAGACTACCTTAGCCAGGTTATCAAGGCCAATACCAATTGTCATAAGTCATGCTGTTAGTATGTACCCTTGATATAATGTGATGAAAATTGCAGTTACCTCTCTGGTCTTACTCCCACAGACCCATAACCTGAGTCAATCCATTTTAAAAAGTCAGCTAATAGAGGGAGGGACATTCTACAAAATACCTGACCAGTGCTCCTCAAAACTCTCAAGGTAATAAAAAACAAGGAAAGTGCATAACTATCATAGACAAGAGGAATGTAAGGAGACATTATAACTATATGTAAATGCTACCTGGATGGGATTCTAGGCTCAAAACAAAGGACATTAGGTAAAACATAAGGATATTTGAATAAAATATAGACTTTAGTTAATAATTTTCTATCAATATTGGTTCATTAGCTGAAACAAATATATCACATTAAGATAAGATGTTACTAATAGGTAAGACTGGGAACTCCAAACTATCTTATTAAATTTTCTGTCAATCTAAAACTGTTCTAAAACATAAAGTCTGTATTTTAAAACATTGCCAATTGGACATAGGTGAAAACTAACACCTTGTTTTTTCTTTATTTGCCTTTCTTTGTTTACTAGTGTGATGAAGCCTTTTTATGTGTGCATGCATTGGCTGCTTATATTTCTTCTTTGAATTGCCAATTTTCATGTGTCCCTAAGGTTTTATGGTTATTTATTATGTGGTATTATTGTAGTTGCATCTAACTGATACAATCTCATAGAATTATCATAGTCCTATGAAGTATTATTTACCTGTTTTCCATAATTATATAAATATCCATTTTACGGGTAAAGATATGGAGGCTGAAAGAGACTGAATAATTTACCCAGTTCATAGAGTAACACCTAGGCTTTGAATTCACATCGGTCTGACTCCAGAATCCCCTAGGCACCATGTAATACCGTGAAGTACCAAGTGATGATGTTGGCAAAGGAAGGGGAGGGAGTCTTGGCAGATAGCTTGGGGTCCAGTGACAACCTTTGAATTCTGGGCTTTAGAATAATGACAGCACCCCAGAGAGGAGCACCACGTAGTCAAACTATATAGGAAGTCTCTGAGTGGCTGATGTGAGAAGTGGCTCCTGAGGGCACCAAATTTCCTGCAGGTCTCTCCAGACTCTGCCGAGAACAGCAAAATGGGTTCTCTGGAGTTGTGCCTGGAAGAAATGTAATTGTCAGGGGCCAGAAGGCAGCAGAATTCCATGCCATATATCATCATAATTTAATGTTGAGCCTCTTAAAACTGAAGCCAGGAAGGAGAACCTTCCTTCCCCAGAGTGCGTTAACAGCATCCAGGCTGCAGGGCCCTCCACTCGCCAGTACTTGCCTTTGCAGGGCTTGACCTCTAGGACCTGGGATGTAAAGGGCCAAAGATGTGGAGGTTCATAGCCACTAGTACTGATAGATCTCCGATGAGTGGAGGAACACCAGGGTTCTCCGTCTCGCACTGAATTGGATAAAACGACATGGACACATGTGGGGTGGTTTTAAGGAGCAAAAAGTTTAACAGGCAAGACAGAAGGAAGGAAGAAGAAAACAGCTCCCCCTTAAGAGACAGTGGGAGGGGGTACTTGAACAAAGAGAAAACCCGTGTGTGGAACAAAAGTGGCTGCTTATATGAGGACGTTGGAGGAGGTGGTGTCTGATTTGCATAGGGCTCAGGGGATCGGTTTGACCAGGTATGTCACTCATGTAGCCCGTGAAAAACCTGGCCTTCCCACCCTAGCCTTTTAATATGCAAATGAAGGACGCCATGATGTTCTACACACATGGGGTTATGTAGGGGCAGCCATGTTGCCAGGCACTTGTGAGGGCAAGGGCAAGAAGAAGGCAGTGGGAATCGCCACGTATGGGTGGACCCAGTTTCTAATAGTCGGCATTTGCATATCAAAGGTTGCCCCCACCCCCGCTCCCCCACCAAGAGCTGGGGCTTTCCTGCTAGACAAGAAATTTTCTGAGGCTGCTTTAAAAGAAACAAAAACTTCCCAAGGACCCCTTTTCCTATCTGGCTAAAATAATTTCTTAATAACTCCTATAACAGTACCTGCCAGCTTAATGCTTGACCTCAAGGAGTTGGGATGATAGCCAAAGAGTCTAGGCTTAAGGAACTAAACTTGACCTCTGACTTGGCTGCTTGGTCCTGTGCAACCTTGGGCAAGTCGACTCGCCTCTCTGGTCCTTGGTTTGTTCATAACAAAATGAGGACCATAGTTTTGCTCTACTGACCTCACCGAATGTTTCAGTGGATAAATAATAGTACTGATGGCTAAGAACAACTTCATGCTCTCTTTCGACCTGCACCTTGCATGCATCATCTTGTTAAATATACACAGAAAACTTTTTAGGCATGTATTCATCTGATCCTCATTTTGTGGACAGGAAAACTGGTCCAGAGAGATGATGTCGCTTGTCTGAGGTCACCTGGCTTGCAAAGATTAAATTTAAACTTAGAGCTCATCCCAGTCGCCAGAGACTTATGTTACTAATCAAATTCCAACATGATGCTAGACAGAAAAAATGCTGCAAGGAACAGACTTCTGGGGAAGAAATTACGGGCTGGCTGGGGAAGCTGGACATGTGGGGTGTGGCCAATAGCTGGAACTTGGTATTGATTGCAGGGTGGGTGTGCATGCGGAGGGAGTTTAGAGGAACAAGGTGGTTGAGGACAAGGGGTGGAGAGAGAAACAAGCATGACTGAGGAAGACTGGCAGAGAGGGAGAAGGGAGAGGCATGGCAACGTCCAGAAGAAATGGAAATCTAGGGAAGGCAGAGACACCAGAAGGGGATTTTTAGGGAGCTTTGCTCTTGGATATGCTTTGTAATCTCCACTCTCTGGGCCCCATTAAACCATCAGTAAAATCCAGAGTTTTTTGTCAATGCCTTCAGAAGTGCATCCAAGTTTGCTTTGGGGATTTAACAGCTTAAGAGACTGATCATGGGGTGGGCAGAGCCCAAGAAGCAGCTCAAGGCTAAGGGCCACACTCACTCTCCTTCCCCAGCCTCCTCGGCCTGCACCTAAGTTGGGGCCCAAAGCTGTCCCAGGGATCCCCAAGGCTGCAGCTTCCATGTGCCTCACTTTGGGGCCACAGAGGAGACAGCTTTTTACAGGCGGTAACCATGCAAGGTGTAGGAGTCTGGCTAGATCCTGGGAGAGATAACTTCTCGAATATATGTTAGTGCTTTAAATCGAGGCAGAATCATCCTTCTCTCTCCTTCCCCTCCTTTCTACCTCATTTTTTCTTTCTCTTTTTCTCATTTCTCTCCTTTCTCTCTCTCTCCTTCCGTATTCCCTTGTTGCTCATCCAGCCCTCCCTCCATGTTCCAGGGCTGCAGTTTCAACCTCTATGTGCAAGTTACTGTGCTCTGCCCAGGATGCAGGGACGAGTGGCATCAATGTCCTGTGTTCTCTCACACATTTTTTATCTACCCTAGCTGGGCAACAGGGCTAGGAGCTGGAGATTTTACATATATCTCTCACAGCGCCTGGTCCCTGCTCCCCAAGTACCCAAATCCAGTGGGGAGACAAGCATGTGAGCCAATCCCCAAAATACTCACCCCTCCAGATTCAACTCCCCAGGGCAACCAGATTCTTACGAAGTTTCTTTTGTTTTCTCATTTAGTAAAATGCAGTTTTCACCTTTCACTGCCAGACTTAGTTTGTAAGCATCTTTTCCATATTGCTACACAATCTTTGTCCTCATTACTTTAATGGCCACATCATATGACACTAAGTAGCCTAATTTACATAATTGGCCTCCTGTTGTTGGACATTAGGTAGTTTCTAGTCTTTTTTTCATCTTTATAGTTTTAAAAGTATTAACTTTTTAGAGCCTGCCCTTTCTAGAGGATCATGGGTCCAATTTTAAATGACAGAATGGAGGCATGGGTAGAAGGTTTGTGTCTTCCTGCCCTTTTCCCACCCCTGGTGCCACCGTGACTATATAGCATGGCTTGGTGGAGAGTACCTGCTGGCCCCTGTTCTAGGACCCATCACATTGCCTTAGAACTCTCCATGAAAGTGTCATCTCCATCACCTGTGACCTTTTTTCTTCTTTTCTTTTGTTAGAGACAGGGTCTCGCTATGTTGCCCAGGCTGATCTCTAACTCCTGGGCTCAAGAGACTCCCCCGCCTCAGCCTCCGGTGTAGCTGGGAGTACAGGTGCACATCACCATGCCTGGCAAGACTGTGTCTTTTCAATGGCCTTTTCATCTCTATGTCCCCAGTGCCTGATACAGGGAAGCCCTCTCAGAAATGAAGGGAAGGAAATAAAGAAAAGGAGGAATAAAGCCAGGGAATGGTTTCCTTTCTCATTCTGGCCACCTCTCATTACCAGGGCCTGAGACTGCTGAAGGGCATTAGTGACTGAACATGTTGACATTGTGTAATTTATTAGCCTGAACTGTTCAAATTATGCCTTCCCCCCAGGACTTGCCCACAATGAAAGCAGATTTTATCCCGGGGCCCTGAATAAATACTCAGAGAAACAGAAACCTCATGAATTTTTTAAAGAGCTTATTGAAATCAGGGAAAAACCTGGCGTTCTGAGTCAGAAGTATCCAGTAGATCAGCATTCGTTTCTCTTTACCCTCTTTAATCTTTTTTAATCCCCTTGCTTTCCAGTATTAATCTGTGCTTCTCCCCCCGAATTCCCCTCCATTTTGGATCATCCGGAGAAAAATAACCCACCCACAAGACTCCCACCTCCATCTCCCATCATACTGGCAGGACTGGGGAACGTTGCCCAGCCCCTGTCAAAGGACAGGTCCTGGAACTCCAGAGGTGCCAAGACCCTGTCCCCTGCCTGCACCTGTTTGGGGGTGAGATTAGAGGTGTTGGGATCGTAATGCTGAAGCTCTCGTGTCCTCTTGAGAAGAAAAGCTTCCTGGCTATGAGCGACACCTGAGCTTGTCAACCCCCAAATGTCAGCCTTGCTGAAAGTTAAGCGGTTTACAAGGTCTTGCTGAGAAATTCTGTTTACTAGAAGCTAATAGAAGGTCAGCATTTTCCATTTTGATTTTTTTTCCTTCCCACTGCCTAGGGTCTCAGTAATGTTCCCTTTCTCTGGCATTTTGACACGGTTCCTATAAATTCTGGCAAGGTAGCTAAACACTTTGACTGTATGCTCCCCACAAGCCTAGGAAATACAGGTTGTTGTTATTTCCATTTTATACATGAGGAAACTGAAGCTTGAACAGAGAGGGGTCCTTTGCCCAAAGTCATACACAGTAGCTGATCGAAGTGGCTTCAGGACTTATGTCTGTCTGAATCCAGAGGTCATGAGTCAGTGTGCTATGATTTATTCATTTCTTCTTCTGCTTGGCAAGCCAAGAATGACTCCTCCCCTGCCTCAGGTTCCCCCCTTGCAGTGACTTTTAGAATTGATGTAAACAGCCTGAGTTCTACCTTCCATCTCTGGTTTCCTTTAACTTCCTAGGTTAGAGGTGAGCAAACTATGGTCTATATTTGGCCCACTGCCAGTTTATGTAAATAAAGTTTTATTGGAACACAGCCATGCTCATTCATTTACATATTGTCTGTGCTTGCTTTCATGGTACAACAGCACAGTTGTGTAGCACAACAGACACCACATGGACCACGAAACCTGCAATACTTACAATCTGGCTCTTAAAGACAAATTTTCTGACCCCTGGTATCTAGGATAATCATTGCCCATTATCCCAGAATCTAAGGTAATGGATGATAACAACAACAGTAATAAGAATAGATCACATTTATTGAGGGTTATGTGATCTATAAGAATAGATTATGTTTCTTGAGTGCTAGTTGCTTTCTGTGGAATATCTCATGGAATCCTTCAACAATAGTGTCTGGCAGTGCTCAGAGAGGTGAGCCATTTCCCCACAGTCACAGAGCTAGAAAGAAGGGAATCTGGGACTTAAACCTGGAGCTCACTAACGAATAAATTCCAAAGTGCTCTATACTACTAAGGGCATAATGTTCACATACATTGTCTACCCAGTATCTTGCATTTGTGTTACCTGTTGGGATGGCAAGTGATACAAAATGAGTAAAGAAACATCTCTGTTTGTGGGAAACTGTGCGCTTGTGGGAAAGTCAGCCCTCCATGTAGACCAGCATCGAGATGACTGTCACAGACAACCAAGAGCCCAGAGGAGGGGATTGGGAAAGAGGGCTCCGAGGTGACCCATCACACCCTTAATGGTGAACAGAAATGTCGTAATTGAGATGGAACAGAGAGGCGCATCCCAGGCCACAGGAACAAGTTAAGCAAAAGCTTAGAGCAAAGCAATTTTCATATGCCTGAGTTTAGAGTGAACGGAGGGGTAGGAGAGGATGAAGTGTTGACAGAAATAACAATAGGGGTTTGTTTGGAGTCAGGTGAGAAGAGTCTTGGATGTGAGGCTGAGAACTTTGGAATGTATTTCCTTCCCTTATCTAGAAAGAACCTCGGGTTTCTCATGGCATCCCATTTATTTCTGGTAAGCAGTAGGTCCTCAATAAATGCCTTTAAGAACAGAATGGCATCCCCCAGTAAGAGGGAGTGAGTCTCCTCTTGGCTTCTTCTACAGGAGGCTCACACAGCAGCAGATGCTGAGACCTGTCCAGGTGACAGTGACCCATCTGCCTGGGACCACATCTAGAGCTTCTGTAGAGTTACGAATTTGGGGTCAGCTCAATAGGTCTCTGGAGAGGGGTTTTCCAGAAGAGGCTTCTATTTTTCTGTCTATACACAGATGGTAGAGCAGCAGTCTTGTGCCCTTAAGGAACTACACTTCTGTTCTTTTTTTTTTTTTTTTTTTTTTTTTTTGAGATGCGGTCTCACTCCAACCCAGGTTGGAGTGCAGTGGAGTGATCTCGGCTCACTGCAACCTCTGCCTCCCAGGCTTAAGTGATCCTCCCACCTCAGCCTCCTGAGAAACTGGGACCACAGGCATGTGCCACCATGCCTGACTAATTTTTTGTATTTTTTTGTAGAGACAGGGTTTCATCATATTCCCCAGGCTGGTCTCAAACTCCTGTGCTCAGGCAATCCACCTGCCTTGGCCTCCCAAAGTGCTGGGATTACAGGCATGAGCCACCGTGCTCGGCTGATGCTTGTATTCTTGATCATTCACTTGAGTGGAGCAAAAGAGAGCAGGAAAATCTAGCCTTTGGGGCTCTTCAAATCCCAGCTCTGCAGATTTCGGATTGTATGACCTTGGACAAGTCCTCTAATTTCACAGAGCCTCAGCTTTCTCACCTCTAAAATAGAGATAATTATTCCTGTCTTATGATAAAGCCAACTTTATTTATTTATTTATTTAACAGTCCTGTGGATCATCTGGGGATGGCTCTGCAGGTTAGGAAAGACCCTGCTCCCTTTGTCTTTCATTCTGGAGCTAGTGGCCTTGCAGGACGTGCCCTTCTAAAGGAAGGGAAGAGAAATTTCAAGACAGCACGTGAAAACACAGGCAAAACTGTGTAAGGCTTAAGCTCAGAAGTGGCCCACAGTTACTTCAGCATTTCTAAACATTTACTGTTGGCTAACACACATTGTATGGTCCAGCCCAGTATCAATGGGATAGGAAGGTACACTCCACCCACAGTGAAATGTAGTAAGAGTGGAGAAGGAAAAAAATTGTGAGCAAATTGTACCCCTACCACAATTGCCAAAACTCACAGCATGACTGTGGGCCATATGATCCCTTTTTCTGCCCAACATTGCCTTCTATGTTTCTCAAGGTTTATCATGTCATTGAAACCCTACCTTATAGGTGGATAAACCGAGGTTTGAGCGGCTTCCCATGGTTTGTCTCCAACCACAGAGGGTTGCCAAAATTAGGTTGGCTATTTACTCTGGACAGCCGTGTCTGTTATTAACCATACTCGTAGTGGTGGGGATGCTGTATCTCTCCTTTCATTTGGGTTCTAACCGGTAGCCTTCAGCATGAATTCCCAGAGGGAGACTAATTTACTGGGGGAATGTGAAGACAGCCACTGTCCTCTCCCACTGTGCCTCCAATGTGAGGCAAAATAACCAAACAGCCCCTATCTTGGATAGAGACCACCAAAATTCCAGTTAGAGGTAGTCAACCCTGCCCATTTTAATTCCTCTGGCTGAAATGTTTATTCTCCCACTGCCAAAACTAAGTTGGCTATTTATTCTGAACAACCATGTCTGTTATTAACCATACTCATAAAAAGGGCTTCCAAAATTATCTCAATACTAGGGACAACTCATTTAGGACACTAGCAGCAACACCACCACTGACAAAATCAGTAAGTGAGCCATGTGGTGTCCACCCTAACCCAAGGGAGTCTGTTGACAAGTTGATGAGTATATTTGGACGTAGATAACTTGGGCTTGGCCCAGATTCACTCATCTCTTCAGTAGAGCTTTCCAGAGAGTTCAAATTATTTCCTAATTTGTTCCAGATCCACCATCTTTTGTGGCTTCATTTGGGCATTGAGGTCATCCAGAGATTATTGAGTTGGGCAATGGAGAAAGCAATGAGAGGAAAGAAATTCTTCATTCATTCATTCACTCACTCATACCCTCACTCACTAGTTGCGGAGTGTTTCCAGTGTCCTAGATTCAAAGTTGAAAAAAAAAAAAGCAGAAGTCCCACTGGGCTTGCCATTTAGCACACCAGATCCTTCTTAAATGCATTGTTTCAAAATAAATAGTTGGCTTCTCGTCAGACATTGCACTGCAGATGATTGGTTCCAGCTAATCACAGCAATACTATTCCCCTTGCCAATGATTGGTTTAAGGGTTAGCATGTGACCTGGTTCTGTCCAATGAGAGGTGAGAGAAAATTTGTTAGGGGCTTTTGGGAAACTTGCCATTACTAAGAAGAAGGCATAAGAAGGGAGGGATACTCTTTACTGCTTGTAGCTATGTATTAATAAATGTGACACCTGCAATTCAGACAGCCATCTTACTATATGCCAGAAAAGGAAGCTAACTCTGAAGATAGCAGTGTTGAAAGATGAGGGAGCTACATCTTCCTTGACATCGTTGTGCTGCTAAATCTATACCCCAAAGGGGACTCTGCCTGGTGGACCTCCTGTTATGCAAGATGATAGATTCTGTCAATGTTTTGGCCAGTGCGTGTTGGGGTTTCTTTTACCTGTACCCCAAAGCATCCTAATGGGTGCAGCGCTATTACTGTAGAACCCTGATTTATCTCTGAAGGAGCAGGTGGACAGAGCACTGGATTAACTTGTTTAGAATCACACAGCTGGGAAATGTCTGATTAGGCTGTGAGCCCAGGACTCTGCCTTCAGTCCACCTCCCTCCCCAAGGGTGACTTACAGCTAGCCTCTAAGAATGAGCAGCCAGAAAATAACAGTTACTGAGTACTATCTAGTTTTTGGGCAGTGCTGGGTGCTGAGTGGTCGGGAGCTGATGCATAAAGAAAGAGAAGATGGTGAAGATCTTGATGGAACACAAAGTGGCAGCTGGGATTGAGGGATCATGCATGTGGGCTCTGGGCTAAAGTCCCTGCCCCATCTGCCCACACTCTTCATAACCCACACCTGCTTTACCTGGGGTAATCCTGTACAGTGGAGGACACTTCCGGTTTGGATTCGGGTAGACCTGGTCCAAATCCTGTCTCGGTTACTTCCTAGGTGTGCGGGGTTGGGCATCCTGTCACCCTTCTTGGCTTTGGTCAACTCATGCTGGGTCACAGTCAGGAGCAGACATGCGGCGTGACATTGCCGGACACCTAGAAGGTGCTGAATGAAGGATGACTGTGGGCACAATCATGACAGTTAGGACTATCCAGAAACCTGAGAGTCATATGGCAGGAGGGCTAATCTTAGTCCCTGCTCTGCTATGATGGGTTGTGTGACCTCAAGCAATTCCTGCCTTCTCTGGGCCATTCGCTTATGCCCCTGATCCTCGGAAATTGTGGGATTGGGCTTGATAGCCATTTTCAAACTCTGTTCCATGGAGATCTAGAGATTCCTTGGCTGTATAATGAGGATAGGGGCACAGGAGGAGAGACTGAAACCATCCCCTCCACACCCAACCTCATCTTCAACCATAGCAGCTCTTTGCTATTTCTTTCATGAGTCTAGGACTTTCTGTACGATGTTATTTGGAGAGAGATTCTGCTGCTATATATATGCAACTTGAAAACCCTCTAGATAGATCTCTACATTCCTTCTAGTTATTTAGTAGTTAATAGCATAAGCTTTGGTGTTCATTGCATCCAGATTTGAATGATGACTCTGCCGTTTATTATGTGTTAACTTGGGCAAGCCGATAACTTCCTGGCTCACAGTCTCCACATCTACCAGCCATTCAGGAGAACGTCCTTTCCCCTCATCTCCACCAGCAGGAGGTGTTAGAACTCTTTTTAATTTTTGTCAGTTCAATGGGTATAGAATAATATTTCATTGTTACTTTAGTTTGCATTTGTCTAACTTCTAGAGAATTGGAGCATCTTTTCCTCTGATTCTTGGCCATTTTGATTTCTTCCATAAATTCCTATTCTTTGCCCATTTTCTGTGGGGCCATTTGTCATTTTTCTGGTCTGTTTGTGAGAACTCTTTGACATCATATGGACATTATACTAATATAGCATGGATTTTATCTTTCACCTGCATTACAGTTTTTTTAAGAACCATCTTTTGTTCCTTCTAAAATGTTGCTATAATGGCATTACTGCACTGTCACGTGAGGATTAGATAGCCTAATGTATATAAGCACATAGTAGAAATCCTGGTAATTTCAATACAGCATTTCTATTATTTACAGGCTTTGAGTGTGGGTACATGGTTCTGGAGTTACCTGAATGTGTGTTGCTGATGGAGTTAGTTAAAATGACAGTGCCAGGCAAGGAGGTACTTGTGATCTATAATGTAAACACCTAGGAGAAGGGGAAAAAAGAATGTCACTGTCTTGTGTCTGCTCATTTGGGAGAGTGAGCAGAAGCGCTTGTCAGCAGAGTCGAGTCTAATGTGCATGTGACTCATGAACTGTGGAATTGACAGGGCTCCATTATTTACTCTGTGATAGGAAAAAGTATACTCATGCTTGAGAGCTCATGAGCAATGGAGATACCAAATAAATCAGAATAATAACTGAGGGGTGACACCCATGAGTCAGCTCCACCAGCAAGTCCTGCCCAGAACATCCCTTTTGCCAGAATCAGACTCCACCAAACATAGGTCAGCGTTAAGGGCTCCTCTTCTGTGCAGTCAGCGTGAACAGGTCCAAACTTTTATCAATTATTTACTGCTACGAAATGCTGCATAACAAACAACCTCAATGACATTAAACAATAAACACTTATTGATCATTGATCATTTGTGACTACTGGGTGGTCAGCAAAGCAGCTCTGCTGATCTTGGCTGGGTGCACTCACATGTCTGGGGTCAGTCGGCTGTCAGCCTGTCCTTCCATGCAGGATGTTGTCAGTGGCTTATGCATCAGAATTACCCATGGAGAAGAATATTAAAATACAGATTCCAGGGCCTCATTCCTAAAGAGTCCATTTTAAAAGGTCTGAGGGTAAGCTTAGGAAACTGTGTTTTAACTAATTGTAGATCCATGCTATTTCTATTTTACACTGGGACTTCTCAGTGCTAATTTTGGGTGACAGTGGTGGATAAAGAAACATTGTCAACAGTGATGACTGGAGTCTCCTCCACATGTATCTCATCCTCCAACAGGCAGCCTGGTGTGGTCTCATGGGAGAGGTATAGGCACCCACTTTTTAAGCCTCATCTTGGGTCATGCTTGCTAAAATCTCATTGGCCAAAGCAAGTCACTTGGTGGAGCCAACTTGAGAGAGGAGGAGCATTACAGTCACATGGGCAAGGACATAGGCACAGGGACAGATGAAGAATTGGGGCCACCACTGCAATCTACCACAATGGTTCAGCATGGAGGTTAAGATTACAGGATATAGAAACAGCTGGACCTGGACTTTGGTGCCTCTTCCTGCTGGGATTTTCATACTTCCTCCCATTTCTCCCCTAGGTGCCTACACCAAAGCCTTTTCCCGTAAGGCTTTGCTCTCGGCTAGCTGCCACAGTCAGAGATTTTCTTCAATGTTGCCTCCCAACTGCCAATGCCCTCTCTCTCTTTCAAGGATATTTGCATTAAAAGAGTCTTACTGCTTTTTCTGATTACAAGGGAATATGTGCTCTTTGCACAATGCTCAAGCCATACAGATAATCATGACCTAGCTCCATCACCCCTCTCTGAGTGGGAACTTTCCACTGTCAGTATGTTCTTTTTCATACAGACTTTTTCTTTGCCTATTTGAGATCTCTTTGTCAAATATGGGGTCAAGCTTTAGACAAGTTGCTTTATTCACTTAATATCAACAACAACAGCAACACTGTGTGGGTGTCTTTCCATGCAGGATGTTGTCACTGGCTTTTACATCAGAATTACCTATGGAGGAGAACATTAAAATACAGACTCCAGGGCCTCATTCCTAAAGAGTCTGTTTTAAAAGGTCTGAGGGGAAGCTCAGGAAACTGTGTTTTAACTAATTGGAGCTCCATACTATTTGTATTTTAACAGGGTCTCCTTGCCTGGTGCTAATTTTTGGTGACAGTGATGGAAAAAGAAATACCCAGTGAAGGGAGTGATGAGTGCAGGGGCTCCAAGCACTGTGGTAGCCGCTAGGGGAGACACTTGTGATTGAATCACATCACCTCAGGAGGCCAGTTTTTTTTTGTTTGTTTTTTGTTTCTTTTTTTTATTTTTCAGAGAAAGGAGACTGTATTGACTTGCACCTTCAGTTTCTTTGGAACCTGTCCAGGTATGGCCCCGTAAGTAACCAAATAACCACTAACCTAGGTTCAGGAATTTCCCAGCTGTGTGTTCTTAGGCAAGTGACTTCACCTCTCTGGGCCTCAGCCAGTTCATCATAACATGGAAATCATAATATCCACCTGGCTCAGCAGTTGAGAAAAGCAATGAGTTCACACCTAGAAAGAGCCCACCCAGCTGGGCTCATAATAGGTCTTCCATAAACAGTAGCTTCCCTTCCCCCATGCGATGTGGTGAGCAGGGACTTACTGGGCAGTCTGGGAAAAGCCAGAGAGCCCCCGAGGACAGCAGCAGCCATACCATGTGCCTTGATGAGTTAATTATGGAAAATTAGGGCAAGTCAGGTTTCTGCCTTCAGGAATCTCCTATTAAGGTCTGGATGATAGTGCAGGATTTTAATAATTCTCCAGGGGCTGGTGACAAGGAAGGTTCTTCCTGCTGGGGCTGATAAGTAGGGGAACCAATCAAAATGTACAAATACAGCCAAGAAAGAGGCTCGGGGAGGCCTTTGGAGTGGACCACAGCCTTTTTTGGATGTTTGCTGGCTGGGGACTCTGATCAGACAAATTCTGAGTGGGGCATTCCAGGTCTCCTGACATCAGAATTATGTGTGGTAGATGCAGAAATGGTGGCAATTTGCTGCCCTTCTCTGTATTTACTCTTTTTCCAATGTGCTTTTGCAGCTCCTCTCATTGAAAAGTGGAGTCTGGTTCCTGAAAAATCCTTGAATCTAAGCTGGCCTTATCACTTGTATTGGCCTATAGAGTATAGTGGAAGTGACTCAGAGAGTTCCTAGGGGTTCTCAGGAGTCAAGAGGACTAGAACACTTCTACTTTCTCTTTTGAAATCTTGCCCAGCTACTATGGGGACAACCCCAGGATATCTGCTAGCAGATAAGAGCTTGTGGAGGGGAGCTCAGTCATTTCAGATAAGGTCATTCTATATCAGTCTATGGCCAGTTGACCCTCAAATGCTGAAAACCCCACCAAGACAACGAAGCCACCTACCTGACCTCCAGCTGTACTCAGACACTTAAGTGAGTTTAGCTGAGACCAGAAAAATCACCAGCTCACCAACAGACAATGAGCAAAATAATTCAAGCAATGAGTTTGGGGATGGTTTATTAGGCAGCAATGGCTAACCAATACAGTGTATGTGTGACAATAATGGTATAAAAATAATACAACTCTAATAACAATAAAGGCTGCATTTACCCCATTCCAGAGACTTTGCTAAGGATTCTATGCCCATTAGCTTATTTAATTCTCATCAAGCCCTGCAAAGTAGGTGTTATCTTCATTTTATAGAGGGGGAAATGGAAACTCAGGAAGTTTTATGTGCATTGTCTAATTTCAGTTGCTTTCAAGTGGGGGAAGGCAGGACTGGAACTCAGGTCTGCACTGCCTCCTAAGGGGCCTCACCTGATCTGTAGAGAAGCCATTCTCAGAGTAAGGCCAGAATCCTCAGCCTCGTATATAGCAGACCTCCATGACCTGGCCCCTTGTGATTCTTTCCCTCTACCTTAGTTGACCTTCTCTCCTTCTTCACCTGGAAAACTCTTATTCATCCTTCAAAACCCAGCTCAGGTTTCCCCTATATTAGCTCTTAGAAGCAACTAATATAAATCCTTTCTTCAAATTGGCAGAACTAGTAAGAACATTTAATGTTTCACATGAATGGAACTTCAGAAGTCAAGAGGGGAGGAGAGTCCTGGTTTGGTCAAGGCAGCAGTTCAATGGTGTCCTCAAGCATCCCTGTCCCTTCCATGTATGTACTCTGGAGGTGTTATGCCAGGCAGGTTTCAACGTGGATGTAGCAGACCTGACATCATAACCAGACCCAGAACATGCAGAGAAACCAGGTTTTTTTTTCTTATGCCTTGTTTTTGGAACCAAGGAAACTTTCCCGGCAGCCTCCTAACAGACTGTCCTTCATGTGTCCTTGGCCAGGATTGGTCTCATGTCCTTCCCTGAGCCAATCACTGGCAGGAAGGAGAATTGCATCACCATCATTGGCTTTGACACATCCAATCACTTTTGATGGAGTAGATCTGGGAGAATCAACCACTATGGTGTGATATATCTCCCCTAGGAAGCCACCTCGGACTTTCCAGCCTGGATCAGGTGGCCCCACTGGGTTCTCTCAGCTTCCCATGCTTGTCTCCATCACAACTCTGGCCACCATGTGTTATAAGGGTGGCTTTCCTGGTAAGACTTCCCCTCCGATTTGGCTCTTCCTCTCAGTCTCATCCATTGTTTCCTGTGCCACCCTAATTCTCCCTACACTCAGAATTACTTGCCCAAAATCCCTCTTCCCCCATAGAACTTGAAGTTCATAAGAGCAAGTGTTATTTCTGCCTCCTTTACTGCTATGTTCCCAGCCCCTAGAAGAGTACCAGGCCCATCAAGAAGCATAATAAATATTTGTTTTGAATGACTTCTTTGCTAGGACTAGGACTCTGAATCAGGGATGGGAGACGCTGGAGAAGGAACTATAAGACAAATATTGAGCTGTCACATTCAACGGAACCTTATGCAAATTTCCACCAGGAGTGGTCCGAAGCTCAGAAAATGCCCACTGAGCTGAGCCACTGGGCATCACACCCATTAATGGCTCTGAATAATACCCAACAACTGTGGGGTGTTCATGGCTCACAAATGACCCGCCCACACATTAGACCTCCTGCTTCTCTAGGCGACCCCATGTAGGAGGCTCATTTTATAGATGACACTTGGGGAGGTGAAAGGACAGGCTGAGAGGCTTAGTTGTCAATTCATAGTGCCAAGGCTTGAATCCTGAGTCTGCCTTGACTGCAAACTGGTGCTCTCTCCTCTTCATACAAATACCAATGGGTTTCTAGCCTCCAACTCTATCACCATCTAGGTTACTCTCCTTGGGATAATGTATAACTGTCAACCGCCCCCCGTATTGGATTTTGTGGGAGAAACTTTTTTTTCTCCCTTATAAAGAAGTTTATTAAACATATGGTATTTTGTACTATTACCCATCAAATATTCACTCTCTCCTTCCTGGTCAGTGGGCAGAGTATATTTCCTCACTCTGCTGATGTTGGGCTTAGCCATGTGACTTTATTTGGCCATTGGAATGTGGGCAAAAGTGATGATGTGGCATTTCCAGGCAGTAGCCTCTATTAGGCATGACAAATTTCTGCCAATTCTTGCTTTCTCCTAAGAGAATAGCATGCTACATATTGCAGGAGGGCCGGATGCAGTGGCTCACTCCTGTAGTCTCAGCACATTTGAGGACAAGGTGAGAGGATTGCTTGAGGACAAGGTGAGAGGATTGCTTGAGGCCAGGAGTTTGAGACCAGCCTGGGCAACACAGTGAGACTCAGTCTCTACAAAAAAATTAGGAGCCAGTCCTATAGCCTTGATTGCAAAATGACAAGACACATGGAGCAGACCCAAATCTGATCCACAGCTAACCTGCAGGCATAAGCAAGAAATAACTATTTGCTGAGGACCACTGAGATTTTGGGGGTGTTTGTCACATAGCTTTATCATCACAAAAGCCGACTGATACAACCACTCTGTGCCTGATTGTGCAGAGTATTTTGCATACATTCGTTCATTCGATCACCACAATAACCTCTGAGGTACTATGAAGTCCTCTGCTGATCTATAAGTCCTTTTGTCCATTCCTGCATCACCAGAGCCAAGCACACTCCTTGGCATATAGTATATGCACAAGAAACATTTTTAGATGAATTAGTAAAGTAGGAACCATGTGGCATTGGCCTGATTTGTGAACAATGTCTGTGTAATAATAATGCCCTACTCTGTGCCAGGTACTGTTAGGTGCTTATTTAATTAATACGTTATTTCACAAATGTTTTTTGAGCACCTGCTTCATTCTGGGAATACAGCAGTGAACAAAACGGGCAAAACCTCTGCCCTCTTGGAGCTGATATTCTTACTGGGGAGAGAGAGACAACACATAAAATATATAAAACCATAATGTAGTGTGGTTAGTAGTAAATGTTATGAAAAATAAAATAGAGCAGGGAAAGGGAATGACAAGTGCTGGGGTGGAGTCGCAGTTTCTAACAAGGCAGTGCTGAAAGGCTGCACGGAGGAAGTGGCATCTGAATAAAGACTAGGGAAATGTGACTATGAGAGTCAAGCAATGTCTGGGGAAAGATTGTCCAAGGCAAATGGAATAACAATTCTTACATCCACCTTATGAATGAATAAAGGGGCTCACAGGCATAGAAACGTAAGTACTGCATGATCTCACTTCTATGTAGAATCTAAAAAAGTAGAATTTATAGACGTAGAGAGTAGGATGGTGGTTACCAGAGGCTGGGTAGGGTGGGGTGGGATGGGGAGATGTTCAAAGGGTGCAAAGTTTCCGTTTTACTGAAGGAATAGGCTTTAGAGGTTTATTGTACAGCATGGTGGCTATAGTTAATAATAATGTATATTTCAAAATTGCTCAAGCAGTAGATTTTATTTATTTTTTTTTGAGACAGGGTCTTTCTCTGCCACCCGGGCTGGAGTGCAGTTACATAATCCTAGTTTACCACAACCTTGAACTCTTGGCTCAAGCGATCCTCCCACCTTAGCCTCCCAAATAGCTGGGACTACAGGCACACACCACCACGACCAGCTAACTTTTTAACTTTTTACAGTGACGAGGTCTTGCTATGTTGCCCAGGCTGGTCTCAAACTCCTGGCTTCAAGTGATCTTCCTCCCTCAGCTTCCCAAAGTGTTGCAATTACAAGTGTGAGCCATCATACCCGGCCCTAAAAGAGTTGATTTTAAATGTTGCCATTAAAAAAAAAAAAAGATAAGTATATGGGATTATGAATAGGTTAATCAGTTTGATTTAATCATCCCACAATGTAAGCCTTGTGCTCCATATATATACAATTATTATATGTTAACTAAAAATTTTTTTAAAATAGAAAAAAGAGGGGCTCAAAGGAGCAGAGCTGGGATGTGGACCCAGGAAGCCCAGTCCCACTGCTTGTACCCTTAAGCACTTTGCAGATGGTCTTATCAGGACTGCCCTGACTTAGCAGTTGTTTTGGGAATCCACCCACTGATCCTGGGGCCTCTACCCTGAGCCCTGAGCTGTCCAGTCATCAGATTTCAGCTAATGACAATGGGAAACCACTTTGGTCCCTAATGGATTCAGCATTCCCCAAACGCTCCATCATATTAGCCATGGAAATGGGCTCTGTCTCATCCAGGGAATTGCTTGATGAAACAAGCAGGCACTCAACCTCTCTAAGCCAAAGGTGATTTAAAATATTGCAGGAGGGCTGGGCACCATGGCTTACATCTGTAATCCCAGCACTTTGGGGGCCAAGGTGGAAGGATTGCTTGAGACCAAGAGTTTGAGACCAATCCAGGCAACATAGCGAGACCCCATCTCTGCAAAATAAATTTATTTAATTACCTGGATGTGGTCGTTGCATACCTGTACTCCCAGCTACTTGAGAAGCTGAGGCAGGAGGATCCTTTGGGCCCAGGTGTTTGAAGCTGTAGCAAGGTGGGATGGCACCACTACACTCCAGACTGGGCAACAGACCAAGACCTTGTCTCTAACAAATAAAATAAAATAAAAATGTAAAATATTGCAAGAGCCAGCCTTGGATGGGGCTTATGCAAACAGTATCTTTGATTTCACGGGGGTGGGGATGGTGGTCCTCCCCAGTGACCGTGTGTTCCCGCTGTGGGCAGCAAGTGGAGAACAAGCTCCCCAGGCTGGGCAGTCAGTGTCCACCACTTTTGAGGCCCCAGGCTGGGCTTGTCTTTGACCTCTTGTGGAACCAGGTTGACCTGGAGAGACAGGGTGCGAACACTGTCTCGAGCAGCTACGGTCAGAGAGGCAGACAACAAGGCTCCAGCCCTTTTTTGGAGATGTTAGTTCTGTTTCCTGCTGGTATGCTCTGGAAGATTCCCTTTCTACCTTCCTTTCTTCCTATTTCTCCTTGTCTTTTTTTTCCATTCCCAATCTGACCTGTGAGTGGAAAGGTTTTCGTCTAACACCGTGTTGTTCCATACAGCAGCCATGAGCCAGTTGTGGCTACAGAGGACTTAACATGTGGCAAGTCCAAACTGAGATGATCTGTGAGGGTCACATAAACACGGGATTTTGCAGACCTAGTACAAAAAAAGGTATATAATAGCTCATTCATATTTTATATTTATTTCCTGTTGAAATGATCATATCTTCGATATGTTGGGTTAAATAGAATATTTAAAATATTGTAATATTATTTCACCTGTTTTATTTTTCTTTCTTAATGTGGCTACTGGAAAGTTTAAAATTACATGTGTGTGTTCTCAGTTATAAGTGGGAACTAAATATTGGATACACAGGGACAGAAGGATGGAAACGGTAAACACTGGGGATTCCAAGAGAGGAGAGGGAGGGTGTGGGGTAAGGGCTGAAAAACGACCTACTGGGTTCTATATTCACCACTGGGTGACAGGATCCTTAGAAACACAAACCTCGACATTACACAATCTACCCATGTCACAAACCTGCACGTGTACCTCCTGAATCTAAACTTTAAAAAATTAAATGAGAAAAAAATCAAGGTATGCACTTTAAATATATATGTATATATATAAAATTTTATATGTTAGTGATAGCTCAATAAAGCTGTTAAAATAAAAATGCAAAAATAAAAATAATAAGTATTGTGACTCCTATCATATTTCTATTGGAGAGCATAGGCCTAGAACCTGTTTCTCATCACCCCACAGTTTTTTTTTTTTGAGACGGAGTCTCGCTATGTTGCCCAGGTTGGAGTGCAGTGGCGTGATCTCAGCTCACTGCAACCTCCGCCTCCTGGGTTCAAGCGATTCTTCTGCCTCAGCCTCCCAAGTAGCTGGGATTACAGGCACGTTCCACCACGACTGGTTAATTTTTTTTTTTTTTTTTTTTTGTATTTTTAGTAGAGACGGGGTTTCACTGTGTTGGCCAGGGTGATCTCAATCTTGTGATCTCATGATCCACCCGCCTCAGCCACCCAAAGTGCTGGGATTACAGGCATGAGCCACCGCGCCCAGCCCACATTTTTAAATTAATATGTTTTTCTTACAACACATCAGCCAGGATAACTGTAACAGGTTAAATTCTGGGTGATTATAAAAAAAGAAAATAGGTCAGGTGTGGTGGCTCACACCTGTAATCCCAGCACTTTGGGAGGCCGAGGTGGGCAGATTGCTTGAGTCCAGGCATTTGAGACCAGTCTGGTCAACATGGCAAAACCCCCATCTCTACTTTTAGTATTTTTAATTTTTGCATTTTTAATACCAAAATTAGCTGGGCTTGTGGGTGCAGGCCTGTAATCCCTGCTACTCGGGAGGCTGAGGCAGAAGAATCACTTGAACCTGGGAGGCGGAGGTTGCAGTGAGCTGAAATTGAGCCACTGCACTTCACCCTGGGGGATGGAACAAGACTCTATCTCAATAACATTAAAATAAAATTAAAAAGAGAAAGAAAGTGGAAAGGAACTAACATTTTGAGGGTAGCTACTCTATATCCACTTCAGTGCTATATGATTTACTTAGGTCAGGGTTTCTCAAAAGCAGCACTATGAATATTTTTTCCAATTTTTAAAGTTGTGGTAAAGATACAGCACATAAAATTTACCATTTTGGCCATTTTTAAGTGTACAGCTCAGTGGCAGTAAGTACATTTATAATGTGCAACCATCACCACCATCTGTCTTTAGAACTCCTTTCATCTGGGATGAAAGAGATGAAACTCTATACCGATTAAACAATACCTCCTTACTCCCTTTTCCCCCCAGCCCCTGGCAACCATCATTCTGCTTTCTGTTTCTACAAATTTGACTATTTTTGGTACCCCATATAAGTGGAATCATACAGTCTTTGTCTTTTTGAGACTGACTTATTTCACTTGGCATGACGTCCTCAAGACTCATCCATGTTGTAGCATGTGTCAGAATTTCCTTCCTTTTTAAGGCTGAATAATATTCTATTCTATGAATACACCATATTTTGTTTGTCCATTCATCTGTCATGGAGACTTGCATGGCTTCACCTTTTGGCTAATGTGACTCATGCTGCTATTAACATGCATATGCAAATATCTCTTCCAGGCTCTGCTTTTAATTCCTTTGGGTATTTGTCCATAAGTGGAATTGCTGGATCATATAGGCACTATTGCCATTTTGTACCAGATAATTCTTTGTTGCTGGGGCAGAGGGATGGATGTCTTGTGCATTGCAGGATGCTGAGCAGCATCTCTGACTTCTATCCACCAGATGTCAGTACCATTGCCCCAGCTGTGACAACCAAAAATGCCTCCAAACATCGTCCAGTGTTCCCTGGGAACAAAATCAGCCCCATTTGAGAAGCACTGATATAATTTATTCCTCAAATCCTCACATCTCTGTGAGGTGCTATTATTATCCCCATGTTGCAGATGGGGAAACTGAAGCACAGAGAGGTAACGTTCCCTGCACAAAGCCACACAGCTGCTAAAGTGGTGAAGCTGGGATTAGAACCCATGTCTTTCTGACTCCAAAGGCTGTATGGCTACATGCAGGGAAACCCAGAAATTCTGTTGCACTTTTGGGAATATTGACCCAATATACTCACTTTAATTAGAGGTCAGAGTGAAAGTCATGGCTGAAAAGCAAACAGGGTGAGCAGGAGGTAGTTGAGCTTTGGCTGGGAAGGACGCCTCCTTTGGGGAGGATGTGGGTCTGGATGGTGAGATAAGATCATTTTATATCCCTTTAAATGTTTCCACCATGGCCACCACGTTGTACAACTACAGGTGTCACCACTCTCTGGAGCTTGTGCCATAGGAGGTGTTGTTTCTAGTCTTTTTTGTTTGTTTGTTTGTTTGTTTGTTTGTTTGTTTGGTTTGGACTCTCGCTCTGTCTCCCAGGCTGGAGTGCAGTGATGCTATCTGGGCTCACTGCAACCTCTGCCTCCTGGGTTCAAGTGATTCTCCTGCCTCAGCCTCCTAAGTAGCTGGGATTACAGGCACGCACCACCACGCCCGGCTAATTTTTGTATTTTTAGTAGAGACAGAGTTTCATCATGTTAGTCAGGCTGGTCTCGAACTCCTGACCTCGTGATCCACCCGCCTCGGCCTCCCAAAATGCTGGGAATACAGACGTGAGCCACCGCTCCTGGCCTGTTTCTAGTTTTAATATGAATAGTGGCCTGAAGTTGGGCAGCATAGTAACCCTGTCTCAGGACAGCTTTGTCAGTGGAGAAGGACAAAGACTGAGGAATCCACAGACAATGAGACCTGGAAGTTCATTACCAATGAGATTGTCTTGAGCTCAAGGATGGTGCATAAGTCACAAAAATCACATGGGAAAGAGAAGTGGGCCACTGGACATGAAATCTGGCAGCCAACCAATAACTCATTCATTCACTCACTCCTTCACTCATTCATTCACTCACTCATTAGTTCATTCGGTCATTCAAACATTCAACTATAGGTTCTTTCTGCCTATTTCATAGGGAAGGAGTTTCCATAATGGTTCTGCAACTCCTGGACTTCAGAATCAGATCTGGGTTCAAATCTTAGTTCTGCTGCTGTGTGACCTTGGACAAGTTATTTAACATCTCCTAGCCTTCCTTGCGTCAGTCTTAAAATGGGGACAGTGGAATCAGCACCCTATTATGGTTGTCAGAAGAGATGAAAATAGAATGTATACAAATTGCTCAGCACAGTCACAGAGACACAGTAAGTGCTGATAAGTGGATTGAGCACCTAATGTGTGCCTGGTCCCATGCTGAGAGTGTGTGTGTTAGTGTTTGTGTGTGTGTGTGTGTGTGTGTGTGTGTGTGTGTGTTCAGAGCTGGGCTGTCCTCCAGGGCAACGTGGGCTTCCTCACTAGGTCATAGACTCCATTTTCAGGGAATATGAGTTCTCAGGGTTACACATGAGCACAGCTAGTGTGGACTGGTTGGATATCTGGGGTATATACTCGAGGGCCCTAGGAGGCCTGACTCCTCTACCACAAGTCCCTTATGGGCCATGCCTTCCTTGACCCCCATGAACCAGGGTGGGTAAGACAACAGAAGCCGGGTTACACTGCTGCCTTGGACATTACCATTAAAACTCTCACCTTCTCCCCTGAGCCCACCAGCTGAGCAGGCAGAACCAGGCTCTGAGAGGACCTTAAAGCAGTAGGTCTCTACCCTGACTGCAAATTGGAATCACCTGGGGAGATTTCAAACCTGCCAATGTCCAGGCCACACCTGTAATAGATCTATCAAATCAGGATTTCTAGTGCTGGAGTGCAGACATCAGAATCTTCTCTACCTTCTCCAGGGCCAGGTGCAGTGGCTCACATCTGTAATCCCAGTACTTTGGGAGGCCAAGGTGGGTAGATCACTTGAGGTCAGGAGTTTGAGACCAGCCTGGCCAACATGGTGAAACCCCTGTCTCTACAAAAAATACAAAAATTAGCTGGATGTGGTGGCACACACCTGTAGTCTCAGTTACTCGGGAGGATGAGGCAGGAGAATCGCTTGAACCTGAGAGGCAGAGGTTGCAGTGAGCCTAGATCATGCCACTGCACTCCAGCTTGGGGGACAGAACGAGAGTGTCTCAAAAAAAAATTCTCCATCAGGAAGACCTCTTGGACCCCTGCTGGGCTGACTCCCTCTGATAAATGCTCCCTGCACCCTCATCACCAGGTCCCCAGAGCCCTGCACAGTGTCTGACACACAGTCACACCCAGCATAGATTTCAGCACATGGACTTCTGCTTGGCCCAGGCTCCTGGACTGCAAATGATTTCCAAAGTCTCTGGAGCTAAACATAAGCAGGAAGGAAAGTAGCTGCAGTGGATAGAAACCCACGCCAGGGATCGCAAGGCCACAGGCTGAAGATTTCGGGGCTGGTCACAGGTCTGCTTGCCTACTCCACCCGTCACCTTCATGAGCCCTGACAAAGAAGAGCCTGGCCCCTCAAGGTGAGAGGCTTCCCCACTCTTCCCAATCAGGAGCCTCAGAAAGTGTTTCAGTTTGAGCGTCTCTAGAAGAAGCAGACACTGAGGCAAGGAGCAAATCCTTAGAAATGTCAGTAGGGAGGAAGGGAAGTGAAACAGGGAAGAGAAGAAAGTCAACACAGGTATGTTGATGAGCAAGTGAGTGGTGTGACTGTGGGAGGCAGCATAAGACTTGCTCAAATGCTCGGAGTTATCCCACCCCAGGGACAAGGACCTGGGGTGTTTATTCACAAATTCCCATTGTCCTTGTTTTAAGGATCTTCCTGCAGGATCCACTCCCTAGCACTTCTGGATGGCCTGGCTCAGGGAAATCGTCAGGAAAGAGACCCAGGCTTGCACTATGAAGCTGCTGCACTGGGCGGGAATATAGGCCAGGCACTGACAGCATCTGCCCCAGAGGGTGTAAGGGCCAGCTCCCTGCAAACGAACGCAGTCCTAATAGAAAGCAGCTCCGATCTCCAGAAATGCCCTAGACATAGGTGGTTCCCCCAACACAGCAAGACAGTGTTCTCTGCAACACACAAATTAGATTCAAGCTCCCGCTCTTGGGGCTCGCAGTCTAATTTCTCTTCTACCATGGAGGGTTTAAACTGAGCAAAGGGAGATCTCAGAAAAGGCTGCAGCCCCAGTGGTGGGTGTGGAGGTAGCCTGGTTATTCTTAGCAGTGAGCAAGGGGAGGCAGAAGGGCTAGGCCGGTATTGCAACTTCCAGCAGGGGCAGCCAGGCCACAGTCTTTTCCTGCCTTGCCAAGTTTGGTTGGAAATTCTTTCCACCCTGAGGCAGTGGGGAATGTGGGGAATGCAGGGTGGGCCTTCAGAGCCCCTTAAAGAGAATTTCTCTATCCTGCTGTCAGAGGGGTGGTCAGAAGTAACGGGGGCTGTTCAGACTGCCAGACCAGGCAAGCAGGACCCCCAAGGCTGGGCTCCTGACCCAGCTGTAGTTTTCCTTCTGCTCGAATGCTTTGATTCATGCCAGGACTGGCCCAGGGAGGGTGACAGAAGCTGAAAAGGTACATGTCTTCAAAACCCAGGCAGGAGGCAGGACACTGTCTCAGCTGTGCTGAAGCTCTGAGTTTGGAAGGTTCTAACAGAGCTGAATGCAATCGAGATTTGGTCTTTTGGTTCTAACTTCTGTTGCCATCTGGGAAGTAAACAAAGGATGTGCCTTAGAGTGGCCAAATGGAGGACAGCATGACTCCTGGGGCCAGAGTCCTGAGTTCAAATCCTGGCTCTGCCTCTAACAACAAGCCACGTGGCACTGAGTAGGTCAATTCACATTGCTGTGCCTCAGTTTCCTCAATTATCATAATCCCTACGTGATGACATTGCTGTGAGGGTTGAGTGAGCAAACACAGTTCTTAGAACAAAGCCTGGCATAGAGAAAACAATAAATAGTAACCCATGAATCTTGCATACAGAAAAATAGGGACCACAGTGGGTACTGACTGCTTTTCTTTCCCTCTGTCCAGTTATAGAGCTTTTCAGAACATCAGATGCAAAGTCAGACGGATCTGGCCTGGAATCTCTGACTTACTACTTGTTACCCATGTGGCAAATGACTCAGGTTCCTCATCTGTCAAACGGCAATAAACCTAGTAGCCACTTCATAAATTTGTAAAAAGGATTAAATGAGTAAGTGAATATAAACTACATAGCACAGTGCCTGGCTCACAATACACATGACTGTTTATTTCTGCTGGAATTATTCCTTGATCCACTCACTCAATCATCAAACATTTATTGTGCTTCAGGCATGAGCTCTCAGAGAGAAATCAAGTGTGTGCTGTTACTCTCAACAGGCTAGTTCTAAGTAGCTGTGGGTCCCCTCAGGAAAGGGGGGTTTTTTTCCAGAAGAAAGTGGAGAGAAATGTTGGAAAGCAGAAACAACTATATCCAACTCCAACTCCTAGATCTGTGGGTATAGTTGGAGGGGTGTGAGTTGGTGTTTAAAATGGAAATGTTTAGAGTGCCAGGAAACAGGGCTCATGTTCCTGTCTTTCTGATTTTGAGTCTTTAACATACTGTTTGGGAAGCCCGGGGCAGCGTGGTGGATTGAAAATGATGTACATTCTATTGAGAAACAGAGGCTATTTCACCTCCTGTGAATCTGGGCAGACCTTAGTAACTTGCTTGACCTATAGAATGTGGCAGAAGTGACATCCTGGAGCACCTAAGGCTGGGTCATAGATACCTTGCTGCAAGTTGGGTGTGGTGATGTGCACCTGCAGTCCCAGACTTGAGACTTGTGAGGCTGAGGCAGAAGGATCACTTGAACTCAGAAGTTCAAGGTTGCAGTGAGCTATGATTGCACCTGTGAATAGCCGCTGCATTCCAGCCTGGACAACATAGTAAGACTCTGTCGAAGAAAAGAAAGGGAGAAAGAAAGAGAGAGAGAGAGGAAGGAAGAAAGAGAAAGAGGAAGGAAGTAAGGAAGGAAAGAAGGAAGGAAGGAAGGAAGGAAGGAAGGAAGGAAGGAAGGAAGGAAGGAAGGAAGGGAGAGAGGGAGGGAGGGAAGCCAGCCCACCTGTCTGCAATTGTACCATTGTATCCAGAACAAGCAGTGCCTCCCAAGTGGGCTGTGAGCCGTGTTTTGTGAGATCACTCAGAGAAATAGGTGCACCTTAATTCAATAAACTTGCGAAATGACACAGTAGACCTGCCTCCCCACTTCATACCAAAGAGACTTCTCCATATACTTTAGCATTTAAAGGTCCTGAGAAGTCCTGCATTAAGGAATCCTTTCACTTCTGTTTAACCTACAGTTACCTTGTAACACCTACCAATATATTCCCCTGTAATTTACCAACACTTCAGGGAATGCTAACCTAGACCCACGCATTAAAGACCTTTGGGTCAGAGAAGTTTTACAGCTTGCAGAAAAAGCCTTTTTCTCTCCCACCTCCACAGCCCCTCCCTCTTTTTCACTTCACTCCCTCTGTCATGAGTGGGCAGGGCCAAGCATTGTTCACCAGCTTCTGCATCTGGTTCAGCTAAGTAGAATAAACTGGCAACATTAAAGCAAAAAAGTCATGCTGCAGGCATTTTCAAATTACCTAGTCTCTCTGGAGAAACCAACTGGGGGTGAGGCCCAGAAATTGGGGAAATGTAATGCATAATAATAACCATTAAAAAAACAGAGGAAAATGATTTGTAGGATTATTGAGTGCCAGAACCCCAAAGCTATAAACAGGATGTTTGAAACGATTTCAAGCATAAAGGTCACAATCTGCAATTTAAATGTCGGTAGTTTGTTGCCTTTTTTCTTGGTTATGGTTGGGTACCACCAATTAGTTCAAGCGTGTGTGCGTGTGTGTGTGTGTGTGTGTGTGTGTGTGTGTATAAAGGTTTTTCAGAGTACACTGGGCTTCTCAATCAGGCTGAGTTGGTTGGCAGCCTGGAAACCCACACAGGAGTGGGCAAATCCTTTACAGCATGAAAGCAAGGAGGACCCTTCTGCTACACAGTGAAAGTCTTCTTCCTCTTTCTGCAAAAACAAAAATATAACACAACACAAACTCTTCACTCCCTTCAGCAGTCTGCAGTTATTTTACCCTGAAAAAAATGAATCATTGAAAAATCCTGGGGTGGGATTGCCACCAAACCTCAACCTAGTCTGGTGGTCTTATTAATGCCAATCCTATATTCTGACTTGGCCAATGCCTTGAGAGGGGATTTATTGGGGTGAACATTGGGGTTGTTCCTTGAAACCTTTGCTCATGGATAAACACCTTTGGAGTTGATTTTGTGGCTGGGGGAGAGGTCAGTAAGCTGATGGCCATACACGCCTGTATGTCTCTCTTGAGGTTGGAACCATCAATCCTGGACACAGGAAGGTGGGTTGTGACAGTCAGGAAGAGGGGGCTAAACTAGGAGTGGCTGACAGCACAGGGTCTCTCAAACTTTGATGTACACATGAATCACTGGGAATCTTATTGAAATGCAGATTCTGGCTCTATAGGTCCGGGTTGGAGCTTGAGATTCTCTATTTCCAACAAGCTCCCAGGTGAAGCCGGTGCTGCTAGTCTTAGGATAACACTTTGGCTAGTGAAGCTCTAGACCAGGCTGTCTGATAGACTGATTTGCTCTGATGGCAGTGTTCTATATTTGTGCTATTCAGTGTGGTAGCCACTAGCCACATGTTCCTACTGAGTACTTGAAATGTGGGGAGAGTAAATAACTGAATTTATTTGGAGAAATTCTTTATTTTTAAATGCTTAAAAGGACAAACTTCTTGCAGGAAGTTTCCAGAGTATGTAACATCTGTGTTATGATGACATTCTATTTCTGGAATCTCATGCTTAGAAATTGGCATCGGAAGGCTTACCAAACCTTTGAAATATGTGTGTGTGTTTGAAATGTATATGTGTATGTTTGTGTGTATGCATATTTATATTTTCATATACATATGTACACACACGTATATACACATATATATTCTAGGGTTCTATAAGGACTTCAACATCAACTATCAAGTAGCTCTCAGCAATGAACTAAATTTCCTCCTTGAAAAAGCAGGTTAAGTACCAGAAGAGGACGAAGAAAAGGCACTCAGATTTTTTTTAACTAATGTGTTCTTTTTTCCCCAGCTTTATTGAGGTATAATTGGCAAATAAAAATTGTATATATTTAAGGTGTATAACATGATGTTTTGATACACATACATGTAGACATTGTGAAGAGATAACCACAGTCAAGCTAATTAACATATCCATCACCTCACATCTTTATTATTTTTAATTTTTTGTGGTGATGTTATAGAACCAAACTGGGTCCATTTGCCAACATGTAATGCCAAGTCACACACTGAAACACCGGGTTTTTGCAGTGATAAAGGTTTACTGTGAATTGACTGGCAAGGAGACAGGAGGAAACACTCAAAACTTGTCTCCACAAGCTGGGAGTTGGGGCAGGCTTTATAGTCAGAGGGTAATGAGGTGTGATCTGATTGGATCTTGCCATGAGGTGATACCAGGAGGCGTGCTCTGACTGGACCATACCGTGGGGTGATGCCAGGGCTCAATCTGATTGGACCCCGGACCCTGCCATATGGTGTCCATTTCTTAATTCAGTATCCCCTCCTCCAACCAAGCACTTAGGTTCTACCCCTGGTTGCATGCTTGGTTCATCTGGGCATGCTCAGGTTACGTAACCTTCAAACTGGGAGTCCATGGCAACTGAAAACTCACAACTTTCTTACATAAAAGTTGAACCAGATTAGTCTTGTGAAGTTACAATAAGAACATTTAAGATCTACTCTTTTGGCAAATTTCAAGTGTACTATAGAGTATTATTAACAATAGTCATCATGTTATATATTAGATCTCCAGAAGTTATTTATCCTGCATAACTGAAACTTTCTGCCTTTTGACCAACATCTCCCCATTTCCCCTCCCACTCTTCAGCCTCTGGCAATCACCTTTCTACTCTCTGCTTCTATGAGTTTGACCTTTTTTAGATTCTACCAAGTGTGATTGTGCAGTATTTGTCTTTCTGTGTCCGGGTTGTTTCACTTAGCATAATGTCCTCTAGGTTCATCCGTGTTATTACAAACAACAGGATTTCCATCTTTTTACAAGCTGAATAATATTTCAGTGTGTATGTGTGTGTGCCACATTTTCTTTACCCATTCATCTATCAGTGGACATTTAGGTTGATTTCATATGTTGGCTATTGTGAATAGTGCTGCAATGAGCATGAGAGTGCAGATGAGCATAAGAGTGCAGATGTCTCTAAAATATACTGACTTCATTTTCTTTGGATTTATATCCAGAAGTGGGATTGCTGGATCATATGTGAGTTCTATTCTTAATTGTTTTATGAATCTCCATACTGTTTTCCATAATGGCTGTACCAGTTTACATTCCCACCAACAATGGACAAGGGTTCCCTTTCTCCACACCCTTCCCAACCCGTGTTATCTCTCTTCTTTTTGATCATAATCATCCTAACAGGTATGAGGTGATAGCTCATTGGGATTTTGATTTGCATTTCCCTGATGATTAGTGATGTTGGGCACATTTTCACATACCTGATGACCATTTGTGTTTCTTCTTTTGAGCAATGTCTATTCAGATGCATTGCCTGTTTTTAAATCAGGTTATTTGTTTTCTTGCTCTGAATTTTTAATTTAACTTAACTTTAATTATTTTAAATTTAAATAGCCACACTGGCTAGTGGCTACTGCATTGGACTGTGCAGTTCCAGCCTGTCAGCTCTGTATGGGAGGGACCATATCTTTAGCTCACTGTTGTGTCCCATTACTTAGCTGAGTGCCTGGTCCACATCAGTTTCTTAGTAAATATTTATTGATGACATTATGGCACAATAAAACTGGAGAAGGAGTTTTAAACCATTCACATGTCAGAACCCTATGATTGTAAGTCACCAAAACCCATCTTAAACTTGAACCTACCAAAGGCCTACCAATTGGCTCTTTTGACCCAAATTGCAGAAAGATCTGGGGTGTAGCTGGTCTTGGGGTGGGAAGGTTAGATCCAGGAACTAATTCATCAACATATTCTTTCTCTCGCGTTTTGTCTGCATTCATTCTTTCAGGACAGTTGTCCCCACTGGGCTCAAACCAACATCACAGGTAGCTCTGCACCTCCCAACTCAGAGCCTCATGACCACATCAAATAGAGCTGTTTTCCATTGTAGTGAATTCTGACAAATTTATGTTGCCTTAGCATCTGCTTGGAACACAAGTTTAATTTTCTCAAACCAGAAGCAGGGCTCGGTGACTCCTGACATAGTTTCAGTTCTACACCACACCCAAATTGCTAGAACCAGTGGCTGAAGATAAGAACTCGAGGCCTCTGTCCTGCCTAGCAACTGGGCTCCCCACTTTCCTGTTGAATCATTTAAAGGGGCCATTCAGACATTTCCTTGCAAACTGAAAGTGACCCACACCCTGTTCCCTTATATGTACTGCACACCATGTCCTTCTCTCTCTCTCTCTCTCTCTGCCTGACTCTTCATTTCTGCCTTGCATGACCTGGGGACAGAAGACTGTCCTCCCAACTCATTATGCCCTCCTTGCCTTGAATCTTCTAGTAGAAAAATTTGAACTTATTTCCTCTTGTGATGGTGTATTGAATTTGCATCTTGCATCTGAAGAACTAGGGGCTGCCCCGGCTGGGTTTGCCCCAGGCTGGGTTTGCCCCAGGGACACCAGGTAAAACAGAAGGGCAGGATCCCAGTGCCAATGCAATGGTCAGACAAGGATAAACTGGCTACGGGTCAGATGAGAGCGACAGGGTGTCTGCCAATATAAACAAGTTTCCCATGTGAGAGATCTCCTGGTCGCAGGTCAGACAACTAGGCATTAGGTCATCTGCCAGGTAAAATAAGTATCTCATGAAAGGCACTGTGTAGACACCTATGTCCAGCTCCCCTTTGTTTCCCATGAGAGCAGGGCCACTAGCCAGTCTGCTACTGGAAACCTAGTTGAGCTGGGGGCTCTCAAAACACCCACCAAGACCAAGCAGAACAATTATCAGGGAAGGTTTCTGATTGGCCGGGCTTGAGTCATCATGTGCCAATTGCTGGACCAATCACTGTGGCCAGGGCAATGGAGTTCTAAGACTGGCCCAGCCAGGCTCAATGGCATCCCATCTACATCTACATTCAGGGATGACTTCCTCCAGACACATGTGTTGTAGTTCGGAGCAGCAGTTCCTACAAAGATGAGGTATGCTCTGCTGGGCAAATGAAGCAACAAATGCACGAGAGGAGAGGAGGGGTTTTGAGCTCATGAAAATGGTTGTTGTGATGTATTTCTTTGCACTAGACCATGGATACAAGGTAGTTGTGATGTATTTCTTTGTGCTAGACCATGGATACAAAACTGCCTTCTTTGATCATGTCAAAAGGTATAATGAGGGTAGTAAGATTCAACTGGCCGCACCAGTTTCCGTCTGTACTCCCTGGCCCTGCTATATTAGTGAGGGTTCTAGAAACTAAGACATCCCAAAGGAAGGCAACATGTGAAACACAAGGCTGAGCAGGAGTTTGTTGGATGGAAAAATGGAAGGGAGGAAAGAGCAGTCCAAGGAGAGAAAACCACTCAAAGGCAAGGCAGTAAAGGAGTAGAGCATGGGAGGAGGCATGGAGAATCCGCCCTGGAGGGTGGAGGGGAGCTGTGGAAATGCAGCAGGAAGTGGATCTGAGGCCAGACGTCAAAAGGCCTTAGCACTGAGTGGAGGAGTTTGGGCTTTTAGCTGTGTGTGCTGGGAAGGTCTTAAGCAGGTCTTAAGCAGGAGCGGGATATAGCCAGAGCTGTGTCTGTCCTAAAAGATTGTTGCAGCTGGGTTTGGGGGATGGACAAGATGGTGAGAGGAGGCAGGGTGCCAAGGACAACGATGTCCCCATATGTCTTTAAAGAGCTCCTGCTTCAGAGGTGGGCGGTGGAACAGCAAGCTCCATTCTGGCTGCCTGAGTGTTGACTTCCTGTCTCTTGCTCAGACCCTGGCTGGGTGAGGTCCGGATCTTAGCTGCACCAGTTCCCAGCACTGTGACACTGGGCAGGTGATCTAACTTTTCCCTGAGCCTCCGTCTTCCCATTTGGGGAATACCTGCCTTTCACGGCAGTAGTGAGATTGCAAGGCCAAAATGGATGTGAGGGCTCCGGATCAGTGGACCCTGGACCTACACAGAATAGGAGCTCAGTAAATGTTGCTGTTGTTATTAACGGGCTGTGGCTCGTAAGTGTATTCACATGGAAAAGGTTTGAACTGTGAAGTCCTGGGGGAAAAGTGACATTCAAAAGACGGAAGCTTCTTGGAGCAGTTCTGTAACCAGGTCAGGCTGACTCCTGCAAACTGCAAGGTAAAAATCATCCATCCAGCCCATGAGCCCATGGCTCTCAGAGATCCCAGGAGGCTTGTGTGTCTAAACTGGAACGTGCCAGAAGAGGCTGCTTTCCAAGATCCTTTCTCTGGAGGCCAGGCTGGAGTCCCCTGAGAGAATGAGGGCATCGTGCTACATTTTAGACTGCAACTGGGATTGACCCATTTGCCAGCCGTGACAGCCACGTGTCCCAGTGGAAAATCCCCAGGGTGGAGCCAGAATAACCTAGGCCTGAAACCTGCAAGTTCTGTGAGTTTGGGAAAGTCACTTCATCTCATGGGCCTCAGTTTTTCAATTTGCAGGATGGAAACAATACTGGCCATGGGGGTCTGTTGCAAGGATTAAATCAACAAATGCACGTGGCATGTGGCTGTGGCTCCAGCTGGGGGTCAGGAACCTGCATGTATTGAGTCCTTACAGTGTGTAAGGCCATTGCTAAGTGCTAGTGATACACAGACAAATTAGATATGGATCCTGCATTCAGGGGCAAGCTTGTGGTACAGCTAACTGAACAGATAACAAATGATGATAAAAGATAATCTCTGCTCAGTACTGTTTCTTTCAACAAGAGATGTGCCAATGTGTGCTGAATATGAGTTGTCCATGGAAGTAAAAATATACTTCAAGATAATATTCATGTCTTGGAGACTGTGGCCTTACAGTTTATGGAATCATAGAAATACTGAAAGTAACCATCTACATATAAGTCTGTTCATTTTAATAATAATGACAAAAATACTGTTACAGCATTTGACCTTCAAAACAACTCCACAGGTAGAGATTCTTGTCCCCATTCTACAGATGAGTAAACTGAAGCTCAGAGAGGTGAGATGGCCTGCCTAAGGTCACACAGGAAGAGCTGGGTCTAAGACTTGAACCCAGATCCAACATCTAATCCCTCACCTGTACCATTAAAATACACCACATGGAACATCTTCAGGAAGTACGTGGCAACCAACAGACACAGAGGAACTGGTCAGAAGAGTCTGTAAGTCCACAGATATTCATGGAGCATCTACTCTGCCAGGCTTGCTCTCTGAACAGGATGATTTCTGCCCTTGTGGAGTTTATAGTCCAGAGGGGAAGACAGCCATGCAATAAATAATTAACATGGATGCTCTTAAGAGATACTCTGCTCCCCACTCCATAACCAATTCACTGAATAAACTAATGTTCATATTCGCCTTCTGTAGAACATTTGGAGTGAACCCATGGTCTACTGAAGACAAGCAGGCAGGGCCATCCATGCCTAACCTGAGAATCCAAACCCACCAAAGAGCAGTCTTCTCCAGGCTTTTGCTAGGCTGGCTGAGACTTTCTCAGGGCTGTGCTGCAGTCCGAGGCTCTTTCTGCATAGCCTTCCTTCCTTCCTCCTCTCCCTTCCCAGGGGTCAGACCTGCATCACAGTCTGAAGGCACTGTCTGCTCTCTCTCTAACCTCCCTCTCTCTCTAGCCTCCACCTCCAATGAAAGTTTCCTCCAGTAAATCTTTTGTGCTCCTAATTCCACGTTGGTACCTGCTTTGCAGAGGACTGAGTGGATTGAGTGTCCTGCAGAAGTGAGGTTCACACCAAGGCCTGATGCCTCAGTAGCTGGGGCAAGTCATGGGGAACAGTGCTTCTGGGGGAAGGAAGGGTAGGAGAGGGTGTGGCTGAGGACAGAATCAGTTCAAAAATAAATAATTTAATAAATGATTTCACTCCTTTCTGGTGTTCACACTTGGGTGACCCATTGGAGCCTCAGTTTCCTCCCTTGCAAAATAGTAAAAAACAATAATGCTATTACCTCTCTCCTAGGCTGTTGGATTAAATAAGGATTAAATAAAATAATCCATGCTCAATGGCTCAGAGCCATGTGTATTCTGGCAAGCGTGTGGGAGGAACCACACGGCAGGATGGCAGGAGGTGGGGGCCCACCAGGAGCCCCTCGGGCATCCCAGGCTGCCTTACCTTTCCGTGGCCTATGAAGTCTCTCAAAGAGCTCCCACGGCTCTTCTTGCAGAAGCCACACCCGAGGGAGGCATCTGTTCTCTCTGCCCACAAATATGGCCCCAGTGAAAGGGTCCACCTCACAGATATTTTTGCTGCAATATGTGGTGTCACTATGGCAGTTTGACCATTATCTGGGTCATTTGAGCCCAAGAATCTGCCAAATCAGATAATTTTGGTGGTTTGCCTGTCTCTCTGGATCACATGTCCTGAGTAATGGCCCTGGTCTCCACCTGGCCTGGTTCTACGTTGACAATCTTCTTTTCAGAAAGCCTGAAATGAAAGCTGGCTCTGGCTGGTATGTTCAAGGTCAAGGCTTAAGAGGGGACGCTAATTTAGAGTCCTACATTTACCCCCCTTATTATGTGGCTCCATCCAGGATGGTGCTTAGGCATCAGTAACTGATAAAGGTTAAAATACTGAAATTTGCAAATTTTTGCATTTAAAAAACACTTTTAACTGAAGTCTAACGTATGTACACAAGCGTACAAATAAGGGTACAGCTTGATGCATTTTTACAAAGAACACGTTCATGTAACCAGCACCCAGATCAATATTTCAGCCCCGGGAATCATCCCTGCCCCACTAGCCCCCTTCCAGTAACAACCTCCCACCCAAGTGTAACCACTCTTCTAGCAGCTTGGTTAGTTTTGCAATTTCTGAACTTACATAAATGGCAGCAGACCATGTGTGCTCCCCCAGGTCTGGCTTCCTTCGTTTAACATTCAGTTTGTGACATTCATCCATGTGATTGTATGGTAGCCATGCTTCATTCATTTTTACTGTTGTATAGTATTCCATGGAATACTATATTCCGATGGAAGTTTCCTCCAGTATACCTTCTGCACTTCTAATTCCACCTTGATGCCTGCTTTGCAGAGGACTGAACAGATTGAGCATGAATGAATTCAGCACTATTTACCCATTCTTCCACTGATGGATATTTGGCTCCAGTTTGGGGGTATTATAAATAGTCCATTCTAGGATGTGTATTTTTGTGAAAATATCTGCCCATTTGTGTTAAGTATCAAATTTTAAAAATCTTTTTACAGATAGGGTCTGGCTGTGTTGCCTAAGCTGGAGTGCAGTGGCATGACCTTGGCTCGCTGCAGCCTCAACCTCCTAGGCTTAAGTGATCTTACCTCAGCCTTCTGAGTCCTGGGACCACAGGCACGCACCACTATGCCCGGCTAATTTTTGTTTTGTTTTTTTTTTATAGAGACAGGGTCTCGTTTTGTTGCCCAAACTGAGTCAAATTTTTTGTTATTTAAAAGTTTAATTAGAAAAGGATGGCCTTATAGGATTATCATTCTTAATCTCTTTCAAAATAATATAAATACGTTTTGGATTGAGAGAAGGGGTGAAACCATGTTAGGACTCCTGAAGCTGCGCTTGTCCCCTGCCTCTGGGATCTGTGTCCTAGCTTTCCCCGGTCCGCCATCTGACTGTCATTGATCCCCTGGAACAAGGTAAAGGTTTCTGGAGATTTTGTAGGAAGTGCATTAAAGTGGAAGTCCCATACAGTACCTCACCCAGGAGGACCCTCCATGCACATGGAGAATTTCATATGACCTCGGGCAACTTAATCTTGTTAGTCTCAGCGATTTCACCTGTAAAGAAAGGTTAGCAATGGATGATCTTCTGAGATGTTTCCAGCCCTCAAATGATTTGAGACTGATTTGTTGTTGACGATTCATAATTATGACAACAGTTATCTGTTGAGTGTTTATATTGCTTTAAACAATTTCTACAGATTATCTCATTTAATTCGTCAAGGAAATAACCTTGGAAGAATCGTAATGTTTAGGAAACTAAAGCTCAGAGAGGTTAAATCCCTTGCTCAAGGCACACAGCCAACAAACTTCAGAATGGGGTAGAAATGAGGCCAGTTCCACTCTGGCATTGACTGTTAGCTGTGGCCCCATTCTTTTTTCTTTAATTAAATATTTCAGGCATACAAAAACGTGCAAAAAATAACAGAACAAGCTTCTATGAAACAGAACATGAAAAACACACTTAAATCTCTTTGCAAACCCTCCCAAACCACTTTCTTCCCAGCTGTGGTAACCTCTCTCCTGAATTTGGTGTTCATCATTCCATCATGTTTTTATGATTTTACTATATATATATATATATATGCATAAAAATATACTGAATTGCTTTTCAGGTTTTTGCATGTTAGTAAATAGTAAAATTCTATATGTGTCCTGTGGCAACTCGCTTTTTTCCCCCACTCAACACTATAGTATTTTAGATTTATCTGTGATGATACATAGAGTTCTAGCTCATTAATTTTCACTGCTGCATGGTACTCTCCTTTAAGAATATACTGGAATTGATCCATCCATTCTCTTGTTGATAAGTATTTAGATTCCTTCCAGTTTTCCACCATTAAAAAGTGCTGCAATATATATTATTCTACATTTGTATACTGAAATTCTGATGGATGAACTCTCTTGATCATACCAGGGGCTCTGGTCTGAATATGTGTGTCCTTCCAAAATGCATATGTTGAACCAAGCCTCCAAGGTGATGGTGTTAGGAGCTGGGGCCTTTGGGGGGTGATTAGAGCAGGAGGGTAGAACCCTCATGATTGAGATGAATGCCCATATAAAGGAGTCTCCAAAGAGCTAGCTAGCCATTTCTACCATGTGAGGGCACAGTGAGAAGGTACCATCTATAAACCAGCAAAAAGCAGCCCCTTAGCAGACACCAAATCTGCTAGTGCCATGACCTTGGACTTCTCAGCCTCCAGAACTATGAGAAATAAACTTCTATTATTTATAAGCCATCCAGTTTACCATATTTTGTTATAGCAGCCCAAACAGACTAAGATACCAGGTTTTCTTCTAATTTCTATATATCTATGATAATATTGGACAGTTTTCTTCATTCATCAACTTTTTCCTGAGCACCTACTACGTGCCAAGCCCTGTGTCGGGTGCTAGGAACAGAGAAGTGGTTACAAGACACAGCTCTTGATCTCCAGGAGTTTGCTTGGGAGACCAAGCATCAACCTCTGTCAGATGGGCTGGGGGGTGCTGGGAGCTCACAGTAGGGCTCTAAATGGAGTGGCCAGGGAGCAGAGAGATGCCATGGATGATGGAGAAACACAGGGCTGTGGAGGTTATGACCAGCCTATCTTGGACACTGCACCCAAGCTCCTTGAATTCAAAGACCTCTTTCAGTGTATATCTGCCCCAGGACAAAGTCACAGTGACCCCTTGCAACTCCCTCTTCCCAACCTCATTCTCCCTTTCATATATTAATAGTAATGTGAGTCAGTTGTTTTTTGCCTGAAAAAAAAATCTGTGACAACTACACACACTTGAATTCCAGGGCTAGAATTCTCTCCAGTGCCCTGAATAAATGACATCCACACTTTGCCTTGGATATATACTGTCCATCTGGAATCATTATAATAACAGGTCATGGCTTGTGTGCATAATACATGTATGGTCGACACTATGGTAAACTGTCTGTATGAGCCTATCACTTAATCTGCACAAAATGCTTATAAAGTTAGAAATACTATTCTTTCAATTTTGTAGAAGATAAGGCCCAGAGAGGTTAATTAACTTACCCAACGTCACCCAGCTAGGAGATGGCAGAGCTGGGGCTCCATTCCAGGTCTGGCTGACTCCAGATTCCTTCATCTCAACCCTTTGAGCTCTGTCAGGATATGCCTGACATTTCTGAAGGCAAGTCCCCTTCTTTCCACAATAGAGCAATACCATCTAAGGGAAGTTACTTACCGCCTGACACAGCCCACTCACTACTCGCACATTCTCTCCACTTGCTCCAGCTACTGAGGAAATTAGAGCAAATCCTATTTTTAGACACTGTGGTTCAAATGACAGTGATGTATGGGGTAGTGACTCGTTTTATGAACATAGTTCGGAGGTGTCGGCGGATCTTAATGCTCGGAAACTCTCTTACATCACCCTGTTTTGCTCTTTATAATTTATTTCAAAGATCGCTTTGTTTCTTCTCCCTCCTCCGTGAGTCCTGCAACAGACTTCAGCCAGAAACAATAAAATTCTGAGCTGAAATAAAAGGCAATGAGAGAGGATGAGGCTTCTCTCAGAAACCTGAAACACAAATCATGTCAGGGATACATAGGGGTGGAGCACAAGCCCTTAGCAAAAATTAGAGTGTGCTCAATGGTTAGGACTAGAAAAAACAGACTTCATCCCTTCTTAGCAAAATTGATTGTGTGTGTGTTTTAGATGAAAATCCTAACTTTACTGCTTATTTTTTTATGGCTAATTATAATCTGCTAGTTTTGAAGGCCAGCAAGAGGGCTAAACAATGCTTGTGCAGAGCCCTGGCAACCTCAAGACAGGTAGGGATAAAGAGGAAGAACCGAAGAGTAGGGAGGGAGATGATTGACAGGAAGTGTACGGAACAAATGTGGAGGGCTTTAACATGTGCTGCTGGGAACACCCACCCACTTTAATCAGTTTCATTCTCTTGTCAACATTAGAAGAAATCTTTAGTCCTATTTTACCGATTGGGCAACCAAGGCCAGAGAGGCTAAGTCATTTACCTTAGGACATACAGCTGGTAATTATGGAGTTAGGATTGCAAGATGCAGCAAAATAAAATAAAGGACATCCAATTATATTTGGGTTCTGAGTAAACAATGTAAAAAAAATAGTGAAAGTATATCCCACGTAAAATTTCAGACTTATACTAAAAATTTAACTGGGCATCCTGTATTTTACCTGGCAACTGTTGAGGAGATTCAAATTCAGTTCTCTTTGTTATTTCCCAGACACCCCTTACTATGGGACATATATAATACTGTAGAATATGTGATCAGTACCAGCAGATACTGGTTGAGTTCAGGCCTCAAGCTTTATATCTGCCATTTTGCTTGAAACCCTTTAATCCTTATATCACCTATCCAGTAGGTATTATCATTGTTCCCATTTTATGGATGAGGAAACTGAGGCTCCTTAAGATGAAATAACTTGGTCACGGTGACACAACCAGAAAGTACTAGAGCCCATGCTTGAACCCAGTTCTGTTTTGCTCAAGAATGGTCTCTCAAAAAAAAAAAAAAGAAACACAAAAAAACAAAAAACAGTTAAGATTTAACCCATGTACAGAAAAGCACTTGATATGTAAATGTACAGTACAACGACTTGTCACAAACACCTGTGCAGCCACCAGCCAGATCAAGAAAGAAAAGATGTCCAGCTCCCGTTAGATGCCCTGCCCCGTCATGAGAAGGGCTCTTCTGCCAGAGCTTCTCTGGGAATTCTTTGACTACGGGCATTACTGTCCCCATTTTACAGATGGGGACACAGAGGTTCAGAGAGGTGCTATGACTTGCCCAAGGTCACAGAGATTGGAAAGCAACAGGCTCAGAGAGGGCGAGTGATCACCCAGAGGTTACACAGCTAAAACTTACCACCTGTTAAAACTACAAACTAAATACCAAAAACCGAAACTGCGCTTTATTGGGTGTTTACTATTTGTGAGGCACCGTGCTAAGCTTCTTGGTCGACAACAGTAGCAGCAGCAGCAAGCACTCTGCCATTTGGGGTGCATACTCCCCATGTCAGGCAGCTTGGCACTTTGCGTAATCCGCTCAGTGAATTTTTCCAGCGACCCTATGGCTTGGGCTTGGGTCTCGAACCCATTTTACAGAAGAGGACACTGAGGCCGGAAGGCTGAGGCCCCTGCCCGATATGCTCAGCCGGCCTGGCACCGGCTATGCCCGGCTCCCCAGGAGGCTGCGGGAGGGCCAGGTGGCATGCAAGGAGTTAAGCGGTAGGCAGTGCTGTGGCTCCGTGCGAGGAGCGCGCCGGGCTGAGGCGCGCTGCTGGTGGCGGCGGCGGCAGCGGCGCGGGAGCTAGGGCTGGAGACGTGAAGTCCAGGGGAGCGAGCAAGGCAGCCAAGGAGGCAGCGGCGAGGCAGCGAGAGAGAGCCAGGCGGCCGGAGCTCCGCGCCGAGCCGCAGCCGGTGCCCTGCGCGCACCGGGCCCGGGCATCTCCATCCCCGGGGCGGGTGCCCGCGCGGGGCCTCGCCGCGGCTCGGGGCACCCGCAGTGCCGCCCGCCCGAGCGCCAGGCTCACAGGAGCCCGGCTTTCACTTCCTCTCGCTTCCGCCCGCCTCCCTGGCTCGCCGGCTGGCGTCGCCACCGCCTCCTCGTCCCCGGCCACCGCTGTCGCCGCTGCTGCAATTCAAGGCGCACACTATCCCACTTTCCCGCTGGAGGCGCAGAGGATGCCCCTTGAGCCAGACCTGGAGAAATAGCCTCAGGGCCCGGCAGGAGGAGCCTTGGTGGCGAGAAAGGAAATCCAGGCTCCCCTTTCCTTAAAGCCACTGCAGCAGCTGGGAAGGCGCCCACAGAGCGGGCGCGCCAAGCGGGACGCGGGAGTCGCAGAGAGGGACCCCGGGCGCCTGCTGAGCTCCGCTGGCAGAGTTTGCAAGTGGCGGAGGCCCTTCAGGTAAGGACTCAGGTGCCTGGACCTGGGAAGAGGGCTCCAGGAGGGAGCCGGGCGTGGAGCTGGTGCGAAATGTCTTCTGCCCCCAGATCTGGGCTTCGCTTTCCAGACGCTTCCCCGCAGGTTGGGGGCTCGTCGTCCAGAGCCCGGCGAGTGAGGAACCCAGAGTGGTGACAGCCCAGCTCTGCGCAGATGACAAACTTTCTCTCCTCTGGCAGAGGGTGGGACATTCCGGCTCATCCAGGCATCCTTCCTCTGGGCATTCCTGTGCCCCCTACAGGCATGCATTCAAGGGCTTCTCCCGCGGAGGTGGGCCAGCGGGGAGGCAGTGGGCCCCCGTAAATTTGATTTATGAATCACCCTCTTTCTGGCCAGTGCAGAGTTCCAAGGGAGAGGGAGCTAGTCATATTTCCAAGTTGGCTGTAGAAGATGTTTCTTGGGGGTGATACTCTGGTGAATAAGGCTGCCTGTCATCTGATGCCAACGGCCAGAGCTGCCCAGGCAATGGGCTTTGTGTAGGGTGCCTTGCAGATTTGCTTATGTCCTTTCTGGTGTGTGTGTGTGTGTGTGTGTGTGTGTGTGTGTGTGTGTGTGTGTGTGTGTAAAGAGAGAGAGGGAACTAGAGACTAGGGGACCAACTCAGCCAAATCGCCTCCTTGCAAGCCTTTCCAGCAGCCCCAGGTATCTTGGAAAGAGCCAACTCACCTCCTTGGCAGAACCACTAGGAAGGGTGGAGGTCACTTCCTAATTCTTACAGCTTCAAAGGGGCTGCTCCTTAGGTGAGCAAAAAAATAGGGGAAGTTTCCTGGCTGCTCAATGAGACCATTCCTATTGGAGCCTGGGGAGGTGCAAACTTTTTGCAGAAAAGGGGCTGGAAGGGCCACGTGGAGAGGGCCTCCTGACATTCTCATCCCCGCACTCTAGGCCCCTAGAGGCTCTGCTGAGCCCCATGCACAGCTCATAAGTTTGGCTAGATGACTTTTTCTATTAGTAAAAAGCATGCTCCAAGGAGGTCACTTGGTCTCTGAGGATCATTTTGGAGCCGCCCCTGTGGTCACAGCCCCATAGATGGCATGGTGCTACCTACTTGGGCTGGGCATCTGCCTCTGCGGAGTAGCATTGCTGTGTTGTTTTTAAGACAGTTCTTGGGGTGTGAGGTGGGATTCCGATCTCAGGCCAAGTTAGAGCTGCGTCCCTAGGCTGCCAAAACCCAAGAATTCCTCCAGGGCGTCAGAATCTAGTGCTTGATGTCCTGGAAAAAGCCCTGGGTCTGGGTCAGGAGATTGAGCTTCAAGTTGGCTCTCATTTGCTGTGTGACTTTGGGCAAATCACTAGACCTCTCTGGGCTTCAGTTGCTGCTTCTCAAAAATGAAGAGATTTCATGTATCCTCAGAGGTCCCAGTTCAGTTGAGACACTCTATGGCCCTGAGTGATTGTCACTGATGAGATTTTTGTAATCCCAGGAGGGGATCTTAATTTAGAATTTAAGAGACCTAGGTCTCAGATCAGATCTAAGTTTGACCAGTGACTTCCCTCTCCACGCTTCGGCTCCTCCACTGTAGGATGGGAAGTTCACAGTTCCTACTTTACAGGGCTGTTGAGAGGACTAACTGAGATGGTGCCTGGAGGGTGCTGAGTGTAGAGTTTAGCAAAGAGTGAAGCTCAACGGTGCCAAGGCTACCTGCTTTTGGGTCTTGTGTGGGGGCATCTATCTGGGTGCTGTTTTCCCCAGGGAGGCTGGCCCTGTCCCACCGAGCACCAGGTGATCCTTGACTACATGGCAGGGCCCTTGTTCTCTCCAATCACCTGACACTGCAGTCCCCGCCCTCTCTCTGCTTTCTCATAAAATCTCTGCTGGACCAGCCACTCCTAGTGGGGAGCCCAGGGTGGTCTGGGAGTGCTAGATGCACCCAGCTGCTGTATCACCAGGACATCAGGAGGTGGAGGTAGGCAGTCTCCATGGCTTCAACTTCGCAGCTGTCTAGGGACCAGGGCAGAGAAGTTCAGAATGTCTGCGTGTAGGGCACTCAGCTGACGCTTGAGAACTACCCCATGCTGGGCAGACAAGGCTACTGTTCTTGGCAGGAAAAGTCAAGCTGGGGAAAGAAGTGTCTTACAGCATTGTGTGTGTGTGTGTGTGTATGCATGTGTGTGTGTGTGCCTGCGTATGCACACATGGGGGGATGCTGAAATTGTCAGGGAATGCAGTGGACTGGTCAGTGTGATTTTTTTCTGCGTGGTTCTGAGGCTTGTGGGTTGCCCCGGGTTTATGCTGAAACCATCAGTGGGGAAGGCAGACCCCATCCCAGTGACATGGAGTGAATTCATGGGGAACAGGAGCAATTCCACTGTGTGCTTGCTTGGACTTGACTTTTAAGACTCTGAGAAAACGAACAATTTGCTTTCATGGTAGAGTAAGGTGTGTGTGTGGACACGTGTGTGAATGTGTGCATATGTGTGCATTCTCATGCAGGTGTGGGCTCATGTGCTTGTGTGAGCATAACTTACATGAGAACCATAAGTGTGTGCACTCATGAGATAGTGTCAGTGTGAGTGTGTACTTGGTGTCTGATGGATTTATGAGTGTGAGCGTGCATGTCTATGGATTTGTGAGTGTGCGTGTGCATGCCTGCAAGAGAATTGGTGCACTTGTGAATCGGTGCAAGGGTGGTTATGTATATACACTTGTGAATGTTACGCAGTTGTATATATGTGAGTCGTGTGTCTGGGCTAAGCAGGTGTATGCCTGCACAGATGCACGTGTGTGCTCTAGGAGATCTGTGCAGAAATATCCGTGTTTAAGAAGCTGTACTCTCTGCCTGGTGCATGTTTTCATAGCTGTGTGTGTTATTTGCATGTGTATGTGGGCATTTCTCAGTGCCTGCATACATGTGCATACAGCCATGTGAGTGTGAGTTTGTGCTATGCACTTACAGGCATTATGTATCTGCATGTTTTTTAATGTATCTTTGTGTGTGCCTCTATGTGCATATGTGTGTGTAGCATTGCACACCTGATTGTCTCTGTATGTGTGTGCATCTGTTTGTTCTGGTGTAATCTCTGTGAATGTCTCTGTGTAAACGTGTGAGTTTCTGAACGTGTGTATCCGTGAATGTTAGCGTGTGCATTTGATTGTGTCTGTGTATACATGTGTGTTTCTGTAGGTGTGTGACTGTGTGTATTGCAGTGTGAACTTTTTGTGGATCTCTCGACATATACACAGGTGTTTCTGAGTGTATGTGCCTCTGTGTAGCATTGCACACTTGAGCGTATCTCTGTGTGTATGTGTGTGTTTGTGAGTGTCAGTATCTGGGTGTGTCGGTTGCAGCGTACATTTGAGTGTGTCTGTGTGCATGTGAGTGTCTCTGAAGGTGTATTTCTGTGTGTTCCAGTGTAACTTTTGTCTCACATATGAGTGAATTTCTGAGTGGTGTTGTACTGTATCTTTTTGCACATCTCTGGGCGTACATGTGTGTTTTTCTGAGCGTGTTTGCCTGTTTGTGCAGCAGTGTAACTTTTGTGCATGTCTGTGTGTATGTGTGTGCTTCTAAGCATGCACATCTCTGAGGGTGTGTCTGAGTGTCTCTAGGGGTATAAACAAGTGTGTGGGTGGAGGGGTGTGAACATACCTGTGAGCTTCCAAACAGAAACCATCTCTGAACCTTTAAGATCACTATTCTCCCTGCTCCTCAGGACTGAACTGTGCTTGTGCCGTGCACCTTCCGAGTGTTGATTCAGCAATTGGTGCCAGCTCTGAGCAGAGTGTTGGATGTTGCGTGCTCATTTTTCCAAGTGCCTTTGCCTTGCAGTGCTCCAAAGCCCGGTGTATCCCCCTGCCCCCGCCTCCCTCACCTTCTGTAACAGCCCAAATCTATCTTGCCAGAAGCTTCCACTTAGGACGGCTGCTGAACAAACTCGCAGATGTTAAAAGCACAGGTATAATTTTAGGCAGAAGGTCTGAAAATAGGCAGCCTAGGATGTGCTGAACATCTCGACAGCAGTGTTTCTAATTAGGAGCAACTTGTTTTCCTTAAATAAACAAATCAAGTGAGGAAAGAAATTGCCCGAGATTAATGGCTCCCTGGAGCAGGTCCAGATGTTGGGAAGATAGGGACTGTGGTGGGGTATGGGTGGGTCTCTGGTTCCCCACGGACTGCAAGTGTTGCTGCTTAGGGGCCTTCCAGACTTTGCCCAAGAGCTGATGAGGCAGAACCTTGAGGTGAGAAACTGGTGAGGAGGGCAGGACTGGGCCACTGTGGGGCCCCTTTTCAAGGTCCGCCAGTGCCTGGTTATTGGGATGGGTGCATCACTGTTCCCATTTCCTCCCTCCTCCCTGTATCCATGCCCTTAGCCATAAGACATCACTGCTCTTCTCATTCAAGGAGCAGGCAAAACTTATGCCCCTGCCCCCTCCCTTTGGGGTTCGGCCATGTGACCAGGTTTGGCCATTAGAGTGAAGTGGAAGAGATAGTGTACCCATTCCAAGCTTAGGCCTTAGGGAAACTTGTGTGTTTCTGCCATGGCTAGGTGGAGAGCTGCCCTCTCAGCCTGGCCCTAGAATGGGCACATGTTAAGTCCAGACCTTGGTGAAGGGATGAGTCCAGCCAGTTTCCAGCTGGTCACAAGCAGATCAGCAAAATAAATGCCTCTCACAGGTATCTCACTGGGGTTTTCTGGTTGTTTGTTACACACCACTCTCATGGTCATAGCTAACTGATGCAGTTACCAGTAAGTCATCTTTATTTCCTTCCCCTGTTTGACCCTGGTACCTATTCAGAGGTGCATAATGAACACCTGTACTTTTCACTGTTGGTGTCCCATTCCTACCTTGCTTTCTGTCCATCCTAATATCAACACTAATAATGATAAGTACCATATACAAAGTGTTTACCAGGTGCACACACTGTGCCAGGAGCTTTGTATTCATCTAGTCTTCTGTCAGAGAGATGAATGACTTGCCCAGGTGACACAGCTCAGAAGCCAGGCTTTCTGGGATTTGCACACAGATCACCTGATGTCAGAGACTGTGTTTTTAACCATGATGTCATATTGCCTCCCAGTGCCAGCAGGCATGTTTTATGTAACTGATGTCATAGCATACATTTGACATTTCCCCCCTTCACTCACCTGGAGGTTTGGTTGGCAGAAGTGAATCATGTCACAGAAGTGGGAATTGTCTATTTGAATATGGTGAGATTTCTTCATCCATCCATCCTGCCATCCGTCCGTCCATCCGTCCATCCATCCATCCATCCATCCTTCCATGCATCCATTCAAGTATTCATTCAGCATCAGTATTTGCTTATATTCAGTGTTTGCTCAGAATCTTCTCAGCATCATACTCTGTGCTGGGCACTGAAGATACAGAAATGAGAGACCCCAGCTCTGTCTTCAATGAGCTTACAATCTGAGGTAGAAGTAGGAGAACCTGGGTTCTGGAGGCAGATGAAGCTGGGTTCCAGTCCAGACTTTACCCTTTACTGGAAGGAACTTCAGCCCCACCTCATTGGATTGTTGTAAGGATCAAACAAAGTAATTTGGCAAAGTCCTTCACATAGTGCCTTTCATGCTGGAAGCCATAATAAACAATAACTCCTCTTCCTCCTATTCTTTCTCCTCCTCCTCCTTATGGTGGAGACGGTTGAATGTCACTACCAGAGCAATGCAGAGATAAGAGAAAGTAGGGGCCTCCAGATCCCAGATAGGGTGACCAATCATCCTGACTGTCTGAAACTGAGATGTTTCTTTAGGATACAGGACTTTCAGTGCGAAAACTGGAAGAGTCCCACACAAACCAGGACAAATTGTTTACTCTCATCTCAGAGGAAATATTGGACCCAGCTTGGAATGGTCTAGAATAGAGGCCAACAAACTATGGCCCACAAGCCAAATCTGGCCCACTGCCTGTTTTTGTAAATAAAGTTTTATTGCAACTCAGCTAAGCCCATTCATTGGCCTATTGTCTATGGCTGCTGTCAAGCTACAACAGCAATGTTGAGTATTTGTGACAGAGATCACATGGCCTGCAAAGCCTAAAATACTTACTATCTGGCCCTTTACAGAAAAAACTTGCTGACCCATGAGCTAAAAATCTCAGCCAGGGTCCTGAGCTTTGGACTAGGATGACCAAGGCAAAAATCTGATGGATTCGGCTGTATCATTGTGAGTCAGGTGACATATGGGGGTTTGCATTCATCCACAGGTGAGGCATCTGAAGGGTCAGAAGAGGTGCAGTAACTCCAGAGACTGTGAGCTGGAGAATTCTTAGATGGAGAGATGGAGACCCAGAAAGGGAGAGAGACAACCCAAGGCCACATAGACAGTAGGAGGCAGGTGACAATGGTCCTGGGGGAAGAGTTTCTGAGTGGGAAGTGAAGAGGTCTGAATCCCAGCTCTGCGCCAACTGACTTAGTGGCCTTTAGCAAGTCCCTTCCCCTCTTTGGGCCTCAGTTTCCCATCTATAGAATGGGAGAGAAGTTACATATGATCACGAAGGACTTCTCCAGTGCAGCTTTTTATGGTTCCATTTTCTTTTCTAATTGGAGTAGCACTAAAGCCTTAATATATGTTGGCCTGTGCTCCAAGGTGGCCCTGCAGGACCCTGACCTGGGGACCTTCCTGATCACCGTAGCTTCTGTATGCAGGGTGTTTACAGTGCCTGGCATTGTAATCAGACTTCACTTCCATTCTCTCACTGAATCCTTGTGACAGTCCTGTGAGTTAAGGGACCCCAGTCTCCACTTGACCCATGTGGACACTGAGGCTCAGAGAGATTCATTCACTTATCTAAAGTCACAGAGCCAGCGCATGGCAGAGCCCAGGTCTCTCTGACCTCAAAGCCCGTGTTCTCAGCTACTCCTCCCCCTGCCTCCCCGCTCTGTCTTTCCCAGGTGGGGGTGATGCACGGTTTCAGGAACTCCTCGGAGGAAGCTTTCCCTTTTCTCTCCCTCTCATTTGTTAACCTGGAAATGGCATGCACCAGGCCAGGTCCATCCCCACAGGCCTGAGGATAGTAAACATGGGTTTATCAGTGAGGCTGAGGCTGGGCAGGCTTGGGTGACTGAATGGCTGGAGGGTCCCCTGCTAGGACAGTTAAAGGCAGACTACTCACCAGGACTGGGGGCTGAGCCTGCTGGGGTCTGGATTTGCAGGTTCATAGAAAGCCCCTAAGCCTCCAGAGACAGTGGATCACCCACATTTCTTCCCCACTTGGCTAAGATGGCCCTGATTTCTGCCTCTAGAATATCTGTTTACACTCCAGTGTCCTGGGCTCTTTGCATTTTGAAAGCCTCCCTGGTGGGACAGGTAGAAAAGCTAGAATCTCTGGAACAATTAGATTAGTTTTAATTTTCACATAGCTCTTAGGTGTATCACCATCATAACTGCATGCCATTTACCCTGGGAACTCAACTCTCTGTAAAACACAATAAGAAAGTAGTCTGATTTAATTACTCCAGTGCCCATATCAGAAAAGAGCCAGCATTCCCTCACTCAGGGCCTGTTTACTCTTTCTCTGCACACCATTGTAAGGAGCTCAGTGACCTGATTTCCCAGGCCCTATAGCACATAGAGGAAGCAAGTGATGAGACTGTAGAATGGTAGAGAGTGCACAGTGACAGCAGGCAGAAGAAACAGCTGACAGCCTGGGAACAAGGGTGAAGATGAAGAGATTACAAAACTAAGAAGCATGGAAATAAAAGAATGACAGCTTGGGGGAATTTAGTGTAGTGGTCCAACAACCTCATCCCGTAACTTCTGTCCAGCTGAATGTTATAGGACACTGAAATGGCCAGCCTCTGTGCTGGCCCCAAGAAATAGTTAAATCCTATTTAATAGGCAGGAGCAAGGGCAAGGAATAATTCATTGAATACAGTATTTGATCCCATGGCTAAACTAATAAATGTTTCTGTGTAGGTAGCCTCTGGTGTCTGAAAAATTCACTTACGTGGAACTCTTCATTTTTCACAATGTTGGATAAGTGACATCTAGCTGTACCTAGACAGTGTCTGGTGTGTGATAGGTGCTCAAGAAATGAATATTCTTTGAAATCAGGCAAATCTAGGTTCAGATCTTAGCCACTTAACAGCAGCCAATGGCTCCCTCTCAGCCTCAGCGTCATCCGCTATACACTGAGGACAGCTGTACATGAGCTACAACTGCTGCAGAAACCCAAAGCACCTTCTTGTCTGTGCATGGTAGAAGGAACAGCACCACAGCCTGTCTCATGACATTTGCTTTCAACTTCTATATCTCATGTGGGAGGTGGGCACATGCAGAAACCAGGCTGGAGAGGACTCTGAGAAGTGAGGTTCTATCGTTTGATGGCCAGCATGCGGGAAGACCCACCACTGGGACAGGACATTGGATGGAGTTGGGTCAGCCAGCCTGCCATAGATGCCCCGGCCTCAAAAAAATACAATGGCATCTTCATACATGTCCAGTAGCTGGGTAAAAAGATGCCCCATTTAACTCTGTTGTGCCTTAGGAGTGAGGGCTAAGAACTTGGGCTTTGGGATTGAACAGGTTCACTTCCGATCCCAGCTCGGTAGCTTATAGGCTGTGTAATCTTGAGCAGGTTGCATGAGCTCACGGTGCCTCCATGTCCTCATCTGTAAAATGGCAATAATACCTACCTCATAGGGTTCTTGCAGGGATTCAATGAGATCATGCTTAGTGTAGAGTAAGTACTCAACAATGGTCATCTTAGCCAGAAGATAAGTCATTTTCTCCAATGGGCATAACTAAGATTCTTCCTAGCACTAATGTGTCTGTGGGCATCTGTTCAGGACTCATGATGAATCAGTTATTTTCTGCCTCTTCACACCATCTGGGGCATCTCCAGTAAGTTTTCTCTTTGAACTTCAGCTTCCTCTGCCATGAATGTTATTTAGTGATTTGCTTGATTCATAAACATATTTGTGCATCCATTCATTTATTTAACACTCCTTTATTAGGCACCTATTTCATTTCAGAGCTGCTAGGTCCTGTGCTGGGCCCTGGGAGATGAGCCCAACTTGATAGACCTGGATAGTGATGCCCCCTGGGAGGACAGAGGAGACACCTGGATAATTGTCCTGGGAGGGCAGCAGGCTTCATGTTCACAGCTGTGCCTCTGCACCAAGGTGGGACTGGTGCATAGTAGATGCTCAATGTTTGTTGAGAGAATGAATGAATGAGTGTTCTGTGCTTAGCACCATCAGATGGGTGGATCCTATTGCTATCTGAGCCCCAGAATTCTTGAGTCCCAGACTGAGAAGAGCAGCCTCAGCTTACCACCTTAGGAAAGAAAATAATGAAGGTGTGAATTCCTGGATCATTCCTTAGGCATTGGAGGTCTATCTCCAAATAAAATTGGATAGTTGCATGACATGGAATTAATTGGGGGAAACATACTTTCAAACAAGAGAGAATTTATGGCTGAATGACTTGTAGTAATTCTAGGAGGTGTTCTTCTTCTCGTTTCCATTTTTATGGAAGACTCCCTCACCAGCCCTTGTGAACTGGGGACTTGGATAAAGTATTTGATCCCATGGCTAAGACCCAACGCCTGCACCTAGGAAGAGTTTTCCCAGCTCAGGTTCAGGTGGGGAGGAGATTAGGGTCCAGAGTGGTACATGCTGCAAAGTGAGCGAATTCGAAGCTGTGTAGTTTTGGAGTCACCAACATGGGCTGTAGACTGAAACTGCTTGGCTTCACAGCCCAGATCAGCCACTTGCACACTCTCTAACTTTGGACAAGTGTCTTAACCCCTGTGCCTCAGTTTCTCATCTGTAAAATGGGGATAATAATAATGCATTCTCCAAGGGTTGCTATGAGTGTTTTATAAGTGAATTCACATAGAAGCCCAGCACAATACCTAGCACATAGTAAATGCTCAGAACAATATTCATCGTTATTAGTAGGGAGAGAACAAGCCCATATGAGGTTCTGAAATGTCAGAATGGGACATGGCAGGTTTTAAATAACAGAAACTCTCTCACACTGGCTGAAGCCAGTGGCGAGTGAGCAGGAACCTAGCTCAGCAGTGAAAAGCTGAGAAGAGGCACCAGGCTTGGGTTAGAGAGACCATCAGCTGATCACACAACCTTGGGCCACTGGCATCAGCTTTCTGTGCCTCGGTTTCCTCACCTGCAAAAGAGAGAGGGTGAGCTGATGTGTCTAGGATTGCTGTGAAGATGACGTGACCTTATGCATGGAGAGTTCTCAGCCCAGGGCAAGAACTCAGAAGGCACACGGGGTAGAATGATGGCATCATCCTGAGTCACGCCCAGGGTCAGCCTGCCTGGGTTTCAATCCTAGCTCTGCTGCTTCTCAGCTGAGTGGCCTTGGGCCGTGAGTTAACCACTCTTCGCCTCCGTTTCCCCATTTGTAAAACAGATACAAAACTGGAAGGGCTGAGTGAAGATTCAATGACCTAAAATGGCACCTAGCATATGGTACAGGTTACATAAGTGCCAGTTAGTAACATAATGATTGTGATTGGGTGGCTTTTATTTCAGGTCTTGTCAGAGGTGAGCTACATCATAGAGTGGTGAGGCACCTCCTTACTGTCTATGAGCAGAGTGAAGAGGCATGGGGATTCTCTGGTCATCAGGGCCTCTCCCCATAATCCATCCTGGCATAGCTTTTACGGCAACCTGCTGCTCTGTCTGTCCGCCTGATTTTGGGCACTGGCTGATCATGAGAGGTAAACCTGTGTGTCACTCAAAAAGAACCAGGTGGTAGTAGCTGGGGGCCCACACAGCTTGTTCCTCAATGCTGGGGATTGAGGTGTCAGTGTCTTCTCCCCTGGACCACCCAGATCTTCTGCCCTCACCCCTCATGATCCCCCAGCCAGGGGCCTTTGCTGGCCCCCTGACCCCCTGCCAGCCCCTGCTACAGTCCTGAAGCCTTGGGCTGCTGTGATCACTGTCCCCGTGAGTGTGAACTTCAGCAGAGCAAGGCTGCCAGCTCTGGAAGGGGTCCCAGGGAGCAGCCGGCCAGCCCTCCCACCCCCTGGGCATCGTGGCAGAGCTGGGACTAGAACATAGGCCTTTCACAGCCTGATCCATGACAGGTCCTGCGGCCCCTTTGCTCCCATGCTGCTTTTCAGCGTGAGCGGATGAGTTCCCTATGGCTACGGGAAACAAAGTCCACAAAGGTAGTGGCTTGAGCAAGACAATCTTTAAATTCTTTTCTTTTCTTTCTTTCTTTACTTGTTTATTTATTTTTTAGAGATGGAGTCTGTATCACCCAGGCTGGAATGCAAGTGACACGATCATAGCTCACTGCAGCCTTGAATTCCTGGGCTCAGGTGATCCTTCCATCTTAGTCTCCCAAGTAGCTGAGACTTACAGGCAAGTGCCATCACACCCAGCTAATTTTTAAAAACTTTTTGTTCTTTTTTGTTTGTTTGTTTTAGTGATTTTTAAAAAAATTTTGAAGAGATAGAGTCTCACTATATTGCCTAGGCTGGTCTCAAAATCCTGGACTCAAGCGATGCTCCTGCCTTGGCCTCCTGAGTAGCTGAGACTACAGATGGCCACCACCATCCCCGGTTCTAAACAATACAAATTTACTATCTGCCAGTTCTGGAGGTTTGAAGTCTAAAATGGGTCAGCAGGGCTGGGTTCCTTTTGGAGGTTCCAGGGGGAGAATCCACTCTCTTACCTTTTCCAGCATTGGAGGGCCGCCCGTATTCCTTGGTTCATAGCCCCAAGCCACTCTGATGTCTGCTTCCGTCATCACATCTTTGTCTCTGGCTGCAACTCTCCATCAGGACCCTGGTAATGACATTGGGCCTATTTGAGTAATCCAGGATAATCTCTCCATCTCAAAATCCTCCACTTAGTCACATCTGCAAAGTTTCTTTTACTAGGTAAATGTCGCATAGTCACAGGTTCCTGCTTTTGGGGTCGGGGGAGCTGGTATATGATGAAACTGGAGTGTCCTCAGGGCCTTGTGAGCCCCTCCCAGCAGTGGGAAACCTTGTAAAGACTTTAAGTAAAGGGGAGTTGAATGATTCCATTAAACCCTGGCCAAAGCAAGAAGAAGAAAGGCCTCCCAGCTGTCCCCCCTCAACTTGGGATGGGAGCCTATTGAAATCCCTGCAAAGAGCAGAGAGAACAGGGTGATTTCAGCTTCATTATGCAAAACACACAGCCTTCCAGGGAGAGGTGAGCTTTGGAGAAAAGAGTCAACAAATTAGTTTCTTAATCTGCTTTAAGTTGCTAAAATGCCCCCTTCTCCCTTCCTTTGTCACCTGATGGGCCTGTGGGCTATTTTAACTTTTATTAGAAGATTTTTATTTTTTTATTAAAGGAGCTTTTTCCTTTTTGAAAAACTAATCCCAGCTGTGTTTTGATAAGGTAGAATTAAAAATGGCACTGGGTAAATGCCACAGAAAGCTTTGATTTTTCTTCTTATGGCATCTGAACTGATTTAAATAACAATTATGTATTTCATTTTTATGTAGCCTCCTCTCCTCCCTCCCTGGCCTCCTCAAAACACCACAGGTACCAGCAGCTCTGAACACATGCTATTTCTAAAATCTCCAACCCTCAGCTCCTGGAGGCAGAGGGACAGCCCTATAAGAGACCAACATTTCTAACCCAGCAGCTTCAGGTGTAAGGCAGATCTCGCTCAAGTACAAGTGCTCCAATTCACAGTTGTGTGGCCTTGGATAATTTACTTCAATCTCCTTGGCCTCTGATTCCTCATATACATGAGTAAAATAGAAATAATGATAGTGTTTGCATTCATCTGGATTCTGTTGGTTGTAGGTGACAGAAAACCCAACTTAAACATCCTTACACTCTTTTATTCTCAGGCATAAAATGAAATTTATTGGCTTATAAAACTAGCAACCTAGCTTCAGGCTTGGCTGGATCCAGGAGCTTGATATCTTACAGGTCTCTCTTTCTTTCTGGTCACCTCTCTCTTTTCCTTCCTTTCTCCTTCCTTCTCTCTCTCTCTCTATTTTTTTATTTCTCTTTAGAGACAAGGTCTTGCTCTGTCACCCAGGCTGGAGTGCAGTGGTGCTGTCAAAGCTCACTGCCTCGACCTCCTATGCTCAAGAGATACTCCTGCCTCAGCCTCCTTAGTAGCTGAGACTATAGGTGGGTGCCACTGTGCCCGGCTAATTTTTAAAAAAATTTTTGCAGAGATGGAGTCTCGCTTTGTTACACAGGCTGGTCTCAAACTCCTCGCCTCAAGCGATCCTCCCACCTTGGCCTTTCAAAGTGATGGGATTATAGGTGTGAATCACCGCATCCAGCCTCTCCGTCATGCTTCACCAATCTTTTGGCTCCCATTTTCTCTGTGTGGGCTTCATTTTAGACTAGCTAACTTCTTCTGAACACAAATACCCATCAGTCTCTCCCTACTTATATTGCGGCATCTGAAAGCCCAGTTCCAGCAATTCTGAAATTGAGACCTACAGCCTCCTGGCACCTGTCACAGTGACTAGGGAAATGATCTCTGCTGTTTGATCAGGTCAGGGTCATGTGATCAACCATGACACCTCTTTGGGGGAGGGGCATGAATTACTGTCTGTGGCTTCCTGAGCCACAAAGACCAATAGCTGGGGAGGGCGTGGGCCCCCAGTGGAAAATCAGAACCTAGTTAACCAAGGAAAGGGAAGAGATAACTGGTCAGACTAAAATGACTGGTCAACAAGCCATCTAGTCCCCATCTCACAGCCTTGCTGTGAGGATGATATGAGATCAGGCATGCAAGGTACTTAGCACTGCCCCCAGCATGCAATGTGCCTGGTAAATCACGCCTATTATGACTGATGTTACAAATGTGATTATTCTCAGCATGGTGATAATATAGGCCAGACAGGGGCCCGTCAATATCCAGGGCAATGGGAGGCACTCCACATCCTGAAGACTCAACCTGAACATCCCACTAACCCCTGTGTAGCCTTGGATCAGTCACTTCCCTCCCATTTGGTTGACAAAAGTGGCTGTTCCCTAACAAGCCCCCACCTCCTGTGTCAGTTTATCAGCGGAAAGCTGTGATGGCACCAGGGATGCAGGGGGGCGGTCAAAAATCCAGATGCCTCCAGGACAGGTGGGTCCCATAGGCATGAGACAGGCAGGAGGACTATGGCGAGCCAGAGACCAAGTGCCCCATCCACAGGGCACAGCTTCTCCCAGCCCCAGCCCCAGCCTATTGTTGCCACACAAGAATGCCTGTCCAGGATGGTCACATATCTTGAATTTTTTTTTCCAAGAGAATTCCACCAATTCGGGCAATTTTAAAACATAGGGCAGGCTAGATGAGTGTGTCTGTGAGCCCTGTTGGACCACTTCTTGTAAAGCCAAGTCTCCTCAGCATGTGGGACCCAGAGCCTGTACTGTCTGTACGTTGAGAGCTCGTGTTATGGATGACCTCAAAAGACACAGCGGCCCATTGTTCTACAAACCTGGGTCATACGCGTTATGCATTCAGCATCCTTTTTCATGGCCATGGGAGCACCTGTCTTCCTCTGAGCTGTGCCATTTGTAACAGGCTTTGTGGATGGAATTCAGCGAGAATGGCTGCTTTGAAGCAGTTCATTTTGCTGCCTGAGCTTATTAATGTTCTCTCTGATTTCCTGCTTCACACTATTGATTTCCTGGGATAAAACTCTGTCTGCAGAGGCTGAGAAGGTAATTCAGCTGCCGTCCTTATGTGTGCGGGAGGATTCTATCCTAGCTGTCTCCCAGTTTGTAGCTGTGTGTTGGAGAGCAACTCACTTCACCTCTCTGAGTCTCAGTTTTTTCATCCGTAGCATGGAGACCCTTGGAGCTCCTGCCTTCTAGGAGGTGTCAGGAGCATGATAGGTACACAACAAAGCTTAGCTCCTCCTGTAAAACTGCAGCCCCAGCAGCCTGGTGAAAGGGAGTGAGATAATGATGCCCCTTATTGTGAGTGAGCACTCACTCCATACCAGGCCCTTTCCCAGCACAGCCTCCTTTACTCCCCCAGCAGCCCTGAGTGGCGGCTTTCCCATCACTGTCCTCTTTTTTACAGATGAGGAAACTCTGAGAGGCAAAGAGACCTGCCTAAGCTCGCACAACTCGGACATGGCAGAGCCAAGATTTGAACTCTGGCCTGCCTGAATCCAGGCCCTGCTCTTGTGACAGGGCCTTGCATTTCAAGGGAACCGGTTTACATTTGCACTGGCTGCATCCATGAGCACCAAGGATCCCTGAGCAGTGAAATCCAGGCCCGGCTCTGCTACTCACTTACTATGTCATCTCAGGAGACTTTCTTGACCTCTCTGGGCCTTTGTTTCCCCCAGCTCCTTAAACACACCTTGCTGCCTCCCACCTCAGGACCTTTGCACATACTGTGCCCTTGCCCAGCATGCTTTGCCACTCAACCCCCACCCCTCTTCACCTGATTAACTGCAGCTCCTCCTTCAGGTCTTGGGTGAAGCATCACTTCTGGAAATTCCTCTGGGGCTCCCCTTGGCATGTGCTCTCCAACCTCCACAGCATTCCTTAAGGCTTTGTGATTACAGCGTTCTGTGTTGATCTAACCAACCTGCATCCCCTCTACCGGACTGTCTGCTTTTGGGGGTCAGGGAACCAGCTGGGTCTTGTTCAGTAGGCTTCCCAGGCTAACACTCCAAGCCTGCCACATATGTACAACAAAACTGTGGAGTTAATAGATGGAGTTCAAAGAGGCCTTAGGACCCTCATACACTGCTGGTGGGAGTGTGAATTGGTACAACTGCTTTGCAAAACTGTTCAGCAGTATTTATTTAGGCAGCACAATACATGCCCTATGACTCTGCTGTTTTATGTCAAGATATACACTCAACAGAAATCGGTATACACATTCTTTTATTGTTTTATAATACTCATAACTGTGACAAACAGGAACTGCTGAAATGTCCATTATGGTAGAATAGATAAGTAAAATGAGGTTTAGACATACCAAGGAATAGTACACAGCAGTGACAATGAACAACCTACAGCTATAATCCATGAAAGGAGGCATTGTGCGAAAATAATGGTGAGTGAAAAAACCAGCTACAAAAGGGCACATACTACAGAATTCTTGTTATAAAATGCTCAAAAGAGAAGCTAAACTACATTATAGTGTTTAGGGATGCAGGCATGCTTTGGTGGAAACATAAAAACAAGAAAGAAATTACCACCATCGTCCTGAAGGTAGTTATCTCGACTGGAGAAGGAGGGGGGCATGTCATTGGAAGGGGTCTCAAGGTGCTGGCAGTGTTGTTTCTTGCCCTGGATGGGAGTTACATGGGGTGTGCATTCATTGTGCAAACTGCACATCATTGTACATGATGCAAATTGTACATCTTTGTTTTTTGTTATCTTCTGTATTGTGGTCATGAAAAATATCCCTTCCATCCCCCAAGATAATTATCTTTGGGGGCCCCCATCCACCAGGACCATCATTGGTTGGGCTTTATGCACAGAGAACATCCTCTGAAATCCTGTTTTAAGCCAAGTTACTCTCTAGTTGAGTGTGGGTGTGCCCCACTCTGTCCTGTCATTCCCCCAGGAGTTCAGATTTACATGTGTGAAAAGAACCAGAGCAGCTTTTGTCCTGGCACGGAGGCCACCTGCCTAGAGGATACAGTTAGCCCCTTTTCTCAGGACATGATAAGGATGGAGGATTGATTTCACCAGAAAGTATTTTTAAAAGAAAATACAAAAGAAAAAGAAAACTAAAACCTGGGGAGAAGCATTTTCAGATACCTACTTTTGCAGGCCAGGGAGATAAACTGTCCCAGACGGAGCTCAGGTGACAGGGCTGGGCAGTGATTTGAATCAGGACACTGGGCTCCAAGGTGGGGCAGCTGAGGCCCAGGCCTAGGGTGGGCTGGCGTCCAGGTTCAGGAGAACTAGGTCTTTGGACTTAAATGCTCCAAGTGTTCTCCAATGGCCTTGACCTCCCTTTCTGCACAGACTGACAGGTTGGCCTGGGCCCTGGCTAGAGAGCAGAGACGCTGTGATTTTTATAGGTCCTTCAAGCTCAAGTCAGGATGGATCAGGGTTAGGGTCTTCCAGGGGTTCCCAAAAGTCCGGCCAGTCCTTTTGGATTATTAACTCATTAACAATGAACTTCATCCATACATACAAAACATTTATACATCTCTTGCCATTTATTAAACAGATAGTAATTGAGCTTAGCTGGGCCTAGACTCTGCTAAACATCAAGTATATAATGAGAGTGACCAACTGGTTGTGGTTTGCCTAGGATTTTCCCACTTTTAGCACTGAATGTGTAACCGGCCTGGGAAACTGGATCCCAGGCAAACCTGGATGGTGGGTCACCCTGGAATGGTGAGCAAGAAGCTCTGATGCCCACATGCACAGAGCTCAGGTGGAGGAGACAGGACATCACAGACCAGCATGCTCAGCAAGCACTTTGCTTGAGGAAGCTTCCTGGAGGAGGTGGCATCTGACCTGAGCCACTCAAGAGAAGCAGGGTCAGGCGGGGGTAGAGAGTGGAAAGGGGAGGAAGATTGGGGAGCCTGCAGGGTTCATGTCATGGTAGGCCTTTGGGTCAGGGTGGGTGCTAACAGCCATTGGGAGCCATGTGGGCTTAGAGGTTAAAGAAGGGAATAGAGGTGTAAAATTTCTATTTAAAGACTCTCCTGGCTGCTGTGTAGGGAACAGGGGAGGGATTGGCAGGGGAAGGGAGGGTTACTAGTGGATATCAAGGGACGTTTGGATTGGGCTGCCCTACTCATTTATTCTTCTAGATGCTCAGGTCAGAAATGTCAGGGACAGCGGGTATGGTGGCTCATGCCTGTAATTCCAGCACTTTGGGAGGCTGAGGCAGGCTAATTGCTTGAGCTCAGAAGTTTGAGACCAGCCTGGGCAATGTGGCAGAACTCTGCCTCTACACAAAAATTACAGAAATTAGCCGGGTGTGGTGTTGCACACCTGTAGTCCCAGCTTCTTGGGGAGCTGAGATGGGTCGAGGCTAAAGTGAGCTATGATCACACCACTGCACCCCAGCCTGGGAGACAAAGTGAGACCCTGTCTCAAAAAAAAAAAAAGAAAAAAGGAAAGAAAATGGCCATACTCTTTCTCTCCTACCCTACATAAGATCTTTGGTAAATCCCATCACCACCACTTTCACCCCCTCCATCCCATTCCTGGCCTCTTCCACCACAGCTCTGTCTTTTCTCCATAACTCTTATCACCTTCAAATCCACCCTGTGAATGACTTATTTATTTTGTTTCCTGCCTGTGTCTTCCCTCTAGAACAGAGTTTTGCCATGCTGGCTTTATTGACATTTTGAGCTGGGTCATTCTTTGTGTGGCGTGGGGCCGACCTGTGCATTGTAGGATGTTGAGCAGCATCCCTGGCCCCCTACCCAGTAGATGCCAGTAGCATGATTTCTGTGACAACCAAAAGTCATCTCCAGACATTTGCCGAATGCCCCCTGAGGTGGGGAAGGGGTGGCAAAACCACCCCCATTTGAAAACCGCTGCACACAAAGCCTGGGATGTTTGCCTGTATATTTGCCAATGTAGCCCCAGTACCTAGAAAGGGGCCGCCTGGCTTTTGTGGTGCTCACTACGTGTTTGTTGAATGAATAAGTGAGTGTGGTGTGAAGTGATGAGGCCTGGGCTGGGACAATGGTGGTGGGTAGTGTGGGAGATAAGGGTTTTGGAAACAGTTCAGTGATAGAATCAATTAATAAATGGAATTATCATTATACTTATGATGGTGATCATTCTCATCCACTTCATTATCCTCTCCAGGGCTTGAATTCCTCTCATCATATGATGGAGGAAGATCAGAGAGGTTAGGGGTAACATGATGTGGGTAAAAACCACTCAGTAATGAGTGGTAGAACCAGGCTGGAACCTAGGTCTTTGGAAGTCTTTGCAAGTGTTAGATGATGTCATACAATAACAATGACTGATGTTTATTGAGCTCTTACTAAGTGCCAGAAACTGGGCTAAACATTGTGTATGGATCACTTCACTGAAGCCCCTGACAATATCCTGTGATTACTGTTATCATCCCATTTTTACAAATGAGGCCTCTGAGGATCAGAGAGGTGGAGTGAGTTGCCCACAGTCACACAGCAGATGTGGAGCTGGGCATGTCTGACTCAGAGTCTGAGGCTGATTTCAAGGTGGGGGTCAAGGAGGCACAACCCACCTTCAGGTAATAGGCATCACCCCAATGTCCCTTTCCTTTCTGTTTAGTCAGCAGAGGAGACATGATCAAAGGATTCTCACTGGCATGCTAATTATGGAAGGCTTCAACTTTAGAGTGATTTGCAGGAAACCCTGTAAAATTCACAAAGACCCCTGGTCATGTGAAACCTCTTTGTCCTTAACCTTGATCTCCCTGGCCCAGTGGGATGGGCAGGGACTGAGCAGAGAATGGGACTGAGGGATTGCAACAGATTTGCAGTCAAGCTAAACATTGGGAAACCTCTGAGCAAATGGAGGGTCTTTTATTTCTTTTCACCCAAAGACAACAGAGACTCGATGTTAACTTAATTAAATGCTGGAATGGAAGCCAATCACAACACTGGCTTTGCAGTTTAAACAAACAACCAAACAAACAAAAACTCCCTACATTTTACCACTCTCTCTTTTTGGAAATCTCCCCAGTAGGCCTGTCAGAAGCTTTCAGTATGCACCAACATCGGCCCCCACCAGCCAGGCCCCCATTCCTGTGATGAAAGTCCTGTTGAGGGCCCACTTGACAGATGAGGAAGCTGAGGCTGAGCCTTCAGTGCTCAGGCAGGGGGATGCTCTCTGGAGGCCAGAGTATCTTATTTACCACTACATATAGCCCCAACAAGATGGTGATGGTGTGACCATGATGTGCCCCCACCCCGCCACACACACACAATTAGGCTGTGTGCTACTTATGCGGAAACTTGGTAAACAAGTATTTATTGAGCACCTGTTGTAGATACAACAGTGAACAAGACAGACCCAGTTCCTATCCCCTGGCTCTTACAACATGATTGTAACAAACCCTTATGTTCCACCTACCATGCCCCAGGCAGTGTTCTCAGGACATCACATACACTGGCTCATGTGATGTTCTCCACAACCCTAAGAGGTGAGAACTATTATTGTTCCCATTTCACAGACAAGGAAATGGAGGTCCAGTGAGGTCGGGCAATTTGACTTTGGATGCTTGGCCCAAGAGTTCATGCTCTTAACCACCATGCTAGTGATGGTAATAATAATAATTATAATCATGATGATGGATTATTATGTGCTGGGCATGTTGCTAGGAGGACCTCATTTAATCCTAACAACAGCCCTATGAGGGTGGTGTTATTATTACCCTCATTTTATAGATGGGAAAACTGAGGCTCTGAGAGGTGTGGGGGTTTGCTCTACGTCATGCAGTTGGTGGCAGAGCCAGGGTTTGAACCTGCCTTTGACTGATGCCAAAGGCTGTGCTCTTAACCATTCTTCTGTCTTTCCCCTCTGGGCAGAGGATGGAGTATAGAATTCACCCCCTCTAATTGTAAATAAGTTCTTTAAAGGAAGTGTTGTGAGCTTTCCAAAGGGAGAGGCTAGAGTGTTACGAGAACATGGAGGAGGGAGACTTGGTTTATTTCGGGGGACTGAAAGGGTCTCTCCCAGGAAGAGGTGTGGAGTCTAGGATGGGAAGGATGAGCGGGACTCAACCATGCAAAGGAGTATGTGTGGTGGGGATATTCCAGTGTGAGGGATGGATTTGCAGAAAGTCCCCTACAGAGGGTGGAGTTGGAGTATGGTAGGAACACAGCATGCCTGGCCGGAGCACAGAAGCAGAAGTAAAGAGGATGCAGTGACACAGGAGAGAGGCAGGCAGGACCCCGATATGCAGTCGGTGCTCAGTGTATGCTTGGGAATGGATCCACTTTGACCTTCCCTTTGGCACTCTCTCTGCCCACCCTGCCCGGATACAACTTCCCCCGCACACAAGTCCAGGTGCCAAGCCCAGTGGGGTTGCTGCTGGGGCTGAATGTTGCTGGGCCCAGCAGGCACTTGAGCAGACCTTTGCGAGAAGCTCTGGAAAAAAGGCCCTTTGTTGGAGCCTCCAGGAGCCAGCCTCCTGGTGCAGCCTGGCTTCGGTCCCCACCTCACAACCCTTCCTCTGACCTGAGTTTCTCCTTGGATCTGGGCTCCTGCCACCTGAGCATGAGCCCACGCCCTGGCCCCTTGGTGCCCCGGTGCTCAGCTTCTGCTTGGCTGAGTCCAGTGTGGTCAGCACTCGAGCTTCCCTCACTGTCCCTCACTCCTTCTCTGTGCCATCTCCCAGGGAGCTCACTCCCATGAGGTCCCGCAGATTCATCTACTGGTCAAACTGCTGACCTACCATCTACTGCAGGCTTTCTCATCCTCAACCCTGTTGACATTTGTGGTGAGATAATTTCTTTTTGCGGGCATTGGGGGCTGCCCTGTGCATTGCAGTGTGTTGAGCAGCATCCCTGGCCTCTGCCACTAGATGCCTATAGCACCTCCTCCTCAATTATGACAATAAAAATGTCTCCAGACATTGACAAATGTCCCCTTGATGCAGGTGGAGAGGGGGAAAAATTGGCCCCAGTTAAGAACCACTGGTTTGGGCCAATCATAATACATTCCCTGGGAATTGGCAAATGACCTCCTTCACAGGGGTGGGGGTTCTATTAGCTAGGAAGAGGGAAGAGATGGAGTACAGGATTCACTGAATCAAGATCAGAGGTGGATTCAACTCTTATTATGTATTTGGGGAAATTGATGTTCAGAGGGAGAGGGATTCGCCCAAGGTACACAGCCATTTAGAATAAAGTCAAGATTAGAATCTAGGCCTAACTCTGCCATGCCTCCTGATCCATGCAGCCCTCCTGGGAATCTCCCGGACTGCCGTGAATATTGATTAACCACACACTCACTGGGGACTCCCTTGAGGCCACTCTCTGGGACCTGATCTAGTTCCCTCTCTCTCACCTCTGAGGGTTTTTTGAGATGAAAACCTACTCCATGGGCTAATGACCAATTAATTGCTCTCTTTGGACAGATAACACTTCTCATCTTTTTCTAGAATTGTGTTTGCCTCCCCTGAGGTCAAGCCAGTTCTTTCCAACATTCTCTCAGCTCCCTCCCAGCCCTCCTCCTGCACACACTGGCCCAGACGGGAGAATGGCTCTGCAATAGGAGGGCCATCGATCTCCTTCCAAGGGCGGCGTCACTGCTCTCCTGGATCCAGCTCCAGGCATCAGGGACACTGCAGTTGCTCTCACAATGAGGGCATTTAGCTGCACTCTGCTCCCCCCGGGGAACGCTCAGAGGAAACCCGAGGAAGGGCCAAGAGGAAAAAGAAGAGAAGCAAAACCCAGCAAAACTGCCCATTCTGAGTGTGCTGCACTTGAAGAAGGAGGCCTAGCCAGCTCCAGTTTCAGAGATTTTTAGAAAGTGCCTCTGTTTGGCTTGGTTTCCCCATTGGTGGGCTGTGACCAAGGAATGATAAAGTGAGAGCCCCATTCAGGCCAAGGCAAGGGTTCAACCTGAGCAGGGCAGGGTGGGAGGCCAGGAGAACAAGGGCTCTGTGTGCTCCTGGGCACAGGACATGTGCGCTGGGCTCCCACAGGCTCCAGCCAGGCGCTGGACACAATCAGAAATCCACGATGTGGCCAGAGAAATACAGGGTCAGGCAGGTACTGATGCTGTGTAATTCAGCCCTGAATAGTGCATTTTCAGGGTGAGCCACATTAGGGATGATGACGAACTTCCCCTCTTGGTGGCAGAGCCTGCTCTGGGATAAAGATGAGTCCCAGGAATTAACCGGGGCCATCCCAGAAGCCCGAGGGGCCTTTGGAGGCCAGGTGGGTGGTATAAGAAGGGCCTGTTGCAGACCATGGCAGAACGAGGAGCCCATGCCACATCTGGAGGCTCAGCTTACCAGAACCAATCTATATGCTAGGTTCAGATCCCTAAACTCAGGCAAGCGGTTTAACCTTTGTGCCTTTGTTTCCCCATTTAAAACTGAGTTTGGCTGGGCATGATGGCTCATGCCTGTAATCCCAGCACTTTGGGAGAGAAGCCAAGGTGGGCAGATCACCTGAGGTCGGGAGTTCAAGGCCAGCCTGGCCAACATGGTGAAACCCTGTCTCTACTAAAAAATACAAAAATTAGCCAGGTGTGGTGGTGCACACCTATAATCCCAGCTACTTGAGAGGCTGAGGCATGAGAATCGCTTGAACCTGGAGGCAGAGGTTGCAGTGAGCCGAGATCACACCACTGCACTCCAGCCTGGGTGACAGAGTGAGACTCTGTCTCAAACAAACAAACAAACAAACAAACAAAAACTGACTTAGCACGAGTACTTACATTGTAGAATTGTGAGGATTAAAGAAGTTAACACAGAAAGCACTTAGAACGGTGCAGCTCATTTTATCTTTCAAGAGACCTAGAGACTGGGTTTGTATTTAAAAGCTCCCACTGGCTCAATGTTAGTGATGAATTCAAGTCAAGAAAATAATTAAATAAAACCTGTGCTCTGTGGATCTCTGTAGCCCATATTCCGTGAGCCATCCTGGCAACCTCTGGCGGAGGGTTTTAGACTCAGCCTCCACCACTGTCTCTACCCCTCATGGGTTCCTAACCTTGGAAGAGTGATGGCACTTGTCTGTGCTGCGTCTGCATTTTCTGCAGTATCAGTGGGGATGCTGGTAAGAGTGAGGGCTTATAACCATAGGGGCAGGATGTGGGAAAATCACAAGGGATGGTGCAGCACCCCAGAGTTAGCAGTAGTGGGGAGCTGTATTCACCCCCAAGCCTGAAAAGGCAAAGTGCAGAAACCTAGAAAAATTAGCTCTATGGAGAGGGTCACCTGCAGTGCCATGTTCTTTGGTAGAGGGGCTCAGCCAACCCTGGTGGCTGCACAGAGGGAGAGGTGATGGGGAAAGACATGTACGCCCTGACCATCCTTGACCCAGCTTCCAATATCGTGCCAGGGCCTCCCGTTGGCCAAACTCTAGTGGAAGTTAGGGAAGCAGAAAGCTCATTGATGTGGTTCCCCCAGGCCACCTCCAGGTGGACAGCAGGGCAGTTGAAGGGGAAGAGCGTGTCTCGAGGGGCAAATGGAAGACAGCAGACAGATCTGAGAAATGGAAGTGGTGGTGGTACTGCTTGCCTTGATGCTGCTGGAAGGTTTTTCTTAGTCTAGATGAAGTGTGATGCTCAACACATGGCTGTAAAGCATTAAGTTGAAGGTATTTCTGTTGTTACTGGTTTAGAGAAAGCAGAGGCACCAGGAGGGAAGGTCAGGGCCCCCTGAGTGTCCTCAGAGTGGGTAGATGGTGTCCTGGAGTTGCGAAGGGTGTATTAGTTTCCAATAGCTGCTGTAACAAATCACCACAAACCTGATAGCTTAAAACAGCACCCATTTATTCTACTACAGTTCTGAAGGCCAGAAGTACAACATGGGTCTCACCAGGTTGGCATGACTGAGTTCCTTCTGGAGGCTCCAGAGGAAAATTGGCTCCTTGCCTTTCCCAGCTTCTAGATGTTACCCACATCCCTTGGGTCATGACCCCTTTTCATCCTCAAAACCAGCAATTGTATGCCTCTGGGCTCTGTTTCTGTTGTCTTCTCTCCTTCTCCGACTCTGACCCTCCTGCTGCCCTCATAAGGATGCTTGTGATGATATTGTATCCATGAGATAATCCAGGATAATCTCCCCTTCTCAAGATTCCTAGCTTAATCACATCTGTAAAGTCCCTTTTGCTTGCATGACAGGTCACATATTCACAGGTTATGGGGTTTAGGACATGGATATCTTTGGGGTAGCATTCTACTCACCACAAAAGGGTTCCAGGAGGCTTCTCAGAGGAAAGGCATCTTCCCACTGTCGTGCACAAGAGTCCAGAATCACCTCCATTAACATTTCTTTTTCGGATTAATAATGTCCACAAACTCCAGCATTTATTAACCTATCTTCAATAATTTTCCCAGAGCTGCATATTTTTCATGAATCCAAATGAACTCATTATTTATTATTGCTTCATTCTAAGCAATAATACATATGCAATCAAGGTGTGATGGGCACTTATGATTTTTGTAACTATTCCCATTAAAATAATTACATAACTATTGACATTTTAAGAAGAGTTTATCTGTGTACTACCTAGAAGTACCACGTGAGACATGGCGAATATGCCCCAGATCCGAGCCTGCAGCTACGGGGTAATGTTGTGGAAAGGATTCTGAAAGAGGAGTGAAGAGACCTGGGTTTTGGTTCTGGATCTGCTCTGTGACCTCAGCCAAATCACATTCTTTTGTGGGGCCTCAGTTTCCTGATCTATATAATGGGGACAATTCCTAAGGTTAACTCCAGCTTAGATATGATAAGGTTTTGCTATTAGCATATTAGTATGTTGGAAGTGGGAGAATGGGGCACAGGACAGGTAAGTTTTGATATGGATGGAAGAGAGTTGGTATATGGGGGTACTGTTAGGGGCATGATTGTGGCCCCTGTACCCTAGGACCAGAATTACTGTTCTTCCTGATGCACAGCTAGTACCATATGCATACACCAATCAGGGCTCTCAGCAGGGAGACAAAATTTTATTCAGCCGTGTGTGTCTTATTAAGCCTAGAATAAGGACACGTTATATTTTCTGGTTGTTGAATGACTGATTGACTGACAGAAGAAATGGCAGTATGATTCTTGTGATAGTCCCAAGAGGTCAACACTGACTGAAAGGCCCTGCTTATGACTGGAAGACCCCAGGAGACTTAGTGGTGGCTATGTGATCTCTGTGAGTCAGAGACCTAGGTTCAAATCCCAGCTCTACCACTTGTGAGTTTTGTGACCTTGGGCAGTTTACATCACTTCTCTGAGCCTCATTGTTCTTATCTAGATGATGGAGATAAGAATAGTACCTCCTCTGTAAGTTTGTGGTGAGATTTAAATGAGATAATCTATGCAAAGAGCACAGCCTAGTGCCTGGCACATAGCTCCATAAATATTAAGAATGACAAATACTATTGTTATCATTCTGCCTCCCATATTGTCTGGGAAGATGAAGATGATCTGAAAAGACTCCCAGCCTCTCCCAGGCTATTCAAAAGATTTAGGGAACTGTTGGAGACCCCACATAGGAAGTGGCATGTTGAGTTCTTTCAAATATACATCGACACCACCCAGGCTGTGCCCCCCACACACATACCAACGAGCCATCTGCTGAAGTTCAAATATTGTTCAAATGTAATATTTTGAAAGTGTTTTTCAGATGCTTCCTAAATGCTTGCCAAAACTCTAAAAATCTCACGTGAGCAAAAAATATAATTTTTATTTGGCTTTGCGTTGTGTGAATAGACTGTCAGATGGTGAGAAGATGAAGGCAGTAGATTTGGTTCTTCACAAAGAGGAAGGGGAGGAACACGTGCTCTGAAACCAGGCAGGCTCAGGTCCGTGTCCTGGCCCCACCACTTAGCATCAGGCAACCTCAGCCCACCACTTAGTACCTCTGAGCTGTTTCCTCCTCTGTACAATGGGTTAACTCACAGGTTAGCAAGTCAGGTTAGCTCAGCACATAGTAAGCACTCAATCAGTAGTAGCAGTTATAACTTTCTAAAAGAATATCCATGTACTGGCTGGTGCATAGTAGGGTCTTCATAGGTCTTCATTTCCCCATAAGCAGGACCCAGTAGTAGAGGGATGACCTTGGGTTGTTGAGCAGAGCCTTTCTAAGAATGGGTTGAAATCCTACGTTGTCTATATATTTAAGGAGCCAGCACATTAAAAAATCTGATCTGACAGATTGCTGATTTCTGCTAAGGTGGACAGGTGTGGGTTGTGGGTATCAAGAAATCTATTTAAGCCCACAAATACAGGTGTACCAGAAATATCAACTTTCTTAAATCTTTTTAAATTAAGTCAAATTCGACTTGGAGTCTCTACTGAGTTGTAGAAAAACTCTGATTTCAGTCATTACTGAGGCTCCTTGCTCCCAGGATGGATGAATTTCTCCCTGGTCACCACCAAACCCCAACTAGCCATCCAGCATGTTTCCTCTAAGTCTAGAAACTCTGCTATTCTGAGCCAAGCTTGGAGCAACAGGCGAACCTCTGCCCACATTGGTATTTCTGGCACTACGTGTCTAGACGCTTTCCTCAGGCACTGCCAGGACTTGTTTGGAACCTCTGGCTTGTTCCCTGTCCCAGAGAAATCGACTTCTCACCTCCACTTTCCTCCCCAGGACCCCACCCCATAAGCTCATCAATGAGCTTTCAACAGAATTTGCAAACAGGCAGTTGTAAACTTGAATGAGGGCCCCAGATATTTCTCTGTGGCTTCTTCGTTGTTTGTTTGTTTGCTTTTAGTTTGTCATAATAGACTTTACTTTGGAGGGCAGTGTTCAGTTTACAGAAAAATTGAGTAGCAAAGTATAGAGAGTTCCTCCATATATTCTTTCCACTCTGTCCTTCACTCCACCATTATATGACCATCTGGTCTTAGTGAGGGTCATTTGGCACAACCAATGAACCAATATCGATACATTATTATTACCTAAAGTTCATGGCATACATTGGAGTTCACTCTGTGTTGCACAGTCTTTGGGTTTTGACAAGTGTATAATGACATGTGTCCACCATTACAGTGTCCTACAGAAGAGTTTCATGGCCCCTAACTCCTCTGGGCCCCACCTATTTCCCTCCTACCCCTGGAGCTGCTGGCAATGACTGATCTTTTTACCCTTTCCACAGTTTTCCCTTTTTTGTATCTTTTTAAATTAATTACTTTAGCTTCCAAGATTTAAAAAGTGGAATATTTTATATGAAAACCCTGGTGTCCAAAGTCTCTTAAAAATGTAGGATATTCCAAGCAACCACAGGCTGGAGCTGAGTGCAGCTGCTGTCTCCCCCAAGTTCCCTACCCAGAGTGGGGTGAGCTCCTGCATTTGTTCTTCCTCATCATCTTGCAAGCGGCCTCCTCTCCCTTTCTTGGCCCTGGTAGACATTTGGGTTTGTGAATCTAGCCTGGCCTCCTGCAAACACTATCTCCTGCCCTGCAAATATATTCTTGGGGCTGAGGGTCACAACAAAATTGGCCACCTGCTTGAAATGAGAAAGAGAGAAAAATTTAGGGAAATCAAATACAAATGAATTCCTCTAGCAATTATCTAGTAACTTTTAGGAGGCTCCTCTGAGGCCACACAAACACCCAGCCACTACAGGCTGTCTGAGGCTGGTACCATGTCAGTCAACATCCTACACTCGGCAGATTCCTTCTGCATTCTCCGCACAGCCTGTACTTATGGGATGTCTGAGGCTGTGAGCCCGGTTGTGGGCTACACATAAAGTCCTTCAGTGGCCATACACCTCTGGGTCAATAATTTATGCTAATGCTGCAATTCACCCTACTGACCTCGTTTCTGGAGCATGTCAGAGAACTGGACACCCAGAGATTAAATTGCCCCTGGAGAGGCGTGAGTGATAGCAGCCACAAACGGAGAGAGTAGGAGAGGTTCAAGTTCAGAGCACACTACTGAGACACAGCCAGCAATGAAGGCCACCCTTTAACTTGGCTACAAGGTTTCATTTTGGAGAAGAGCCTGAGGCTCTAAGCAGTGAAATACAACCTGGCGTTAGGCTGCGCATGTTCCCATCCTTTCTCCTATGACAAGTCCCTGGGGCGGGCGGGGTGGGGGTCTTTACACACAGGGCTACTGGGCCGGGTGAGGAGTGGCCAAAACAGCCCTAGATGCAAGGCCCAAAACTTGCCCCTTAGGTGCTGTGTGATCTCGGGTAAGTTGCTTTGTCTCTCTGAGTCTCCATTTTCACCTCTGGAAGATAGAGGTGGCAATGATGCTTCTCTCACAGCAGAATAAACAGGGATGTTATATCCCAGGGGACTTCCAGGTCTCCTGTCCGAGCCCTACATCCCTCCCTGACAGTACCAACATCCTACCGACTGCCCAAGTCATCATACTCAAGTCCTCCCTCTCCCTCACCCTCCGTGTCTACTCAAGCCACAAGTATTACCTGAGCACCTCCTATGTGCCAGGCACTGACAATACAATGGTGAACAAAACAGATCCCACCCCACCTTCATGGAACCAACATTACCCTCCTTGTGTCTTTGATGCTTGTACCTTCACCTCTGGGTATTCTGATCCAAGCCATCTGTCTTTTGCCTGGATTCTGTGACATCTTGCACACTACAGCCAGAGTTCTTCCTGGAAACACACATCTGATGGTTAAAGACCTTCTGTGGCCCTAGAATAAAATCAAAGCTCCCTGTGCTCCAGCCATCTTAGCCTCTTCTGTGTCTCTGAAAGGAATCTAGCCCTGTCCCACCTCTGGAGGTTGCCCTGGTTGTTCCTCCATCTGGTTTCCTTTTCTTAATATGACATCATCTTCTCAGGTGTCACTCTTGAGACCTCCTTCTCCAGCTGACTCTCCTTAGTCCTTGCTGCTTCCCCATCACAGCTCTGGTGATGATGCTGGTGCTGATAGCCAATGTGCCTGTCGTGCTTTCTGTACACCATACTCAGTCCTAAGCCTCTTTTGTTATAGTGACACATTCAGTCCTCACAACAGCTCTGTGAGATAGAAACTACTCACAGTATACCCATTCTACAGATGAGAGAACCAAGGCAGAGAGGAAAGTGGCTAAGCTGGGGCTCCACAGTACTACAGTGTTATGCCTCTGGCTACTCATTTGTGATCCCCGTGGAGGGTAAGACTCTTGTCTTGCTCATCTCTGCATCCCCAGCACACAGAGTCTGGTACATCATAGATGCTCAATGAACTCTCATAGAATGATGAATGGCCATCTTGCTGAAACAAATGAGCTAGTGATGTTCTGAAATCCCCACTCCAACTGCTTGGGATCATCTGAGTGTGAGGGACTCTTATTCTTGCTCTTGGACTGTGAGTTGGTTCTGCCCAGGGGAGGAATCTGTCTCCTTGCCCCAGAAAGCCCCCGGCAGCCCCTGCAGCATCTCTTGCTGGGGAATGCAGGCGTGGGAGGACGGTCCTTGCCATCATTTGTTTTTCTCAGCGTTGGCTTTTCTCCTATACAATCTGCCCCTGGCAGACAACAGAATCCAAGGATTCAGTACTGTTGAGGGTATTTCTGGCTGTGAGGGCTCCTGAGGTTTCCCCCTGTGCTGAGACAAAGGGAATTTGCCCAACCAGGGCTCTGCAAGGGGCCTTCGTGGAGATATTAGACACGTATGATAACACGAGAGCCATGTTACATTCGTTACAGCTTCATAGTTAATTTAGGATCTTGGCTGGATGAGGGGTGTGGCTGCTTGGCCTTTAGAGGCTGCCAAGGATGGCTGCTGAAGGTGAGCTTCTTTCAAGACCCAACGTGAAAATGAACTGTTGCTGTGAGTTCGGCAGGAAGATGGTTGGTGGGATGGGCTGATTCTAAGGACTCACTTCAGAGCCTGCAGTCTGAGGGTGGACAGAGCTTACTTTAAATCCCACCTTAGTTACTCTGTAGCTATTGGATAGTATATGACAAGATAGTATATTGTATTGGTCTGTTCTTGCATTGCTATAAAGAAATACCTGAGACTGGGTAATTTATAAAGAAAATTGGCTCATAGTTAAGCAGACTGTAGAGGAATCATGATGCTGGCATTTTCTTGGCTTCTGGGGAGGCCTCAGGAAACTTACAGTCATAGCAGAAGGCAAAGGGGAAGTAGGATCATCTTACATGGCCAAAGCAGGAGAAAGAGAGGCTGGCAGGGGAGGTGCCACACACTTAAACAACAACCAGATCTTATGAGTACTCACTCACTATCACAAGAACAGCACCAAGAGAGAAATCTGCCCCCATGATCCAATCACCTCTCACCAGGCCCCACCTCCAACACTGGGGATTACAATTGACCATGATGTTTGGGTGGGGACACAAATCCAAACCATGTCAGATATGATATATGATGTGATAGATAATACAACACAATATACTGTATTATGTTATGCTATACTGTGTTGTGCAGCACACCCAGGATTTCTCAATAGGAGAGGGGTGAAATTGTCAAGAGCACAAACTCAGGAGGCAGGTGCCTGCATTCCAATCCCAGCTCTGACATTGACGAGCTTTGCAACCCTTGGCCTTGTCCCATCACCTTCCTGAGCTTCAGTTTCCTCACTTATAAAGTGGTAATAATAACAGAAGCCACCTAACTGGATTATTGGGATGATAGATGAAAGCACGTGTATGGAGGCAGGCAGGTGTGTGGTAGAGAGAATGAAATTTGGAATGGTGCGACCTGATGTTTAAATCTTGGTGCTGCCACCACACACATGGTGTATGTGGCTTTAGGGGAGTTTTTCAGCTCTCTGAACCTCACTTTCTTCATCTGTGAAATAGAAATATTGATTCCAATTTACCTTGCAGAGCTGTTATAAGAAAATATCATAATGCATATAGGGGCTGTAAAGGGTTGAATTGTGTTCCTCCCTCCAAATTCATATGTTTAAGTTCTAACCTCCAGGCCTTCAGAATGTGACTTGATTTGGATATAGGGTCATTGCAGATGGAATTAGTTAAATTAGGATGAAGTCATAGTGGAGTAGAGTGGGCCCCTAATCCAATGTGACTGGTGTTCTTAGAAAAAGGGAAAATTTGGACACAGATTTGAACACAGGAGAAAGGACATGGGAACAGGAAGGCAGAGATCAGGGTCGTATTTCTGTGAGCCAAGAAATGCCAAAGATTGCTGGCAAACCACCAGAAGCTTCAAGAGAGGCCTGGAACAGATTCTCTCACAGCCCCCAGAGGGAACCAATCCTGCTGACACCTTGACCGCTGACTGCCAGCCTCCAGAACCAGGAGAGAATAAATTTCTGCTGTTTAAGCCACTTGGTTTGTGGTACTCTGTTGGCAGCCCAGCTTAGCACAGAGCCCGGCACAAAGCGAGTGCTCACTGCATAGTTCTTGTTTTGTTATTCCTATGACCAGCATGTTCAGTCCTGTGATGCCTGGGAAGCTTGTGGTGGGTCCAGAACGGGTCAGAACCCAGAACACAGCTGGGCTATGTGATGTGGGTGAGTTGCTTTCCCACTCTGGGCCCTCAGTGCCCTTATCTGTAAAACAAAAGCTCCACCTGATCAGAATAACGAATGAGACCCCTCACATGCAGATTTTACCGTGGCTTCACTGTGCACTGTCATCTCAAGCTCTCACCATGGCCCATGCATCACCGTCCTCCCCACTTTACAGATGGGGACACTGAGGCTCACAGAGGGAAGAAGTCGCTTGCCCAACGCTGCACAGAAGCCAAGTGGCAGAGATGGGGTAAAATGGTAGACAGTCCATGCTAAGGCCTGCCCTTGGCCACAGAATACTGGCGAGGGTGGAAAGGAAGGACGGCAGAGGGACTGTGACCTCAGATTCTCTTCCAAGCCTGAAGACAACATTGGCCACGTTGTTCTCATTTCCTCCTTTGGGCTTCTTCAGCATCTTCCTTGCAGGCTCACATCTCTCCGGAAGCTCTTGGAATCCTGCCTGTTCATAGGGAGGAGTCACCAAGCCCCCTTCAGACTCACGGGTGGAATAATCAAACACATATGCCTTGGAAAATGGGCTGGGGGATCCCCAGCCCCCCAACCCATTTCACACTCAGATGCAAGCAACACCCTCAGTCCCCAGGGCTCCCAGAGCTTTCTCATTCCATTTGTATCAATGTGCCCCACACATGTATGAGCCAAGTTCTACTTCTGGGGGAAAGAAAAAAATCTATTTCTTTCTGCATCTTGGCATCTATTTTTCCCAAAGTGCCAAGGAAATTCCATCTCTGATAAATGACAGGCAGCCACCAGAAAAGCTTGGATGTTTATTCCCTGCTGGGGAGAGGAACAGGGCTCAGACCCTCTTCTGAGCATCCTGGAGACTGCATTTCCTCCATTTTCTGGAGGGGCTGGGAGTAAGGCCTTCTCTTTTCTCTCTCCAAATGACCTCTGCTCAGACCTGGAGGCCTTTCCAGAACAGTTTCTGATGGATTCTGGAGTCTGACAGACCTGGTTAGCAAAGTACCCTGGACTTGGTAAATGGCTGTTTCCATCAATATCATTCATTCATAAGATATCACTGCATGCACAGGCTGTGTGTTGAGCCTGCATCTTGTGCCAGCCTCTGTGTTAACTGCCTTAAACATCACTTCACTTACTCCCCACAAAAACCTGGAGGAAGTAGAGTGATGCCTCATTGTATAGGCAGGAAAACTGGGGCTTCAAGAGAGGCTGAATTGTATTCCTATGGACATGAAGCTAATAAGTGGTAGGTCATCAGCTAAGTGATACCACTAATAAGTAGTATTTGAATCCAGATGGGTCTGATCTGATTCCAAGTCTGAGCTCATAAAAAGTCTATACCATCCTCCTGGCTAGCACGGTGAAACCCCGTCTCTACTAAAAATACAAAAAATTAGCTGGGCGTGGTGGCGGGCACCTGTAGTCCCAGCTTCTTGGGAGGCTGAGGCTGGAGAATGGCATGAACCTGGGAGGCGGAGCTTGCAGTGAGCAGAGATTGCACCACTGCGCTCCAGCCTGGGTGACAGAGCAAGACTTTGTCTCAAAAAAAAAAAAAAAAGAAAAATTAAAAAAGAAAGAAAAAGTCTATACCATCCTTCTTTCTAAGTGTGGTGGGTTGAATAATCCTCCTCTGCCCCACCAAACCTGTCCACGTTCAAATCCCTGGAACCTGCAAATATGGTACCTTAAGCATGGTAAGAGGTACTTGGCAGATGTAAATGAGTTAAGAATCTTGAGATGGGATATTATCCTGGATTCTCCAAGTGGTCCCACTGTCATCGCAAGGATCTTCATAAGAGGGAGGCAGGGAAGATCCGAGTCAGTAGCAGGAGATGCGATGATAGAAGACGTTGGAGTGATGGAATGCAGGCAGGAAGGGGAGGGGCCAGGAGCCAAGGCATGCAGGCAGCTTCTAGAAGCTGAAAAAGCAAGGAAGCAGATTCTCCCTGAAGCCTCCAGCAGGAACCAGCCCTGCAGACATCTTGATTTTACACTTCTGATTTTCAGAACTGAATAGAATGAACTTATGTTTTTTTTAAGCTAGGAAGTTTGTGGTCATATGTTACTGCAGCCACAGGAAACTAATATACTAAGCATGGATAAAAAAAATTAAGGAAAGATACTAAAAGAATAAGTGAATGCCTGGAAAGGTAGTGAATAAATGAGTGAAACATGGTGGCATCAATGATGGCTTGCCTTTGACATCCCAGTGGGTCACTGTCTTCTCTACAGCCCAGGACCCATGACAGAGTGGTTGGCATTACCACTAGACCTGTAGCCCTTCACTTATTTATACTGTTGTTTAATCTTAAATCTTTTTTTTTTTTTTTTTTTTTTTTGCAGAGGGGGATGTTTGAAAACTTCCTACAATGGTATACCTTACATACTGTAAAGTACAAAATCAATAAATTTTTACAAACTTATAGAGCCATGGAACCATTGCCAAGGTCAAGATACAGACCATTCTTATCACTCCAGAGAGGTTTCTTTGCATTTCTTCCTAATTGATACCCCTGTCACCAGAGATTAATTTGCCTGTCCTTGAACTTCATATGAATGGGATCTTGTACTGTCTTTTCTTTTGTGCCTGGCTTCCTTTGCTTGATGTTATTTTTATAAATCCGTGAGATTTATTCATGATGTTGCATATATCAGCGGTTTCTTTCTTGTTCATTCAATTTTTAATCCTTTCTCCTTTTGAAGGACACATGGCTGATTTTCTGCAGTTTGGGACCCTAATGAACAGAGGTGCTAGGGACATTCTTGTACAAATCTTGTGGGAGATTTAAGCACTCATTTCTTGTAGGTGTATACCCAGGAGTGGAATTGCAGGGTCCTAGGTATGTGAATGTTTCGCTTCAGTGGACAACACCAGTCTCCAGCCTGAATCTAACTTGAGGAATGCCTTCCTTGCCCGCAACGGCTTTCTCTCCAACAGATCTACCCACGTCTCCACATTGTGTGGGTCACAATGCTTAGGAGACAAGGAGGCCCAATAACTCCTCACATCCCAGTCCAGGAAAGCCTCATCTGACCTGATGGGTTTCAGAGATGTGTTGTAGGAGAAGGTGGGGACGAAGGGGGTACCCAGTCTCCTTTTCATGTGGGCTCATTTGCTAGCCAGCAAATGGACTTGCTGCCCAATGCACATAAAAGCCAATGACTATGGCACTGGTTTTTGAGAAAAGAAAGACTTTATTGTAAACCTGGCTGGCAAGGAGACAGAAGTCAGGCTTAAATCTGTCTCCCTAATTTGGAATCTGGAGCAAATTTTAAGGGATCAGAGGGCAAGGGAAAAGATTTAGGAGTGGTGGGTTGGCAGGGTCTGATTAAAGGGCTTCAAATTTGACCATTTACAGTAAAGTATGTTGAGGCAGATTTTAACCCTGGATCTTCTGGGCCAATAGACTCCTCACTTCTGAAAGAGTTCCAGAGTTCAGGTCCTGGTCATGTCCCAGTCTTCTTGGTTCCAAGGGTAGGATTCATGGTCCCAGGTGTTGTTAAAGGTCAAAGATTTTTCTATTGTGCATACCCAGGCTCTGTTACCCCAAAGGGGACTCTAATTCTTTGTTGTTGGTGGTTTTTTTGGTACAGACAGGGTCTTGCTATGTTTCCCAGGCTGGTCTTGAACTTCTAGCTCAAGTGACCCTCTCATCTTGGCTTCTCAAGGAGCTAGGATTATAGGCATGAGCCACTGAACCCAGTCTACTCAGCATTTTGTCTTCAACAGAGCAGGCCCAGTTTGGGCTGGTACCAAGGTTACATGTTCTTTCTGTGTGGGACCGTCCCATTTGCTGAGTTGATGAGGCAGAGGTTTGGAGTTTAGTTGAGTGTGAGGTGGAGACATCTCCCAAACTTAAATCATCAGCACACCACCCTTGCAATTTTTCCCACATTTGCTATTTTTCTTGGAATTGATTTACTTTTTTACTGAAAATTGTTTATTTAGGAAGTTAACTTACCTGCAAATATGAAATCAATATGACTTTCCCTAAATAGAGGTTAATCACTACAAACACTCCAAACAAAGACAAGGTAGATCAATTCTAGCCCGGCACCATTACCTGCCTGGGATTCTGTGCCTGAGGCCTCTCTCTGTTATAAAGGCAGATTAGCAAGCATTTGAGAGGTGTTGAAGCTCTGTTAGCACCAAACTGAGATTTTTTATTGATGTCATCAGAGATATTGAAGGAAAATTAAAAGTGAATACTTTTCTCACTTTATGATAGAATGCTATTTAACACTGGAATCTTCCCTTATGCTGAGATGGCTCCTATAGTTTGAGAAACACTGATGTATTGAAAAGCCTCCTGGTTGGGAGTCAGATCTTTGTCCAAATGCTCTGCTAGCTCTGTAATATTGGATCAGTGACTTGATCTCTCTGAGCCTTAACTCCCTCATTTGTGCAGTGGGATGATCATAGCACCTGCCTCAGAGGCCTGTGAGTGTGAATGAAGAACTCAGTAAATGACTCTGCTCTTGGTATTTTTGTGATGGGGTCATCTAATGAATCTTATGTCTAAAGATTGATGCCAGCAGTGGGAATGGACATCCCAGAGATTTCTACATTGAGATTCTTAGGGTGTCTGCTCCTAAGCAAAATCCTCTGTTGGCTTCAGCAAAGTTCTCTGCCATTTTGGGGGAATGTTTATTGCCCTTGGGATTCTGCCAAGGTTAAATGGAGAAAGTGGTCCTGCTGAAATTCACACATTTTGTCATTGGCTCGCAGGCACAGATACTAAATCTGATCCACCGGAGAGTAAGCAGGATCTCTCCCATGCATCTGTTCTTACGGAGGTGATGATGTGTTGGGGCAGGAGATTCCCTGTCAGACCTACCTGTGTGCCAGCCCAGTTTCACTATTTGCTGCATCTTTCTTTCTTTCTTTCTTTCTTTCTTTCTTTCTTTCTTTCTTTCTTTCTTTTCTTTTCTTTTCTTTTCTTTTCTTTTCTTTTCTTTTCTTTCTTTCTTTCTTTCTTTCCTTCCTTTCTTCCTTTCTTTCTTTTTTTCTTTTTTTTTTGACAGAGTCTTGCTCTGTTGCCCAGGCTGAAGTGTAGTTCCGTGATCTTGGCTCACTGCAACCTCCGCCTCCCGGATCCAAGTGATTCTCCTGCCTCAGCCTCCAGAGTAGCTGGGACTACAGGTGCCCACCACCATGCCCAGCTAATTTTTGTATTTTTAGTAGAGGCAGGGTTTCACAATGTTGGCCAGGCTTGTCTCGAACTCCTGACCTCAAATGATCCACCCACCTCGGCCTCCCAAAGTGCTGGGATTATAGGCGTGAGCCACAGTGGCCGGACTATTTGCTGCACGTTTTAGGGGATGCCACTTCTCCTCTCTGGGTTTCAGTTTGCTTATCTCGTAAATGGGAATATTCGAACCTTATAGAGTGATATGAATGATAAGATGAGATGAAGCACAAAATACAATAACCAAGTATTTAATAGACAAAAATCATTGCTATAATTGTTCTTACTTGAGGAAGTCATAGGCTGCATTTAAATGTTCTGCAGAACTTACTCTGCCTCTTGGACTCATGATCATTCTAACTCTTTGTTTCAGAAAGACCCTCCCCCACCCCACTCCAATCCCTCAATTTTCATTCTATTCCAGATGTTCGCTTGTGTGTTCTCCACTGCCCAAACCCAGGTGGTCATTCTGCAACAGCTACAACTTGAGTAAGACCAAAACACAACTCAAGTGGACTTTCTAAAAAGACAATAATTTATTTTGGCTCACAGACATCAAAATTCGCAAGGGATTGCTTCAGGTATGGCTTGATCCAGGCTCAAACAAAGCTCATGAGATCTTAGTTTCTCTGCATCTCTACCTTCCCCTAGGCTTCAGCTGCCCTGATGGTAGCAAGATACTGCCAGGAGGCCAAGCTCACTTCTCCCAGATGCCCAAATCCATAAGAATCTAGAATCTTTCTCTCCCAGCCAAAGGCTTATTGTTTCTGATTAGAGTACCTGCTTGTTTCTGAACCAATCGCTGTGGTAGGAGAGAGATATGGGCCATGTTGATTGGCTTAGGCTAGGCAGGACCTATTTTTGGAGGTGAGTGTTGGGTCAACCCCATGCAAGCCCCACTGTTGGATGAAATGTGGATTCTGGAGAGCATCAATGCTAGAAGAGGGTGAGGGGCAAAATGATCCTGGGGCTGCAATCAACTGATGTCCCATTGTTTTTTTCAAATAAATAACAAATTTTCCATTAGAAACTCAGCAATCGAGCAGGATTGAAGGAGCCTCTCTCTCTCTTTCTGTCTCAACTCATTCTTGTGCCACGTTGCCTGAAAATAACAAGGTTGAAGTCAGAGTGATGAATGGGGGCAACATTGACTCGGCACTAATTTTGCCTGGAAGCCGTAGCTATTTTGGGCTCCTGCTGAGCCCTGGTTTAGCTTAGCTGGTTAGACAGTAGGGCTCGTGAGGTCAAGGGTATGAAGAAGGAGCAGAAACATGGGACTGGAGCAGAAGTCCTGGATCCTGATCATGCTCTGCCACTTTTCAGCCAGAAACCTTGAGCAAGTCACATATCTTCCCTGGATCACCATCTCCATGTCTCCCTTAAATGTCCCTTTATTCTGCCCCCATCTCCTCCATTAGGTCACCCCTACACATCTCTTATCCCAAGACTGACTGCCCATCCCAAGACTGGGTGGGATGCTCCTCCATGTGCCTATACAGCCTTATACTTCGAGTTCAAATCCTAGTTATTCCACTTACTTACTGAATGACTTTGGACAAGTTTATCAATCTCATTGTGTCTCAGTTTCCTTGTCTGTCAAATGGGGATACTGTGACTAGTACCTATCTCATGGGGTTGTTGCAGTGATTACAATGGATAATTTACGTAAGCATTTAACATAGGGCTGGGCTCAGCAAATGCTAGCTTGAAAGAATGGTTCTGAAATCCAAGTGGAATAACAAGCCTGTGACATAAAACTTCTCCCTTACTGTATGAGATTCATGGAGCTGTGTTTTTATACCATTCTCTCCTGCACCTCAGTATCTAGCAATGTTCCTGGTGTATAGCAAGTCCTCAATAAAATTTGTTAAATCAATGTCCTAGTTCAGCATGTTCTAGGGTAGTGGTCCTCAACCACTGGGCCACACAGCAGGAGGTAAGCAGTGGGCCAGTGAACAAAATATCATCAGTATTTACAGCCACTCCTCATTGCTCACATTACTGCCTGAGCTCTGCCTCCTGTCAGATCAGTGGTGGCATTAGATTCTCATAGGAGCACAAACCCCACTGTGAACTGCGAATGCAAGACCTCTAGGTTGCACACGCCTTATGAGAATCTAATGCCTTCCATCACCTCCAGATGGGAATCTAATGTCTTCCATCACCTCCAGATGGGGCCGTCTAGTTGCAGGAAAACAAGTTCAGGGATCCCACTGATTCTACATTGTGGTGAATTGTATAATTATTTCATTATATGTAACAATGTAATAATAATAGAAATAAAGTGCACAATACATGTAATACACGTGAATCATCCAGAAACCAATCCCCCCCACCCCCTGGTCCATGGAAAAATTGTCTTCAGTGAAACCGGTCCCTGGTGCCAAAAAGGTTGGGGACCACTGTTCTAGGGTATTCCCCTAGCTCTGCTGAGAGCACAGAATTGCAAAATTAGGCTGTCCATGGGCCTTGACAGAAACGTCAAGTTTGAAAGGTCAGTGTGAGCTGGTAGGAGGCTTCGTCTGTGACTGATTTGAGTGGTGCCAAAGTCACTCCCCTTCTTGAAATCCCATTCTTGGCTCTCTCTGCTTCCCACCCACCCAGAGCTTGGAGTTTAGGAAGACCCCTCTGACATGCAAACATCTGCATAAAAATCCACAATCACCGTCTTGTCACTGGCTTTAACGATCTCATTAGACTGGCAGCATGTAGGGGAACAGGGCACAGGACAGTTTCCAGGGTCATGGTTGGAGGAATGAAGAAGTCAGAGAGAGGTTACCTCCCTGGGTGAGAGGAAAGGTAGCCAAAGAGCACACTGTTGGTTTTGCCCAGAGCTTGACTGGCAGTGACTCTGTAAATTTTGTTGGCAGTGTTGATATAACACCCCAAACAAGGTCCTCACTATTTGAGCAGCACATTAAAGACCCAAGGGAGGTTATTTTACTTGGCAGCTTCCCCACAGGGTGGCCAAGAAGCTGAAGGCAGAGACTGTGCTCCCAAAGCCTTCTTGTACTGGGAAGGGGAGAATAAGCCCCGCAGAACCTGTGGCAGGTAGCTTGCTTTTCTTTCCCCAAAGGCATTCTTAAAGCTGTATGCTGGCAGTGTTCTGTAGCCAAAGAAAATGTCCTGGATGTATGTGTGTGAGCTTGTATGTGTGTCTTCCAAACAAGAACCACCTTTCAGCCTTACCTTTATTTTTTTTCTGTTATGGGTTAGTTTTAGCACAATTTATTGCTTAGCTAAGTTAGGAAACTCACTTAATGCAGGTCCAGCACTATGCAGTGTACTCACTACACACACACAGAGAAACGGGAAAATAAGTGATAATGATGATGTCAATGATGGTGATGACAAAGACAATGACAAGACAACAATGATGATGATGGTGATGATGTAAATATTAATGCTGCTGATGATGGCAGGGATGATGATATTGACAACAATGATGATGATGATGATAATGAGAACAAAAATCTATTGCCCAGTACTCTTCTAAGTGCTTTAATTTACTAACTTATCTAAGTCCCATAATCACCTTATGAAAAAGGATCTACGATCATTGAATCCACCACCGGCTAGTTGTATGCGGCTGGGCAAGTTATTTCACCTCTCAGAGACTCAGTGACCCTATCTATGAAATGGAAATAAAAATAGCAGTTCTGGGTAACACACTTAGTCAATGTCTGACATGATGCCAGCGTTCAAGAGACAAAAGTGATTCTTATGTAGCCCCACTTGATCCTCCTGTCAACTCTGTGAAAGAGGAAGTATTTTTCTGACCCTGATTTTACAGAATGGTAGGCAAGTTCTCCCAGCTAGGAGTGGCTGAGCTGGGGCTCAAAGCTAGTCATGAGATTTCAGTCCTGTGGGCTTGCAGAAGCTGTTTTAGGCATCTCTGCAGGGCTAATTCTGATCCACAGGGGTCCCTGGGCTAAGGCTGGGCTCAAAGGTCCACATGAGACCAGACTGGCTTCAGAGCATACAAAGCCCTCAGCCAGGGTAAGGTATTGCTAAGGTGGGAGAGGCTGGTTCTTTTGTGCCCATGAAATGAATCGCTGGGTACCTGGACTAGTCTGGGTGGCAGAGACACAAGTCACTCAAATCTCTTACCTCCTGCCCAGGAAGGCTGGTGGTGCTTCTTGACTTGGAGCCAAAAGAACCTAGTTTTCTAGCTCTTAGGAAGACCTCTCTGACATGCAAACATCTGCATAAAAATCCACGATCACCATCTTGTCACTGGCTTTAACAAGCTCATTAGACTGGCAGCATGTAGGGGAACAGGGCACAGGACAGTAAGTTTTCCAGGGTCATGGATGGAGGAACGAAGAAGTCAGAGAGAGGCTCAGACACCCATATTGCTACAATTACACCACTTATTATGGTGGCCACTGGCCACGTATGGCTATTGAACATTTGAAATATGGCGAGACTGCAGTAAGGTGTGCTGGACATGTGAAATACACATCAGATTTTTAAGTCTTTGTATGAAAAAAAGAATGTGAAATATCTCAATAATGCTTCACACTTATGTTGAAATGACATTTTAGATCTAATAGATTAAATATATTATCAAAATTAATTTCACTTGTTCCTTCTTCATTTTTTAACATAACTTCTAGAAGATTTTAAGTTATATATATGGCTCATATCGTATTTCTGTGCTCTATAGTTTATAGTCTACTGAGGTGATTAAACAGCTGGATTAAGAGTTTCCATCCCGGAGTCAAACAGACTGAATTCAAATCCCCATTTCACCTCTAACCAGCTGTGTGACCTTGGGCAAGTTACTTCCCTTCTCTGGGCTTCAGTGTACCTGCTTGTAAAATAAAGGTAAATATTTGAGAAGAATTTTGTCAAACTGTATGATTTTAAATAAGAATTCTTTTTATTCCTAAACAAAAAAGAAATACTATCAGAAACACTGACAAATATTATTGATGAGGAATTCTACTTGCCTTGAGAAAGAATAGGCTTTGCATTCAGTCAATTCAAATCTAGCCAAAAGCACAGAGCTGCACCATTGTTGAGAGTTACTATATGATTTCTAGGGTTTTTGGAAATCCTGAGGGGTCCCTTGGACCCTAGAGGGCTGTCAGAGACCTCTAAGAAGCTGGGACTATGGGAGAGAAAGGAGTACCGTGATCGATATTCACTCCTTACAGACAGGGGAATGGATGACCAGAGAGGTTAGGTAACTTGTTCAAGGTCACACAGCAAGTAGGTGGCAGACTAGGTCCTGCCAGGGTCTGTGCTCGTGATCACTTGCTATACTTTGTCATCATACCCAATTATCACAAAAGTCCTACTTTTAGCCCTATTTAAAGATGAAGAAACAGGATCAGGGAAGTTAAGGCACTTGTCTGTGGTCACACAGCGGCAGGTGGTATTCAATGCCAGATATACTGGGCTAAAGAGTGCCCCCCAAAATTCCATGTCCATCTGGAACCTCAGAATTGGATCTTATTTGGAAATAGAGTCTTTGCAGCTGTAACTAGTTAAGTTGAGGACATACTGGATTCAGGTGGGCCCTAAATTCAGTCACTAGTGTCCTTATTAAAGAAAACAGACATGCAGACACACAGAGAGAATGCCACGTGAAGACAGAGAAAAAAATTGGGGTTACACCTCTACAAGTCAGCAAATGCAAAAGATCGCCAGCAACTGCTAGAAGCTGGAAGAGGGGCACGGAACAGATTTTTCCTCAGAGCCTTCCCAGAGGACCAACTCTGCCACCACCTCGATTTTGGACTTCTGGCCCACAGAGCTGTGAGAGAGTAAACTTTTGTTGTTTTAAGCCACCCAGTTTGCAGTAATTTGTTATAGCAGCTTTAGGAAGCTAACACATCAGGTGCTATGGTGTGAAAGTTTGTGTCCCCCCAGATTCACAAGCTAATGCCCTAATCTTCAATGGGAAATGATTAGGTCATGAATGAGATTAGAGATCTTGCAAGAAGAGACAGGAGATAGCTTGTTTCCCCCCACTCCCCGCCCCTTCCCCCTCTCTGCCATGGGAAGACACAGTGAGAAGACCAGGAATTGGGGCCTCCACAGACACTGGATCTGCTGGCGCCTTGATCTTGGACTTCCCAGACTCCAGAACTATGAAAAATAAATGTGTGTTGTTTAAGCCCCCCAGTCTAGAGGGCTAAGACACAAGACATGGCACCCTTGCTGCTGCTTCACTAGCAAAGCCCCAGCTCATCCTGGGGTGCTGTCGAGATGTCCCCCTCCCATCCTCATCCCAGACCCTCCCACCAGCCACCAGCCTGAGCAGCTGCGGAGGAGCCTCAGAGTGGCCCTGCTGGCTCTTGGCTGTGAGAAAGGCCTTCTGCTCCAGGCATGGTGAGCTCTTGCAAATTACTGTTTTCAGTTGAAAAGAGGCTCCAGAGGGCTCTTCAGCTGCTCAGCAGGAGACGTGAAAGCTCTTGAATTAACTCAGAGAATCAGAAGCTTCTATGGCTGATGGCCAGGAGGCCCCCCACCCTCCCCTGCCTTCATCCTATCCCTTGGTCGGGGGTTCCCTGACCAGGTGCTTCTCAGGGGTTCCCACAAGAGCAGCCTTGGTGGAGGCCAGATCCAAGTCACCTGTGGACTGATTGCCCAGTAGATGCTGGGGTAAGGGGATGCTGAATGAGGCTCTGCTGTTTCCAGGGGGTCAGCATCCTTCTGACTCCTATGGTGAAGGGGCCTGAGTATGCTTCCTGTATAGCCAGGAGTCCTGTCACTGGTCTGCACACACAGTCGGCCTTTATTTGATCCAATCAGAAGGCAGGAAGCCATTGAGGCAGAGCTGATTCCTGGCTCTATGTGTGTGTGTGTGTGTGTGGGTGTGTGTGTGTGTGTGTCAGGGACTATCAGGGGTTTGAATACCCTTGCCCTACCGGGTGATCTGGCATAAATTCACCTCTATCTCCACCTTAGTTTGAGCCATTCTCCCCAGAGCCTGCTGTGCATTCATCCAGCCATGCTCCTTGAATGTGGGGTGTTTGCCAGGCCCCGTTACGCACTTTACAGCGTCATCTCACTTGGTCTTTACAAATCCCTGTGCTGAATTATGATCACTGTCCCCACTTGACAGATGACAAAACCGAGGCCCAGTCACTTGCCCAAGTTCCCAGAGCTGACAAGTGGCTGAGCAGGATTTGGATGTTAGTCTGTCTTGCATCAAAGTCCACACTCCTTCCCGTAGTAATCTGGGCAGCTTCTCCACTCTCCACCCACATTCCCTCCCCAAGTATGTAGGCATCTTGCCCTTAAAAAATATTCAAGGCTGAAGCTGCCTTACATAGAGTATTATAATTAAGAGACTGGGCTCTGGTGTCAGACATTTCCAGGCTTAAATCCCAGCTCTACCACCTGCCAACTGAGTGCCTCAGTTTCTTCACCTGTAAAATAGAGACAATCATGGATTTTGATTTCGGGGGCTCCTATGGGGATTTGGTGAGGGAATATGGGAACAGCCTAGCACTTAGTACATGAGTCCCCACATGGTGGCCAGAGTCTGATGTCATTGCTGGACAGTGTCCTCCAAACCAAGAAAGCTAATGAACACTGGGTCATTCCTATTGCCAGGGTTTGCTCATCCCACAAAATGTCTTTGAGCTCCTAATTTTTAAATTATTTTTCATTTTTTAGAGATAGGGTCTTTCTCTGTTGCCCAGGCTCGAGTGCAGTGGCACAAGCATAGCTCACTGCAGCCTCAAACTTCTGGGCTCAAAGGATCCTTCTGCCTCAGCCTCATGAGTAGCTAGGACTACAGGTGCATGCCACTGCACCTGGCTAACTTTAAAACGTGAGTTTTTTTGCAGAGATGGGGTCTTGCTTTGTTGCCCAGATTTGGCCTTGAACTCTGGGCTTCAAGCAATCCTCCTGCTTCGGCCTCCCAAAAGGCTAGGATTATAGGTGTGAACCACCATGCTCCGCCTCCTTGAGCTTCTAAAATGGAAATGTGTCAGTCACTGTGGTGGGAGCCAGGGACACAGAGGTGAGAAAGACAAGACTCGCCCCTCTCTTCAGAGTGCTGATGGTGGTCTTGGAAGGGAGGGGGACCCTGAGCTGAGCATGCATCAGCTTTCTTTTTATAAGCAGGTGATTCTTCACAGGGCACAATTCCTTCCCTGCCCAAAGAGACATTTGGCAATGTCTAGAGACAGGTTTGCTTGTCATGACTGGTGGGTGTTACCAGCACACAGGGAGCAGGAATGCTAAACATCCTGCAATGCACAGCACCGGACAGTTCCCCTCATCAAAGAAGCACCTGGCCCAAAATGTCAGTAGTGCAGAGGCTGAGAAATGCTGGGACATGCACAAGTGAGCCCCATGAGCACTTCTGTGGCCTCTGCACAGAGACCCCAGGGTTCCACAGACTAAAAGAGAGGAAGCATGTGCCCGCACCACCCTCTTCCAACCTGCCTTCTCTCATCAGCTGCTTCCAGCCAGATAATCAGGCCTCCCCTCGGTTTAATAGGATCCAGGCCGCTGAGGCAAATGTAAAAACAAAACCCTGTGCAAATGTGTTTTTATGTAAACACAGCAGGGGGTGGTGGCTGCCTGCAGAGAAAGAACCCTGTGGCTGGTACTTCTCACAGCAAAAATAACCCCAGTGTTACTGCTCTGGGAGCAAAGCAGGCAATGGGATGAGGGGCGTGTGGGAACCCAGGTGTTCCTGGGAGCCATCCCTGCCCCACTGAGCCATCCTCTGCCTCCAGGTGAACCTTTCAGGCACCTAGAATAAGTGAGCAGGCGTTAATCCTCTTGGAAGCATCCCTTCCTTCAGGGAAGCAGCCAGCATAGGAGGAAAAAAGCACAGTGGGTTAATGTTACATGGTATTTTTCTTTTCTTTTCTTTTCTTTTTTTTTTGAGACAGAGTCTCGCTCTGTCGCCCAGGCTGGAGTGCAGTGGCACGATCTTGGCTCACTGCAAGCTCCGCCTCCTGGGTTCATGCCATTCTCCTGCCTCAGCCTCCCAAGTAGCTGGGACTACAGGCACCCGCCACCATGCCCGGCTAATTTTTTGTGTTTTTGGTAGAGTTGGGGTTTCACCGTGTTAGCCAGGATGGTCTCGATCTCCTGACCTCATGATCCACCCACCTCAGCCTCCCAAAGTGCTGGGATTACAGGCGCGAGCCACCACGCCCGGCCTATTGTTATATTTTCTTTAATGTTTTGTATTGAGTATCGTTTACCTACAGTAAAATGCACCCATTTTAGTGTACAGTTTGGTAAGTTTTGACAAATGTGTACAACCATGTAACCTCTACTGCAATCAAGATGAACAAACATTCCGTCACCCTCAATTCCTCTTTGCCCCTCTGTGGTCAATCCCTCTTTCATCTCTCGCCCCAGGCAACCACTATCTGTTTTGTGTTGTCTTTCTTTTCTGCCATTACCAGAGTGTCATATAAATGGAATCATAATAGCCTTTGAGTCTGGCTTCTTTCACTCGGCATAATGCATGATGCCTTTGAGGTTTATCAGTGCTGTTGTGTCATCAGTAGCTGATTCCTTTTCATGGCTGAGTAGTACTCCATTGTATGGAGGCACCATAGTTTGTTCATTCACCATTTGTTTGCTTTCATTTTTGGCACTTACAAATAAAGTTGCTATAAATATTTGCATGCAGGTTTTTGCCTGAGCATGTGTTTTCATTTCTCTTGGGCAAATACCTAGGAGTGGACATTTAACTTTTTAAGAAATGGTCAAATTGTTTTCCAAAGTGGCAGTATACCTTTTCACATTCCTACCATGGATGGTTGGGAGTTCCAGTTGCTCCACATCCTCTCCAGCACTTGGGATTCGTTTTTGTTTTTTGTTTTTTGTTTTTTTATTTGAGCCATTCCAGTACAATGTGTGTGTACTGGAATTTAAAAACCTCCTGTCTAGACGATTAGAACAGCCCACGTGAAAGCGATTAGAAGTGACTGGAAAAAATCAGGTGTGTGGTGGCATCTCATTGTGATTTTAATTAAAGCACAGGTTGTTGAGTTCTGTGGTCCTGGTGCTGCTCTTAGCAGCAGCTGGCAGGAGGCAGCTGATGTCAGTAGTTATAAGCACGAGTTCTGCAAGCCATCCCAGCTCTGCCTCTTGCTAAGTCTATGACCTTGCATCCATTATTCAATGCTCTGAGCCTCAGTTTACTCCTCTGTTAAATGGGGCTTGTATTAGTGTTTCTCACTGGTAATATTATGACGTATAGAAAATTTAGTATGTATATATGTGTAATATATATTATGTGTATTATTTTATATAGATATATTTTTAAAATACTAAATAGGACTGGTGTGCGAGTTAGATGAAGTAATGTGGAGAGAGCTGGCATGGTGCCTGGCCCAGAGTGAGAGCCCCTGCTTGTTAGAAGTCGCCATGATTATAGTTACTGGGCACTTGCTGTGTATTTAAAAGCAGTAAGTATAGTGAGTGCAGCCAGACTTACCCAGTCAAATCCTGGCTCTGCCTCCTACACCCTAGCTGTGTGACCTTCAACAAGTTACTGAAGCTCTCTGGGCCTCTGATTCTACACCTGTAAAATGAAGATAATTATAGTGCCTGTCTCAAGGGGTTTTTATATGGCACAAATGAGTTTAAATGTAAGGGGCCAGCTTCCTTTGTTCAACATTGTTCAGCCATTTATGAGGCTCAACAGCTGGGCGTGGTGGCTCACACCTGTAATCTCAGCACTTTAGGAGGCTGGGATGGGAGGATCACACTTGAGCTCAGGAGTTCAAGACCAGCCTGGGCAAATAGTGAGGCCCCATTTCTAAAATAATAATAAGAGGCTCAAGAATGTACAAAGCTAACCTATGGTGATAGAAGTTAGAAAAGTGATGGCCCCTGAGGAGGGTGATTCGCTGAGAGGGGACAGTGGAGAGCCTCTAGGAGCCAGGGGAATGTTCAGAGTCTTGATCTGGGTGGGTCACCTGGGTGTGTACATATGTGAAATTCCTGTGCACTTGTTTTTACCATGCCACATATGAATTCTCTCATTAAAAAAAAAAAGGAAAAGGAAATGTTGAGGTCCTGTGCAGAGCACTGGTGTATCAGTTTGCTAAGGTTGCTGTAACAAAACACCACATGCTGAGTAGCTTAAACAACCAAAATTTATTATCTCACAGTTCTGGAAGCTGGAAGTCCAAAATTAAGGTGTCAGCAGGGTTGGTTCCTCCGAGGTGTGTGTGGGAAGAATTTGCTTCCCACCCCTCTCCTTGGCATAGATGGCCCTCTTCTCTGTGTCTTCATAGCGTCTTCCCTCTGGATGTATCTGTCCCGATTTCCTCCTTTTGTAAGGACACTTATAAAAGGGCGTGGTGGTGACCAGCATCTATGGTGACCAGCATCTGAAAAACACCCCCCCTAATAAAAAGTATAATCACTTGTTCATTGACCTACCAGTACCATTGAATCTCTCTGCATGGTGAAACTTTGGCTCACTTCTAGGCCTTTGCCTGACCCTTCAAATCATGACAGGATTGTTCCTTGCTATGCACTATACATCAGATACTTTACCACCTTCTCCTCAGTCACACACATCTGTCAAGATGTAAACTATGGCTGAATCATTCGACATCTACATGCCAACGGGGCTTCAATATTCTTTATCCGCTTATTTTTACATGTAAGCTAACGCCTATACTACAGATCCTACACCTTCTTAGAAACTTGAAACACTGGTATTATTCTTCTATTCACAGTAACAGCAACAATACTCATAGGCTACCTGTCATATTAGATTAAAGCACACCCCAATGACCTAATTTTAACTGGATTACCCCTGTGAAGAGACTGTCTCCAAAGAAGGCCACACTCTGGGGTACTGGCAGTTAGGATGTCAACGTATGAATTTGGGGAGACATAATTCAACCCACAACCACCTATGTAGAAAACACCCTCTGAGGAGTAGTTTGTGGTAATTATTATAAGGCATTCATTCTCATTTAATTCTCACAACCTCTGAAGGAGATACTGTCCACTTAACATGTGCAATCTGAGGCCTAGAAAGGTTCTGGGACACACCCTGTGTCTCATGGGCATTAATAGCAGGCTGGCCTTTAAGTCAAGGTCCACCTGTCCCCTCACTGAGGATCAAACTCTGAGTTTTTTTTCCAGCCTCCTCTAATCACTTTCACATGGCCTGTTTAATTGTCTGGATAGGAGGTTTTTAAACTCTAGTCCCTGGACCAGCAGCATCAACATCACCTGGAAGCCTGTTAGAAATGCACATTTTCAGGCTCCACGGGAGTCCTGCTGTGTCAGGAACTTTCAGCGGGGGAGGGGGGGGGCAGAGGAGGCACACAGCCTGTATTTTAACAAGCCCCCCAAAGGATTTCCAAGCTCACTCCAGTTTGAGAACTCCTGCTCTCTGCAGCCCCTGAGCATCACACTGTAGCAATGAGTTGCCTGATTGGATCAAACCAAAAGGCCAAACCAGATTCCATATGGGACATAAAACTGCAGCAAGCACGTGGCTAATGGCCAGTAGCTTTCTCTGGGCTGGAAGGTCTTCTCTCTGATTCAGGAGACTTTAAAGACCAGCTTGCTGTGTGAGGCCTCCCTTCTCTCTGGTGGGATTGGCAATTGTACATGAGATTCCTTCAGGAATGGTTTGATCCAGACGATCATCCAGGACTTGGCAATGAGCTAGCCATAGAGGAGAGGGGAAGACCCAGCTCCAAGGAGTGCATGTTGCCTCTGGGGAGGCAGTGGTGCCACTAAAATCCCTCTGGAGCCACACAGCCCTAGGTTGAAATTCCAGCTCTGCCACTTATGACCTGCGTCACCTTGGGCAAGTCGCTGGACCTATCTGAGCCTCAGTTTCTCATTTGTATAATGGGGAGAATAGCACTCGCCTTCTAGAGTCATGGTGAACATTAGAAATTATGCATTTCAAATACAAAAGAAAAAATTAGCTGGGCGTGGTGGCAGGTGCCTGTAATCCCAGCTACTTGGGAGGCTGAGGCAGGAGAATCTCTTGAACCTGGGAAGCAGAGGTTGCAGTGAGCTGAGGTCACTCCATTGCATTCCAGCCTGGGTGACAGAGAAAGACTCCATCTCAAAAAAACAAAAAAACAAAAAAAAAAGAAAAAGAAAAAGAAAAGAAAAGAAAAGAAATCACGTATTTCAAGGTTCTGGGAGCCCAACAAGTAAAATTGGGATTGATTTTGCTTGAAATTAAGACAGACCCCAAGATTTTACAAGCTAAAAAATAAGATTGTCATTTTCCTGATGGCAGGGGTCATATCATCTTCATGGATGTATTCACAGCACCTGACATACAATAGGTACTCAATAAATATTTGTTAACTGAAGATATAAAAACATGCCGCCCCCCGCAGTGGAGAATATTTGGCTCCCACTGATTAGAATAGACGTCTTTTCAGCCAAGGAGGGAGAAATTTTCCTCAGAGATGATGCATTTGTGCAGGTTGTGCAGGATACTCTCGCTGTGGATAGATCCCTTGGCTCAGGCCAGGCCCGTGGGACAAACCTTGGCTTGCCAAGTGGCTGTCACTCAATGAATGTTTGTTGAATGAATGGATGAGCTGCAGTTTGAATGTCGGGGGAGGGAGAAGTAAATAGGAACCAGAAGAAATTTTAAGGTAGTTTTTATTTTTATGTTTTACTAAGCAAGAGCCAGAGGAACAGAAAGCTCAGTCCACTTGCTCTAGGCCACACAGTCTTTAGAATGAGGTTAAAAGATGGGGACAGGAAGAAGGAAAGTTTGAGACCACAGCTTGAGCCTCCTCCAACTCTCACAACCACCCAGCACCCACTACATAATTTGCAGGGTGCAAGGCAAAATGAAAATGCAGGGCTCCTTCTTCAAAAATTATGAAGAATTTCAAGACAGTGACAGCAGAGCTTTAAACCGAGCACAGCAGGCCTTCTGAGTGTGGGTCCTGTGGGACCACACAGTGCAGGTTGTGAGCCTGTGAAAATGGCCCTGCAACCACTTCCTCTACAGATGGCGAAACCCAGCTCAGAGAGGCTGCAAATGTCACCCAGGACACCCAGCCTGTCCTGCAGGGGAGTCCGGATTCAAGCCCAAGAACCTTAGTGGTCATCTGATTGACCTCTTCATGGAACTAGCCTGTCTGACTCCCTGTGCACTGCCATGGGCAGAGGGTGTCCTGTGCTATCTATGAGAAATGAAAGGAGCTTACCCGTCCCCTTAGGAACCTGACATGCTGCAGCCGTCAGCATCCTATTCCAACCCTCGTGCCTTGCTCTTCCTCCCGGGGATGCAACCAGACAGACCTTCCTCCCTCCCACCCCGGCGGATTTATTCCTGGGGGTGTGTGGGCGGCTGCGTGTTTGTGTGTGGGGTGTTCATCTAAATTTAAAGACATCATGACAGCAAAGACCTATTAATGTTGGGGCTGGTGAGGACTCACTTTTCAAAGAATCCCAAACAAATTAAGAGATACAAGACCGTCCCAGTTCTAACTTCTGTCCCTGTTCCACCTTACTCTGTGCCTATCAGCCCTCTGGCCTGGGATAAGAAGAGTAAAGGATATTGACGGGGACTAGATGCCTGTCGGGGACCCTGAGAGGTGGCATGATGGCACCCATTTACAAGTTGGGAAAATGGAGGCTCAGAGAGGTGACATGCGATTGTTAAGGGTTTTTTGTTTATTTGTTTTTAGAGACAGGGTCTCACTCTGTTCTCCAAGCTAGAGTGTGATGGCATGATCATAGCTCACTGCAACCTCAAATTCCTGGGCTTAAGCCTTGCCAAGGTCTTGAGTTAAACAAAGTGACAGAGCTGGAGGAGGACTCCTACACATTCCAGAACTCACCTTCCGCCAAGCCATAGCCGCCCCTGTTGATACAAACGTGCAAATAACAATAACTGTGGTTGTGCTGAGGCCTGGGAATTACCTGGCCCCATGGTAAGCATTTTAAACAGTTACTGCAGGTAACTCTGCAAATAGGCAGATGCTTTGCATGCCATATTCTTATCCCATTTTATGGGCAAGGAACTAAGGCTTAGAGAGATTAAATGGTTTCCTCAGCTTTCTCACTGCTGTTAAGTGACAAGCCAAGATTCCAACTCAAGTCTAACTGACATCAAAACTCATGCTCTATCTCTTTCTTTAAATCCAGCTAATTATGGAAAACAGAAACACAGATCTGCAAAATGAAAAAATAAATCACTCCTTAACCTACCTCCAGGAGGTAACATCTTTCTGTATATCGTTGTGTTTCCATCCATCTGTTTTTCTCTGCCAAAAGGGAGGTTCTTGCTCCCGGCAGCTGACCTTGCTGTTCTGTAATTGCCAGGCAATTTAGAGATGACTTGAAATATATAATTCATGGGTGCATCTTTCATCCTGGTCACTGGAAGGCAGCGAGGCATGACTGTCTCCCGGAGAGAATTTCAACTTTGACATGGGAGATGAGATCTTAGGAGCTTAGAAAAAAGTTTCACAATTGGAGAGCCCACCAACATTGAAACTAAACCAAAAACTATCTGAGACAGGTCTCAATCAGTTTAGAAGTTCATTTTGCCAAGGTTAAGGATATGCCCAGGAGAGAGGTCTGTGCATTTCTCCAGAGATGACTTTGAGGGCTTCAGTATTTAAAGGAGAAAAGCAAGCTGGAGGGGAAAGAGGGTATGGTCACGCTACTAAACCCACAGGTTGCAAGAGAAAAGGAGCAGGTAGAGGAGTAGTCAATTACGTTATTTGTTTCCCTCTCAGTAAATCAGCACTTTACATAAGATAAGGTGAACATCAAGTAGCTACCTGTGGAGATATTTCACCTTTTATCTGTCGCTATCTGCTTAGGAACAAAAGGAGAGGCAGTTTCTTGCCTGACTCAGCTTCCAGCATAACTTTTTCCTCCTTTTAATATGGTTTTTTTTTTTCCTTGCACAGAACGGACCCTAGTATCCCAGCATAGAGTGCTAGAAGTTGGGGATCCTAGCGTGGAACCTCACAATAGGATCTTATGATGGAGAGCTAGGATAAAAATCTTAGAAAGGAGCTCTAGAATCTGGCACCAAAACTTTGTAAGCCTGGATTCAGATGGGTCCACAGGCAGTGTTCCGGTTCTCTCTTCTGTTAGGTGCAGGCCAGGGATGCTGTCAACCACCCTACAATGCACAGAACAGCTCTCCCCAACAAATTATCCAGTCCAAAGTGCCAGTGTCACTGATGATAAGAAACTCTGGTCGTGACTTTTCAAGACAGGTGCTTCTTTATTCTTTTGACAGTCCCAGGGGATGAAGAAACCACCTTTGGTCAAAATGAGAAGATCCAGTTTCTAGTTTTAGCTCCAAGACTAACCATGTATCTCAGGCAGGTCCCATGGTGTCTGCTGTTTCTCACTCATGAAGTGGGAATAAGGATTCCTGCCATGTGTTATAAATGGGTATGGCCTGATAGGGCTGGTTAACTCTGTGTATGTGCTGGGGGTGAGGGGGATGACAGCCATGGGGCTGTGCACATGTTCAGCATGCATGAGTCTCTGCACCTCTGTGTGGCCTCCTGGCACCTTCTCTGTGGTACGATGGTGTCCAGGTGATGTCTTCATGGATAGAATGGTCAGTCAGTTTCTGGCACTTGTTGCTTGCATATGAAGGGACATCTCTCTGTTGGATGCCAGCAGAACTCCTTGGGCCACTGAAGGCTTGGGAACCCCTGTGCCTTCTGAGCGGGCTCTGAGCATTCAGAGGAGAAAGGCTGTCTTGTACAGAAAGCCTCCAAATCACCCCACTTGCCCCACAGAGAGGAGGCCCCGAGGTCAGAGGTCAGAGGGTGGCACTTCCACAGAAAACAATGTCACATAGAGGTTAGGATTAAGGGTCTGGAGTCAGACAGGCCTGGGTTGAGTCTTGTTCTGCCACTCACCAGCTCTGCCCTTTGGCAAGTTGACTGACCTCTCCAGGCCTTGGTTGTCTCATCTGTAAAGTGAGATTAAACCCAACCTACCAAGCCCCTGGGGAGAGGCAATGGCACAGGGTACATGGAAGGGCCTGGCACATAGTAATTGTGCAACAAAAGGTGTTTATCCATTTTTCTTCTTTCTCAGGAGGGTGCCAAGGCTGAAGGCTGGGATGCAGGAAAACTGGGTCTGGGTAGAGTCACCCTCCACCTCCCCTTTAGGCCTCAGGTACCCCATACGTCTGTGAGGAAGCTGACCTGGAGGTTATGAAGAGTCCTCCCTCCTGCTTTGATGGCTGTGAGCCCACCTCTCAGTCCTGCTCAGAGCTGGCGGTAGGCGCTGGCAACCCCTCCAAGGGCACAAGGTTCTCCGGGACAGGGGAAGAGAATTTGAACCTGTAGAGGTGGGCTGGGGAGCACAGAGACCACCTCTCCACCACCACCCCCCAAACACACACACACTGCCTTGGACAGAAAGATTGGGCTTGGGTGATTTGGGGGTGGGGATGGCAGTTATTTTTCACTCCTGGTGGAAAGTTCCTCTCTGGGGAAGGGTTGCTAATAGGTGCTGTCACCGTTCCTAAATTAGAGTTCAATCCACCGTGGTCAGTGTGGAACCAGCAAATGGCAATTTGCTCGTGTTTGCGGCTGGGAGCGATGGGGGCTGCCAGGGAGCAGCGTGTGCTCTGGGAAGAAACCTGCAGGGCAGGAACCAGCTCAGCCCTGGCCTGGCCGTGTGACTCTGGACCACTCCTCCAGCCTCTCTGAGCCCCCGGGTTCCTCATCTGTAAAATATCAGACTTGAACTAGCTGGTGTCTAAGGGCCCTTTGAACTCTAGGATTCTATGGTATCATAATCATAATCTTGGTAATAGCTAAAAAGTATTGAGCACTTACTTGGGTCCAGGTCTATGCGAGACATTTTATATGGACAGAGGTTATTTCATTCAAGTTTCTCCGAGCCTCAGTTTCCCCTTTTGTAAAGGAAGGCTGTTTCGCTAGGTGTTGGATCTCCAGGCTTTCTTGTAGCTCCGTCACTTGCTGTAAGGAAGAAGCTGAGTGACCTGAGAGTGGCCTTTGAGCTCTGAAGAGGGACAGGGTGAACTCCTTCAGTGGTCCTAAGCCCCTTCCCCCATAAACTCTATATCAGTTTCCATTGCTGATGAAAATTAAGGGTCAGCAAATACTTTCTGTAAAAGGCTAGAAGGTAAATATTTTAGGCTTTGAGGGCCACATTCCCCTGAACCCCAGCCAGAAAGAAATTCTAAATCCTCCCACAAGCCTTGCCAAGCACCTGGACCTTGGACCTTTCTAAGCTCCAGCAATCAACAAGCATTTTTCAGCTCAGCCTCTGAGAAGTGGTCACATCCCACTGGGACAGGAATGTCCTCAATGCATTATTTAGGAAATGGGCTCCGGTCACACTGCAGTTCAAGAACAGTCCTGAGCAGAAACTCTAGGCCCTTGTGGGATGGACCCCCACCGACCCTTTTTCCACCTCCCAGTCTCTGCATGGTGTCTCCTGCTGCCTGGGACATTCTTGCCCCAGATCCTCCCATGACTGTCTCCTTGTCATTTTGCAGATCTCAGCTCAAATGCCTTCTGAGAGGGGCCTTTGGGAACCACCCTACCACACACAGCTTCCTCCTATTCTCCATGCTAGGACTTTCCAATTATTTCAGTGACCCCACAGTGAGAAATGTATTTGACATTGTGATGCGCACACACAACCGAGGCAAAGGTTCACAAGATAACATTTCTCCTTACTGTATGTGAGTCAATGATAGCTTACTCTACGCCATTCCCTTTCATCCTATCCTAGTCCATCCTATCTCCTCCTTCCTGCCTTCCTCCCTGTTCTCTGCCATTCCCTGTAGGTCTGCCTCTTGGGTAAACACTCTGCCCAGAACCAGCAGAACCGTCCATTATCTCCCCCAGCCTATTAAGGAACTCTATGCAAATGTGCACTAATTGACCCAAGACACAGCAGCTCCTGGAGGAGAAGGATGACTCCAGATGGCTTAATGATAGGGATTTAGAAGTCCCTTCAGAAGTCCCTCTTGGGGAAGAAAGTGATCTGCACTTGGAGAAGGGCTGCCAGCTGCCTCATGGGTTGGCCAGTGGACTGGGTGACCTGCGCCTTGGGTCCCTTTCATCAAACCACTGAACAAGGGAGACTGTCAGCTCACCCCTTCATCTCTCTCCAATCCCCTGACCCTTCCTGCAACATGGCCCCTTCCCCAGAGCCCACAGTTTGGATATTTTGTTGACATGTACCTCAGTGGGTCTCTGCCTTTTCAAATAAATTATTGTCCCCCCTTTTTAAATAGACTTTTAAAAAGCCATTTTAGATTCATAGCAAAATTGAGTGGCAAGTACAGAAAGTTCCCATATAACCCCAGACCCTCCTCCAACAGCCTCCCCCTCCATCAACATCCCGCACTAGAGTGGTCCCTTTGTTACAGTTGATGAACCTACACTGACACATCATTATCACTCAAGTCTGCAGTGTCCATTAGGGCTCACTCTTGGTGTTGTACTTTCTGTAGGTTTGGACAAATGTATAATGACATGTGTCCACCATTATAGTATCATACGGAGCAGTTTCACTGTCCTAAAAATCCTATACTCTACCTACTCACCCTCCCTCTAGCCCTCAGCAACCACTGACCTTTTTACTGTCTCCATAGTTTTGGCTTTTCCAGAATATCATATCATTGGAATCGTACAGTGTGTAGCTTTTTCAGATTGGCTTCTTTCACTTGATAATATGCATTTAAGTTTCCTCCATGTCATTTAGCCCTGAATAATACTCCACTATCTGGATGTACATACTCCTTTGGGTAAATTCCCATGAGCATGATTGCTGGATCGTATGGTAAGAGTATGTTTTGTTTTATGAGTTGCCCTTTGAAGACTAACTGTAGCTTATTGAGCCTTTTTGGTATACCTAGCACCATGGTAAGAAGAGACAAATGAAAAGTTTTCTCATTCAGTGCTGTCTATAACCCTGGAAGGCTTGGTCCTACGAGATCAAGGACCCAAGTCTTTCTCGGGTCCTTTGTCTCTTCTTTGTCTCGGTTCAGTGTCTCTTCTCTGCTCAGCTACTTTCTTCTTCTTCTCTTTGTAGACTTAACTTTTGCTCTTTCTTTGGGCACCTGGTGACAGCTCCTGAGGCTACAGGTCCATAGTCTAAGTGATCAGCAAAGATGTGAATGTCTCAAATCCCAACTCCATATTTCTGGGGCCAAGAATGGATTGACCAGTTTTAGATCTGAGCCTACCTATTATCCACCAGCAGTGCCAGTGGGAAGGGTAATATGCTGCAAACACAGCCCCTAGGGTCTGCCTCTGTAAGCAAGGGGTGAGTGTCACACACTAGACAGATTCCTCAAAATGTGTCCTCCACACCTACCTTAGGTAGTCACCAATCATTGCACCAACTCATTGAACCTTTATCTTTTTCTGAAGTCTGGGCAAAGGGTATTGTCATGAGAAGAGGTAAATGTTTTGTTTAGTTGGCCAAAGTTGTGGCAGAGAATGACTACCTACTAAGAAACTGTCATGACAGGTTTAGCATACGGTTAAGAGTGCAGGCCCCAGAGCCAGACTTCCTGGGCTCGAAGCCTGTTCCACCACTTGCTAGCTGTGTGACGCTGCACAGATGACTTAACTTCTCTGATTTCCTAATCTGTAAAATGGGGCTAACAAGTGGAATCTTTCTTATAGGGTTGTTGTTAAGGATTACAAGTTACTCTCTAGACAGTGTCTGTCACATAGTTGGTGCTCAATAAATACTAGCTCACATTATTATTAGGGTGCTATGTATTTTAAAAACAGTAGCTCATTTAACCCTCCTACCTTTCCAATGAGGCAGGGTGGATTGGCCCTATTTTGCAGGTGAGAAAACTGAGTCACAGAGAGGCCCCTTGCTGAAGATCACACAGCCACCACCGCCCTGAGGCAGGTTCAGATGCAGGAGTGTGTGACTCTGGCCCTGACCCCTTTCCACGTTTCCTCTCCGTGGCCATTCCTGTCCATAGTGGCCCAGCCTGACCCTGCAACAAGCGAAGATGGCTGTAAAGATTGCCCATGGAGCAAGAGGCACTAGAGTCATTACCCAGATAAACAAAATTTTAATATTTATTTATAACGGACACCATATGCTCCCTCTGATTTTTTTATTTAATTACATCATGGCAGATGGCTGGGTGTTAAAGGCCATTAAGCTAATGGCACTTTGCCTTCTCATTTATTTTCTTGAGTTTTGGGGAAGATAAATGAAAATGGACATGGTTGGCAGGCTGTGAGCATAAGGTAGTGCTGAGTGAGTTTCCTTCCTGGGAACAGAGGGAAGTGTGGGGACCCAGGGGATTCTTTCTGGAGGTGGGGTGAGCAAGTGTAGGGGGCAACATACGGGTGTGCCTAGGAACCTGGTGAAGCTTTCCTGGTGTGTACATGCTTCCTGGTCAAAAAAGTGGGATTGTTGTGTCAAAGATTCTGCAGAATTGTTGCATCAAAGATCTGCAGAACCACAATATGTCCATCATGAGCACGATGGAATCATTAAACTACAGCACACCAATGAATGGAAGGGTGTGTCCCAGAGAGGGTCCACCCACTGTACGGGGTGCAAAAGCCTTCCCTAGGGTTAGCTGGGTTAGTAAAATTCTGGATTCCTAAGACAATGAGGGAAAGGATTTGGCATTTATAATGGCATTTCTTCTCAAGCTGTTTCATTAAGTCTTTCACTTGCCAAATGGCTGGTCCACAACCAAGAAGGGTGGGAAAGAACTTTGATTAAAGGAATTGGGGGTTATCTACCTGAGAAGTGTTCGAGGCATGGCCATCCATATCTTCAGGCTCAGAAAGGTTCCTTTCATCAAGGCTTGGATTCAACTGAGGGATTAGTGGTTAAGATAGGGAATAGCTGCCTTGCTGGTCTGCATAGTGTCCGCCATGGCATCATGACACTGAGGCTCAGTTTTGCACTTGAATTCATGCTCCACTTTTTGTGTGTCTGGGCAAGTTACTTAATCTCTGTGAACCTTAGCTTTCTCATCTGTAAAGTGGGTATAATATGCCGATGTCTCATCATTGTTGAAAGGTCCTATATTGCTTTCCGGGGATCTGTTTAAAGATTTACATACAGGATGTTTATCATAGCGTTACTTATTTATAAAAGAGGGAAGACTGGAAATATTTTACATGTCTATGATAAGGAAAAGGTTGAAAAACCATTGATATGATATGAATCAACCATATTGATTCCTATTCTAAGGAATCAACTATTCCAAGAAATGAATACCACTGATAAGTAGTTCATTTAGGAAATAAAGAGTATACTTACTCCTGTCCTTCCCTGAGTGGGGAAGTGAGACAGGGAAGGGAAGAAATCAATAAAGGGTGTATTATTGAGTCATCTGTTACAGAGGGTGGTTGAGGCTAAGTCCCACTGGAGAAATACACACTGCAGAGTTATTCCAGCTGAGGAGCAAGGGAGCTGGGGCATTTATACACCAACTCCCATCAGTCATATTTGCAGCTGCTTCCAAATGTTAATATTCTAGCATGTCTTGCCTGCCAACCACACAAGCACAAAAACCATTCAAGGTGCTGGAGAAACCCCTCAGACAACCAGATGAACATTCAGAATTTAACTCTGTGGGTGGGGCACATACGGCATCTGTTACAGATCTACCAAACTGACCAAAAAGGAAAGGACTGACAACATTAAGTGTTGGTGTGGATTTGGAGCAGCAGGAATGCTCAAACTGTACTGGGGAAGTTGTGACTACAGCAACCTTGGAAAAAAACTGGCATCTTTTAGGATAATCATAAGATGCTCATACAAAAACAAAAACAAACAGACAAAAACTAGCACTTTCACTCCTAGGTATACATGCACCCTACATTAATTCTTATATACATGCATCAGGAGGGAGGTATGGGAATGTCTGCAGCAACTGGCAAGAGGAATCCATTTTATCCAAGCCACATGAGCTGAGAATTAATGAGGGAGAAATTCCGTGAAGGAAAATAGACTCCTTGTATCAGAATGAAGGGGCACTGAACAGGCAAAACCACATGTATTCTCCAGAAATTATTATAAGATGTAGCATTTGCACCTAAGACATATAGATATGATATATTTGTATATATTGACTTATTTAGTTCTCACGCTAACCCTAAGAGATAAATTATATTACATCATCACTCTATAGATGGGGAAACTGATGTTCAAAGAAGTTAATGACCACCTCAAAGAATGATAGTGGGGATTAAAAGGCACAATGGGAATAAGATGACTGGCATATAGTATGCGCTCAACAAACACCAGTGACTTCTGATATTTTTATTATTAGAACAAGACTGAAATTTTACCTGGGCTCCCCAGTTTCTTGGAAACTTCCCAGATGGGTCTCCTACCCAGAACTCTTAAGAAATCAAACCTTCATGAACCTGATTTCTCAATAGCTATTTCTTGGTGAAGCTTGGGTGGTCTGGGGGTCAGTTGGTCGCTGGGCCTGCCCAGTCCCTCCGAACTGCCTCTGCCCCCCAAGTCAGGTGCTGGGGATTGTAGAGAGGGAGTCAGCCCCCTACCCAGCCTCACAGGCTTCCATTCTGGCCTACCCTAGCCACTAGAACCTGGAAGGGGGAGGCATAATTTTACTCCCAGGGGAGGTAAGGAACCACAGGGCAGGCTATGCCTCTGTTTTTCTTTCCCCTGCAGGCAGCTCTTCCCCACCCATCTTCAAGTTGGCAGCTCAACACCAGAGCCTCATTCTGGTGCTAAAAATAGTCTGTGTTTAGACACTTTGAGGCTCCTGCTGGAAACATGAACTGCAGTAACCGAATGCTGCCACTCCCACAAAGGGGGCCTCTCAGCCTCCTCCCTGTGGAAACTCATGCCAGCCCTGGGGGGGAGGCAGAGTAGAGGTCGTCCACCACACTTAACAGATGGGGAAACTGAGGCTTAGAGAGGTGTCACATAAAATAAAGGGGGATGAAGTCGTGATAGCCAGCCCTGTGGATTGTCTCGTCGAATCCTCCCCACACCTCTGGGAGGGGCATTCTATGGTTGACTTAACTTTATAGAGAGAAGATGGCAGCTCAGAGAGATGAAGTCCCCTGTCTGGACCTCACACCTGTAAGTGAATGACAGGAGGGGATATTAATACAATTATAATCCTCAACATGCTATGAACAAATAGAGACAGAGAGAAGTGGGTTGCTGAAGGCCAACAGCCCCCGTCTCACCCAGGGTTGTAGACACATTATCTGTGGATTGTGAAGAAACATCACACCTGCCTTGCAGCTATCCCAGAGGGAGGAATATGGGAGAACGTATTTGTAAAACCTTCAAACACAGTATCCAGCATATAGTAGGTATTCAACAAACGCAGTTAGTTTCATTTCCCCATTCCCTTTGAGGCAGAATTTCTCTCTGGAGAGAGATAGCAGAAAGGGACAATGACAGACTAGAGAGAGACTTGGAGAGACAGAGATGGAGAGAGAGGCAGGAGAGAGAGAATGACAGATGGATGTGGGAGGCAGGGGAGTCTGGGATACCTTTGAGGATATGGGGCTTTGGCTCAGCCGAATCCTGGAACCCTTGAACCCCAGAACCACCCAGTGCTGAGTAACACAAATGCTGCCTCCACAGAGCCCTGGATTTATAGTTCTCCAAGGCTATCTGTCACCTGAGTGTTTTGGCCAGTGTGTGAAGCCATGGTTGTAGGTGTAAGCCCTGGGGGGATGAACCTGACTCTTTTTACTCATTTTTCTCTACCAGTGTTTCTTGGGACCCTCCTATGTACCAAATAGCCTTATCCCCTCCATGGGGCTCAGATTCCAGGGGGCTCTTCCTCTGGGCGAGCCCCTGCCTCCTCCTAGCACCGGCAGGATGCTGTGGGATGGCTCAGGTCAGCACCTTCCCTCCCCAGGAGAAAAGGGAGCTCTGAAAGTGGGGGGTGGACACAGCCCCTCTCCACACGGTCCACATCCCTCCGGCAGATCTCCTTCATTTTCCACATCACCCATGCCTCAGTCTCTTTCTGTTCCCTGCCAGCCCCTAATGAGCTCATTATCCTCTTAAAGCCCATTTGGCACCCACTTAGAGAAGAGATGTGTTGGAATATGAAAGAACGAACAGGGAACAATGAAAAAGGACTAGACCCAGAAATATCCTGAGAGAGGCAGAAAGCCACAGGGAACACTACAGCTGAAAACTTTGCTGTCTCCACGACAGCAAATGTGCTGAGGTGGCAAATGGCTTTCAAGTGTCTCACATGTGCCCTTGAGGGGCGGAGGTGGGGCTTATCTTGAGCACCTCCTATGCATCAGGTATTCCTCCTACAATGTTTAATTCAGTCCTTCCAGCAACATACTTTTTAGGGGAGAAGTCAAGATCCTTTAGGCCACTTTACAGGTGAGGAACCTGAGTCTTGCTGAGAAGGGATGTCTTGCCCCAGTCACTCACCTGGGGTAATGGAAGAGGCAGGATTTGAACCCAGGTCTGTTTGCCTGTGGAGTCCACCTCTGTTCTTGCCTGAGTGCCTCTGGAAGGGCTGGTGTCCCCTTGCCCATCCCACGAGGACTGCTGGCTTTTTCTCATCCCATCCCAGCTGCAGAAACATCTGGCACGTGTTGGCACGACCATGAAACCTCAGTGGATTCTCATGTGCGTTTTTAGGACACAGTCCCAACTCCTGAGCTTGGCATCCAAGGCTTCCCATGGTCTGGCTCCTGCCCACTGCTTGGCTGTGTTCGCAGCCCACAGTCCCCCAAGCTCCTTTGTTTCTTCCCCCTCAGTGATGCACCCTCATGTGGGCTGTTCCTCTTCCCTGGGCTAACCTTCTGTTGCTCCTTCACCCAGAGAATTTTGACTGTTTTTGCAAGACCTGCTGGCTCAAAGACTCCTCCCTGGGGAAGCCCTCTATGGTTCCCCCAGGCAGTTGCAGACCCTCACTTCCCTGGGCTCCCACATTCCATGGCTTCTCAACCCAGGGTCCAAACCCCACCCTGATATTTTAAGCCAAATTCTGGGAGCTTATGTGCAAGGGCTCTTTTTTTTCTGGGCATATATCTATAGTTGTCATGAGATCCTCAAAGAGTTACAAGACCAGAATAGACATATGGTTAGGAATATAGGCTTTGAAATCAGGTGGCACTGGGTTTACCATCCTGCTGCCACTTACTAGCTCTGTGACCCTGAACAAGTTACCTAATCTCTCTGATACTCATTCCGCTCTTGTGTAAAAATAGATACAGGTCTCCCTTATAGAAATGTTTAAATGAGAGTATGTATATGTGTAGAAGAATGTCTGGCATGTATTAACTGTTCAATAAACATTAACTATAATACTGATTGCTGTATCTTGTACACACATCTACTATGGGATTTATCATAGTCTGTCTAGCATAGTGATTGTTTACATTGCTTTCTCCCTCAGTTGACTCTGAATTCTCTGAAAGCAGGGACTGTGAATTATTTATTCCTGCATCTCAAATACACACATAGTAGGCAATCAGCATATGTTTTTAAATAAATGGAAGAATGAGTGGATGACTGGATGGGTGGAGAGTTGGATGGATGGATGGATGGGCTGCTATAGTTCAGATGGATAGATGAATGGATGTATAGTTGGACAGATTAATGAATAGATTAATGGTAGGTGGATGGATGGTTCAATGAATAGATGGGTAGGTGAACTGCCGGAAGGCAAATGGATGGATGGATGGATGGATGGACGGATGGGTTAACGAATGGATGGGTGGGTGGATGCTGGATGACAGACAGATGAATGGTTGGATGGATGGATGGGTGGATGGATAGAGGGTTGGCTTAATGACTGGATGGGTAGGTGGACTGCTGGATGACAGACGGATGGATAGATGGACAGATAGTTTGACTTTACAAAGGCATGGATTTTTGTCTGTTTTGTTCACTTATTTATTCCAAGTGCCTACGAGGGTGACATAGTTTGTGCTCAGTACTTAGTTCTTGAATAAATGGGATGGCAGACTCTACCTTAAACCACAGTTAAATGCCCACACTACTGTCTGGATTAGGAGAGTATGTTACAATTTGTATCTTCCATTGGCTGACTCTGGAATCTCAGGCGTTGGCTAAGATGGTCACGGGGCCCCCTGCTGGTGGTAATATGAAAAAGCATTGGCTAAATGGGGTTTTCTGTTTTCTAATTTACATTCTATTTTTCCTCTTGACTGATGATCCTGAACATTTACTCATAAAACTGTGGTACTCAACTCTCTGTGCTCATTACCATTATCTGAGAGCACCTGGTTACAGATGTGGGTTGCCCCCTCAACCAGACATTCTGGTTGGAAAGGTTAGGAATCTATATTCACCAGGCTCTCAGGTGATTCTGAATCAGTTGTTTCTCAGACCCACACCCGGGAGACCCTGACAAAGGGTGAGCCATGCTGGTGACCGGGAGGCTGTAAGGATGGGCTACCGTCTGGGGGGCTGTCTCTGAATTCTCAAGTGATGTCCAGACTATGTGGGAAAGAGGCAGAGTCAAAGAGACACTGGTTAAGAGCTGTGATTTGTGATTTGGACTGTCCTGGGTCCAGATCCCAGCTCCATCACTCACCAGCTGTGTGACCTCCATTTCCTCATCTGTAAAGTAGGGAAATAGTTACCTCCCATAGGAATGTTGGGAACAATAAAGGAGACAAGTGTAGATGGCTGGGCACAAAGCTGAGCACATGGTAGACACTCAATAAACACTGAATGGACAAATATGCTGCTAAATAACCCTACTTTCCTTCTTTTTCCTTTTCTTCCCTGGATAGAGGAGAGGGGCTATGGATTTTATTTCTCCCACTAGAATGTGAGCTCTATGAAAGAGGCGATTTTGCCTCTGCCGCTCACAGCTTAATTTCCAGCACCTAGGACAGTGCCTCACACAAAGTAGGTCTCACTGAGTGTTTGTTGGGAAAAAAAATGAATGAATCTGGTCTGGTTCAGAACTGCCCAGGTTCAGCAGGTAGTTCAGCAAGGACCTTGAAAGTACTTTTCAGACTTAAGGTAATCCTTGGATCAGTGTATATTTGACAAATATATAGGAAGTATGGAGCAAAGCAAACCACTGGCCCATAAGAACCTGTGCTTGTCCAAGACAAAGTTTGTCCCCAACTAGGGCCCACTAGGATCCAGGTCCCCAAATTCCCAGTTTGGTGTCAAGAAAAAGGCAGTGTTCTAGAAGACTCAGGGATGCTCTTTATCTAGCACTGCTCTTAAGCTGTTTCATGCCATTGGTGGTTTCCTCCCCTCTCCGGGCCTCTGCATTTCCCTGTAGGATGCTCAAGAACCCTGTGGGTTCTGTGCTTTGGTGAAGGGGCTTCTCATGCCTGTGTGTCTGCTGTTTTGCAGGTGGCATCCCTGAGTCCTGATGCCTGACTGGATGGAGGCCCACCAGCTTCTGTTCCCATGAGGTAGAAAGGCCAAGCTTGGTCTTCAGCTGGGGAAGAGGCCAGAAACAAGGCCCCCAGTGAAATAACCCAGATCCATTGGCCTGAGGAGCAGAGAAAGGGCAAGAAGTGAACTGCAGCTGCTGGTAACCCTCAGAAACCTTCTCCAATTGCTATTCTCACAGTTCTTTGGGAACACTCTGAAGTGAAGAACAATATGTAGGAAAATGGGACCAACTTATGTGTGTTCTGAGCCTCAAAACCCCTTTGTTGGCCCAAAGAAGCTCACCTTCAGTTTGGGAGGGCTGGTAAGCTCCATCCTTTCTCATGGCCTCAGCCAAGCATTGAACTTGCCCTCCCCTTCTGGCCTTGGTGATCACTATTTCAGGAAGAGTGAGACTGAGGACCCCCAAGTGTTCCATCCCTAAGGAAAGCTTAGGAAACCAAGCCCCTTCCATCCCCTCCCAAGCACCCCAGCCAAGCCCCAGAGAGCCAGTCCGGAATGATCCCACTATGGCCAAGCTCTGGTTCAAATTCCAGCGGTACTTCCGCCGGAAACCTGTGCGCTTCTTTACCTTCCTGGCACTCTACCTGACTGCTGGGAGCCTTGTCTTCCTTCACTCTGGCTTTGTGGGCCAGCCCGCTGTCTCGGGGAACCAGGCGAACCCCGCTGCTGCAGGAGGCCCAGCTGAGGGTGCTGAGCTGTCCTTCTTGGGTGACATGCATCTGGGCAGAGGTTTCCGGGACACAGGTGAAGCCTCGAGCATCGCTCGCAGGTACGGACCCTGGTTCAAGGGCAAGGATGGGAATGAGAGAGCCAAGCTTGGTGACTACGGTGGAGCCTGGAGCCGAGCCCTCAAGGGGAGGGTTGTCCGGGAGAAGGAGGAAGAGCGAGGTAAGAGCGAGGAACATCTGGACACTGAGGGGCTGGGGAGAAGGGAGGAGATACTAACAATGTAATAACAGCTGTCAGTTTTCAGTGTTTAATAGGAACCAGCTGTCATATCATTGTAGCTATAAATAGTGCCTGCCATTATCATCCCCATTGCACAGAGGAGAAAATTGAAGCTCAGAGAGATGAAGCAGCTTGCCCAAGGTCACACAGCTTGTCAAGAGGCAAGTTTGGATTCGAACTCCACATCTATCAGAGGTCAAAGTCTGACTCTCCCCTGTAGCCTTTTACAGTCCTTGTTAAACATACATGAAAATAAAAACAGTCAGCATTTATTGGGTACTTACTAGGCACCAAGTACTGTTTCCAAGCACTTTACATATAGAGAAACATCATCACAACTGTAGGTGATAGATTTTATTCCCACTTTAAAGATGAGGAAAGTGGGGTACCAAGAGCACAAGATTACACAGCTAAGTGGCAGAGCTTCTGCTCCACCAGACTGTCTCTCAGTCCATCTTGCTGGGTCCCTTGGTGATGGATCTCAGGAGAGATCATTGCCCTGGATAGATTTCATTGCATTTTCTCAGCCATTTATAATCTAAAAAGGCTTTTGTTCATGACTGCATTACCTTATTTGATTTTCACTACACTTCATGGGCTTAAACAAGGCCCCTATGATCCTGTGCCCAGCTAATAGATGTGGAAACTGAGGCTTGAAGAAGGGAAGACACTTGCCCAAAGCTGCGCAGCTGGTCAGCAGCAGGAATGGAGTTTAAATCTGATTCATCTGGCCTGAATGCTCAGTTCTCTAAGGCTGTCTCCTAGAGTCCACTGGCATCTACCCATCCAACCAGCATGCTAGGGAGGAACCCACAACCCCTACAATTCATAAGATTAACACAAATGGACGTTTCAGAAATCTGGGCCAGATGGTTTGGGAGAATAAACCACCAATCAAGGCAGATGGAAAACCTCACTAGCCTTTGTGTTCTACTGTGATTCAACTCATAAAAAACCCTTCTGCTACCATGGAAGGAAGCAGGATTAATGGAGGGGATTCATCTTGGAACACATTCTCCTGCCCCAGTCCTGCCCCCTACCTGGCCTGGGAACCATCTAGAAGACTCTATCTTTCTGCCCTCAGGAATTTCCTAGACTTCTGCCTCTTCAAGAACCAATGCTCACAGGGAGGCAAAGGAGATGTTGGAGGTGGTAGAATGGATCAGGGGATGTGGATTCATATTCCAGCTCCACCCCCACCAGCCATGTGGCCCAGGCAAATGGTTTTACCTTCTCCTGCCTCAGTTTTGAAATCTGTAAAATGGGGATTTTACTGGATGCTCCTGAGAGTTCAATGAGACAAGGGTGATGAAGGCCTAGCACTGAGTAGATGCTTAGAGGTGCTCAGGAAGTGTTCCTGGGATCTCCCGGGGGATCATCTTATAGGTATAGGTGAGGTGTGAAGTGCTGCACCCCAGCCACTCCAAACTCCATTCTGGCCTTTGAAAGCCCCAAAGTCCTCACCAGCCAGCACCTTGAGATATGCTCCCCATAATGCTTAGGACAAATTCCAGATGCCTCCCACAGTCCAACTCTGCAACCTCATCTTATAACCCCACTCCCCTCACCATGCTCTGCCCCACTGTCCTTGCAGTTCACTGAACACACCAAGCCTGTTTCTATCCCAAGATCTCTGTATATGCAGTGCCTTCTATCTGGGATGCCATCTCCCCAGATGTTTGCATAGCTCCCTTCTTCCTTTCCTTCAAGTCTTTAATCAAACCTCGACTTCCCATAGAGACCATCCTGGATGGTCTAACTCAAATAACCCCACTTCCTACCCAGTCACAACCACAATCCCCGACTCTATTTTCATCATAACACTTATCACCATCTGAAAGCATCTCATTTATGTGTTTGCCTCTTTGTTTAAGATCAGCCTGTTCTACTGGACTGTCAGCTCCAAGAGGGCAGGGCTATTGCCTGTCATGCCTGTCTGTGTTCTATCAGCACCCGGGACAGCACCTGGCTAAGTGCTGTTGCTGAATACCTATTTGTTGAATGGGTGAATGACTGGCTGAATAAACGAATGAATGACTATCCCTTTGCCTGGAGTACCTCTACAGTGTTAGCTCTACTCTTCCTCCAAGTCTCATCTTTGCTAATCTTCAAGAAATTTTCCCTGATCCCCTTACAGGTTTGATCAAATGCTCCTCCTCTATGCTCCCTGGCATGGCCCTTATATGAATGGCAATTGTGTATGTTTGTCCATGTCCCCTGATAGAATATGAATTCCTTATGGTGTAGATGATACAGAAACAACAACGTCTCTCATTTGTTGTGAGAATGAAATACTGCCATCAATGCTAATAATAAGGACCATTTCTTGAGTACCTACTTCACACCAACCACTTGTCTATTTGCTTTTCATGTATTATTTGAATGAAATGATATATGTAACATGCTTATAATATCCTCTGGCTCATAATAATAGGTCACTTAATAGTTGCTGTCCTTGTTATTTGTAGTAATATTAACTGATATCTAGTGAATGATCATTACAGGCTGGACCATGTTATGTGTTTCATTGATTCATTTAATTACTACAACTCAGTAAGTTAGGGATTATTATTCCATTTCACAGATGGCAAAACTGAGGTCCAGAAAGAAATCACTTACCCTAGTTTACACAGGTCAATAGTGGAGGAACCAAGGTTTAACACAAGGTCTGTTTAATTCCAAAGCTTGTGAGCATTCTTCTATACCGTGCCACCTGCACCCCCACCATGCCTTACCCAGCAATCTTATATATTTTATAAAGTGCAGAGAGAAGGAAGAGAAAATAAGAACATAGCCCCAAGGCCAGGGCTCTCAGCAGACAGCCTTTGGAATCAGGCAGTGTTATCAAGAAAACACAAATCCAGCCTGTCCTTGATTAACTTATTCAGAGTTTAGCGAGGAAAGACAACATATTAGATTAACGCTAATAAAAATGAGACACTTCTCCGGCCTGACGCTAAACTCATTTTGTTTTCTCCAAGGCTGGTGAGGGCTCTGCTTGATGCAGTGATGCAGGACTCAGGCTGTAGAGGATTCAGAGCCCATCATGGCCCAGGAGTGGGAGGGGAGGAGCTGCACCCAGGCTGAGCTGAGGCTGGGCAGGAGTCTGAGTTCTTTGGTGTAACTGACACCTACCATGTGCCAGTCATTTACCTAGGCCTCCCTAGGTTCACATGGCCATGTGAGGGCCTGTACTTTGAGCAGCCAAATCAGGGTTCAAATCCCAGTTCTGCAACCTGCTGGCTGTGCAGCCTTGGGCAGGTCGCTTCACCTTTCTGACGTGCCATTTCCTCTTTGGGATAAAAAGTACTTAACATCAGATGGCGTTGTGATGATTACATAAGGTCAATTCAGCATGTGCTCTCTAAGTGCCACGTGCTGTTCAAAGCATTTACATCTATTACATCACATAATCTTCATAGTAATGAAGGAAGATAGACACTGTTATTAACTCCATCTTATAGGAGGGAAAGTCAGGCACAGAGAAGTTAAGTAACTTGCCCAAGATTACCCACCTGGGGGAGGGAGTAAACCAGTATGTGAACCCAGGTGTTGTGAGTCTTACACCTGAACCTTAAGCACTACATCACGTCACTTCTCAGTGTACAGAAAGTACATGCCAGCTATTATTATTATAATAAGCTTGCATACTACCTTAATACATGCCAGCTATTATTATTTATACTGTAATTTTGCAGGAGAAAATGGGGGAATAGAGGTAATGTAAATTTCCTAAAGTCACACAGCTAATCTGGGGCAGAGCCAGGAGCTAAACCCACTTTGACTTCAAAGGTTGTGCTGCTTCTATTTCCATGAGATTACAGAGAGGCTCGGGCTGGGTGTGAAGGTGGCCATGGGAAGATTTAGTCTGCATTTTTTTTGGAAGGATAGCAGGAGCACCCACTTCCCATCTCCTCCAGCTGGAGATGCAATGGCTGCAGGTTACTGAGGTGCTCTGTGTCAGGGACTATTTGTCCATATTCTCCTTTCAGCTTCATATCAGGTAAAAATATTGAGTGCCATTTCACGGATGAAGAAACAGGCTCAGAGAGGTTCAATTATTTGCCCAACATCACACAGACGCCAAGAGGCAGAGCTGACTCCAGCCCAATTTGATCAGAGTCCAAAGCCCTTATTCTTAACCACTGGACTTATACTACGTCTTTCTTAAAATATAAGATCTCTAACTCCATTCATTCGTTCATTTATTCTTTCATTCATTCATTCATTCTATATTTATCAAACACCTACTACATGCCCAGATCTTTGCTGGAAGGTGGAGATAAGGAATGATTCCAGCACAGGTTGTGAATATTCCTCAGAGGAAAAAGCTGTGCTTTTCCCCATTATAACACCTTTTCATTTTATTAAAAGTTCTTCTACAATAAGCCAAAATTATTTCTAATTTGAAAAAATAATGGACAATACTAAGAAAATTTAGAAAATTTTGGGGGACCCCAAAGCAGGGACCCCATTCAGTCATGGGGTATCACAGCTGGCTTTCTGGGAAAGGAGATGGGTGAGCTTAGTATGTAGGATCCTTATGCCTTGACCAAAGTGAGTGGTGCATCCCTTCTGCCCTGGGGAAGCCTAGATATGAGCAGGAAATTCCACCACCGGTACAAGGAAACCCGGGCAGCACTGGGTGGTCTTCTGGAGGGACCATCTTCCAGTGTTTCAGAGAATCCCCAGAAGGAGAAAAAGTATTTCTTGTGTCTTCCTTCTGTGCCAGACCCTGTGATAGGCTCAATGCATCAAATTAATGTTACTTAGGTCACTCTTAACAATATCTTTGTATTAGCTTTCTCAGGCTGCTATAACAAAGTATCACACACTGGGTGGCTTGAACAACAGATATCTATTCTCTCACAGTTCTGGAGGCCAGAAATCTGAAGTCAGGGTGTTGGCAGGGCCATGCACTCTCAAAGGCTCAAAGGGAGACTCTGTTCCATGCCTTTCTCCTGGTTTCCAGTGTTCCCGGCCATCCTCAGCAATCCCTTGCTTGCAGCCACATTACTCCAATCTTTGCTTCCATTTTCACATGACCATCTCCTTTGCGTCTGTGTCTTCATATAGCCATCTTGTTATAAGGACACCAGTCATACTGGATTGGGACCCAACCTACTCCAGTTTAGCCTCATAACAAAATTCCATCTGCAATGACCCTATTTCCAAATAAGGCCACATTCTAAGGAATTGGAAGTCAAGACTTCAACATGTCATTTTGTTGGGGTGGGGGTGGGGGGCGGGACAGGGCACACAATTCAGCCTGACAACCCTAGTTGAATTTTTGCTCCCACTTTTCAGGTGGAGAACTGCACCTCCAAGAGCTTGAGTAATATTTGAGGCTATTGCAGCAACATGTGTGGGATTTGAACCCAGATTTGGTTAGATCTGGTTAGATCTGGTTGACTCCAGTACAGCATGAGGCCTCCTATTTGTGAATCTGTTCACAAACTATAAATCAGAGGCATACAAATTAGTTCATGTTTAGCTACGCTTCTAACAAATCACCTTCATTGAAGAGAGCAAAATTTCATGAAAAGATTAATTGTAGCAAAAGAAAAAAAGTAAAGGAGGAAAAAAAACTGCCACCAGGAGGGTTCTTTTCAGATGCTGGTTTCTGTACTGGAGATAAATAGCCCAGCTGGGGTGACTTTGCCATTTCAGCAGTCTTCAGACTTCTGTGGAGACGAGCTGATAGATTGTGTGAACTTGGCCATTAATCCACCCTCAAGTGGCCTGTGATTTTGTCCCTGTTTTACATATCTGACCTCCTGTCTCCGAGAGATTCTGCTACCACAGCAGGATTTGAAGGTGGAGCCCTGAGGAATGGCTGAAGAGGATTTTAGCGGGCTGGCAGTAACCACGCTAATGAGCTCAGCAGGGTGATACAACTCTGAGGACAGGGACCATGGTTGTATTGGTCGCAGCCTGCACCAAAGGTCTGTGGGAAAGGGGTCACCAGATCTTTCCCAAGACAGGAAGGAAACTGACTCAATATTGATATCCTGATCCATGGAGCTCAGTCCATTAATCAGGCCATGATGCATAACATGCCTGTGTTTTCCAAAAGCATTAATAAAGGACCATGTATCTTCCTCTCCCTCCTGTTGACAGATAAGGAAACAGAGGGTCATTCGTTCATTCAACAAGTCTTTGAGCACCTGTTGTGTGGGACATCTCAGCCTGATGCCTGGTCTGGTGGGAGGGTGAGGAAGGGGACAGAGCACCATTTAAAAGCCCAGGCTTATAAAAAAGAATAAGATCATGTTTCTTGCAGGAACATGGATGGATCTGAAGGCCATTATTCTTAGCAAACTAATGCAGGAACAGAAAACCAAATACTGCATGTTCTCACTTATAAGTGGGAGCTGAGTGATGAGAACACATGGACACAAAGAGGGGAACAACAGACACTGGGGACTACTTGAAGGTGCAGGGTGGCAGGAGGGAGAAGAGGTGAAAATATAACTATTGGGTACTACGCTTAATACCTGGGTGACAAAATAATTTGTACAACAAACCTCGTGACACGAGTTTACCTATATAACAAACCTGCACATGTAACCTGCACTTAAAGTAAAGCTTAAAAACAAATAACTAAAAGCCCAGGCTTTGGGGAAGATGGACCTACAGTAAAAATCCCAGATCTTCTCCCAACGAACCACCCCACTTCCCAGCTCCATCCTCCTCCTGGGCAGGTCTCTCTGGGGAGACACCTCCTCCCAAGACATCTCCTCCCAATCCTGGACTCAGTGTGGCATATAGGAAGGGGCAACTTTGAATAGACAGACCTGGCCATGGATTTGGTCTGAGACCCTCACTGTGGGGTGGACTCGGGCAAGTTGCTAAGCTTGAATATCAGTGTAGTAGTTAGTGCTCCCCCTACCCCAGTGCCAAGGGACAAAAATCCACCTGGAACTAGCTTAAGCTAAAGAAGAAAATGCATTGTGTCATGTCATCAAACTACAGCAGTGGCTTTGCTGGACTGGATTTTTTAAATGAATAATTGGTGGTCTTCTTCCTGTCACTCTCATCTCTGCTCTTCTATGCCTTGGCTAGTTTGTTCTCCTACACAGATTGGCCTTGGTGCCAGGGACTGGGCTGGTGGTAGCTCTGGGGTTATAGCACCTGGGAGAGGCAGATTTCTTCCTCCCAGCTTTACTCTATCAGAATGCAACAAATGGGTCATGTGTCCTTCCTTGAAGCAAACACTGGCTGCTGGGATGGACAATATGATTGACCTTGCCAAGGTCATCATGTCTCCTGTGGTCAGGGAAAGTAAGGTCTGCTGAGGGAAAAACCTATCTAGAGCAGATGCTTTGAAGGCACAAACAGTCCACTACAGTCCACCCCTTCACTCCATGATGGACACGCAATGGACATGCCCACATACATCTTTACTCCCATTAATTTGCTTATAAAAATCTTATCTAACATGATCCACTGTTCCATAGGTAGCCGAATGTGCCTATCCTTACCCTAAGGTGAAGTCACCCAAAGTCCTATCACATCCAACTTCAAGCCCAGCATTTCTGCAGCATGAGCATTCCTCCCCTTCAGGTCTTGGGGTGGCCAAAGAGAAATGAAACTTCCTCAAGTGTAAGATGGTTGGAGGACAGACCTGGGCTTTAATTTGAAGTCAGATGCTACAAGCTGTAGGAACTTGGGCAGATGACATAGGTTCCCACTGCATTTTGAAAAGAGGAAAAGCAGAAGTAACATGAGTAGTTACCAGTCAGAACATACACCATATGCCCAAACTAAGATTTGCTTCTAAGGTAAACAGTTAGAAGAGTCACTATGATCAGTTGCCTCATCTCTAAAATGGGTTCATAAGAAGTTTGTGAAGATTGAATTTTTAAAAAATGAGACATGGCCCACAGTAAAGTAGATAGCATGTAGTAGGTGTTCAATACATGATAGTTTTGTCTCCTCTGTTTCTGTCTTTGTCTCTCTCTCTCACACACACACACAGACACACATTGCACACACACACACACACACACACAATCTGTTGATCTGCTGACAAAAACTTCAGGCCACCAAAATAAACCAAACTTTACCCCCTCTCTTCCCTTCCCTCTCTCTCCCACCCTACTCCATCATCCCTCCTTCCTTCCTTTCCTTCCTGCTCTTTCTCCCTCCAGCTCCCTCTATTTTTCCCTCTTGTCTATCCTACAATGCATCTTTAGACACTCAGTCCTCTAGGGAATGGCTGAACTGAAGTTAGTGTGCAGCCCTTGCCCACGTGGCCACAAAGTGCTCTCTCCCAGCTCAGGTGTGAACAGCATTCGTGCCCCAAGTCAAGGGCTGTGGCTCCATCTGTGGTGGGAGGGGCGCGCACTGTTGAACAAGCACAGAGACAAGACCTGGGCTTCTCCAGGGTTGTCACTGTCTGGTGTGCCTGCTCCAGGGAGATGATGCTTCTTTTAAAGATGGACTGTTCTTAGTCCAGCAAATCACCTCTGTCTTATGAAGGAAATTCAAGGTGATCAGGTCAAGACACATCTCCAGTGGGGCTGAAAAAATAGTGCACTTAGCAGAGCTGTGTTCAGGGGAATGATTGCTCAGTAATGAGCCTGCATTCTCTGCTAGATCCTGCTCTCCCCACAAGGAAGCGGGGAAAGAAGCTCAGTTTAAACCAGACAGCTGCCTAGCCAAGGAAGTGATTAAGTGGCATTTAGTATTTTCTTCAATCATTCCCTATAAGGGACATTTAATTCCAAGTGCTGGCTGGATCCCCGGTCTAACCTCCAGTTACTGATTTGGGGGTCTCATAGACCTGGATTTAAACATTTATTCTGTGAACAATTAGCTATGGGTCTTAGGGAGGCCACTTCACCTTTCTGGGCCACTGTTAGTTAAATCATCTAAGATAAGAGCATGACAATGTCAATGTTCTCCACTTCACATGGGGGCATTACAAAGATCCCCCAACTCAAAAAGCAAGCAGTTCAGAGCACAGGCTCTGAAACCAGATTGCTTGGCTTCAATTCTGAATCCACACATATGAACTGTGTTACTTTGAGTAAGTGACTTCTCCGGGCCCTTTTCTCTTCTGTATACAATGGTAATAATATTCTCATAGGATCGCTGTAAGGATGCAAGGAGACAATGTATGTAAAGCACTTAGCAAAGTGAATGTCCAAATAATAATAATAATAATTTTAAAAAACATATGGGAAAAGACATTATAAACTGTGAAGTGCTATTTTCACGTATGGGGGTTACTATTTACCATAAAGTGCAAGAAAAATGTTTACTACTTTAAGAAAACTAAGTGTATGATTTATAATTGGATGGTTATTTCACATTATTTACAATTTTCCTTTGAATGGAAACATTCACCTTGACCCACAATAGAGGCAAACTGTAAAGTACTTTACACAGCACTGTGAATGGCCAGTTTCTTATTCTACTCATCTTAATTTGATGCCTATCATATGCAAGACACTATGGTAGAAACTTTTACATAAATCATTCTATTTTAACCTCACTGGATTGTTATTTTTGTTCCTGATTCAAATAAAACTAGGTATCTGAAAGGTTAACTGGCTTAAACTTTCTAGGCCCATGCTAGGAGGTAAACGAAGTGAAATGAGGACCTAGACCTTGAGATAGCTAAGTCCAGGGCACTTTCCAAGGAAAAATATATGTCTTAAGGCAGCTTGTAGAGATAGCAACATGTTGTCAAATGTTAAGCCTTTTAGAGCTGTCTTAATGCAAGAAATAGGAAGCTCTGTTTGGTGCTTAGGGAGTGGCCTTGGCTTGGGTTCCTGGATGCCCAGCTGTCACCAGATGACCTCAAGGGCTTGGCTGCAGCCCACAGAAGGCTTCACTCCTCTCTATTGGTCTCCGCTGCCCTGATTAGACCAGGTTCTGCCAAGACAAATGACTTTCACTCTCTCATTTCTGCCCAAAGGAAGGACTTGACATTAAAAGGTCAACAAGGTCACATAACCAGAGACACATTGGTGAGGCTTCTTCCTGTAACCCTTGCAGCTTTGTCCCCAGCCACCTTTGACATTTTCCTTTCCCCAAAGCCAAGTACATCGGCTGCTACCTGGATGACACCCAGAGTCGGGCCCTTCGAGGAGTGTCCTTTTTTGACTACAAAAAGATGACCATCTTCCGTTGCCAGGACAACTGTGCTGAACGGTAGGGTCCCAGCATCCCAGACTTGTCCATTTCAGGCCCTTCTGTCTCAGATTCCCACCTGTGGTATTCTTTGCCCTGCTATGGGAGGGTGTGTTGAAGGGTGAGCACGTGACCACAGGAAAGGTTGACGCAAGGGTGTGTGTGCATTGTGTGTATGTGCATAAGCACATCCACACAACTGAGGACTGCTCAAGAGTTGGTCTATGGGAGTCTGTGGTTGTGCAACTGTGTCATATTGTGTCTAGGAACAATTTTGTAGCATACAGGGTACAGGGTCAGCTAGCTGTGTTTGTGAGCTTAATGCCAATATGCAATGATCTTTAAATAATAGTGGCCGTGTATGCAGGAGTCTTTGTGAATATGTGTGCAAGAGCTGAGAATTGTGCTTGTGTGTGTAGGTGTCTGATTTCATTTGTTGAATGTTCAACAGTGTGTTGAGAGCATGCAAGGTTGTGAAGAATTGCACACAACTTAGAAATGCACCATTAGATGTGCATGTGCATGCAGATGAGTAAGCATAAGGCTTGCAAGATGTCCAAATGAAGGGTAAGGTGAAGGTATCTAATAGTTTCTCAATATATAAACTCCTTGTTTTTCTCCAAGGGAGAAACACTTGCCTGTTCAGACAGTGTTTTCCAATCTAAGAAGACAACGATGATTTTTATTAGACATGCACTGGGACTAGCGGGGAGTGAGTTGATGTTTTGAGAGTGGACAAGTCCCCAGAGGCCTGGTGAACAGGGACAGGACCCCTGGGGGCACCATGGGGCTGAGCTGAGCTTCTCTCCTTGTTTCTTGGGCCCCTTGACCTTGTAGTGGCTCATGAAGGGGCTCTAATATGCTCACCTTCAGGCTCCAGGTGGCTGTCTCTGATGGTCACAAGCTCTGCCAACCTCAGCTGCATGCCTGGTGTGGAAATGGGCAAGTGGGTGACCACTGAGAGACTCTTCCTGCTGTTCTTTATTTTTTATTTTTTATTTTTTTGAGACAGAGTCTTGCTCTGTCACCCAGGCTGGAGTGCAGTGGCATAATCTTGGCTCACTGCAACCTCTGCCTTCCAGGTTCAAGCAATTCTCCTGCCTCAGCCTTCTGAGTAGCTGGGACTACAGGTGCATGCCACCATGCCTGGCTATTTTTTTTTTTTTTTTGGTATTTTTAGTAGAGAAAGGGTTTCACCATGTTGGTCAGGATGGTCTCGATCTCCTGACCTCGTGATCTGCCCACCTCGGCTTCCCAAAGTGCTGGGATTACAGGTGTGAGGCACCAAACCCGGCCCCTGCTGTTCTTGATTAGGAAACACTGTCCCCTTTAAAATCAGCTGCCTAGGGAGCCCACTATTAAAATCCTGAGCCCAGGACCCTCTCCAATTTGAAAAGGATTCCAAGTCCTTGATAATATGAAATCACTAACTTATCTGTCAAACTTGGGTGCAGGGGGGTGGGGGAAACAGAGGTGGATTCTACACAGCCCCTGGCCTTAATGAGCTCACAGCCTGCAAGGGGAGACAAACATGTAAACAGAGAGGGATAACATAGTCAGATAAGGGTTGAGATGGAAGAATCGCAGGCAGTTAGACATGCAGACAAGGTCTAAGCTGCCTGGGGTGAAAGGAAATACTTCTCAGAGAAGGTGTCAGCCAAGATAAGTCAGAGCTACTCATGTAATTCAATTTGGTTCAGCAAATATTTGTTGACTGCCCATGGGTGCTGGACCTGATTCCAGGTGCTGGAGATGAAGAGATGAGCCATCCACAGCCCTGTCCTCAGGGGGGCTTCCCATCTGGTTGGGGAGATAGAGGCATGAACAATAGGCTTGGGCAATAGAATAACAACAGTTTACAACAGTTAAAAAGCACTTGTTCTGTGCCAGGCACTGTCTGAGCATTTTGCAAATATTAACTGTTTAACTTCACAAGATCCCTATGAGGCAGGAATGCTATGAGCCACATTCCACAGATGAGGAAACCAGGGTACAGAGACATCAAGTATAATGGGTGCTGGGGTGGATGTGCTTTGCAAGGTGCAGGAAAGTCAAGAAGATGGAAGGGATGGAGGGCTCCATGTGGAGGGTTTAGGAAGAGTTATCACAGTGAGACCATAAGCTGGGTTTTGAAGGATGAGTAGGAGTTTTCTAGGTAGGGTAGAAATAACAGCATGCTCAAAGGCCAGGACTCCTGAAATACACTGAAACACTCAGGGTACTCAGATAGGCAGCATGGGAGTGCACAGAGGGTACAAAGGGAGTGTCAGTAGGGGAAGCCACAGAGGTGTTCAAAGCCCAGTGAAATGGGGACTTGAAAGCTAACTAAAGCATCCAGATTTGACCAGGAGGGCAATGGGGAGCCACTGCAGGGTGTCTATCAGGGAAGTGGTCTACATTCATTCCATGAATGTGTATTAATCATCTGTCATATGCCAGGCATTGTTCAGGGATAGGTGGGCAAGACCCACAGGGTCACTGCCCTCCTGGATATTATATTCTAGAGAATAAGAACAAAAGCAATTTACAAACTACATTAAAAATCACTAATATCATTTCAAAAGTGCTGAGGGTGTCTAAAGATATTATATTCTAGAGAACAAGAGCACAAGTGCTCCCTCAAGCCTCTTTTATGGGTTTTCCTGAACCTCAGTTTTCCTCCATCTCAGGTTTTGTCCTTCCTACTCCCAGAGCCAGAGCAAGCAATGCTCTTTTCATTTGTTTACAGAGTGGGGTAGCCACTAAGCATCCTTTTTAGGAAAGGATTCCATCACTATGAAAAATTTCAAAAAAAAGTTGAAAACCTTGCAGTGCCTGGATTTTTATTTTTAGGAATTTTTCCTTGGTGAATGTGTGAGCTCATTTTTGTCCTCTCTCGAAGGGGTGTAAGAGTCCCTGCCTCCCTCATGAGCTCCCTGTGCCTCTTCCCCTCACCCTAGCTCCTCTCAAGGGACAAGGAGGCACCATTCCTGGGTGATATTTCCAAGAATAAAGAAGCTGGACTCTGGAGAGATGAATGTCTCAGGTTTCCAGACAGGGAAGAGCAAGAAAGAGAGTGGGGTAGCGGAGACCACAGGATCTGGGGTGTGTGTGTGTGACAGGTGTACCATGAGCAGGTGTGTACAGGTGAGTGTGAATATGGACATGGTGTGTCTATGTGAGTAGGTGTAGAAGGGTGAAGATGAAGGCAGGTGGATGGTCCCTGGGTGTTCCTGTCCCCTCCCTGGGTCTCTATGTCCTCTAGGGGCCTCCCTGTATTCCTTCTTGGCTTTCCTGCCTCCACGCTGCCCCACTGCAAGGCTAACTCTGCAGCCTCCCTGACTCCTCTTAGGGTCTCCTTATCCCAGACCCAGATCCCCCTGCCCCATGGAGCATGCCTGTCTCACAGATTTCCTGGAGTCTCCCTGCCCACCTCAGGGTCTCCCCTGCCCTCTTTCCAGGGTCTTCCTGTGTGCTACCTCCCTAATCTCATTTCTTTGGGGTCCCCCTGTCTCCCGAAGGCCCCCATCTCCCAGGTCTCCACAATGGGTAGGTCTCCTGTCCCCTGAGGTCTCTCCTGTCCCCTGGGGTCTCCCAGTTGCCCCAACCTCCCATCAGCAGTCTCCCCATTTCCCCTGGGATCTCCTGGTCCCCAGAGCCCTCCCATCCCCGAGGTCTCCACGTTGTGTCTCCCTGCCTTGGGGTCTCCATGGTGGCAGCTACCCTGCTTGACAGCAGCCTCCCCCAGGGGTTACCTGTATGCCGGGCTGGAGTTCGGCGCCGAGTGCTACTGCGGCCACAAGATCCAGGCGACGAACGTGAGCGAGGCAGAGTGCGACATGGAGTGCAAGGGCGAGCGAGGCAGCGTGTGCGGCGGCGCCAACCGCCTCTCTGTCTACCGGCTGCAGCTGGCCCAGGAGTCGGCCCGCAGGTGTACGTGAGTCTGCCCTGCCCCTCTCTGCTGCTCCTCCCTCGGCTGCAGCCCTTGCCCACCAGAGTAAAGAGTCCCACATGTCTGCCCTGTACCCTCCATGGCTCCCCATCACTCCAAGGCCACCACCGTCCTGCCCCAGCTTCGCCTCTCCCAGTCCCTCACAGAGCCCTTTGCCCCAGCTCCTTTGAATGGTCCTGCATGCGCTTTTCTCTCCCTCCCACTCTGAGCTGCGTCTGGTTCCAGCTGTATCCCTCATTCTCACCAGTCTTCCTCCTTCTGAAACTGAGTTGGAGCCTGAGCCTCGCCTTCCCATCCTGATTTTCTCAGAGCAGATTGTCTCTAATGATGATGATGGTGGAAATGGCAATAGCAAACACTTTGTCCTTTTCTCCATGCCTCATATAGAATAGCACATCTATCTTCACAATGACCCTTGACATAGGTACTATTATTTACTTATTCCCATTTTACAGATGAGGAAACTGAGTCTCAATGTCACAAAGCTTGTAAGCAGCAGAGAATTTAAACCGACTCTGGAGTCCTTGATGCTTTCAAAGAGAGAATTCATCCTGGCTTGTTCAAGCTTCTGGTTTGAGTCTTGTTGGAAAATCTCTCTGATTTCCAAACCAACAGAAGGAGGGAGTGAATAAGAGGACAGGAGCTGGCTCCTTGTCTGAGGGCACTCCTGGGTCCCCTCCTGGGGACTGGGGAGGAATGTTTAATGACAGCTAGTAACTATTTATAAATAATCTGCTGTATGCCAGGCACTGTCCTAAGCCAATTACAGACCTGATTTCATTTACCTTCCCTACAGCCTTTTCAGGTAATTACTGTTGTTCATTATCCCCAACCAGTCCAAGGTCACATAGCCTAATTCCAGATGACCTTAAGACCCATGAGAAGAGTTAATGGGCTTGATAAAAGATGGGGGGTGCTGACCTTTCTAGGGGTTACCCCTCCCACACAGTCCAAGGACAGAAGCAGAAATCCACAGCTGCTTCTCTAGCCCTCTGGCCAGTGCTTCCCAGATTTGCATGTGTCTGAGAGTTGCCCTGGGAGATCTTGTTAAAATGCAGATTCCAATTCAGCAGGTTCAGCGAGATGCTGCATTTCTAAAGAGCTCCCAGGTGATGCCAGGATGCTGGTCCACAGACCACATTTTGAGCCTCTGTGGATCTCGTCCAGAATGTAGTCCTGCCCACCCGGGTGGCTTTAGCAGAAAGTTAACAGCTAGTCTGTTTGCAGAGAAGGGCCTCTTGCATGTGAATTTCATCGTTTATAGAAACTCATTGTTTGTTTGCTTGAAAATGTGTCCAGTGTTTCAAATCATATATATATATATATATATATATATATACACACACACACACACACATATATACATATTTTGAGACGGAGCCTCACACTGTTGCCCAGGCTGGAGTGCAGTGGTGTGATCTTGGCTCATTGCAACCCCTGTATGCCAGGTTCAAGCAATTCTCCTGCCTCAGCCTCCCAAGTAGCTGGGATTACAGTTTCCTGCCACCATGCCCGGCTAATTTTTTTTTGTATTTTTAGTAGAGACAGGGTTTCACTGTGTTGGCCAGGCTGGTCTCAAACTCCTGACCTCGTGATCCACCCACCTCAGGCTCCCAAAGTGCTGGAATTACAGGCATAAGCCACCACACCCAGCTTCAAATCCCATATTTTTGAAGCTCCATTCAAGCTTTGCTGTGCAATAGGGTCAAGCATGCGGTCAATTTGCAAACTGGCTGGTTTTTCCAAATTAACTGCAACTTCCACCTCCCCATAGTCACCTCAGTTCAGGTATGAAGCCCTAGGAGGGCAGAGGGCAGAGGACAGAGGTAGCACGTGAAATCCAGGCCAGAGAATGTCCGTAGAGTGGCTTTGTGGTTTGGCTGCTAATATTATGAGTTTTTAATTTAGTGGCAGATTTGTCACCTTTACAACTGATCGCCTTTATGTCAATATTTATGTTATGTTATTTTGACAGCAACATTTGGACCATCTGAAGAGATGACCTGAAAGTCAGGGATATTTATAGGGAAAGCTGCTGCCAGTAACACATCCTAGTGGATGAAGCTGAGACAGATAACAAGAATTGGACTGTGTATGTCATTAGCCAGACACTAGCCAGACCTCCTTTTGGTTAATGTTCAGGTTGGCTGAATAACCTGGACACACTCTCTCTCAATATCTCTTTCTCTCCTCTCTCCCCTCTCTCCTTCTCCCGACCTCTCTCTTCCTCTTTCTGTCCCCCACCTTCCTCCCTCTCTCTTCCTCTGTCTCTCCACCCCCATTTCTCTCTCTCTCTCACACACACACACACACACACATTCAGACACACACACACACTGCTGTGATCACCTTGAATTATATAATAACACTTTCATTGGCCATGGGTGAGCTGGGGGGCTGCTGGCAGGAACACTGCTGCACCCCTCACCTGCCCCCTTCTGTGTGGCACAATTATTTGGGTGGTGCTTTGTACCATCTGAGAATAGCATTTTTGTATTATGTCCAAGAGGAAGAAACACACTTATTTCTATTGAGAGTGGAGTCCTGGATTCTCTAAAGTCCATCACCGTTGTTCCGAATCATCGCCATATAAGGTTTGAAGCTTGAGCACCTTCAGCTGGAGACCCTAAAAGAAAATCTAAGCCTTATTAGCCTCGAGGCTACTAAGGCTGAGACTTAGAAGGGAGGCAGCTTGGACAAGGAGAGAGATGGTTGACAATGTTTCAAATCCAGTTGGCAACATGGTATACAAAGAGAGTGCAGGGACCATTCATTGAACCAAAACACTTGATGAGCTCCCTGTGGATGAAGTATGGAGAGGCTCAGTGGTCAGTAAAGCACAATGCCTGACCTCAAGGAGCTTTCCATCTCATGGGGCAACAGACCTGATACTAATGAAATTGGTTCAACCATGAGTTAAAAGGATAATTTTGTGCAGACCCAATACAAGTAGGATTGGTTGAACCACAGACCAAGAGGGCTGCGGGGGCTCTGTCTTCAAGAGCCAAGGGAGCAACTTTTGAGCTGAATCTCATTCTGAGAGGATTCCAGGTGAAAGGGACAGCCATGTGTTCTAATTCATGATCAAAAGTCCAGAGTCAGCAAAGGTCATGTGTTGAATGCTATGTTGGAAGCACCTTTCTCACTGATGTCTGCATTTTATATTTGTAGAAACTGTGGCTCAGAGAATAGAAATGGCTAAATTGAACAGCACTGGGGGAGGCTCCACAAAGAAGGGGGCAGCTCGATAAAGGAGGGGACATTTGACAAGAGCCTTGAAAGGTTGTTGCCTGGCGGAGAAGAGGAGGATACCCAGACTCAAGACAAATCACCAAGCAGTGGGAGAGGAATTAGGCAAATAAAAGAGTGCACAAAAGCCTGGTGCCTATTGCAGAAAATGACTGGCAGGCATGGTTTTTCCAAGGCTACTGTGCCTCTTAGGGACTGAGCGTGGGCTTGAACCCAGGTCTGTGAATCCCAGTTAGTATACCCACTTGCTACAGTGTTGTAGACACCCTGACCCTGGAATTTGGTTCAGAACACCATCTTCTCTCTTTTAGGGGAGCTCCTTGGCTCCAGCTCATCTCCTTCCTTCCCTGACCCCGATCCCTCCTTCCACCTTGTTTCCAGACTCTAGCCAATGTGAAATCTGCAATGTCTTTGCTCTGACTCAGTGGCGCCTTCGATTTCCTAGGATTATGCCTAGGATTTGCTTTGTACACAAAGAAGTCAGAAAGGGATGCCTTCCAAGTCACTGGCACACAACTCTGGCATGTATTACATCAGGCAAGAGAAATGAGCGAACGCTCCAGCAAACAGCTATGGCAGAAACCAGATTTCATTTATAGAGTCATTAGTTGGTATTAACACTGTGTCCTAATTGTGTTTTCCTAAGCAGTGGCACAGAACCTTTAATGATTGGAGAGATCTAAAGGAAGGTTTTTATCTCCCAAGGACCATTCTGGTGGGGCATCTGCCTCACACAGGGTGCCAGCCTACGTGTTTCTGAGGTGAGGTGATGGAATGTTCCCATAATAGTGAGAGCATTAAAAGGTTAGCAAAGCAAATGTCTCCAGGCACCCTGCTATTCTGCCTTGACACAGACTCTCGGGCACGTGGACTCTTTGCCCTTGTTACAAAAGAACTGAGAAATGGACTTCTTTCTTGGTCAGATTACATTTTTCACAGCAGTTTGCTAAATGTGTCGGCAAGTGTATCTCTCCTCCCAGGGGTAGAGACATGCTGGTGATTTGAGAACATTATGGCTTTAGGCGATGTTGCAAGAAATTTCATTTGCCTGAAAGATTCTTGCAAGATTTGGGTTGCAAAGTTCATCAGAACGGGGCTCCTGAGTCCCAAGGGTGGCTGTCCATGGTGCTGACCACTGCACTGCCTAAAACCCCAATGATGGCAAATCAGCCTCTCCCAGGGATGTGTACTTTTTTCCTTTTGTTTTTTCCTTCCTAGTTTAGTGAAGACATTATGAAGCTTACACTATCACTGAAAAAATAGATACCTTATTTATGGTTCACAATTTTTTACATGGTGGTTTTTGTGTACTGTTGTTAATTCCGGCAATTTTTTGTCTCCCAAAGTTAGGAGAATTTTGTGCAGTGCTTTGCTTTATGTTCACTGATACTCCATTCCAACTACTTTTACTGAGGGGAACCCTCAGATGATTAGGGGACAGTCACATTTGCTGGAATGGACCACGTCTAGTTCCTTCTTTGCTAGACCTGGAGGCTTCTTCTACTTCCCTTTGCTGTAGGTCTGGGAGCCCTGAATTTCATAATTCATATGGGACCCCATGAGCTCTTCTCTGTAGGGCCAAGGGAATGATAGAAAATATTTCTTCTTCTGCATCATGATGGGAGAGAATTGGTTTGCTCTTCTCCCCTAAGCAAAATCTAGGCCATTGGACAGGAAAATATTGGGAGCAATGCAGGTTTTGGAATCAGGCATAATGTTTCTATCCCAACTCTCTCACTTGATGGCTGTATTGACTTTGGCCAAGCCACTCGTTCTTTCTAGGCATCTGGTGCTTCATCTATAAAATGAAGACAATCCCAGTCTTTCACAATTTCTGGGGCCACCGAGTGAGGTAAAGACTAGAAAGCACCTAGCACAGTGCCTGTTACAGAGTAGCTTTTTCCTAATGGAAACTCCCCAATTCACTCTGAGACGCACCCAATTCAAGTGATTTGAATTTCCAACAGCCCACAGGAGCCTTTGGTAATGTCTAAAAATAGCTGGCTTGAATTCTCTTTGGACAGTTAGGCTCTTTGTGTAATTCAATCTCTCTCTGATTATAGGTAGCTAGGTAGCCATTAACAGCTTCCAGCTCACTGCCTTTCCTCCTCACCAGCATCTTTAATGCAGTGGAGCTTGGCCTAATTACCCAGGGGGTGGTGGCTTCTTTCAAACCAAGGAGAACTCTTCCACGGCTGCCTCTAAGCTGATGCCTGGTGACATTTACCTCATTTTTGTGAAGCTCCAGAACAAAGAGATGATAGGACTTCAGAGACACTTGCAGCTGGTTCCGGGCTGTTCTTCATCTGCCCCCAGCAAAGGGAGTTGATGAACAGTTGCTCTGCTTGCTTCTTGCTGGTAAAAAGCCCAAGCTGCTGAGGTCATGTACCATCCCAGCTAGCCTGGCAATGCAGAGCTGACATTGTCAGAATGTGGGGCATGGGCTTTTGCAATCCTTGGACTCCCACTGTGGGGCCGAGAGGATTTCTGGAAAATTCAGGTAGCTGGAATGGGGGTCTATGGAGCCCAACTTGTTAAAATTGGGCAGATCTTCTTCAGGATAGTAGAGATGGGAAACAAGGATGTGATGTCAAACAAGATTGGGGTCAAATCCCAGCTCTGCTCCCTACCAGCTGTGTGACCTGGAAAAGTAATTGAATCTTGCTAAGTTTCAGGGTCTCTGCCTACAAAATAGGATAATAATATTGTTCATCTCATAGGTTGCTGTGAGGATTAACTGAGATATAATACACACAACATACTTAGCACTAATGACATAGAGTAAACAGCTGTTATTACTGCCATCATTGTTATTATTTAGAAAGGGTTAATCATTAGGAAGATGCCATCCAGGGCTACTGCTATTGTCATTCATGACTCCAGGGAGTACCATTCACATAGACTATGAGCTGTGAAAAGCAGTGGCCCTGAAATCTGTGAAGGATTTTCCTTGTAACTGAAAGTGCTCAAAGATCCAAGATGTTTTAAGTTGGGTTCCCCCAATACAGGGATGTGAACCTTGGCTACCTGGAAGGTGTTGCCAAGATGCACCCGTAGGGGACTAGAAAGGTTAGATGGGGAAGAAAGCTAATACAGGGTCCCTGACAAAGCAGGTCTCTAGTGAGGACAATGGAAGCTTAACCCCACTGGAGAGCTCTGGGGGATGGTATTGAACAAACCTCAGACTTGTTCCACCTGAGGAGCAGAAAGCTGCTGTATTTTTTTTTCCTCCAACTCTCATCCATCATTGGCTGAGGGTGGCTCCTGGAGAAATTAACTCCCTGGCAGGCCCAGCCTGTCCCTCACAGGCCCTAAGGCAGAGTCATGGTCACTATCAGCCAATAATGGAATGGCAAATGCCAAGAGCAGGCATATTAATGGACTACTGACAGCAAGCAGTGCATGGGATCTAGCCACCTTCCACATATTATGGGCAAGTGATGAAAGGAACAGGAAGTGGCATGGTTTGAGTACTTGTTATGTCTCAGACACTGTTGTAAATGCCATCTCATAGACTTTCACCCCAACTGTGCAGAGTAGATACGACAATCCTCATGTACAGATGAGAAAAACTGAGGCTCAGCAAAGTGAAGACACCTGCCCAATGGCACACAGCTAAGTAAGCAGCTGACCCAGGTCTGTCTGACTTAAAGCCAAGGCCCTTTCCTCGGGACACCAGAGCCTTTTGCAAACAAGAAAGCATCTTTTCACTGCTATGGAAATCCAGAATTCTTTATACCACAGGAGAGTGTCAGGGAAGCCAAGGGATTCCCTAGCCACTTCCCTTTCATTTTTAGACATAAGAGATGAAAGAGCCTCTCACCCACTGAAGGGGAGGGCCAGGTGACCCATATTGCAGATGCAGGAAATGAGGGAAGTGGGGAGATTAAATGTCTTGGCTACCATGTGTATTCTGTGTCCAGATCACCAAGACAGTGGAGAGCCACCTGCAGAGAGAGATGGTCTCCAGAGAGCTCCCCAGGTCCCTGGGTGTCGAGCTAAACCCTTCCCTTCCTGGCTTGGAAGGCTCTCCAAACTTTCCACCGGATATCAGGAAGCCCTCTGTGACTTCACACCATTTCCTCACAAAGTAAAATAGGCCAGACTTCAGGAATACCTTCCACCCAGGAGATTAACTGCTCCTGGAACTGACTTCCCAAACTTATCCCCCTCACCGCACCCCCAGAACACATCTTGCCCAAAGAGGTGCACAGCAGTAGCTTCTAATCCATCTCGGGCCCTTTAAGTCCTCTAAAAATTTCACCTTACTTGGTATTCAGAGCATTCAGTTTAGCCCTCGTCTCTAAGCTGGGAGAGTCAGGGACTCATTAGCAGGTGCTTAAATGTCAAAGGGAGGCCAGTCTCTGCAGAGCTGGATCTACAAAGACTTCCTTCCTCTTCCTACTCTGGCCTTCTAATATCTAGGCAGGCTGGAAGAAATCACATGGAGAAATGCCATCCTAGGGATTCCACATGGCTCTCCCCCTCTTTTCAGTCTAAGGACAGCTGGCAAGGAGACGGACCTTTGACTGCCCCCTCTTTAGTACCTGCACCTCACGAAGTTTATCCATGTCCATCTCTGAATGATCCACCCAATATTTATGCCCCCGTTTTAGAGATGAGAACATTAAGACTCTGAAATGAGAGGAAACTTGCCCATGGTCAAAGACAAGGAAGGGCAGAGGTGCCAGTGGGTGCCATGTGAAGGAGAGTTCCCCATTTTACAGCTGAAGATGCTGAGTTCCAGAGAGGAGAAACAGAGTCGGGATTAGAGCTCGTGTTTCCTAGTTGCTAAGTCTTCTGTTCCTCAGCCAGGATGGCTCATCCTGAGCCTGTCAGTCCAGGGAAATGCCATGGCTCTCTGGTGTGGTGCCAGAATGGAAGGCCTCTCCTGGGGCTCTGGGCCAGGGTGGGTCCCCTGAAGCTCATCTGGAGATGCATGTCAATGTGACCCATCAGTGGACTGAGCCCAAAAGATGGGTGCCCAGCTTGGGGGCAGGGGAGAGGGCAGAGCGCTTGGCCAAGGAAGCCTAGAGGAAGATGCATGTGTGCCACCCACAGGCCCTGAGTGATGCCCCAGTGCCTTCAATTATTTGGGGCCATGCTCTTAGAGGATGCAAGGGTGACTCCTGAGGGTGAAGGACCCCAAAGACCACCCTGGGCTTGCTTCAGCTTTCACATAACCACAGTCAGACATGCACACTGCCATACAGAGATGACTTGTATATGAGGTCCACTGTGATGCAAACAACCGGGACAGACACCAGCAGTGTCCCTGGCTGTGGGCACCAGGTGCAAGGGTCCCCAGTGCTCTTGGCATCCTGAGAAAAGACTCCACCTGGGCTGGACTCCATCAGAGGGACCTACCCATCAAGTTACTCTCTCTTCTTATGATGCATTTCCCCTTGCACTGGGGAAATAAGTATTTTTATCTGAACCTAGGTGCCAGCTGTTGAGGGGATGGTTGGGAAACGTCAAACCCCTGGTGGCATTGAGCTGGGCTCATGAGGGACTGGCTGAAGCCCAGCCTCATCCTCTACTAGAAGAGGAGCCCTCTTCTCAGCCAGCTGGTTGCCAGGCAACCCAGAGAGAGCCCGTGGGATTATTGTCTCCACGTGCATAAACACCTTATGGTAAGACTTGCCCTCCTAGAGGTTGATTTGATGCACAACCACACAAGTTATCTACAGAAGCGCAAAGTCAAGTGCACAGGGCCAGAGACTCCTATGTTCCCCCATAGACAGACCCACTATGTGCAGATGAGCACGGTCCACAGGATCACATTTGCATTCCCAGAGGTCGGCATCCACATGCCCAGACAGGTGGATCTGCACTCACACTGGCATGAGCACAGTCACACATACACATGGGATGCACACATCATCACTCACACCCTTTCATACACAGATGCGCGCTGTGTGCACAGCAACAGATACACATTCAGTGTCATGTCCCACTGCCCAATCTCAGTGCAGCCAGACCCACAACTGCCCTCACACAGCCTCTCCTGCCCCCATTAATGCACAGACACACACAAACACACACACATGCACAAACACCACTCACTTCTTCAGACACGACTGTGTCTTCCCAACACACTGCTGTGTTGGGGGCCTCAGACCCCACCAGGGTAGTGGAACAGGACTCAAGAAAGGACCCACATTAGAGGATAAGAGCTGGTGGGCTTGGGATCCCTGCAAGGGTACCCAGGACAACCCCAAAGGGGCCTCCGCTTGGCCCCAACCCCCAAAATACTGTCTGTAGCAACCCTCCAAGCTCTAGGATTTCATGATGGTCCCTCAAATAAGATCCTGGTGGCAGGTTAACAATTTGAAGTTGGTTCTAGAGACCCAGGGTCAAGATCTGGACATTTGAGGATGCTTAAAGAATAATCAGACTCCAGTGTCAGGCAACCTCAGAGTGACAGCCCTGACTTTCTGAGTGATTTGTGGTGAAAAGCAGAGTGGACATGAAGGGTGGGAGAGAGAAAATCAATGTCCCACTGTTGTGAAATGCTAAAGCCAGGGGTGGCTTTTTTAAAAAAGACAGCCCAGGACAGTGCAAACTTGGAGTTCAGACATTCTTAGGTTGGAATCCAGATACTGCCACTTGTCAGCTGTATGGCCTTGGGCAAGTCACTTCCCCTCTGCACCTGCTTTCTCTTCTTTATAATGGAGAGAATGAGATCTTCCTGCTAAGGTTTAGGAGGGTTCCATTGGATAAGATATATCAAGCGTTTACACAATGCCTGGCACTTGATAAATATCAAAGATGTCAGACTAACTCTTGCAAGCTGGGTGACCTGTATCAAGCAGTTTCAGTCCTCTGAGCCTTGAGTTTCCTCATCTGTAAAAATGGGAAGCCCCATAGGACCAGGGTGAATGGGAGAGTTCAATGAGACCACGTGTGTGAACAGCTCAGCCTACTTCCCATCACATACCACACAACCAGTACATGGTAGCAATAATGATCACAACAATATTACGATTTTTTTAAAGACAAGGTCCCACTCTGTCAACCAGGCTGGAGTGCGGGGGCATGATCATGGCTCATTGCAGCCTCGACTGCCGGGGCTCAAGCAATTCTTCCATATCAGCCTCCTGAGTAGCTGGGACTACAGTTGTGTGCCACCACACATAGCTAATTAAAAATATATATATATATTTGTAGAGATAGGGTCTTGCTGTGTTGCTCAGTCTGGTCTCAAATTCCTGGGCTCAGGGGATCCTCCTGCTTTGGCCTCCTAAAGTGTTGGGCTTACAGGTGTGACTCACTGCACCCTGCCAACATTATATTAATATAAGCATCTATTCATAATAGTATCATTATTATTGGAAGAAGCACAGGCTTTGGAGACACAGAAACCTGGCTTCGATCTCACTCTGTTGTTTGTCAGCTCTGTAACACTGGAAGCCAGCGAGCCTCCCTCAGCCTCCTCAGTTTTCTCATCTGTGAGATGGAGGTACTCATAGCATCTATCGCCTATGGCTGCTGTGCAGACTGAATGGACCCAGAGTTCCCAGCATGGAGCCTGGCATCAGCAGGAACTCAGTAAATTCAAGTGGAGTGGAAAGAGGGAGGAAAAGCCAGCATCTGGTTGCCCAGTGACCTGAGTTAGCATCCGGCTAACTGAGTTTTCTGGTTAAGTGAGGGTTCATCCACAGCGCTTGGGACTTCCCGCCTCATTGCCATAAATCTTTAGCTCAAATGCCCACTTTCCCGGTGGGTGTGGTGACTCACGCCTGTAATTCCAGCACTTTGGGAGGCTGAGACAAGCAGATCACTTGAGGTCAGGAGTTCCAGACCAGCCTGGCCAACATGGTTAAACCCCATCTCTACTAAAAATACAAAAATTGAGCTGGGTGTGGTGGTGCACATCTTTAATCCCAGGTACTCAGGAGGATGAGGCAGGAAAATCACTTCAACCCAGGAGGCGCAGGTTGCAGGGAGCCAAGATTGCACCACTGCACTCCATCCTCTGGGTGACCTTACAGGGCATCCCTCTCAGCACCCCAGGCCACAAGATGGAAGACTGTCCAGTGTTTCTTTACAGGGCACTAGTGGCATCTGGATGTGCATGTGCTCATTTAGGAGGTGAAGGGCTGTCCTGTACAGAACAGGCATGCACATTTCTGGCCCCAGCCTTTCAAGTGCCAGTGGCCTCAAATCACTGGAGCAGGCGTTCCCACACCTCTTTGAATGTTCTCAGGGTAGTAGGCATGAGAGTTACTGCATAGTTTAACTCCCAGTCCTCGTTTATATGTGGGGAAACTGAGGCCTGGAGGGACCACGCAGCAGATCAGCAGCATCCTGACACTATCACCACTACCACTGCCACCTGTCTCACCAGGATAAAGCCAGAGACCCAGAAAGCTAAAACAGCAGGAGTCTGGGGGATGCCTTGGAAATTCATCATTTAACCAAATTCCTAATGTTCTCTTAGTTTTCTTGGCTTGTCACTGCAATGAGCAACTTCAGGCTATCAGGCGCCATGTGGTAGAAAGAATCACTAGGGAGTCTTTGGTGGCTAAAATATAAAATTATCATTCATAAACACCTTCCCCCCACCCTTCTACTCAGGGAGTTATTCCATATCCTCTTCTCTGCACATAAATATAAATATATATGTGTATGCTAAAAAACGCTTTTACACTCTAGATAGACCCAGACACCGCTACAGAGAGAGACATATGGTTTCTGCAACTTGCTTTGCTTTTTTCCAAAGGCTAACACTTTGCTTCTGAGATGAGGCTCAATAAGTTTTTGCAAACGATGGGTCCTTAGATTTGTCTTGCAACCTCTTCTCTCGAAGCCCTGTTTCTCTCATCTGTAAAATAAGAGTTTACAATGAACCTTGCAGGATTTTCAAGAAGGTGACATGAGCTGTTTCTGAAGTGCTCAGCAGAGCAGATGACACATAATAGGTATTCAATAAATGGGGTCTGTTCTTGTGCTGATGCTTTTGATCACACTGTGTTAACAATGCCCTTTGTTATATGTGGATGGCTGTGCTTCTGGAAGGGTATATACAACTCAGAATTTGAGAAATAACCCAATTTTAAATGTATATCACCAGCCTTTCAAATGATTTAACAGTGGCCACTTAAAATTTTTTTTAATAGAGATGGAGGTCTCACTATGTTGGCCAGGTTGGTCTTCAACGCCTGGCCTCAAGCAATCCTCCTGCCTTGGCTTCACTTTTTTTGTCTTTATTACATAAAAATACATATTCATTGTAGAAAAAAGTTAGAAAAGAGTTTTACAAAGAGATGGAAATAAAAATTACCTATATTCCTACTTGATTGGTCAGAGTTCTCTAGGGAAACAGAACCAACAGGATTAAAACCAATAGGATATGTGGATAGATATATTAAGAGATTTATTTTAAGGAAATTGGCTTACGCAATTGCAGGAGCTGGCAAGTCCGAAATTCATATGGCAGGCCAGCAGACTGGAAACTCAGGCAGCAGTTAATGCTGCGATCTTGAGATGGAATTCCTTCTTCTCCAGGAAGCCTTAGGTTTGCTTTTAAGGCCCTCAACTGATTGCATGAGGCTCACCCACATTATCAAGGGTCATTTCCTCTACTTAAGGTCAACTAACGGTAGATGTCAATCACATACATAAAATACCTTCATAGCAACATCTAGACCAATGTTTCACCAAACAACTGGGCACCATGGCCTAGCTAAGTTGACACATAAAATGTATCCTTCACACCTGCTGTCCAGGGACATCACAGTTATTAAAATGTTGGTATATGTCTCTCTAGAGATTAGTTTTTTACAAAATTGATATTTTATAACCTGTAGAATTTTACATTCTCAGTTTTTATTTAACTTTGTATCTTAAACACATCTTCACCTGGCTAAAATAACCTTTAACACCATTCCTTTCAATGGAATTCCACTTTCAGTAGAATTCCATTGTGTGTTGTCATTCCAGACATTATTGGCACAATTATCTCATTGCTAGACACCTAGGTTGTTTCTACTCCTTCACTTGTTAATTTTTAAAATGCTGCAATGAACATCCCTATTGATAAATCTTTGCGCACATCTGTACTGGATGCTATAGGCACCCACCCAAGTCCCCTTTCCTGTGGTGACTGTTGGTGGTGACCAATGGCTCACAACTGCCCCCTTCTCTGAAAAATAGCCTTGGGCCCAACAGGAGCAAGTAGCCCCTCCCAGGAAGTTACGCCCCAGCCTGGGGGACAGCCCATAGCCAAAAACTGACTGACATTGGAAGCTAGGATAGACAAGGCCAAGGCAAGCCAGCCCCCTTTCCTTAAGGTGGGGCCAACTCTGTAGTGCAATTTCTCATCCAGAGCCCCCTCCTGATCCCTGCCGTGAGACCAGGATGGAGGTGGCACCCAGCTGAGATCACATCCTCACTTAGCTCTATCTGGTCCTGCCTCCCGCTTTCTTTCTCTGAGAGCACACCTTCAATGAAACATTTGTCTCAGGCTCTGCTTCAGTAGCCCCAACCTAAGACAACATCTCTGAATATTTTCTTAAGGGATGACTTCTATTGAAGATTTGACAATGGGCTCCAAATTTTTTATTGTGTAGCTGCACTATTTCTGGGTTAAATTTTCTTAAAGGGATTGCCTCTGACATGTCAGTCCCTTGCAGCTTATCAGTGCCCAACAGTGGGTAGGTAGAGACTTCTGAGGCCCAGGACTTTTCCCCTAAAGCCCAGGGCAATGAGAGGGAGAGGAGAACCCTGGTAGTAGTGAGTAAGGACAGGACAGCCCCAGAATCCTTGCTTCCCTCAGTCCTCAAACACTCAGCCCTGATGAGATCACAAAAATCCTCCGTGTACTTGATCATTTCCCTGAATGGGGCATTGCCATGGTTGGGAATGAGGAAGTGAGGCATGGGAATCTGACAAAGAAAGGGGGATAGCATGGCCCAGGAAGAATCTAATCTCAGCGACCTGGGTTGTTGACAAAGGGGCCAGGGTTGAGGAGAACATTCTTTGATGTATCGAGCTCATTGACTGCGAACGGACATGTTCAAGAACAGAAAACATGGCCACTCTTTCCATCTCTGCTTTGGCTTGCTCTGTGACCTCGGGCAAGACTCTTGCCTTCTCTGAGCTTTCTTCAGAATGTGGTTTTCCCAACCAGATCTGACTCCTTGTATATCTGACTAGTCGTCTTCTCTCTGGCTCTTCAGATGGAAGTGCAGTGTTCCGGGGCTGCTTCCGCAGGCCCGACAACCTTTCCCTGGCCTTACCCGTGACAGCTGCCATGCTGAACATGTCTGTGGACAAATGCGTGGACTTCTGCACTGAGAAGGTGAGCACAAGGTGGGGCCCATGGAACTCAGGGGGAGGGAACCATGCAGCAGAGCTGAAGGAACCACATGCTTGGCTGGAGAAGCAACAGCTCAGTAGGGATAGATGTAGTCATTGACTGGGATCTATGACGTGGGAGAGGGATGTGACCATTTCACGTGGATCTAAGGGGCTGCAGCTACACAGAATAGATTTTCCTGCCTTTGAGGAAGTGAGTTTTAATACTGACGAATACTTAGGAATGAGGGTTATTAGTCCATTTTCATACTGATACTGCTATGAAGAAATATCCCAGATTGGGTAATTCATTTGAAAAAAAGAGATTTAATGGACTCACAGTTTCACATGGCTGAGGAGGCCTCTCAATCATGGTGGAAGGCAAAGGAAAAGCAAAGGCACGTCTTACATGGCAGCAGGCAAGAGAGCGTGTGTACAGGAACTGCCCTTTTTAAAGATGTCAGATCTCATGAGACTTATTCACTATCATGAGAACAGCATGGGAAAAACCCACCCCCATGATTCAGTTACCTCCCACCAGGTCCTTCCCATGACACATGGGGATTATGGGAGCTACAATTCAAGATGAGATTTGGGTGGAGAACACAGCCAAACCACATGAGGGGTGACATTTGAACTGGGCCTAGAAGCATGAAAAAATTACCAGGTAAAGGTAAAGACAGTCCCACCTTGGGACAGAGGGAGTTCCCCACTGGTGGAGGTGTGTGAGCAGAGGCCAGGCAGCAGTGTCATTCAGAGCTTTGGGCACTGGATAGCACTTGGGTTGGATGATCTTTCTTCGGCCTAAGGAGCTAGATGTCTGACTGTTTATGTTTCCTCCCTAGCCAGGTTGTGAACTCCCGGAGGGTAGGGGCTGTGCCTTGTGTATTTTGTGCCCCCCTTCAATACCCCCAGCACAGAACTGGGCACATAACTGGCACTCAGCGATGTCCAAGGAGCTCCAGCTTTTTCTTAAAATGAGCTAATGACTCAAGTGTCCAGAGGAGAACCATCCCTCCTCCACCACAAAAAGATGGTTGGGCATTTCATTCATTCTAGAGAGTAGTTGAGGGTAGAGAGGTATAAATGCTTAAACACTGAGATGAAGCTTTCTCCTGCAGGACTGAAAGAGAACTGAAAAAGAAATCCCTTTCTCACAGTCATGCAATACACCACAGTAAATGCCCCCTTGGTGTGATGGTGATATGGGACCCACGCTTTGGGAAAAGCTGTCTGAGTCTGTTCTCAGACTCAGTGGCTCTGAGTCACACAGATCCACTGGCTAGTGGATCCAGCCACACAAGTGTGACCCTGGTTTGCTACCAGATTAGTCCTGGACTGGCTACCAGGGAGAACTAGGGGTGGTGGGTCCAGTTTAGAAGCAAATTGGGCAAAAGACAGACCCTTGCCCGCCAGATCTCAGGTCCATCTTGCCCCCACTTAGCTGTTCAATAGAACAAATAAAGCAATCAGAAGCAGCTCTCCCAACAAAGACTCTGGGAACACAGGGGTATCAGTATCTCCTTTGGCTTAAAAGAGCAGACTCAGACAGCTTTTCCCAAAGCATGGGTCTCATATCACCATCTCATCAAGGGGGCATTTACTGTGGTGTATTGCATGACCACGAGAAAGGGATTTCTGTTTCAGTTGTCTTTCCAGGAGAAAGCTTCGTTTCAGTGTTTAAGCGTCAACACCTCTCACCCTTAACTACTCTCTATGCAGGAAAAATGGAGCCAGCCCCAGGCTCACAGTCTTGGTTGGCCAGAGTGCCTAGGAAGAATTTCATCACTTGTTTTGTTTCTATATTATGTGCATTTACAGTATGGAGATGTATGGAAGTGCTACTTGTCCACAAGTACTATTAGTGGTAGCCATACAAAGTATCCTTTTAAATTTAAGTTTCAAAAAGTGAATCGACTTAAAGGAGACGAATAAGTAAACAATAGTACAGTAGGTGAACAGGTAGGGCAAAATCACAAAAGCAGGGTTTGTGGATGGAATTTGGGGACCCTCAAGTTAAGGGAGACTGACAGAGAAGACAGTGGTTGAAATGCAAATCCTGTTCTCCATTTGGAGTCTGAAGCTGTCCAGGGATTTAGCAACTCTCTTCCTCTTCTTCTCCCACTCCATCCCCAGGAGTACCCGCTGGCAGCTCTTGCAGGCACCGCCTGCCACTGTGGGTTTCCCACCACCCGATTCCCGCTCCATGACAGAGAGGATGAGCAGCTCTGTGCCCAGAAGTGCAGCGCGGAGGAGTTTGAGAGCTGCGGGACTCCTAGTTACTTCATTGTGTACCAGACACAAGTCCAAGGTGAGCTAGGCCCTTCCCCAGTGGACCCCAGATGCACTCCCAGTGGCTTCCCTCCCAGATGTGTTCCTGCCAGTCCATCCCACACAGCCTGCAGCAAGGAGAAAACCATGCAAGCCAGAGGGCAGGGCTGATGAACTCCACCAGGCTTAGAGTTCCTGGATGGGCAACAGAAGGAATTCCCAGGGTGGGAAGCGTTCTGATGACCCATCTCTATCCCTCATCACTGAGGACCCTTGGTGGCTCCTGTAGTGAGACTGAATGAGAAGAGAGACTGAGTCTCCCACTGGCTGCAACACAGATTCACTGCGTTATCCCGGACAAGTCATTTCCCCTTTCTGGGCCTCAGTTTTTCCATCTGTAAAATGAAGCTGTAGACTGTTGGCCTCCAGTGTTCCTTCCAATTCTAAGATTTTGTCATTTTATCTATAAGTTCTTCCTTCTTCTCTCTCCCTGTCTCACTCATCCTTTCCACTTCTAGTCTTCTTCCTTTGCTAGTGGAATCCACACTTACTGTTATCTCCTCTTCTGTCTCTTGGGGCTACCAGACATGATGATAATGATGGTGATGATGATGATGATGATGATGGTGATGATTATGATGATGGTGATGATCATAATGATGGTGATGATTATGACGATGGTGATGATGATAATGGTGATGATAGTGATAAGAGTGATGCTGATAGTGCTGATGATAGTGATGATGAAAGTGATGATGACGATGATGGTGATGAGAAGGAGGAAGAGGAGGAGGCAGCAACACTTGGAGTTTCTTGAGGTCTTACTCTGTGCCAGACTCAGTGTTGCATCCTTCATATGAAGGATGTTTTCATTAAATCCCCTCAACTCTCTATGAGTTGGGAACAGTCATTATGCCCTCTTTACTGTGGGGTGGGGGAGGGGATTGAGACTCAGAACAGTTGAGGAACTTACCTTAAGTCATACTGTTTATAAACTTTCCCAATAAAACCCGTTTCTCCTGACCGAGGTATCATGAAGGGTGGGTGGCACTTGGATGGGGATTGGGGGGCATCCCTTGCTAGGACACTCAGCCCAAAGGAAGCCCCTGAAGGATCACCTCAATATCTGAATATATTGACCATCTACTATGTACCAGTCCTTATGCCGAGCCTCATCTCATTCAGTGATGTGAAGTCCACAGTAAACCTATGATCAGGGCAGTATCATCCCCACTTTACAGATGACAGAACTAAAATTCAGAGAGATTAGGAACTGGCCACAGTTATACATCTACAAAAGCAATTTGTTTTCAGGTGTCTGACTCCAAAGCCCCTGCTAGAAACCTTTGCCCATGCTCCAGTGACACTCCCCACAGTCTGGAGAGCCAGGAAAACACCACTTGGCTAGACCTCCTCCTTCTCATTTCCCAGTCACCAAGCTGCCATATGTGGTAGAGCAGGTTGAGCATTGCACTGGCACAGCCAACAGAAAAAGTGGTGCCTAAAAGCCAGCCACATGTTGTGTGCCCTGGATGGCAGAACATCTGTCCAGAGGAAGGAGTGGGCACCTTTTTCTGATTTGCACAAAAGTGCTGTACGAGCTAGTGGCAGCCCCACCAATAGCCTGTCCCTGTTTGACTGATGGGGTACCAGTGCTGATCAACTGTGGCTGTTTCTATGGTAGCTAAAGTCCTTCTGAGAGCCTAGTGAGCATGTGGCTCTTGGACCTATTTACAGTCCGATGGGGAAGGATGGGTTTTTGTTAGCTTTCGGGGAAGTGCTGGTTAGTCTGTGCAGAGCTGTGCTGCCTTAGCCTGCAGGGGAAAGTCATACACAGATTAATTACCCTGTGATGATGAATGGCTTTGAGGTGGCCAGAACAGACACTGGAGCCTTTTCAACGCAGATAACAATTCCCTAATTGATGAATTTGCTCATTCCCAGTGCCCTACCCCCAGGCCATTACTAGGGCTTCCATTTTTCCACGTCACTCTTGCAGTTTCTACACACTGGGGAGGTTTGACAGTTATGTGGCTCATCAGCCTGCCAAGAGCCTGGCCCACCAGGACTGACATTTATTGAGCACCTACTGTGTGCTAAGCCCTGATGCCCCTTATGGGATAATTATTGAACACTTGCTCTGTGCCAGGCTCTGTCAAATCTTTTACCTGCCTTAAATCATCTAATCATCCAAACAGTCCAGTTGCATAAGCACTGTTATTACCATTTTACAAATGAGGTAACTTGGCACAGGGAGGTTGAGTAACTTGGCCAAAGTCAAACAGCTCTGACATGGCAGTGTAGGGATGCAAACCCAGGCAATCTAGGTCCCAAGACTGCACTGTCAACCCTAGCTTCTCAAAATACATTGTGAAAAATTCACACTCATTATCCCACATAATTGTGTAAGGTTTATTAGCCCTGTTTTATAGGTGAGGAAACTGAGGCTTAGTGAGGGGAAAGCCTTGTTCCGTGTCACACAGGTAGGCCATGACAGTTCTGGATGGAAACCCAGGTCGGTCTGATTCCAAAACTGCATATAATACTGCCTGCAACAGCTGCTTAATGTATGGGGCTTAGGAACCAAATCAACTTTCTTTATAGCATTGAAAACCACAACTTTTACCTTCGGGTTGGCCTTGGCCTCCCAGGAAATATTTGAATAGAGAATTCTGTTTTGGGGGGACATTAAGGAGCCTGGTCTGCCCCACCCGACCTATCAACCCAACATTTTGCTCTGGAAAAAAAAAAAAAAAGTCAAACCTCCAGAAAAGTCAGAAGAATTATGCAGTGAACACATATATACTCATTCCATAGAATTTTGTGACATATGTTAACTTTTGCTGTATTTACTTTATTGTCCATCTCTCCTTTTCTCCATCCCTCAATCCTTCCTAATTTTTGGTGCATTTCCAAGCAAGTTGCAAGCATCATTATACTTCAGGATGTTGTCATTGGTTATAATTCAATATTAGCTTTCTGAAGTAACACTTCCATAGAGTGGAATGCACATATTTTAAGTGTACTAGTTAATATCAACTGGCTAATCCACTCCCCTATCAAAATATAAAACATAACCATATTCTATAAAGTCCCTGTGTCTGGGCTCCTTTTTGCAGTATATTCCAATGAAAACCATTCCCTGAAGCTTACTTGGCTTCTACACAGATGTCCCCTGGTTTATTTTATCCTAAATCTGATCATCTCAGAACAAAAATTAAACAGGCAGGAGAAGAAAGCTGAACCTCCAGCTAGCAGGAACAATACCAGGAACCACAATTGATTCTGTGGGCAATTCCGGCATGTTTGTCTTAATCTAACACTGCATTCATTCAAGAATTTCATTCTCCTAAACAACCTCAGGCTGTCATCGCTGCTTAATAGTCCCATTTTATAAGTGAGCAAACTGAGGCTCCGACAGATCATTTTTTTCCTATGTCACCCAAAAAGTAAGTGGAAGAATTGGAATTTAAATCTAGGACTTCACACCTCTCCTTCAAAGGGCTTTTGTGTGAAATTAATGAGGCTCACAGTAAGACTTCAATAAATAGCAGCTAATGCAGAACAGGAAAGACCCTGGTAAAATCTTGGGAAGGAATTACCTAGAGGAGGGCAGTGCTCTGCCCTCATGCCCGAGTAATCACGTGAGGTGAGCTTGTCTCTTGAATTGAGCATGGGGCAGTCACTGAGGACCTTGCCCATAACCGGTCCAGGGCAGTGACCAGGGAAGAGGCCAAGTGCAAGGGCCAAGGAGTAGATGGAAGGGAGGAAACATGAAGGAATGTGGACAACTCTGCTGGCAATGTGGCGGTGATGGGGTGAAGGGGAGCTGGTGGTCGCTGGAAGGGGCTCTTTCTAAATGAGGGAGCTATTTGTTCCTGTTTCAGTGCTAATGTGATTGAGCCAGCTGAGAGAGAAAAAATATTGGGGTTTGGAAGGAGCAAAGAGCTTGGAGAAGGAGGGAATGGAGAACACATACATGAGCAGGGGATGGGTGGCTTCCCCAGAAGAGGGAGAGATGGAGGTGAGGGGCCATGGGAGGTGAGGGAGGTTTGCCTGCTTTCCCTTGGATGGTAAATAAGGGTGGAGCTCATCTGCCCCAGGCTGAAGAAGGCAGCACTGAGACCTGGGGCCTCCAGGCCTGGATCTGGGATTCTCTCATCTTCCTTTCTGCTCCAGCGCCCCCTGCTCTGAGCCTTCCCTCAGCTGCCTTTGCAAATGAGGGAACCAAAAGAAAAGCTTGTGCTTTCTTAGCTCCCTCTGGGGTTGCAGTGGGAGGTGCTGGGGCTTGCGTTTTCTGTTAACTCTGATGGTAATGGCATTCTGCGGGCTCTGAAAAGCCAGAGAATCAAAAATATCCAAATGGTACTCACCACATCCCAACCCATTTTACAGATGAGGAAACTGAGGGCTAGAGAAAAATAATACCTATGCCTTTTGAGCACTTTAGAGTATTAGCATATTACATGCTTTGTTTCATTCAATCCTTACAAGAGCCCTACAAAATAGATATTATTGTTATCCACCCAGTCACCATTCTACCCATTCATGCATCCATCCAAGAAGCAGTTATTAAGTACTTGCTGTATACCAGATATTGTGGAAACTTTTGGTGAATCAGCAAAACACAATATGGGCAGGGTTTCTGACCACACGACTAATTGCATGAATAATTATCTGAATTGCAATTGTGATCAACAATATGAAGGAGATGGATATAGTAATGCACTAATGATAGCCCAGGGAGTCAGGAAAAGAGGAGAGAGAGGAAGGGAGGAAGGAAAGAGGGAAGGAAGAAGGAAGGAAGGAAGGACAGACGGATAGACAGTGGGATCCATTCAACTGAGAGCTGAAGAACAAAAAGCAAAGGCAGGTAGGAGGCAATGGAGAGGGAACAGCATGCATGAAGGCACTATGTCAGGACACAGCAAAGCACAGGAGAGGAAGTCCAGAGAGACCAGGTGGCTGGCATGTGGTGGAGTGGATTAGAATGAGCCTGTGAGTTTGCAAAGGCCAACCATGTGGGCTTGGAGGCCAAGATAAGAACCCTGGACTGCATCCTATACTCAAAAGGCATAGATATTATTTTTCTCTAGCCCTCAGTTTTCTCATCTGTAAAATGGGTTGGGAGGTGGTGAGTACCATTTGGATATTCCTGATTCTCTGGCTTTTCAGAGCCCGCAAAATACAAGAATAACAAAAAATACACGACGGATGCCATTGACGGTTTCGATCTGGAGGAAAGGGTAGGGGTGAATGGGAAAGACTTGCTCTGCTGGGGGGAAACTGGGGCTGGAGAGAAGATTCACCCTTCTAGCTGACTTCTATTGGATCCCTACTATGGGCTAAGCACTGTGCTTATCCCTTTCCATCATTATCCCATTTAACACTCACCTCAACTCTATGAGGGAGGAACCATCTCCCTCATTTTACAGATGGGAGAGCTGAGGCCCAAGGAAGCTTTCCCATGACCCACGCAAGTGTCCTGTGCCCTTGATCACCTGGCTGAGAAGTGGCAGGGGTGTGACTCATACCCTGGCCCTTTCAGACAGGCTCCATCTGCCCCTGGTGTTGACCTCTGTCCATGCTCCGCCCTTTTCAGACAACCGTTGCATGGACAGAAGGTTCCTGCCAGGCAAGTCCAAGCAGCTCATTGCTTTGGCCAGCTTCCCAGGTGCTGGCAACACGTGGGCTCGCCACCTCATTGAGTTGGCCACAGGCTTCTACACTGGCAGCTACTACTTCGATGGCTCCCTCTACAACAAAGGTGAGGAGATGGCAGGGAGGGCAGGGCAAGAGGTTCCTTAGGCTTGGGAAGGTCCCCACTTGGAGGGTATGGGAATACTCCTCCTTGAGTGTCTACTGTGTGCCACTCAGCTCTCCCAGGCACACTTTTTGAGACTCACTGCATGCTTGGTACCCCCCCCCCTTCCTTTATGCCCCACAAACATTTCTTGAGTCATGTCCTGGATACTCCACTAGCATCCATTCAATAATTGACATTTGTCAAGTACTTATCCTATGCCTGGTACCTTTCCTCCATTTAGGTTACAACAAACATTTCTTACACACATACTGTGTGCTGGTACCTCATTACAGATGTTTACTGACCAGCAACTCTTTGATGTAATAGAGGTACAAGAACTAAGTTCACTTTGGGGACATTTATTGAGCACCTACTATTCACCAGGTGTCCTCTCCACATTTAAGTCGACAATATTCGCTATGCAGGGTGCTCTATTTTCATTCCATTCACAGATGTTTACTGAGCACCGGAATGTTCTGGATGCACTTCCTAAGTTAGGTGTCCCAACATGCATTTGTGGGGCACCAACTGTGTGTGAGGCACCTCATGTAGGTTGAGATTGCCAAAGATGTTCTCTTGGCACCTAGTAGGTGGCCAGGTGCTGTATTCTTATTTAACCCTGCATAGAAACCCTGTGAGGTAGGATGATGATGTTCTTTCCCAGAAATGAAAACTGAGGCTTGGAGCGGAGAAATAACTTGCCCAAAGTCACACAATTTTTTTTTTCAACAAGCTGATTGGGGATTGCATTCTAGTGTTTCTCAGTTTCAAAGCCCACATCTTTATTACTCTATCACACAGGTAAGAAATTCCTGGGTTTCTTACTGAGGAACAAGAAATCATGGATGAAATGCCCCTTGGGCATGAAGCCCTCTCCTGGGCATGGTGGGAGACATCAGGGAAGCAAGGCCTCCTCCTGTGGGAGACTTTGCATCTACATGTGGAGCAGCCCTTGGCCATGGTCTTTGTGTCTGCAAACCAGCTGAAGACCACTTCCTGGCTGTGTGACCTTAGGCAATTTACTGTACCTACCTCTCTCATCCTGTGTCCTCATGCACAAATTAGAGATAAGAGTATGTACCTCATGAGGTTGTTTCAAAGCAGGGGTGTCTCATCTTTTGTCTTCCCTGGGCCACGCTGGAAGAAGAAAAATTGTCTTGGACCACACATAAAATACACTAACACTAATGATAGCTGATGAGCTAAAAATAAAATAAAAATAACAAAAAAATCTAATAACGTTTTAAGAAAGCTTACGAATTTGTGTTGGGCCGCATTCAACGTCGTCAATAAAAGTTGGCTCTGGGTACTCTGGTCTGGGTGCCAGGCACTAACCAGGCACAGCTTGGTGCTGATACAGAGTCATCCGCTAACCCTAGCTCAGGGAGAGCCAGGGGGCATGTCTTTCTCAGGGTGAGACACAGGAGGGAGGCAGAGACTGGGGGAGAAAAGCAAGAAGGGTGAAGAGGGACAGGCTAATGGTTGGAGTTGGCAACGGGTCAGGCAGGGGAAGCTGCTTAAGAATCCTAGCTTTTTATATATTTATTAATTTCCAGTTTTGGCTTGAGTGATTGTTTATTAAGCACCTATTACTTATGAGGCTCCATGCTGAGGGTATTACATGCTTATATTAGGATTTGAACCCAGGGCTGGCTGTCAGCAGTCCCTATGATCTTAACCCCTATGCTGTGCTTCCTTGTGGGAGCTGCTGGGAAGAGCATTGGGATATTCCAGAATCCCTTTGGCTTGTCCTGAAGCAGTGGCTGTGGAATGCAAGTTCAGAAAGGATGCCATGGCTGGCCCACATTCTCACTCTGCTGGCTGTGGCAGCAACCCTACTCATGCAATCCCAGAATGTCACAAACAGAAGGGTCCCTCAGGATTATTTAGTTCAGGGATCAAAATTGGTTTCATCTAGTGTTGATTCCAATGAATTTTTGCTTAAGGATGATGTGTTAAGAAAGATTCTGAGGTTCTTCCATTCTCTCTCTGAAACAAAATGCCTTAATCTAGTAGTGACGCCTGTTGAAAGTAGAGAATGGGGAATGGTGGCCTATACACCAAGTATTCGCCATCTGATCTAACTCAACCTCCTAACTTCAGAGAAGAAGAAATGGAATCTTAAGATGGAGTCAAGAGATCTGATTTTCAGTCTGAAAGTTCACTCTGATACTTATCAGCTATGAGAGCTTGTGCAAAATTCTTCACCTCTCTGAGCTTTAATTTCCTAATCTATAATACAGGAATGTCAGTACTGAACTCAAAGATTTTCCAAAAAATATAACAAGATAATGTTTGTGAGATAATATGTGTGAGCCTGTGGTGTAAAATAGACATTTTTTAAATGCTATGTAACCAGGACAGTCATTTACTTAGTCAAAGGCAAAGGGGGATGGTCTCTGACTACACATTAGCATTGCCCAGGGAGCTTTTAAAGTCTTGACACACAGGCGGCATCTCAGACCATTTCCATCAGACTGTCAGGAGTGGGCCCAGGCATGGGTGTTTTCTATAAGCTCCCAGGGGATTCCAATGCAAAACCAGAGCCAAGACCCCTGGCCCTAGACAAAGAACCCAGCATTCTTACTTCCAGACCCAAAACATTCCAAAAATTCATTTTTTTCCTGTGTTTGTTAATACTCTAGTGTGGGCAATATTAATTGGTCATTAATGGAGTGAGACACCTACTAAAACTTTAACTTGATTTAAAAGAAAAAAAAGAAAACATAACCCCCCTGTGGCAATTCCCTGCCTCAAGCTGTGTCTAGTTACTGGATGTTTCCTTCATTCGTACTGAGACAGGCAGGGGGTAGTGGGCTGGTCACAGGCAGCTGAGGCTTTGAATGTAGTTGCCTTTTCATTAGGAGCTTTAAAATCCTTCCCGCAGCCTGAGCCCTTGCAGTTAACATTGAACTCTCCCTGGGAGCTTGGAGTTGGCAGTAGGGGTGTAGACAAAATGAAGAGCCGCTTGCCCCCCAACAGCATCAGTCAATCTAGCTAACCCTGCCCAGTCTCTCCCCACATCACCTTGCAGCTGAAAGATGCTTAACTTCATGAAATCCTTTGCCGCATTTGCCACACTGGGGCAAAGTTCTGCAGCCCCTTTCAGACTCCAGGTATAATGAGCTCTTTGTAGTTCAAGAATGCACTGGAGATTTGCACGTGCTATCATCTGTACAATGAGCTGATCCCCTGGCAACTCTTGCGGATTTATCTAAGTCTTTTAGAGTTTCTTTTCTTCTGCTACCAACTTGCTGGATGGCTGGACGCATGTTCCCCTGCCCCTTGAGACCTCAGTTTCCTGCTCTGTGAGAAGCATGTATCAGATGGGTGGTCTCCCAGACCCTCCTAGGCCTGACAGGCTGCCTGACATTTTCTCTCTTTCCTCCACATTTTCTGCAACCTACTCTTCCCTCAGTCTGGAAAAGGGTCCACTCCACCAGTGAGCTGGTGAGGCAGGGAGGGAGGGAATTAATGAGTGAATGAATGAAGAAATGTAGGGACCTCTCCCTCCCAGAATCCAAATGTCTGTCCCACTTGGGTCTTTCTTCCCTTTCCCTCACTGGGTGCAACTGCCATTTGCAAAGCATGGTTTTCTCTGTCTCTGTGTCCATCTGCCATCTGGCGCTGTCTCTCTCTCTCTCATTCTCTCTCTCTCTCTAATTGTCCTTTCTCTGCATGTCTACCTCTGCCCAGTATGTGCCTCTGCCTCTCTGTGCTTCTCTCTTTGTGTCTCTCTCTGTTCTCTCTCTAGGTGTCTATCTCCCCTTCTCTGTTTCTGTCTCATTTTATTTCTGTGTCTGTTTATCTCCCCCAACTCCTGCCTTCTCCCCGACTTTGTCTCAGTCCCTCCCTCTCTCCAGGTAACTGTGTCTTTCTCTTTCACTGTTCCCCTTTCCCTGGGCTTCATCCCCCCTCTCCCTGCCTCTCCCCATCTCAGAGACCTCATTGTCCTAATGCAGACTCAAGCTCTGCAGTATGTGAGGAGCCAGAGCCCTGACTTCTGAAGGAGGGCAGACAGAAGAGGGAAGGGCAGGATGATGTTCTCAGACTGGTACATCAGCCTACAGAGTTGGCAGCCTCTCAGCCCAGCTGATGCAGGACAACAATTTCTGAGGATTTCCTTGTCCTCAAAACAAATCCCAGTGTCCTGGAGAACCACCAGCCTTCAGGGGTGTCCATGCCTGGAGCCAAGATGGGACTTTCCTGTCCCAGTAAACTCTAGGGCATGCAGAGATGTGCAGTATCTGCCACTTCCCTTCTCTGTTCCTTAGCTCCCCTAACTGAAAAATGCATGAGCAACTATAGTAACAGAGGTTTGGAAGAGAGAAGGGAAAAACATGTCTTGTTCTCTCTGTGGCCCTGAACAAGATTGTTTCTCCAAATCCTGGGACAGTTGGGCAGCTCCTTAGAGTTTGAGGGTCACATGGGTGCCTAAGATAAGCTGATATTTTGGTGACTCTTAAAAGATAGGATTTAAATATATCATGTTTACGTCATGGAGATGCTGGATCCTGGGTGTCAAGGACAGTGGAGAGGGGGACACCCTGGTGGTGGAGTCCGGCAATTCTGCTCTGGCTCAAAGCTTGCATCCATGATTCCCTTGCAGTTACCTAGACAGGCCCTCTTTAGAAGACAATTGAGCAACTATCTGTTGTTCCTCAAGCAAACCTATTCTATGTGCCTTTTCAAAAATTCCTTTCCAGACATAGTACTCTTCCCTCTCTGGGAGACATTCTGCTAAATGGAATTTTCTCTACATTTGCAATACTCCTATAGATAAACTCCTCAGGCAACCAGAATCTGGAATATGAAACAGATCTTTCCCAATCTTTATAGCTTTTCTAGGTTTTTTGTTTTTGTTTGTTTTTAATCTTGATAAATACTGTGCTAAGTTGACCCCATCATGAACAAATAGAAATATTGTAACTTGGGTCTCCCAATGCATGGAGCTGATTGAAAATAGTTTGACCATCCTTCCATGTTTCTGGCAATTTATTTTCCTTGTTAAGAATCTGTGTGAGTTCTGGTATACCCCCTGCCTGTGTTTTCCATTGCTGTGCTTATAGTGAAATAGATTTTGGTAAAGATAAAATGAAACCATGGATGGAAAGCCCTTTGTCCATGTCATGCAGGGCTCTACCAGAATACATGACATGAAATTATATCCAGGGTTGCCTTGCATAAATGTTTATGTCTGAAGCTGTCTCTCTCTCTCAAGCTCCCACATCCTATTCCTCATTCTCCTCTGGAGGAGATTTTTTCCATGACACTGTGCTTCCCATTGACCTCAAAGGCTGTGGGTTAATATTTTCTCATGGGCACGGGCCAGTGCTAATTTGCAAAGCTAGGCTTATCCCAGGCAACTTAACTTGGCAAGTCCCAGAATGGAACCTGACTGAAGAAATCACATTCCATTCTTGGCTCTTCTGCTCAGTGGCCATGTGAGAAAGGCTGCACCTCTATGGACCCCTGTCTCCAGGAACAGGAGCAGATATCAAGCCAGTCTTCACCTCCATCCATCTTAAAAGCCAGAGCACAACAGGGAGGGAAGAAGCCATACTCCAAGGTTTGATGATACGGGGCGACTTCTCAGTCCATGATTTCACCCTAAGTCTTATTCTGCATTAGCTGCCATTTATTGAAGTGTTACTGTGGGCTTCATTGACTTCTCACAATGGCCTTGTGAGGGAGAAAGTGCATGGACCCATTTTACAGATGAGGAAAACTGAGGCCCAGAGAGGTGACATGATATCCAGAATGACTCATTGGGTTGTAAACACAGCCAGTATCTTGAAGGCTTACTACAATAACATTTCTACCTGGCCTTAATACCATATCCAAATGCCTTAGCTTGCATGAGCTAAGGGGCACTTAGAGGGTGAAGGACACATGTGTGCCCAGAGCCCAGGTTTGTATTTCGGCTCTGCCTGTTCCATAGCTCTGTAACTTGGGCGAGTTATTGGACATCTCTGCCTCAGTTTCCTCATCTGTAAAATTCCTCATAGAATTGTTGAGAGGATTGGATTGCTTAATATATGTAAAGGGCTTAGACTAGTCTCCAGCTGCACAGAACTTCTCTCAGCTCCTCAGCTTTTGAAAGGAAAACCTGATCATGCCCCTCTTTTTTGCTTAAATCCTCTTAAGGGTTCTCCAGTCTTTCTGGTCTAGTGCTGGCCTCTTCATCACAGACCCCACAAACCTCTCCAGCCCCATGCTCCCCTCTTGCTACCTGCATTCTCTCTGCAGTCACTCATATGTGACAGATTTCTTCCCACCCACCACAGGCCCTTTGCACCTACTTTTCCCAGCACCTGGCCCTCCCTTCCCAGCTCTCTTGAGCTAGTAAGTTTCTCCTCATTTTTCAGTTCTATGCTTAAGCATCTCTTCCCCCAGGAAACCTTTCTGGATGCCACTTGACTAGGTCAGTGATTTTGGTTGAGCTGACTGGGCTGCCCACCTCCAGGCTGCAGGTTAGGACCATGTCTATTCTATGTGTCTGTCATCATCTGGGACCAATCCCCCACCCCCCACCCCCAGGGCATGTCCTTTCATGGTGATAGCAGAGCTCCCTCATGGAGAGTAAGCAGAAACATATGATGTGTCTTGAGACTGTGCTGAAGACCTACTTCCGCCCTCATTCTATGGGCCACAGGAAGTCACATGGCCATGCCCATCATCAGTAGGGTAGGGACGCTGACTCCCCACAAAGAGGAATCACCCAGTATATCACTGTCTGGCCCCTCTCACAGCACCCAAGCCTTTTCTCTTCTTTTCTTTTTTTGTCAAGAGACAGGGTCTCACTCTGTCATCCAGGCTGGAGTGCAGTGGCATGACCGTAGCTCACTGCAGCCTCAATCTTCTAGCTCAAGCAATCCTCCCGCCTCAGCCCCCCAAGTGGCTGGGACTACAGGTGCATGCCACCATGCCTGGCTAATTTTTTTAAAATTTTTTATTGTAGAGAATGGGGTCTCACTATGTTGCCCAGGCTGGTTTTGAACTCCTGGGAGCAAGCTATCCTCCCACCTTGGCCTCCCAAAGTGCTGGGATTACAGGCGTGAGCCACTGTGCCTAGCTAGCACCCAAGCATGAATACTCCCCTTTTGTAACACTCACCAGGGCAGTGGTTTTACATTTATTTGTGTTCACTATTTGAATAATCTAACTCTCAAAAACAGGAAGACTCGTGAATATTTTTGAAGACCCGTGAATGTTTTTGTAAGTCATTTTAATCCCGGGGTCCTAGCACAGTGCCTGGCACATAGTAGGTGCTCAATAAATACGCGAATGACTGAGTGAACAAATGCATGAGGATTCCCGAGGTGGCCCAGAAGAGAGTGGGGTGGGCTTCTTGCTTCCCCAGCTCACCAGTCCTGTTCCTCACCTCTGGCTGCGGGAAGGGTTTAAAGGTGAGCGGGACCACTGGCGCAGCGGACGGACCATCTGCATCAAGACGCACGAAAGCGGCCAGAAAGAGATCGAGGCCTTCGACGCCGCCATCCTGCTCATCCGCAACCCCTACAAAGCCCTCATGGCTGAGTTCAACCGCAAGTACGGCGGCCACATAGGCTTTGCTGCGCACGCCCACTGGAAGGGCAAAGGTACCGCTCGGGAGAGGAGGGGAGGGGAGGGGAGAGGAGGGGAGGGGAGGGGAGGGGAGAGGAGGGGAGGGGAGGGGAGGGGCTTCGGGCTGCAGGGGGCGGTGGGAGGGTCCCGTGCTCCGGACCAGCGTGACCAGCAGGAGGCAATGCCTCATGCGAGGAACCCTGGAGGACATCCTGGAGGGCGCGTGTCATGCTCCAGTCCTTGCTTCCAGTAGAGTAGGTGCCTCCCACAACCCCCCACCACCCACAAGCAGCACCTTCTGTGAGCCGGGCTGCTGCATCGCACAGGGGATTAAAATCATGGGCTTGGGAGAAAGACTCTTTGGGTTCAGATCTCAGCTCTACCACCTCCCATAAGGGCTCATTAACCTCCCTGAACTTAGATGGCCCCATCTATAAAGTGAAGATTATAAAACTGTGAGGCTTTAAGAATTTTACAAACACTCAGTAGGTGTGACTTTCATGGCACTGGAGATGCTCATGAAATTGATGTGGGATTGATGCAAGCAGGTTAAAGAGCCCCACCCTGGGAGTCGAGAGACCTGAATCCAGCCCCAGGTCAGTGCCTGTGTTGCCACGAGGTCCTGAGAGCACAGGTACGGGGCATCATTTCAATGAACACTCCCAAGAACTCTGGGTGGCGAGGCTCAGAGAGGTTAAGTGACTTGCCCCACATCACACAGCTGGGAAATGACAGCATTGAGCCCCAAGCATGGAACGTACTAAGATGACCTGGGTTTGAGATTCAGCTCTGGCACTTACTAGGTGACAGAGGGCTGTGTGGATCAACATTTCAATGCAGAGCAGCCACCCAGGGCAGTGGCCAGAGCTTTGAAGTCAGACCCAACTTCTGCCATCTTGAGTATTCTTAACCGTTCTCAGCCTCAAAGTCCCATATCCATTATAGGATGATCTCCACCACCATAATGAAAGTCACATCTACTGAGGGCTTTAGAAAAGGCTAACTTCTTAAATCCCCACCATAATTGCCCCATTTGATAGATGGGATAACCTAGGTCCAGGGAGGTTAAGGAGCTTTTCCAGGGTAAGGGGGATATAGGGGGTTGTTGTTCAATGAGTATAAAGTTACAGTTATACAAGATGAGTAAATTCCACAGTCCTGCTGTACAACATAGTGCCTCTAATTAACAAGAAGGTATTCTTTACTTAAGATTTTGGTAAGAGGGTAGATCTCATATTAAGTGTTTTTTACTATACACAAAAACGAACAAAGAAAACAGACTAAAGGAAACTTCCAGAAGTGATGGAAATGTTTATTACCTGGATTATGGTGATGGTAACATAAGTGTATCCATATAACCAAAGTCACTAAATTGTAGATATTATGTGCAGTATTTTGTATATTAATTAGACCTTAATAAAGCTGGGGTTGGGAGAAGTTTTTCCATAAAGTGGTAGAGCTGAGATTTGAACTCAGGGAATCTTGCTCCAGAGCCCACGCTCTTCAGCACTGCACTGTGATAATGGATTAGATGAACCATTGGTGGCTATGAATCACCCAGTCCAGAGCCCCCGACACATAGCAGGCGCTCTGCAAATGTGAGTTGTCCCCAGCTCATCCAGCCTCCAGGAACCAGGCTGCTCCAGTACTCCAGCCCCTCCCCAGAGAGGAACAGAGCAGGGCAGGATGACGTAACTCAGCAATTCACTGGTAACACCCTCAACGCTGACTTCGTTGATTAAAACCCTTGGGCCTGCCCCTCAGGTCCCAATTCACTCAAGGCGGTTTTTCTGTTCCTCCCTCTGCCTCACTCCTCTTCTCAGTGAGGGGGTGGAAGCTTGGATAGGTGGTGACATTTGTCCAATTATTCCCAGGGGTAGAGAGGCCTCTGAATTATTTATTGGTAGAACAATCAATCAAAAGCAAAACTGGTCGCCAGGCTGAGATATCCATATGTGCAAATGGTAGTAGCCTGTCCTAAGAGCACAGACTCTGCTTGTCAAAGCTGGAAAAGACCTGGGAGATCAGTGACCTCGGTGGGCCTCTGTGCTGGCTGCTCCTTACTGTCCCTGGAGGAGAGTGGGAAAACCCCAGTGCCCAGGCTGCACCCTGGACTATTACTGGGTGGAGCCTGGACATCAGTATTTTTTTTTCAACTTTTATTTTAAGTTCTGAGTTACGTTTGCAGGATGTGCAGTTTAGTTACATAGGTAAACGTGTGCCATGGTGGTTTGCTGCAGAGATCAACCCATCCCCCAGATATTAAGCCCAGCATGCATTAGCTATTCTTCCTGATGCTCTCGCTCCCCAACACCGACAGGCCGCAGTGTGTGTTGTCCCCACCCCACTCCCGCGTTGTGTGAATATTTTTAAAGTTCCCCAGCTGCTTCTAATGTGCACGGAGGGCTGAGAACCACTGATTCCTATTGAGTAGTGGGGAAACTGAGGCCCAGAGAGAAGCAGAGACCACCAAGGTTGGTCTAGCCCAGGCACCCTGCTGTCCCAAGTGAACAGGAAAGGGGCTTACTTGGGAAGCTCTTGTGGGCACTTCACATTTGATATCTCATCTAAGCTCTCTAGGGACCATATGAGGTAAGAAAGGCAATGATCACCAGTACACCCCACTTTACAAGTGAGAGAGCCATCCCAGGAAGGGACAAGTCTCTTGGCTAAGACCCTAGGTACTGACTAAGCTGGGATTCAAACCCAGACGTTAACCACCAGGCTCTACTGCCTGAGACGTTGCTGACCCTTTGGTACATTCAGATATTTTCCTCTTCCAGAGGAAGAGGAACCTCAACCCTGTCTTAGGTTCAGACAAGTCTCCTAATTCCCAAGAGCCACCCACCTCTCCTCTTTTTCATTATTCAAAACAGCTGGGAGCTCTAAACCAACACTAAGGAAGGAGTCAGAACAGGCTGAACGGAGAGGCTGCAGGGAGTATGGGATAAGGGGATCCACCACACTCATCTCATATTGGGGGCCTGGGGTCCCATATGAGTCTGAGATGGGAGAAGGGATCTTCTCCAAATGCCCCCTCCAAGGCCTGACCCAGGCATGCAAGGGCTCTGGTAGAGAGACTTCCTTAAAGAACAGAACCCCCAGTCTCCACTCAGCCCATTCTTCCCCTTTGCATTCACCATCTGGCCCCTGGAGACACTTGAGTTTGAGACCCTTGCTTTAAGGTCCTGAATCAGTGGCATCAGCATCCCTTGGGAGCCTGTTGGAAATGCTAAAACCCACTGAATCAGAAATTCTGGGAGTGGGGCTCCAGAAATCTGTGTGTGTGGTTTTTTGTTTTTGTTTTGTTTTGTTTTGAGACAAAGTCTCACTCTGTTGCCCAGGGTGGAGTGCAGTGGTGTGATCTCGGCTCACTGCAACCTCTGCTTCCCGGGTTCACGCTGTTCTGCCTCAGCCTCCCAAGTAGCTGGGACTACAGGTGCCCAGCACCACACCCGGCTAATTTTTTGTATTTTTAGTAGAGACAGGGTTTCACCGTGTTAGCCAGGATGGTCTCAATCTGACCTCGTGATCCACCTGCCTCTGCCTCCCAAAGTGCTGGGATTACAGGCGTGAGCCACCAAGCCCAGCCACAATCTGTGTTTTAACAAAACCCTCCAGGTGATACCGATGAGCACCCTAGTTTAAGAACCATTGCTATAAGTCCCTGCTACTCAAAATGTGGCCTGTGGACCAGCAACATGGACATTACCTGGGAGATTTTTAGGCAAGCAAATGTCAGGCCCTATCCCAGGCTTCCTGGATCAGAATCTGCACTTTAACAAGATTTCCCCAGATACTTCATGTGCACTTTAAGGTTTGAGAAGTGCTGCTTTTGGATGCCCTCGGTGACAGAATGTGAAGATCACCCTGTAAGAGCCAAGGTCACCTAGCTATTGAGTGTGTCCACCCCACCATGCCCTTGTCCCCCTCCCAATTACAGCTCAGTCCAGACTCCTAGAACCACCACCCCTACTCTGCTTTTGGTTCCATAGAGTTAATTTTACAATCTCCCTAGAGTGAGTTCACAGCAAAATTTTATGTGATATGATTATACAAGGTGAATTGTCCTGGATCTGTTTAATGAAACAGATACTGTGTTTAATCATTCCATGGGGAATTAAGTACAGTTAAACTATTAATCAGGCCCCAGTTCTTTCCATCAACAAGAAGATGGAGGGGAGGCTGGCCAGCCTGCGCCTCGCCAGGCACACCTGTATGACAGTTCCGGTGGAACCAGAACTCATTACCAATGTTCCATGGCTTTATTGCCCAGTTTGCAGACAGCAATCAATGATCAGGAATCCTGAGTTAAACGAGGGCTTTGGTTTTTAATTTTTCTTCTTCTTCTTTCCAATGAAGTAATTTGAGAGTTTCAAGAGAGGAAGCATTGCCATAGGAGGGGGCCAGGTGGACAAACATCTGCTGCTGAAACAGCTTGGATATCTATTGTGCTTTTGGAGGGATGTTTGGACTAAAATGATGGAGCATGTGGAGAGTCAGGAGATACAGGAGGACAAATAGCATCATGGACAATCATAACACTAACCAGTATTTATTGAGCACCTTGCTTGTCCCAGGAGCCGTACAAGGATCTTTGCAAATCTTATTTCGCTCGATTTGCACAGCATCTGTAGGAGGTAGGTCTTATCCAGATCACCACTTTGCAGATGGGTGCACTGAGGCTGAAGATCGAGTAATGTCTCCAAAGTCACATACCTCATGTGGGGAGGAGCTGGGTCCTGAACCCCAGCAGTCTGACTGCAGAATCATCTATAAACAGACCCCAGGTCTCAGACAACAGCCTGAAGGTAAAGTGAGCAGTAGGCAGCCTAGAAGTCATGCTTCCCTGGTCCTGGAGTGAAAAGAGGGCAGGAGCTGATCAGACCAGGTGCTCTATTTTTTCTTTTTAAAAATTTATTTATTTTTATATATTTAGGATGTATGAGTGCAGGTTTCTTAATATAAGTAAATATATAAAATCAATATTTTATATATGCATGCACAAACATGTATATGTACCACATTTTCTTTATCCAGTCCTCCACTGAGGTTGATTCCATATCTTTGCTATTATGAATAGTGCTGCACTAAACATGTGTGCAGGTGTGTTTTTATGTAACAATTTCTTTCTCTTTGGGTAGATACCCACTAGTGGGATTGCTGAATTGAATGGTACTTCTATTTTTAGTTCTTGAGAAATCTCCACACTGTTTTCCATTGGGCTCAGTCTGGGATAGGTGTGGGTTGGAACTCTGCCTTCAATGCCCATTGTGTGGACTTGGGCAAGTTGCTTCCTGCTTCTGAGACTCCTTTTCCCTGTGTCTAAAATGGAGCCAGTATTAAGAATCCCTACTCTCTAGGCTACTTGAGAGCACAGAATGAGATCATGCATGCAGAGTGCCCCACATAGCTCCCAACGCCCAAGAAATGCTCAGGCAACATACATTCCCTTCCTGCCCCTCAGACAGAGGCACCCGGTGTCCCACAGAAGTTTGCAGTCAACAAGGACACTCTGTCATCTCCATCCCACCTGCATCTAAGACTGGGATACCTGGAGCTACCTGAGAGACTCCTTCCTTTTTCTTGAGCCATCCTGCAGCCCTCTTTCAGCAACCACTTGAGATAGTGAGAGGTGGCCAAGCCTAGAAGTTTGGATCTGTGTTGTTGCTGGGTGCTGGGTGACAAGCACCATCTCTATCACCTGGGCATCTCCCCTGAGAGTAGCAGCTATTCTGAATCACCAGTGATGCTGTGAGGTGATGCAGGAGTGGGGAAATTCTGAAAAAGGAAAACAGAGCATACAACATGCTCAATTTTTCCTAATTACTCAGATACATCTGGTCTTAACCCATTATAACAGTACGGGCCCAATTAGCCAGATACATTATAAATAATCTATTTTAAGGATAAAAAATATCCTTGTCAGCAGCATAAATATCTCCCAAGCAGCCGTGATGTTCCAGGGGACTTGGTGGGGAAGGAGTCTTGCCACAGATTCTGATGTGTTCTGCAAAGAAAGGGAGGCCTTTGCCACACTGCAATTTGGCAGTTGCGAATTTCAATTTAGTTCAACAACCGTTCACTGAGCACCTGCTGAGTACAGGCAGTGGGAGGAAGTGGTGATGAGGCTGCTGGTGCCTGGGAAAGATCCATCCTGGAACCAGGCAGCCCTGATCTGGATGGTCCTTCCTGGCTGTGTGGCCATGAACAAGTCACTTCACCTCTCTGAGCCTCAGTTTCCTCCCTGGTGAGGAACAGACAGTAGTCCTTTTCCTTTCAGGGTAGTCAGCAGGATTAAATAAGATAATGGGTATCCATCACCCAGCAAGGGACTAGGACTTAATTTTTAAGAAGCAGCTGGGCTCCCCAATGCAGCCTGGGGGACTCACCACCCTCGTTCCATAAACAGAGTTCTTCTGTTGCCTGCTCTGGCAGGCACCGGGTAGTGTTTGTCCTTGTGAGAAGCAGCAGGTCTCAGTTCATGGTTTTGGAGCTCCTGCCCTCTGATTCTCCAGCTGGGGCTCAGCATTGAGGCTGTGGTTCCTCTTCTCTGTTCCCAACGCCCTCCAGGTCCCCCTTCTGCACTTTCCCCAGCTCCTCCTTCTGCGGGAGTTTCAGCAGCTCCAGGAACTGACTGCCTCTCCCCATGGAATTCCCAGGTTCTCTGTAACCTGTCTTTCAAGTCAGACAATCCCAAATTCACCTCCAAGTTTGCATGACAATCCATCCTGTCATTTCACCATGACACTTCCATGAAAAATGAAGAAAGGTAGGAAAGAAATGTGTGAAGATGATGATAAAAATAGTACCACTTAAACCCTGCCCTCAGATAGCTTACCGTCTGCTGGGGAGACAGACTACAGAAGTGGGGGGTTTCTGCACAGCATAATGAATGCTGTGGGGGGCTGCAGGGGACGGAGAGAGGAATTGTGAAACCCAGAGGAGGCACCCGCCTGAGCCCAGGGAGTCTGAGAAGATGACCTGAAAACAGAATAATATCAGTAATAACGATAGCCAACATTTATTGAGCACCTGCTGAACTCAACGTGCCATGCTAGAAACTTTATTATATGTTTTTTCTACTTTGTACAAGAGCTCCATTATTATCCTGTGAGGAGATACCACTACTACACAGAAAAACTTAGTACTTAAAAGCCCAGACTTTGAAGCCAGACTGCTTAGGTTCAAATCCTGGCTCTGCCAGTTATTAGCTATATGACCTTGAGCAAATTACTTAACCTCTCTGTGCCTCGGTTTTCTCTTCTGTTAAATGGAGATAATGATGATACCTCTTAAGGTTGTTGTGAAGATTAAGTAGAATTAAAAGCTATATTAATATATTTATTAATATATAAGTATGTAATCTAAAATACACAATATATATTAACATAAATAATATATAACATAATAATATGTTGTATATTATATTACAGTAACACATACTTATACATGGGGTTTGCCTAGCATATAGTAATCACCAAACAAGTAACATTGTTATCCCCAAAGAGAAGGTGGTGGTCAAGAATATTCCAGGGAGAAACAGCATTGAGGTGAGAAGTATCGGGGTGTGTTTAGAGCTCTAAAAGGAGTGAATTCAGCTAAGTTGTTATTCTTTTTGTTTTTTAGAGGCAGGGTCTTGCTCTGTCACCCAGGCTGAAGTGCGGTGGCATCATCATAGCTCACTGCAGCCTCGACCTCCTGGGCTCAAACAATCCTCCCACCTCAGCCTCCTGAGTAACAAGGACTGCAGGCATGCACCTCCATGCCCAGCTATTTTATTTTATTTTTTGTAGAGACAGGGTCTTGCTATGTTGCCCAGGCTGGTCTTTAACTCCTGGCCTCAAGCTGTCCTCCAGCCTTGGCCTCCCAAAGTGCTGGGATTATAGGTGTGAGCCACCTCACCTGGCCTGTATTATTACAGTTAATTGTTAATTGTGTTACTGTGTTGTGCTGTGAATAATGGTAACCACTGCCAGCACCATCTGACTGGGTCTTTCAAACTCCTCCTCCCTCTGACTGTGTCCTTTCTCCTCTCTCTGCAGAGTGGCCAGAGTTCGTGAGGAACTATGCCCCGTGGTGGGCCACTCACACACTGGACTGGCTCAAGTTTGGCAAGAAGGTGCTGGTGGTGCACTTTGAGGACCTGAAGCAGGACCTCTTCGTCCAGCTGGGCCGGATGGTCAGCCTGCTGGGCGTGGCTGTCAGGGAGGACCGGCTGCTCTGTGTGGAGAGCCAGAAGGATGGCAACTTCAAGCGCTCAGGGCTCCGGAAGCTCGAGTATGACCCCTATACTGCGGACATGCAGAAGACCATCTCTGCCTACATCAAGATGGTGGATGCAGCCCTCAAAGGGCGGAACCTAACGGGTGTCCCCGATGACTACTACCCAAGATGATGCGTCCACACAGGGGGAGGGTAGACTGGGAGTCCTGACCACGCAGGCCCTGGGGACTCAAGACCCCTGGTTACCCCCACTCATCTGTCCTCTCTTTGGTCTGGGGACAATCCCCTTGGCTGCTCTTTGCCTTCAATGAGTTTCCTGCATGACAGAGGAGGCTCAAGGGAAGAGATTGCCCAGGCACTACCACTCTGCTCACATGTTCCCCCCTTGGCAATGTGGGGCATCTTGTTTGGGGGGTTCTAGTTACATGGACTCTTTTCTGTCTCCTGGGTCCCTGCCCCCACCACTCTGGGTTCCATTTGTGGGAGGGAGGGCTCATCCACCTCATGGAGACTTGCCGGATGCCCCATGGCAATTGTCAAGGCTCTTGATGCAAGAGCCCAGGGGGCTATTGTAAAAACTTGGCCCCAGATGCTTGTCCCTTCTGGGCTGAGATTTCGCAGCCCCCTTCTCATCTCCACCCAAGAAGTGCTGGCACCGATGTTTAACTCAGGCCACCTTCTGTTCTAAAGAAAGATTGCTGGGAAGTTTCTCTGTGGCCTTAGGTTTCTGACATCCTGGATAGTGTGGGGAGGTAATGGTGCTCACAGTAGGTTAATTGGAGACACCATGTGGGGCCATTGGTGTTATGAGCCCCCCAGGCCACACTGCTTCTCAGAAATGAGCTGCTTGCCTTTCCACCTCCAGGGCATGAACCCTGCCCCTTTCTATCCATGCTGTGTCCAGGAGGTGACCTTGAGATCCTGATACCACCTTCAAGGAACCTCAGGCACCAACAATGAGCCCACGAGGTTGGTCACATGCCATGTGCAGAATTTGACTTAAGAGAGAGCCCCAGTGACACATCTCTCCATGGTGGGCTCCAGTCGGTCTTACACTGCCCTTCTGACCCCTACAAATGGGTCCTTTGCTATCCAGGTGAGACAGCAAGAGTGTTCTTAATCAGATGGAACCACACCCAAAATGGACCCCCACTACCTTCCCAGACCATATATCTCCCCTTGATCATAGTCCAACAGGGCCAGCTTCCCTTGGGGGCCCTTTAAGGAATGGGGTGAATGAAATTGTGTCATTTCTATACAAACACTGCTCTCTTGATGCTGAAATGCCAAACCAAAGGATTTCTGAGGACCTAAATCACGGAGCATCAATCTTACAAAGTGTTGGTCCAGAGTCCCATCTCTTCCCCAACCCTGGATACCGGTAGCTTCCCACCCAGTCCAAACCTGCACCATCCATCATTGTGTAGATGAAAAAGCCATAGGTCATAGCCTCTTTGCTATTCTATTGGAGTAGCCTCCCTAGGCAGTCCCTCTGAAGCCTTGGGGTGCAGGTAAATGCTCATTCCCAAGTAGCAAAGAGACCATGGAGAAGGTGCGTGTAAAGAGATATATTTTTGTAAGAGGAATATGATTAATACGTTCCGCCCCTTGGAACCTGGCCATGCAAAGCAAGGGCACAGGGATTAGACCTGTGGCACGCTTCCCCAATTCCCTCATCTGTAGGATTTGGGCTGCCCCAGGCCCACCCAGGGGGCTCTGAATGTATTTTGTACCGTGTTTCTTTCCCCCAGGAGAATTTCTAGTCTTCTTTCATGAAGCAGTGGAGGGGTTGGCCTCCCTTCTACTGGGAGATTGACTCTCTCTGGGAGACTCTTGGTCCAAGACCTGGGTCAGTTCTTTGCTGGTGGTCCCCTCTGACCACAAGCTTCTGCCTGAAGATTCCTCAGGTCAACACCATCATTAAATGCGAGTTTTGTTGATGATTCTACCATGTGGTAGAGTGTTGTGTAAGACAGGTTCACAAATGGGATGGTTTCCTTGTGTGTGTGTGTGTGTGTGTGTGTGTGTGTGTATGAGAGAGAGAGAGAGACAACAGAGACAGAGGCAGAGAGGCATAGAGAGACAGAGAGAGAGAGAGAGACAAGAAACAGAGATAGACAGAAAATGTTCGGGGTGGCGGGCGGGTTGGTGTATAACTGCTTTGTGCCTGTGTGACTCTGGCATAGCTGCTCAGGGAGAATTACGTGCCTCTGTGTGTAAAATTGCCTTTGTGTTCTCCTGCCTCTCTATGTTTTGAAACTGTATCCCACAAGTTGCCGGTATGACCATCTTATTTGTAATGAGTCTGTGCAGGTCCTTGTGTATGGAATTGCACCCGTGTAAAGGAGGAAATGGTCAGTGTGCATGAAATCCATGTGTGAGAAGCTGCCTGTCTATTTGGGGGGGGGGCACATCTTCTGCATATACCTTTTGTCCTTGGCTGCTGTGACAGGGAGGGTATGTGGGGAGAAGTGGTGGGTGGGATGAGGTCACTAGAGTGTGGTGGAAGTGTTCCTACCTGAGTATGTGCACAGGTATGGAAGAGGTTATCTATGAGAGGCATCCCTTCTGTGTATGTTTGTAAGAGAGAGAGTGTGTGTATGTAAGCAAGAGAGAGAGAGACAGAGAGAGAGAGAGAGAGCAACAGAGACACAGAGACAGACCCTGAGCATCATGCTTTGCACAGCCATATGCAGCAGGGAAGTCAGTGAGAGTCCAGGAGGACAGAGAAGTCTGCTCTGTTCCCTGGTGGGTGGGGATGGGTGTTTCTAAACCTCCACATACCGCTGAAGGAAGACCCTGTGTTCTTCCTCCTCGTGCATCAGAGGGGCTTCTGTGAGGAGGTACTGATGTCCAGGGGCTGTTTCCCAGCCAAAGGGAGAGGCAAAGTGTTATATACTGCCACATGGACAGCAAGCGGGGTAGGAGCTGGGCCAGGCAGAGGAAAGAGAGAGGGGCTTCTCCTCCCCCAAGCACGGAGAGCTCAGGAGGACTGAGAGTGCTGGGGTGACTGTGGTGGGGAGGGGAGAGGAAGATCTCAGAAAGGGTGTGAGTTTGTTCCAGAATCCAGAAGAACAGGGCCTTTCTCTAGGGGTTCTTCTTGGCTCACAAAAGTCATTCTGTGATGACTGATTGAGCTCTGATCTGGGGCCCAGGCTACACTCTGTCCCCAGTATTAAACCAAGTCTGACCTGGTCACAGACTGAGCCCAATCCTAGAGCCTTGAACCTGAGTCAAAGTTAAGCCCTGATCCTGATCACAGACTGAGCCCTAATCCTGTGCACATACTGATCCACAACCCCTCATTCCAGCCCCACATTGACTGAATCACATTGGACTGAGTCCCAAACTACTTCTACTGAGCCTTCACCCTAGTCATTGACTACACTCCAACCTGGGTCACAGACTGAGCCCTGACCTGCCCCAGAACTAATGCTGATAGTGTCTCCTGACTGAGCCCTAATCTCTGTCGCGGACTGAGCTCTGATTCTGGTCACAGGGGGAGCCCCAGTCCTGGCCCTGCAGAAGTCACGATCTTGGTCACTCCAAGCCCTGAGCCTGGTCCTGCCCCTGATCTCAGATCAAGCCTTGACTCAGGTCACAGGCTGAGCCCTGAACCAATGTGCCAGTTTTCTTTCACTTTTCTAAATATTATCCATGCGACCAAATCCTCCCAACTGGAAGTGCAGGAAGCCATGCAGCTTCTAGCCCCAAGCTCTCACGGGTCCTTCTTAGAACTCTCAGATTATGTGCCTTATGCAACTCCCTGCTTTCCACCTGTCCCCAACCACAGATCACTGTCGGGTGGGAGGGGGTGGCGCGAAAGCCCTTTAGGCCATAGGTGGGGCTGGACAGTTTACCAGCCTCTTCTTCGGCTAATTTCTGCCCTTCCTATCACACTTCATCAGCCATCTGGAATAAGATCTTTGTACTTCAGACCCAGAAAGAACCAAGGTAGCATTCATTCATTCATTCATTCAGCACATATTTACTGAGCATCTACCATGTGCCAGGCAATGCTCTCAATTCTAGGAACTAAAAAAGTAATAAGACAGACACAAATCTATGCTCCAGCAATGTACGTTTTACCAGTACTAAGCAGATATCTCAAAGTGATCAGAAAGCTTTCAGGGAGAAGACTGTGAGTCAAAGAAGGAAAAGGACTCGAGTGGCTCCTGACCAACCCCATGAGGTTGTTACAACAGAGATCATTAACTCCATTTTAGAGGGGGACATCATTGCTAAGAGGCAGGCAGTGGCTGGCCCAAGCCACACAGAAACTAATAGTGTTACCCACACAACCGGTGGGTTCAATTGTTTGGCGGGTGACTACAACCAAGGAGGATTTAACAGGGGGATTTTATTATTTGTCACGAGTAAGTAGGACACTAGAGATGGTTCCCAAAGCAGTGCTTCCCTGAACAACAGTGAACACAGGGCTCGTATTGAGCTGGTGAGCTGAGCCATTGTATGCAGAGGTGGGGTCAAAGCCGCAAATGTGCAGTCAAGGATCATCCTTCCACATATGTCGCATGCACAGAAAATGGCCAATAAGTTCTTCCCTGGGATTGGGCAGGGTGTGGGGTTAGTATGGTAATGAGGAGAGTTCGCCAAAGTTCATCTCCAACTCAGGCATCTGTGGATCCAACTGGGTTTTGATTTTCCAGGGCTGAGCTTCTTCCTGGAACTTTTTCAAAACAGCAAAAACTCAAGGTGCAACAGTCACAAGTGGATACTTGTTCACAGTGCATTCCCTAAAACCCAGAAAGCTTAGGTTGCTATAGCAGAGCTGGGGCCACTGCTGTCTCCTCCAAGGGCCTAAAAGTCCTTTCCACATACAGAGAGTGACAAGGCCCTTGCACCCAAAGAAGAAGGAAAGCTTTGGATCCAAGCGTTCCCCAGTGTAGGGTCCATGCCTGGCCTGGAAACCAGGGCACCTGGACTCTCCTCCTGCTGCTGCCTGGGGCTCACTGTGGCTCCAGGACTCAGGAGAAAGACCAGGGCTCAGAATCTGCTGATTTGGGGGATTTCTTCTGGATTCTCCTATAACCCCAGAAGAGGCTGCACACACATCCCAGTGGAAAACGTGGGAGTGGGCAGAGGGGGAGGCAAAAAGGATGCTGGGAGCAGATCCTCAGGGACCCAGCCTCCTCCGGAGGCCCAGCACCCTTCCTTCCCCTTTCTCTCCTTCATTGTTTTGTCGCCTCATCCCTCCCCCTTTTCTCTCTGTTTTTCTTTACCCAGCCTCCTGTTCTCAATTCCCCTCTTTGTGGTCTCTGATTTCCTCCAGCTGCTCATTAAATCTCTTTTCTTTCCTGTCTTTCTGCCCCTCCTTCTCTTCTCTCTTCTCCTCTTCCTTCCCCCTCTTTCTCTCTCTCCCTTTCTCTCTTCCTTGATTTTTGTTTCTGCCTGTGCAAAATCTCTCCATCTCTACCTTTTGATCTCTGAGCTCTCTGCCTCTCTCTACCCCTCCCTTCCCCCACCCCTGTTGTCCTCTCCCATCTCCTCATCCTCTTCCTGAAGAGTGGGGGCGACTCAGCAGGATCCAGACATAGTGAGACAAATGCTACCCAGGCTGGTAACCAAGGAAGTGGTTTCCTTAGCAACAGGATCTGCAGGCACGCGCTCCACTGCCCCAGCCCTTAGCTATTACAGTAAGAGAGAAAGAGAGAGAGAGAGAGAGAGAGAGGATGGGGGGGCGGGGGGGGGGGGACAAGCCTTAAAACAGTAAAGAAACTGCTATGTGCTCCTCATGAGAGGGGACAGTGCTCAGAGACCAGATCAGTGCCTGGCACTTTGGGGGCACTCAAAAATATGAGAAGTGTGGGGCTTTGGGATCAGAGAGAGGCACAGAGTGTGGAGAGAGCTGGGGAAGAATCTGCAGGACACGGTGACACACTGGATGTGGGGATGGGGAGATGACAAGACAAAGAGGACCCCAAGGTTCTGGCCTGAGCAGCTCCAGGGAGGGAGCAGAGGAGCCAGGGAGAAAGGGAGAAAAGAGGTTGAGTTGGCATGGCTCCCTGTCCCCGAGAGTTCACCACCTAAGTTGGGGGTGCGGGGAGGGAAGGTATAGAGATGACAGAAATATCGCATTCAATTCTCTCTTATAAATAGGCAACGAGGAACATGGGAGAGGGAACATGTATAGTTTTAAATTGCTGAACTCTGAGCAGTTAAATGATTTGCTCAAGAGACACAAAAGTTGGTGGCAGCACTTGGATTTGAACCTGGGGATGATCCAAGGCCTGTCCAGAGGGTGGAAGGGACAGAAGAGGGCAGAATATGCAGAGAGAGAGAGAGAGAAAGAGACAGAGGCAGAGAAAGGACAGAGAGAGAGAAAGGACAGGGAGAAAGAAGCAGAGAAAGAGAGATTTACATCATTGATCTTGCATTTCTTCCCACTGGGAAAACAAAAGTATGTTCACTTTTAGAGAAATGAGAGGAGACAAAGGGGCCCCACTGTATGATAGCTTTGGTGGTTATAAATAACTGTCCCCAAAGAAAACACCTGTCAAGACACATTCACTTCCAGAGAGACGAATTGTATCCCCAGTCCATGTTGATATTTAAATGACTCAGAGTAGATGTCAGGGGGCGGAGGGCAGAAAGTTGATCAATGTAACACGGAAACCTAGCTCAGCTTTCCCAAAAAGCAATAAAACGGGTAGGTGCGGAGAGCTGTAAATCTGGATGATAATAATATCCGTCCTCGCAAAAGCAACATGTTTGTTTATCATGTTTGCAGGTTTACTATTGCCCCTCGAATTTACAGTCAGCAATCTGCCGGTGAGCACAGGGAGGAACACGAGAATGAGAACAAACTGGCAGAGCACTGAGGAGGAAGAAATGATAAAATATTTATCCCCTCACCCCACCCGCTCTGCCCCGGTTGCCTTAAATCCAATTTCAGACAAAGGTGGTGATTTATCCAAGCAGGGCTGGGCAGCTCTATTTCAGGCCTCTGACAGCTAATTGAAATGAGCAGTCATTACGGAATGGAATGTGTTGCAGCAAAATGATTTTTGTGTATTCTGGAGTCATTTGCTGAACAATTATGGAGAAATGAACAGTCAGCCAGCGGTGAGACAGAGGGTATAGCACTTGATGGCGACAAGACTTTTGCGTGTCCTTTCAAAGTGGGAGACAAGAGGGAGGAAGGGAAATTCCTTTCTGAGACATAAGTTAGGTACCTAAACTGTTACCGTAATTACCTGGGCTTCCAGAACTTGGAATGCCTAGTTATTATCCCAGACCTCCTGAATCAGATTTTCTAAAATATGGGGACAGGAAGTCCTTTTGTGTTTCCCAAAGCTTCCCAAGTACAGGCAACCCTGCAATAAGAGATGGTGCACCAGGAGGGTGGGTTACAATGATCCTGTAGACTTGCTGTGAGGCAAAGGTGTGTTTACAATGGACCTCTTGATAACTACTGGCCCCAATGTAGGCACTGCTATGACAGCAGAGCACAAAGCATTGTTGATATTATCTGTGCATCCATGGCTCTTCATGCATTTTGATCTATGTATTCCTATAGTTAGCATAGTACCTGGCACATAGTAAGTGCTATGGAGATGTCTATTGATTTTCTGAATAAGTGAATCAAGGAATATTAAAGGATATTGAAATAAAAGCCACAAGCCACTTGCCAGACCAGGCCTGACCTAGTCCTTTAGCTGCCCTGAATATTACCTCTAGTAATATAGAATTGTTTTTTATTGTCCCAACCCCATCTTGGACCCCCAAAGCCAATGGTGTGGTGCAGTCCACCAGCCCAGCCCTCAACAGCCAACATATCTCTTCCCAAACTCACATTCAGTGGCATCCCATGGGTAGTTTAAAATTGGCCATGGTAGGAATATACACCATGGAAATTGGCAAATGCTACAAATCAGGTTTTTCTTTTCATTTCTTCCTTCCTTCCTTCCTTTCTTCCTTCCTTCTTTCTCTTCTCTCTTCTCCTTCTCCTCCTTCTGCTTCTCCTTCTTCTTCTTTTTTGGAGGTTTAAACAGTTAAGTATTTACCAGCACACCACTGCCCAAAGCACACAGGCACGTACCATGCTATTTCTTTTCTTTTCCATGTCTTCATTCATACTGTCTCCTCCACTTGAAAGCCTTTATCTGACTGATGCCTTGGCCTCCTTATAACTTCTCTCAGCCTCCTCCTCTTCCAGGCAGCTTCCCCTGACTACAGAGACCAGATTTGATTCCTCCTCTAACCTCCCTAATCACAGCTCTGGACATAGCCATTTAGTTTAGTAATCTAGTGTGTGTGTGTGTGTGTGTGTGTGTGTGTGTGTGTGTGTGTCTTACAAAGATATGAGCTTCATTATGATGAAACAAAATCTTCATTTCTGGATTCCCATTGTGCCTCCTGGCACAGACTATATGATGTGCAAATGTTCAGCTGATGAAAGAATGAATACATTAATTATATTTAACACCATCTACCAATCTGTTGGCCTCATAAATCTTTGAGTCAGTGGGTAGAAGGATCTGGCCTGCCCAGAGATTGGCCAAGGAGAAAGGGAAACAAGAAACTACAGTGATGATAGTAGCTAATATTTATTGAATAATAATTCTGTGCTGAGCACTATGATGGGAGCTTCACATATGTAACATCATTGAAGTATCCCTGGGGGGCAGGGATTCTTATTGCCCCTATTTTTCAGTCGGGGAAACCAAGGCTCAAAAAGGTGAAGTTATTTTCCCAAGGTCACACAGCTTGGAAATAATGGACTTTGAACCCAGGGAGTCTAGTTTCAGAGTCCATATATTTAACCACTATACTGCATCCTGGCGGGGGGGGCATGTGTGTCCAGAGTCAAGAAGACAGGGTGGGTCTTGCAAGGCAGCAGTGAGTGTTCTGGTAGCAAAGTGCTAGCCTTTCTGGGGCTGAGGACCCGTGGGGTGAGGTGAGATGAAGATCAGGCCACCACAAGGGAAGCAGGCTGGGAGCTGGTGGTACAGATGCCTTTGGGTTCTTAGCTGCACAGTTGGTTTATAGGTTCCCATGGCAACTGCCAAGCAATAATCTCTTATTCCACAGCTCAGTGGTTCCCTAGAAATTCTTTCCTCCTCGCTTCCACCACCACAGCCCCCAGCCCATGGAGGCAGGGTGGCAGTTTCTTCTCCAGGAATGACTACACTGGAGAAGAAACCATAGCCCAAGACCCTTTTGTTACAACAATGGAGGAGGGAAATTTGAGTGGAGGCAGAAAAAAAAGAGAAAAGGGACTTAAAATCTCAAAAGTCATATCATCCAACTGGGAAGGGGCTGGGAGAGGAAGAGGAATTCTCAGACCCCCTTAAAAATCTAATGAAAACCATGAGTTGTTTCTCCAGAAAAATGAGTGCAAGCACATATACACATGCACGCACGCAAAGTTTTATGTATAGTTTTAAGGAACATTTGGACCCCTTGGGACCGAAGTTAGGAAATTAAAAATCAACGAATCCAGTGGTTTCCAAATTAGGGCAGTGGAACCCTATCTTTAATCAAAACCAAGTGCAAAATCCTAATCTCTAACGGTGGTTCTCAAGCAGAAATGATTTTTCACCCCAGGGGATATTCAGCAATGTCTGGAGAAATTTTTGGTTTTCATAACCAGGGGAAGGGGGAGATGCTGACGTCATCTAATGGGTAGAGGGCAATGATGCTGCTCAATGTACTCCAATGCACAGAACAACCCACCACAATGAAGTGTGATCTGACACAAAATGTCAACAGTGTCTACTTTGACAAGCGCTGGTGTAATATAATAAATAAAGGTGAGGAGTGGGGGATGGAACACCTCCAGTGTCAGACAAACCTGATTTACATTTAGACTCAGCTGTGTGACCTAGGACCAAATGTCAAATGTCAGAGAGCCTTAGTTCTGTCATCTCTAAAATGGAGGTCATCATGGAGTTTAACTTATGGGAGTGTTGTATTAGTCACCGTGCTATATACACAGGGAAAAAAAAAGGCGACAGTATTATTATCTTTATTATCGTCGCTATTATTGTTAGTGTTGTCATGGAAGATTTTACAAATTAGGAAATCAGCTTGTAATAGCTCAGAGAAGTGTCTGCCATTGGCTAACTTGAGGGATCAAGGACATGATTAAGCCATGAAGTGCTTTGTCAGCTGAAAACCTGGCACAACAGTGTGGTCATGAGGCTTTTTTCCTCTGTGTAGTTTATAAACTAGCCCTAAAGGGTTTGAACTTCTCTCAGTAATGTCAAGTGGGGAAACCTGTCATAGAGACTACCTTGCAGAAGCCAGAAAAACCCATGTGGACATGTCCAGTGTGGTGGATTCGTGCAAAACCTCACCTTATAATTGTACAGATATGTTTCCCACTTTCACCTATTCAAACTTCAATATTCATCCATGGAAAAAATCTTGATTCAAGAATCTAAGTATGTTGCCTGTCTTTGCTTGGGGTCCTTTGAAAGAAGAGCCTGAGGCAAGGATTTGTGTATAGGTTGTTTAATTGAGAGATGGCCCTAGGGAGCAGGAGAAGTGAGACAAGAAAGACAAAGACCAATGTGTACTGCATTATCAAGTCATGACTTTGGGTCGTGAGGGTGTGATTCCACTAGGATCTCCTAAGAAGTATATAGAGTGCCTCCCAGGATCAACTGCCAGAAGGAATTGGGAGTATATGTTCATCAACTCTCCACTTTTACTAGTTGAGGGTTGTCCCTGGGGCTAATAACTCCCCTTGCATAGGCCCAAGCAAGATACAACCAAAGTTCATGACACTAGAGAAGCCAAGAGCCAAAAGTAGGGTGTGTGGCATTTGCTTGAGGTGAGAAACAAAAGAGGGAGTGAATGGGAAGCCTTGCAAAATTGATCTATGCCAGCCACAACTGAAATTGGAAGTGGGCTGACAGGTGCAATTTAGAGCACCAGGTGAAATATTACAGCACATAGTATTATGGACACAAAGTTTCTGAGGTTCTTGCTGGGTTTAAGTCTCACCTTCACCAAATATGAAACTCCCTGAGTCTCAATTTTCTCTTCTGTAAAGTAGAAGTAATGGTACCTATCTCACAGAGCTGTTGGGAGAATGGAATAAGCTTGTGTTAATGAAGCACCTGAAATACAGTAGGTGGTCTGTAAGCAAGAGCTACCACCCTTATGCCTGAGGAGCAGGACTGGTCTCAAAGCGGTTTTTATTGGATATGGAATCTACTCCACTTTCATTAACCTGTTTGACATGATTTATGTCAGACACAGAGTAAATTCCCAGAAAATGAAATTTGGTGACTCTGGGGAACCCTGAGGCCAAAGGCCAAAGGAAGGACAGATTGGCAAGAGATAAAGGGAGAAACAAATCACCAGTAGGCTCTTTGGAGATTAATGCTGTAATAATTATCTTCCACTAGAAGACCACATCAGAGTCATCCCCAAGTCCTTATTAGTAGCTTATTAATATCCAGAGTAGGTTTCACCTGACATTGTCTCGATAGAACAGAAATAACTTTTTCTTACTTTCCAACTAAAGAAACTACCAGACCATCAGTAGAGGGTCTCAAATTCGCATGGCAAGAGGAGACAGATGTGTACCACAAGTGAGTTAAGTGTGAAGTAATTTCACATACTGAACACAAAAGAATACTTCTCATTTCCACAAAGAAATATATTCTACCCCTGTAATTTTCATGAAACATGGGGTTCTCATCATAGCCTTTTTTCAATTCTCACTTTTGATAAAGACATATAGAGAAATGTACTTCTCTACTACAAGAAAAATATGCCGGCACAGTACTAAATGGCCGCTAACTCTATATCAAAGAACCAATAGGGAGTGGTGGGAACTGGATATCATCTGTTTCAGTGACATCACAGAAAAATATAGAGTAGGGAATTAAAAGAATTAGTCTCTCCACTAAAACAACCATAAGGTGGTGAAGACTGAAAGAATAAACGTTTTGGAACTTGGGAATTTAATCCAAAACTTACAACAACCAAGGGAATGCTTAATGAAGAAAAGAGAAGCTGAATTTCAGCATTTAAGGAAATCTTTGTTGGGTCACTGTCTAACCACTGAGATGGTGGAACAGAGACTTCACTGACCACACATGACAAGGAATACAGACTTTGCGAAAATAATTTGGAGAAGTTACTAAACAAATGAACAGTTGCAGCCTCCAACAATCAACAACAGTAAATCCTGGGAGCAGGGAGAATATGATATCCAGGGTTACCACTCTATAATACTCAACACAACCAGCTTTCACAAGGCATGCAAAAGAATGGGAAAGTATGACTTAGTCAAAGGGAAAAATAAATAAATTAACAGAAATCATCCCTGAGAAAGCCCAGACATTGGAGTAACTTGACAATAACCTTAAATAAATGGTTCCAAATATATCTGAGCAATTAAAGGAAACCATGAACAAATAACTAAAGTAAATCAGGAAAATGATGTATGAATAAAATTATAATATCAGAAACAATATTGAAACTATAAAAAGAAACCAAATAGAAATTCTAGACCTGTAAGGTAAAATAACTGAAATCAAAACTCACTAAAGGGGTTCAGTAGCTGATTTGAGCAGGCAGAAACAAAGAATCAGTGAGTCAGAAGATGGGAAAATTAGAATGATCTGGTCTGAGGAACAGAAAGGAAAAAGAATAAAGAAAAGTGAACAGAGCCTAAGGAACATAGGACACTATCAAGAATAACAACATATGCATATAGGAGTTCCTGAGGAAGGAGAGAAAGATAAAGGGATATAAAGAATAGTTGAAAAAATAACAGCTCAACACTTCACAAATTTGAATAAATACATGAATCTATACATCCAAAAGCTCAATAAACTCTTAGTAGAATAAACTAAAGGAGATTCACTTTGAGATATATTATAATCAAATGGCCAAAAAACAAAAAAAAAGAGAACCTTGCAAACAGTAAAAGAGAAGTGATTTGTCCCATACAAGGAATCCTCAATAAGATTAACAGCCAATTTCTCAACAGAAATCATGAAAGCCAGAGGGCAGTGAGACATTAAAAGCCCTGAGAGAAAAATAAAACTGCCAACAAAGAATTCTATATCCAGCAAAACTATCCTTCAAAAATAAAGGAGAAATGGAGACATTCCTAGATAAACAAAAGCTGAGGGAGTTCCTTGCTAGTAGATCTGCCCTACAACAAATGCTAAAGGGATACATTCAGGCTGAAATGAAAAAACAGTAGACAGTAACACAAGGCCATGAAGGAGTAATGAACTCTGATAAAGGTAAATACATAAGTAAATATAAAATCCAGTATTGTTGTGTTTTTATATAATTTGTGACCCTACAACACAAAGGTGAGGAAGGGAGATGGTAGAGCTGTATAGGAGAATTTACATCCCATGAAGGAGATGGCTACAACTTAGCTTTAGTCAATTATTCCTACATAAGCTACAGTTTCCAGAGCTTCCAATTTTTTCGAGAAACTTTTAGGTAAAATCTCTTACCTTTTTATCATTTAAAACACAATGTTGGTCAAACAGAACATATTTATAGATTACATGTGGCCCCATGATCAGCTGGCTTGTGAACATTATACTGGAGAAGCCCGAAACCGATGGTATTTTACTCTCTATGATCTATACATAGCTTCAATCTTCCTTCTGCCTCTTATTAAGTTTATGAGGCCAGAAATCTGCAGTTGACAATAAGTGGATGCCCTGGGGTGGATAGTGCCTGGTCTCTCAGGAAGAAAGGCAGGGCTTTGAAGAGGGAGGATAAAGGTTTCTGCCCCAGAGGTAGAACCCTCCGGATCACTCTGAACAGGGCTTTCTTGATCTGTAATCTAGAAGACAGGTCCTCAGTATATGGTGGTACAGATTGTGCACTGCAAACTGGTTGGTGTTGGACTGCTGGGAGGTAGTGTATGGCCTTGGGTCTAATTCCCTTCCCCCAGGCAGGTGAGTATGTAAATTAGTCCCAGAGCTAGAGAACCAAAGCCAGAAGGGAGCTTGCAAACCACTGGCTTCAAACCCTTTATTTATCACAGTGAGATTGGGACACTGATAATGGGAAGAACTTGCTTGAAGCAAAATCAGTGGCTATGATGAGTAAAGAATTGCTGACATTAAACAAAAATTGAACCAGTTCAGGCACTCTGCTAAACACTTTACATAGACGAACTCAATTAACCTTCACAATTCTATGGCATTTTGCACATGGGGAAATTGAAACTCATGGAGGTGAAGTCACTTGCCCAAAAGTCACACAGAGGAATAGAGATTCACGCCCAGGCTGTCAGCACCAGAACCTGTGCCCTTTATTTGTTTATGGATGTGTAGTCTGCACAAGAACAGCTCATCCCTGTTCCACTGGGCATTGGCTGGCAACGAGAATCTTCTGACTGCTCATCTCTCATATGTCAAGGGGTTGGAACACCTGGGCATCTCTCTCTATCCCCATGTGGTCTCTCCAGCATGGCGGCTTCATGGAAGCATTTCTTATTTGTGGTCAGGGATCCTAAGGCATGTGTCCTGAGAGAGGGGGCAGGCAAGTGTATTGATTTTATAGATCTAGCCTCAGAAGCCACAGAGCATAATTTCCTCATAGTCACAAGCCCACCCAGATTCGAAGGGAGGGGACATAGACTCTATCTTTGATGGGGAAGGCAACATTCCACTGTAAAAACAGTACATGGGATGTGAGATCATGGTGTAGCATCTTTGAATAGTATTAGCTGTCATGTTGGGTGAGGAAAAGTAGAGAAACTTTGGGGAGAACTGACTCACTGCAACTGGGGCACAGTTCTGGGATCGCCCTTGGTTTGACTCACTATTTGCTTCAAGGTACCTCAAAAGGGTATGCATGGAGATCAGAAGTAGAGAATTGCGAGTTGTAGAAAATTTCTGGAAGGGGCTGGATGATGTCTGTATGCCCCTCTGAATCCACTCCCCTGCCTCTCCTCCTTACCTTCTTCTCAGGAGGCTGACCTGTGTGGGCTGTGTCAGAAGAGAGCTGGCAGGAGATTGGGGATGGGAGCAGAGGGAGGTAGGAAATTTATTCTTCTGGCCTCCTCCCTGCAGGGCAGCTGTAGGCTGGCTCTACCTTGGATCACAGCCTTACTTTTGCTTCTTTGCACATTCTCTCCTTCCAAGTTCCAGGAGCTGCCCCTTTCCTTCCTCCTTTTGAGTCTGGAAGTGGAAACAGTTTCCTAGGTCACCACACTCTCCTGAGGGTCCCCCGCACTCTGATGACAATTTCATAAACATCCATCTGTAATAAAATCTTCCTTGGATTATCCTAATCTCCTCCTGGGATTCTGACTGAAACATACAGAGACTGACATCTAGTTGCCTCTCTAATATCATTCATTCATTGATTCATTTATTCATCCATCATTCATTTATTTGCATGTTCACTCACCCCTTGGCAATTATTTGGCTCACACAGTCACTCCGCACTGCACCCTCCCTCCACTTATCCAACACACCCCACAAAAGCATCCAGTCCCCTGCCTCCAGATCCAGGCTGCTCCATGAGGACTGAACCATAGTGTGACTTTTCCAGCAACTCTTTCTTCAGCCAAAATCTATGTATTCCCCTCTCTAATCATGGAACTGGATTTTGTTCAGAAATACTATACCAACAAAGCCCTGCCTTCTCCAGGTCTCAGTCCTCCCCACTGTAACCCCAAGGTGGTGGGCTGAGTGATCCCCTAAGGATTCAGTGCATCCTTGAAATGGGAAGTCTAGGGGTGTATGCAGGACTTGGAATCGCATGAACCAACTCACTGAGAGAAACGAGGTCCAAGAGGGGAAGAGCCTTGCCCAAGGGCACATAATATTTCACACCTACATTCCCTGTTGTCAAAACTCTGATTTAGAGGGGGCGGCAGGATTGTGTGCCTTCTCTCTGCATGTCGATGGGCTGAGTGAACCAAGGCCACAGGGCCCCAAGCTGAGACTGGCAGGAGCCTGACCTAGGAAAAACTGCACCCAATTACTTGCCTTTGTCGGCTTTCCTGGAAAGCCGACCATCCACCCTTCCCTCACCTCCCAGTTCTGTGCAAAGTGTTTAATTAATAAACATACCTTTAAAGCAAGCTGGTGTTACAGAGAGAGATGGTTAAGTGCTAATTATTGTTATCATAGGCCGCTTTCCACCTCATTAAATACATGGATTTGCTAATTGTTAGCTAATTCTAAAGAGAAACCAGGGGCCCCTCAAATGTTAGGATTACGTCTTTCCCCAGCAATTGACCTAATTCTTAAGCCACAGAATGGCAGTCTGGTTGGTCTCAGGGCCTGAATGGGGTCCTGTGGAAAGCAGATGGGCTCCAAGCTCACCTTCCTGGGTTCAAGTCTTGACTCTGCCACTTCCCAGTGGTGTGGACCTAGGAATGTCATTTCATGTTCTTGACCCTCAGTTTCCTAATCTAGAAAATGAGACAAGCCTATCAAAGCCATTTAATCAGTATTGTCTATTAATACATCCTGTACCATGGGCTTAGTGTTTTCTTTTGTCATGTTCTTTGGTCAGCTTTATTAAAGTATATTTCACATACAACAAGGTTTACCAATTTCAGGTATGTGATTTGACGAGTTTTGACAGTCACGTATACAGCCACGTAATCACCATCACTATCATGCTATACAACATTACCATTTCCCCAAAAAGTTCTTTCCTGACATTGACAGTTGATTCCCTTCCTCTGCCTTATGACCCCCTGGCCACCACCAATCTGCTTTCTATCACTACAGTTTTGCCTTTTTGAGAAATTCATATGAATGGAATTATACAATGAGTCTTGTTTCTTTCAGTTGACTTCCTGCTATTGTGACTTATCCATGTTGTTGCATGTGTGAGCAGTTCATTCCTTTTCATTGCTACACCGTGCCCTGCTATATGGACATACCAGAGTTTTTTTGACCATTCACCAATTGTTGGCAATTTGAGTTATTTCCAGTTTAGAATAGCTGCTATAAACATTCACATATAGGTCTTTGTATGGACATATGCTTTCATTCTGTTGAGTAAATACCTATGAGTGAAATTGCTGGGTCAAAAATTAAGTGTAGGTTTAACTTTATTTTTTTTAAAAAAGAAACTGTTTCCCAAAGAGGCTGTACCATTTTGCACTCCCACCAGCTATGTATGAAAGTTCAGTTGCTTCACATTCTCACCAACACTTGTTATTGTCGGTTGGTTTTTTGTTTGTTTTGTTTTGTTTTGTTTCTTAGAGTCTCACTCTGTTGCCCAGACTGGAGTGTAGTGGTGTAGTCATAGCTCACTGCAGCCTTGAACTCCTGAACTCAAGTGATCCTCCCATCTCAGCCTCCCAAGTAGCTGAGACTATAAGGTTTATGCCACCATACTTGGCTAATTTTTTATTTTTACTTTTTGTGTAGAGACAGGGTCTTGCTATATTGCCTAGGCTAGTCTTGAACTCCTGGCCTCAAGTGATTCTCCCACCTAGTAGCTAGGATTACTGGCATGAGCTACCATGCCTAGCCATGGAATTGTCAGTCTTTCTACTTTCAGATATTCTAGTGGGTTTGAGTGACATTTCATTGTGGTTTGTATTTGCATGTCTCTGATAAGGAATGATACAGCACATCTTTACACAAGTTTACTTACTATCTCTATATTTTCTTTAGTGCAGTGTCTGTTCAAATATTCTGTTTTTTAATTTGGTTGTTTTATTAATGAGTTGTAAGCATTATTTACATATTCTGATAACAAGCTTTACTGAATATACATATTTACATCAAGTCGATGGCTTCCCTTTTTATTTTCTTAACAGTATTTTTTGAAGGGCAAAAAATGTTCATTTTAACAAAGTTCAACTTCTCAATTTTTCTGTTTTAATTTGTGCTTTTTCTGGTCTATTTAAGAGATCTTTGTTTAAATTTCACATGCTCTTGTGAACCCAGGCATATCAAGGTCTCCTAATTGCCAGTGGCTTCCAAAGAACATTACTGTCCATTTCTCCCATCCTCTCCCATTCTCTCAATTCCCTTCTCCTTGGCATGGATTCATGCTTTGTGTTTTCTGTCTCTCTACCCTACCTCATTCTTACCATCAAAACACATCTACCCTCTGCCTCATTCCCTCTCCCAGTTGGTGGACAGCTTGCTAATCTATTTTAAACTGGGATAACTATTCATGTGCCTCTATTCTTAGTAACTTAGTTACCTTTCCAAGGAGACCTGCAGGTGGTAGCTCCTTACCTCAAGAGAACAGTGTTCATGAAAACATTTTTTCTCAGTCATTACAGCAGATTGCTGGGAACCATTTGGTTCTTCTCCTGATGCTAAAAGTACACCACACCGGTGGATGCCTCTGGGTGAGGCCAGAGGCTGTACTTGGGAATTGGCAGCAAATCAGTAGAAGGTGTATTGTTGACAAATTGGATTAAAGCTAGTAGCTTGTTGATTTCAGCTAATGGCTGTTGCTCCCTATGGTGCTGGTTGTGTCTCTCAACTTGATTTCATAATCTGAGTGTTGTTTCTAACTCATTGGATGTGCTAGGAACACCTGACCACATTGCCTTTATTGTCGAACAACTTATAGTTTCCAAAACTGTTTTAGGTTCATACCTTTTTTGATTATTTCAAACATACTCAGAAGAGGTATTCTTGTTTTCATTCTGTACATGAGGAAAGTGAAAACAAGTGTGGGTTAAATAACTTGCCTGAGGTTGGACAGACAGACCTTGGTAATGCACCACGGACCTTTCCATCTGCTCCTGATAATGATGTCCCTGAAAGCCAAAATTTATGGTGCATTTACTTTTTGCAGGCACTGTTTTAAGTGTTGTCCATGCTTTATCTTATTTGTATTGGCCAGCTATTGTCTTGATAACTCTGCATTGCAAACCATCCCAGGTCGGTGATTCAAAACAGCAATCATTTATTTTGCAGGTTTAAGTGTGTGCTACAACATGGCAGGGCCAGGCTGGACTTCAGGTCTTATGCTGCAGACTAAAGTTTGAGCTCCAATTTTTCCATGTAGGTTGCTTCTGGGGTTCAAGCTGAAGAAGCAGTTACTACCTGGGGGAAGCTTTGCTCATGACAATGACAAAAGCACAGGAGATAATTTCTAAGCACATTTGTAGCCTCTGCTTGTAACACATCTGCTAATATCCCATTAGCTAAACAAGTCACATGGCAAACCCAAAATCAAGGAATGGGGAAATATACCCTGACTCCAGCAGAATGAACTGCCAGGTCATATGGCATGAAAACAAGTAGGGATGAAGAATTAGAGCCAGTAATTCAACCTACCATGCCACTTAATCCCGACAACTCTAGGAGTTAGAAACTTTTATTTTTCCTATTTTACTGAAGAGGAAACAGAGGCTGTGTCAAGCAGGTAGTAGTGAGAGGGGGTGGAGTGACACTGAGACGTGCTAACCCCAGACTCCAGCTCTTAACCACTTATCCATTTCCCGATGAAACAGTGCTCTACAGAGAGGAAAATTAAGCAACAGATTTGTCCTCCATGGGCTGTGTGATAGACATACCGTGTCTACTGTGTCAAGGGCTTTATCCGTGGTCCTGAAATACCCTTTATGCCTAGGCACCATTGTTTCCTTTGGGATGCTTATAACTTCAATCTATCCCTTCTGGAGATTCTAATTCGGGTGAAGAAAGAGAAAGACATGAACAAAAGTACGACACATAAATGCATACAGGCTGATGGTTTCCTGAAAAGACTGACTAGGTGAAGATAGGCTGTTATTTGGACAAACTTTCAAGTGGTGGCAGCTCCCAGGAAAGAAATTGCATGTGAGCATGATGAGAAAATCTGAAGAAGAGTGGAAACCCTGTGTATCCAGTGGCACAGAGCTGTGTGGGTGGCCACACAAATAAACAAATCCTTGAGCGCAGGAGGGTGAACCAAGCACCACATAGGCAAATGCAGCATATTGATGTGCCAACCTCAGTTAGTTACATAAGTATGCTCAGTGCTTTTCTTTTAATCTTGATGAAATTCATGTGTCATGCAACAAGTGGAACTTTAACTTATGTTCCACTATTCATATGGCTGATTTCATGAGTCTTTGACAGTCCCTTCATGTTTCTGAGCTACAAATCATCCCTCTCCCCACTCAGGGACACTTGGGTGGGAACCACAGACTCCTTGGTTCTCCTAGTGTAATTCTTAAATGTATGGATATAAGTCTAATCCACTGAATCCCCACTATAGGTAGCCATATTTGTCATCACAGGTATATCTGATCAACATCTAGCTGGTCTGAGGTATTTAAGCCCAGGTGTTTTGTAGCATATGCCCTAAGAACTAACCTGCTAAACCATGTGGTTGATCATTGAAATGGAAAAAGCCACTTCCTTAAAATGGGGTTCCTGTGGACCTTTCAAGGTCATACATTTAAAATCAGGAGGATCCTCAGATACCACATGTGTTACATTGTAAAAATGGTCCTAGTTTCTTACCCCTCCTTACACCCTGCATCATGTGACTTTGCAGTACTTTCCCACTCCATCTGTGGGTTTGGCCACGTGGCCTGCTTTGGTCACTGGGCTGTTAGCAAATATGATATCATCAGAGGCTAGAAAAGTGCTTGCCTAATTAGGCTTGACTGCTGTCTTTCATGTCTATTACCTCTGCTGAAAGGTGAGACTTAGAGAGGAAAGCTTAGTGACCCCACTGCCCAAGCTGATTCCATTCTAGATCAGCCAACAATCAACTGTGTACCAGACATATGAGTGACCCCAGCCAAGATCGGCAGCATTCTCTAGTTAACCAGCCCAGATGGTGAGCAACAAGCTCTTATTGCTGTATGCACTGAAATTTTGTGATTGTTACACAGCGTCATTGCAGCAATAGGTAACTGACACACCACCATCCTCAGTTTGAAAACAGGATTCCCCAGAGATCTGTGGAGGTGCCCAAATGGAGGTAAGTATAGGAGGGAAGGTCTAAGCTTCCAGGTTTGCTTTCACTACAACAGCTCTGATTTCATCTTCACATATAAGGTTCCATGCAGGGTTTCATAAGGCCAAACAATCCCTATTAGTTTGAAATGCTTTGGACAATAAGTAATAGAATATCTGACTCACAGTACTTAATACAATATCTCACTTAACAAGAAGACTGGAGATCAATGGTTCCAGGCCTAATTCAATGATTCAACAATGATACGAATAGCCTAGACCCTTTCTCTTTTATTTTCTTTTCTTCTCTTTACTTTTCCTTATCTGTTTTCTCATTTATTTATTTAATTTTCATTCTGCCATCCTAATGTGATGATCCTTTGAACTCATGTTGCCTCATGGCCTCAATAGAGCTGCTATAGCCCCAGGCATCAATGACTACATCTGGAAGAAATGTAGGAAGGAAGAAAATGGAAAGGGGTTGTCAGTCAAATTGCCCTTTCAAACCTATCACTTTTAGTCAGAAAGCAAAGTGTCTTTTTCAGGACCACTATTTCTGCAGGCTATCTCCTCCATCACTGCAGACTTCTCCTTATATCTTATTGGCCAGAATTGGTCCCATGATCACTGCTAGCTCTAAGGAAGACTGAGAAGGAAAAGATGGTAAAGGGGAAAGGGAGAAAGATGAAAGGCTTTAACAAGTCAGGGAGTCAGGATTTAACCCTTAGGGCTGGTCATCAAACAAAGCAGAGCTCTGTCAACAATGAATAGACTGGGAGTGGCTGTGGGGCTAGGTGGGGGACTCTAAAATGTACTGCTCCTTTCAATGAAGTCCTTGGGCTCAACTGTCAGTTATTCAGGGATTGCCTCAGCTTTCAAGGTCATGCCCTTCCTGGGGCAGCCCTTATTGAAGGACTAATCGATATAAGGTAAAAGGTCTGAACACACAGCACAACTTAAGACAACTCCCAAAGAGGCATTCTATGTCTCTAAGGAGTCAGCTGAAACTGTCATTGAGCCTGCATCACAGCTCAACTTCTCTCTCTGGCTGGTTCCACTTCCTTCCCCATCCTTCCACACGTGTTGATCCAAGGGCACTCCCTAAAAAAAAAAAAAAAAAAAAAAAAAAAAAATGTCCTGGACACTACATTCCATCTCAGAGTCCACTTATCTGAAAAATCCAACATGCAACAGGTAGGCAACCGAGAGTGTGCCCTACATCAGCTGATAAAAGTTTGCAATTCACTGGACTAGCCCAGGGAACATCAAATATTTTTATGTAACAGGTAAGATAGCAAATATTTCAGGCTTGTGGCCATAAAGCCTGTCATGACTAATCACCTCTGTCTCTGTAACACAAAAGCAGCCATAGACAATATGTAAATGAAAATGAAGGAGCATGGCCGTGTGCCATTAAAACTGTAACTACAAAAACAGGCTGCAGTCCACAGGATATAGTTTGTCAACCCCTGGACTAGCTCAACTTTTCCATTTTACAGTTGAGTACATTGGGCCCCCAGAAAGCAAGAAATTAACATTTGCTCTTAACAGCTTTTGACAGGGTGCTAGTACAAGCCCCATTTGACAGATGAGAAAACTGTGGCTGAGAGGTGAATAATGTCTTCAGGATCACACAGCTGTGAAAAAAGCAAGACCAGCTTGGAACCCAGGCCTGGCTGTTTCTGCAGACCAGACTCCACCCTACTGCCCTGCTCTGATGCAATTGGAGGCATGATACCAGGATTTTTACTTCCTTCCTCAGATAAGAATTTGTGTGTAAACAAAACCCCACCACACTTCAGGACATATGCCTTAGCAGTCAGGCCACGATGCAGTCCAGGTCAGACAGTTCCATCCCCAAAAGCATCTGTGAATTGCTGCCCAGGCCAGTGATCACATAGGACCAGCACTCCCTGGAGGGACCATGTGGGACCATGTCGGACCATGTGGGAAGGCACAGCTTGGGACATGAATTTTACTGGAATATAGAAGAAAAAATATATTCAGAGAGGGGAGTGTTATTTTTACATAAGAACAGGCTCAAATATAGCACATTGTCAAATGCAAAACAGTCATGGAAGTGTAAGACAAAATAAGGAAATGTTGATATAATTTCCCACCCAGGCTACAAGCTTCTGAGACCCATCTGCCCTGCTAGATGCCTCAGGATACCTGTTCCCCATCCTCCTGCTGGTCTCTTGAGGAGGCAGAGCACAGTTAAAAAGGCCAGCTTTGGGGGCAAGCTGGCTGGCCTCAAATCTTGGCTTCATCAACTCGCTAACTTCTACTAACTCAAGATATGGCCCTCGGACAAGCCCAGTCAGCATCACCTGGGAGCTGGTTAGAAGTGCAGAATCTCAGGCCCTGCCTCAGATCCTTGGAGTCAGAAACTGCATTTGAACAAGATCCCTAGGGGACTTGCACACACATTAGTTTGGGAAGTGCAACTCTAGCCAGCTCCTATTCATTCTTTAAATGCCACCTCCTCTGGGAAGCCATCCTGGCCCCTTTGGCTGGGTTAGGTGAGTCTTCATTCAGTACGTATTACACTTACAGGTGGCTGTCTCTATTTAGCTGGGATGTCAGCTAGATTTTGGCTCCCATGAGAGCAGGGGCTGTGACCGCTCCAACTGGCTCATGTTATTAGTGGCTGCCATTTTGGTGAACCTATTAAGTGGCGGGCAACTTACCAGCATGTAATGCTCACATCAAACCTACAGGGCAGAAACCAGTACCATCCCTTTTCACCATGGAGGAAACTGAGGTTCAGAGGATTAAATGAATTGCTCAAGATAAGCAGGAAAGTGACAGGGTCAGGGCTTGGGCCTTTGATCTCAGACCAAAGCCAGTGGGTAGAACCACTTGTCAAACTGTACATAGCAGGTGGGGAGGGAGAGTGGAGGAAAGACACCACCATCTCATGTGCGTCTGTGTAAAACATGGACATGAATACAATAGCGCACAATTTATTCAGCAGGAAGCCAACGCCTTGTGCAGAATGCCCCAGGGTGGGGGAAAGGGTGTGGATAGGGGCAGTCCAAAGAAGCAGAAAATCTGAAATCTCCAAGAGCCCTTTTTCTCCAGCCCCTCTGTGGTTTCTATGGTCACCAAGCCAAGCCCCCGTTAATCCAATTAAAATGGACTTGTTTATGCTTATCAGCTCTTTATTTGGTTTGTTTAAAACGTGCAAATTACCCAGGGGCCTCTGCATTGCCTGAACCAAAAGGCATCAATAAGACTATTAAGTTAAATCCAATTACTTGCAGCTGCTGGAACTTGAGTCTGGTGGAGCAGAACAGAATTGGGGGAGGGGGAGGCAGGATTTGCTGGAGAGAGAGGAGATCCTTCGACCCCCTCACTTAGCCTGGCTCCTCTCAAGCATTTTCTGAATGTGGGTGGGAGAAGGCAAAGAGACCCCATTTGCCATATGCTGGACAGTGCAACCTGTACTGTATCATCTAATTATCTCAGTAGCTCCACAAGGTGGGCACTATTGGACCCATTTTGCAGATGAAAGAACTGAGGCTCAGAGAAGTCAAGCAACCCTTCCAGAATGTCACACAGCTAGAAAGTGGGAGAGGCAGGATTGGCCCCTCTGCCTGGAATCTTGGAATGTCAGAGATCAGAGTCCCGAGAAGCTGTCTGGCCAAGAGTATGGATCTGGCAACACACCAAGTTGAGTCTCCACATCTGTAAAACATGCACAACCACGCCCACCTCCCAGGTTTTGGGGAGGAGTCAATGAAGTAATGTGAGTCTCCAAGAAGAGGACTCGGCGAATAGTAGATGATTGTTACATGCTAACTTCCAATAATTGCACTGGTGTCAAAACTCATCTCCTTCCCTTTCCCTTTCCATACTTTTCAGAAGGGAAGGCTGAGATCCAGATAGGAAAAATGACCTCCGCAAGATTGCACAAAGACCCTGGGACAGGGTTAAGTCCCAGGACTTAAGCACAAGTCCTTGCCTCCTGGTCTAGCATCCCATTTCAGACCCTGTGCTGCCTCTTCATTTTGAAGATGAGGAAACTGAGGTACACAGTGTAGAAACCAATTGCCCATGGTCACTGGGTTCAGTGTTGAGCAAAGTAGCTTGGTAGCCACAGTGTCCTGGGCCTGGTTGTCCCTTAGCTGTGTTGCTTGGGCACATGGCTTGACTTCTGTGAGCACCTGGTCCTCATCTTTAAAAATGAAACCCATCACTCCTGTCCCAGTGAACGTGTAGAGTGGGATGAAGTCAGGCAGATGAAGCCCTATGTAAGCCAGAAAGTACCATCCAGAGACACACTACAAAGAGCATCACATACAGGACATTTGGGGAAGAGCTTGAGCATCTATTTTCTTAGTCTCCAAAGGCCCCAGATGGGTTATTAATTCCTGGCAATCCTCAGACCCAAGGGACACACGGAGCACAGGAGAGGAGGACAGATGCCCAGGATTCCAGGCAACACTAATCCTATTACAAATGCATTAAGAACCTTAGGGAATCACACCCAGCACACCCTTTCTATGGATATTTTCCAATTCTGTCCCTGGCCAGTCCCCAGGTTCTCAGAAGTCTAGTAAGCAACTCCACATAAGTGAGCAGAAAAATTGTGTGCAACTGAACAGGTACCTGAGTACAGCAATACCAGGCTGTCCATGGATGAGGTTCTTTGTGTTGCAATGATCAACATCTGGAAGTCAGATGAAGCTGTGTTCAATGCTGTCCTTCGGGTTATCTCACCAGCTGGACCACCTTGAGCAGGCGATGTCACCTCTCTGAGCCTCCATTTCCTCCTCTGTGAAAGGTGGAATAATTGTTAATAATGATTGAAGAATTTTTGGTAATTATCTTAATAATGATCATTTTGGCTTTTTATTCTAGCATTTAAGATCCAAAGCCTGTTGGGAATAGCAGAAAGAATTTTTAAAAATTGTATCTGATGACTCTTCTGGAAATTATGAAGGAACTCGTATGGTTAGGGTTTCAAGTATGTGATCTTGTCCAATTGGCCCCCAGAGCTCATGTGCATGGGAGGAAAATAGGATCTGTTATGTAAGAGAAAGAATGATGTGATATTCTGTTTCTGACATGCAAAATAGAATTGTGCAGCAAGGTTATCAACTGAAGTCAGGCTATTGCCTTGAGGGAGGATGTTCCAGCTTTTATTCTCTTCCTTTGACACATGACAGCTAAGCCAGAAAGGATTGGCTTCTGGATCCTGCCAGAGCGAGGGACTGACTGCCTTCCATCTATAACTTTGGGGCTTACCCTTAGATGACAGGAGAATATTACAAAGGGAAATACAGAGAAAAGTTGATCCTTTTCCAGAACCCAGGCTAGTGAAAGAAGAAGAGGGAGGGGATTCAGGAGCAGAAGAGCAGACTGGCCAGTTGTGCTTGCTTGGTTTTCCCTCTCCCCACTTTGTTCCAAGTGCACAGAGGGCAGAAGAGCCTCTCTGGATCACATCCCCACTTCCCTGGCTTTCTCGGGCCCCTCAGTTTTCACATGACATGGATGTGGGGTTGACAGTCAGCAGGGCAGCCATGGGACAGGTCTGGGTGACCTTCAAGCAACCATGCCCACCCTCCTGGGATACATCATCTCAATCAAAGCTGGATGGAGGGTGCAATGGCTTCATGTGTCCCCCAAAAGTGTATATGTGGGAAACTTAATCCAACAGTGTTGGGAGGTGGGATCTAATAAAAGATGATTGGGACATGAGAGTAGAGCTTTCGTGAATGGATTCATGCCCTTACTGATGGAGCAGATAAGTTATAGAGGCAGTGTTATTATAAAGCCAGTCCAGCCCCTGGTGCCTGTCTGTCTTTTGTGTTCACTTCTGCCTTCTGCCCTTCCACCATGGGATGGCCCATGCCAGATGCCAATGCCATGCTGTTTGACTTCCCAGCCTCCAGAATCATGAGCTAGATAAAATTTTGTTCATTATAAATTGTCCAGTCTTGGGTATTCTGTTATAGCAACAGAAAAATGACTAAGACAAAGGGTAAGTCAGGGGTGCCTTGAATGACAGGGTTTACACATAGGGGAGCCCAAGGGAAGCTTGTTGGCCAAGCCCAGAGTAAGCTCCCTCCATCCATTGTATTCTACCACCTGTGGCATGGCAAGCAGCACAGGGGAGAACAGAGGAGCCTAGTTGCTCCTCACTCCTCCATACTCTCCTAGGACCATCAAATCATGCCCACCTTCCATATGCCCAAAGCCTCCCCAGGAGAAAATTGAGGAGGGCAGAGTTTCAGAGAGGATGCATATGTTTATCCATAGAAGATTTGCCTCAGGAACTTGTAAAACTATCATTAGGACAAATATTTTAAAACTTGGTTGTATCAGTTTGCTAGGGCTGCCAAATCAAAGTGCCACAAACCGGGTGCCTTAAACAATGGAAATTTATTGTTACAGTTCTGCAGGCTGCAAGTCTGAGATCAAGCTGCTAGCAGGACTGGTTCCTTCTGAGGCCTATAAGAGATCTGTCCCAGACCTCTATCCTTGAGTTGTAAGTGGCCGTCTTCTCTCTGTGTCTTGTCATGCCATCTTCTCTCTGTACGTGTCTGTGCCCAAAATATCCTCTTCTTATAAAAACATTAGTCATAGTGGAATCAGGGCTTACCTCAATGACCTAATTTTAAGTTGATTCCTTCCGTAAAGACCCTCTCTCCAAAGAAAGTCACACTGTGATGTATTGAGAGTTAGGCTATTAACATGTAAACTGGGAGACAGGGGATACAATTCAACTCATAACAGGGGTATAGCTTAATTTTTTAAACTTTCTTTTTTTTTTTTTTTTTTTTTGCCAACGTAGGGTGTGTGTCAGAGAGGGAAGAGAAGACCAGATCAGCTACAGACAAATAAAATACATTTTCTTCACACAACCAAATTGAAGCAAGCATTAAACATGCAACCCCAATACATAATTTAGGCAGATTTGTGCAGCCTCCTGAATCAATGGCCTGGATTAGATATGGCCCCCAGGAGATAACAAAGCAAATGCAATCTTGTAGCTCCAGTTTTGAAAGAAAAAAAAAAGAATAAAACATTACAACAGTGAGAGCTAGCAATTTCTTTTTTTTTTCTTTTTTCTTTTTTTTCTTTCTTTCTTTCTTTCTTTTTTTTTTTTTTTTTTTTTTTGTGGAGACAATGTCTCCCTATATTGCCCAGGCTGGTCTGAAACTCCTGGGCTCAAGTGATCCTCCCACCTTGGCCTCCCATAGAGCTAGCAACTTTTTAACCACGTAGTTTTCCAGACCATGTGATAAGCTTTATAAATGGACTATTTTGCAGAATCCTCATGCAACCCTGCAAAATGTTTGTTATTACACTCCCAATCTTACAAATGGGAAAACTGAGGTTCAAAGAGGGAGAATCATTTACCCAATTATAGTGGCTTGATTCCAGAGCCTGTGCATGTGATCACTGCCTGCCTACCATCCCCTCTTTTCCAAGCTGGCTGACCTCTTCTTAAATGTTCCAAAGAGCTCTTCCCTCTGCTCTAAGAGGGAGGCAGGGACCCAGAGGCCGGGCTAGTGTGCAGAAAGCCTGGGTTAGTTAAATCTGCTGGCTTCCTAGGGCTTAAGTGTGGGGCCTCAGAAACTCAGCTGTACTGGAGCAAGAACCCATCAAGAAATTACAGAAACAATTATAAAAAGGAACTAACCTAAGCGTCCATCAGTAGGGGATTGGTCAGATAAATTGCAAAACTTCTACTATGTCTACTAGGCAATCACTTGAATAACCAAACCTGCATAGAGGAACATTTAGTGAACTGATTTTTTTTTAATTTTATTATTATTATACTTTAAGTTTTAGGGTACATGTGCACAACGTGCAGGTTTGTTACATATGTATACATGTGCCATGTTGGTGTGCTGCACCCATTAACTCGTCATTTAGCATTAGGTATATCTCCTAATGCTATCCCTCCCCCCTCCCCCCACCCCACAACAGTCCCCAGGGTGTGATGTTCCCCTTCCTGTGTCCATGTGTTCTCATTGTTCAGTTCCCACCTATAAGTGAGAACATGCAGTGTTTGGTTTTTTGTCCTTGCGACAGTTTGCTGAGAATGATGGTTTCCAGCTTCATCCATGTCCCTACAAAGGACATGAACTCATCATTTTTTATGGCTGCATAGTATTCCATGGTGTATATGTGCCACATTTTCTTAATCCAGTCTATCATTGTTGGACATTTGGGTTGGTTCCAAGTCTTTGCTATTGTGAATAGTGCCGCAATAAACATACACGTGCATGTATCTTTATAGCAGCATGATTTATAATCCTTTGGGTATATGCCCAGTAATGGGATGGCTGGGTCAAATGGTATTTCTAGTTCTAGATCCCTGAGGAATCGCAACACCAACTTCCACAATGGTTGAACTAGTTTACAGTCCCACCAACAGTGTAAAAGTGTTCCTATTTCTCCACATCCTCTCCAGCACCTGTTGTTTCCTGACTTTTTAATGATCACCATTCTAACTGGTGTGAGATGGTAGCTCATTGTGGTTTTGATTTGCGTTTCTCTGATGGCCAGTGATGATGAGCCTTTTTTCATGTGTTTTTTGGCTGCATAAATGTCTTCTTTTGAGAAGTGTCTGTTCATAAATAAAAATGTTATAGAACAGAGTATCTTTTTTACTAGATAGTTATTAAAAGATATAGACATATAAACTAGACTTTAGATTATAAACTAAAATGATAATAGTACTTATTCCTGGGTTCACAGGTAGTTTTCCTTTAATCAATCTTCCTTTCTTTCACTTTCTCTTTCTTTCTTTCTCTTTATTTTCCTTTCTTCCTCCCTCCCTCCCTTCCTCCTCTCTTTCTTTCTTTCTTTCCTTTTCTTTTCTTTCTTTCACTTTTTCCTTTCTGTCTTTCTTCCTTTCTTACCCTTTCTTTCTTTCTCTTTCTTTCTCTTCCTTCCTTCCTCCCTCCCTCCCTCCTTTCTTTCTTTCTCTCTTACTTTCTTTTTCTTTTTCCTGGTTTATATATACTAAATTTTTTGCCAAATATGATGAGCTAATATTAAAAAAAGAGAAAAATTATTACTCTCAAGGGATAACGCATTCTGATTTTCTGAGAAATAAGTTCTTACTTTTTAGGAGAGCCCACCCCACCAAACACCATAATTTTGCTCAGATCCAATAGTTTATGTTTTCTCCTAACAAAAATGTGAATCTCTGGCCTGAACAGGTTGGACATTATTTTTTAAAGTGTCTCCTGTCTCTTCTGTAGGAGACACCACTCAGTGCCTATCCCTAACCCATTCCCCTCCTTCCATGTAAATGAAACCCTGATCTTGTCTGAATGTCCACTTCTTTGTCCTGTGTCCCCTGGGTGGATCCTGATTGGTCTAAACCAATCTTCTTTCCTTATCAGTGATTGGTTTAGCAGTAGCCATGTGACCCAGTTCTGGCCAAAAAGGTGTGAGGGGAGTTCTGCTAGGGGGTTGGGGGCGGGGGCAGATTCCCTTGCAACATTCTGAGGTAATCAGTGGCTCTTCTACTTGATGCCATGGGCGGCTGCAATATCTGATACTGTGAGTGCCATCTTTTGACCAGGAGATATGTCATTTTGGGGACAAAGCCAATCCTCTGAAGATGACAGAGCAAACAGAAGGAAACACTCTGGATCCTTGATGCCAATATTCAGTTGCTGAGTTCTCAACCTCCAGGCATTCTTAGTATGCAAATGATGCACTTTTCCTATAGATTCTACCGTTTTGAATGAGGTCTCTGTTACTTGCAGTCCAATGCATTCTAACTGTATAATCTTATTTCTTTCAAACTTTGCTTGGTTTATTTTAAACCGTGATTCCTAAGATAAATGTTAAATAGCATAGGGTATCAAGACTTTTATTCATGTAATGTACATTCCTAGCCCTTAAAGATATACTGATTTTCTGTTTCTGTGCTTCTCAAGTTTACAGGGATTGATGTGTCTGAACCAAAATATGAGAAGATGACTGAGCAGTTGAATGAAATGGAGGATCACATCATGGAGTGGGAAACCGGAGCCGGGCATGGACATGTCCAAGTTTTTGCCATGTCTCACTGCTAATGTATTGTGAGACTAATTTTTCATCAGAGATCCTGGGATGGGCTTGACAATACTGATTATAGGGCTTTTTATCTCTGACATGTTAAGATTGAACTAGCTGTTTCCATACATCTATCTATATCTGTGAGGATTCTGTGGCCAGGAGACCGAAATGAGGTTTATAAAAGGATAGAATGCCCAAGGAATTCAGGAATCAGAAAGTGGGGACATTTCAGATTCTAATAACCTGCAAAACCAATCGTCCCTATAGGGAGAATGGAAGAAGCTAGGGAGCCTCCACCTATTCCCTGTTTCTTTATCCTTTAACCTGCCTCGGTTCCTGCAATTTCACCTTTAGCATGCCATTCACTTGGGTTAAGCAGCATCATCTTTTACTGCTTTTTCAAAGGAAGGAAAAGCAATTGGATTAGGTCACTTTTCTGTTTTGAGAATTCAGGGATGGGAGAGCAGTTATTGACAGGTGCGTCATAAAACCCAGAATCAATCTCAACTCAGCAATCCCTAGCCAAAATGTGAGTCTTCTCTAACTCCTGACAAGTTCAAGCCTTTATAACATGAAGTCTTTCCCTTTGCTCTGTCCTAATTCCTCTGTATCTAATTTATTTAACTCAGGAAGGATATGTAGTAAAAGAGTATAAACTACACAGTTATACAGCTATGGGTTCAAATCTCAGCTCTGCTGCATGCCAATACATTGTAAGATTCATGAAGGTCAGGATGGCATCTGCAGCTGTATCCCCAGAGCCTAGCACATTGCCTGCCATATAGTAAATGCTCAATACAAATCAATGGGTAGATTCTGTGTGGTTCTGGGAAGCTTACTTGTTCCCACTGAACTTCACTTCTTCGTTTCTTTCTTTTTTTTTTTTTTTACTTTCATGCAAAATCTTTATTTGGAACATGTGTGTTACTGAGCAGGCCAGCCGCCATCCTGAAATAGCAAGGGTATTTACATTGTGCAGAGAAACATAACAGCTCCTTGAAGACATTCATCTGTGCTTGGCCGGTATTTTATCTGGTACTTTGCTCTGCTTCTCTCTTCCCTGTGCTCATTATTCTTCATGCACCCTCACCCCTTTTCACCTTAAGGCATCCTGTACCAGCTGACCTATGGGCAATGACCGAAGCCAACAATCAGCCGCTACCAATTGTGTCTTTCTGGGACCCATTCTACCTGCCTTAGGTATTAATGGTGCCTAAAGAAAGAATAAACAGATGAAAGTTTCTGTGGTTAGCTGGCCATGGTGGTGCACACCTGTAGTCCCAGCTACTTAGGAGGTTGAGGTGGGGACAGCACTTGAGCCCAGGAGCTCGAGGCTGCAGTGAGCCATGATCACACCACTGCACTCCAGCCTGGGCTATAGAGCCAGACACTGTTTCAAGGAGAAAAAAGTTTCTTTGGCGTTGCCAAGCCTTGTCTTCACCAAATTTTAGAAGTTTTTTTTTATTTAGTATTTCATTTTATTCTTCTACATATAAAATCAAATGGTCACTGGATTAGTAAATTTGAAAACTTTCTGTGTGTATTGACCATAATCTTAACTACTGTATCCTTGAAACATGGTATAAATTTTTGATTAAAAGTAATTCACTCTGATTTTTTTAAAAATCTACTTGTCAGCCAGGCACGGTGGCTCACACTTGTAATCCCAGCACTTTGGGAGGCCAAGGTGAGTGGATCATGAGGTCAAGTGTTCGAGACCGGCCTGGCCAACATAGTGAAACCCCATCTCTACTAAAAATACAAAAAAAATTAGCCTGGCTTGGTGGTGGGCACCTGTAATCCCAGCTACTCAGGAGGCTGAGGCAGGAGAGTCACTTGAACCTGGGAGGCGGAGGTTGCAGTGAGCCAAGATTGTGCCACTGCACTCCAGCCCAGACAATAGTGCGAGACTCTGTCTCAAAAAAAAAAAAAAAAAAAAAATCTACTTGTCAGGAGCTCATTGCTTTGCTAGTGTCCACTGCTCAGCCAGAGATAGTGGTGAATGGCCTGTTGGCATTTCTTGAAAGATTTCCATTCTGCTGCTCAACACAGGTTTTCTGCCTTCTTTAGAGTCTGAGGTCCATCCTATGGTTTTCCTGATTCTGGAGAATGGCCTGCAGCCTCCCACTTAGGGCTTGACTGTGCTCATCTAGTCCATCCCAGGGCTGGAAGGGACGTCCCTGGTGGTCCACAAAGGTGACCCAGCAGTGCCTAAACTTCCGGAGGTCATGATGGAGATTTGGGTCCCAGCCCTCTGCAGCATGCACAGCCCCTCATATCCTGGGAGATAATTATAGATGCATGCAGCGAAGATGTGCAGGCTCACACATCTGTTCTCCCAATGAAATGTAGCCACTTGCTGGGCACAGCTGAAGCAGGGACTCCAGGAGATGAACCAGGTGACCCTGTAGCACTGAGCCCGGTCCAGCTTCCAAAAGGAAATCAGGTACAGGAAGCACTGCTCTGCATGGAAATCTTAATAGCAACTGAGATTATTCAAAGCCTGGCTGGGTAGGATGCCCTTGTTCTGGTCCAGAGGGACCCAGGCATCATTGTTTTGGCACTCCACCTTGTAGCACAGGTAGGTCTGGTGCTGCCCAGAGACTGAAGGATCATTGGTAAAATTGTAAGTGAATGTGTCTGAGAATCTCCCCCAGCATGCTGTGCAGTAATGCATAATTTGTATTCAGTTGCTTCCAAGGATCAAATACCATGCTTTGGTTGTACACAAATTTGTCCCAACAGTGTTGAAATTCATCATAGTTCATGATCTTCATGCTGGCATGTGGACTGTTTTTTCTGACACCGTCTGTGAAGCTCCTCTTGGTTATCTGCTTCCCAGAAGTAGTAGAGGTGGGCAATGAAGATGGTCAGGGTGACCTTGCCATCCTTGGCCAGGAACTCTGCCACATTCCCTGCATACTCTGGGCAGGGACTCCAGGAGATGTACCAGATGACCAGGTAGTCCTGGTGACGATGCAGCCTCGAGTTGCAGAACCAATCTACAAATCTCATCTCTGGGTGGTGTTCAGGCTTGGAATAGACCTGGCCTCCAAAGATCCTTGCGTCCAAAGGGGGCTTTGAGGGGTCCTTCTTTGTTTTCATTTTGTAGCACAGCCAGGTGGTGTTCCAACCTGAGAGGATGGGTCTGTTTTCAAAGTTGTAGTAGAATGTGCCTGGATACATCCACTCCATCAGGTTTCTTATCTGAGGCTTCATGTGCAGCCTTCTTGGCAGGCTTGCCCTGACCATAATCTTTGTCTGAAATTTGTCCCCTGTCCCTACCTCTAAGATGTTTCTGCTTAGCTTCTCTGACAGTGAGGGCTCAAATTTCAGCTGACCCAGCATTTCTTCGTTTCTGAAGACAAGGTGGTTTTACCATTTAAGCTTCTGATAAGGATGAAATAGGTTGACCAATGTGGAGTTCCCTCTGGCTGCCTGTCACCATCCCTAAAATCCCATCACAAGTCAATCCTTCCCAGTAAGGCACTGGTGCCCAGGCAGTGGGCTAGGTATTGTAAACTGCCTGCCATCCACCAGGCTATCATCTGCCACCAGGCAAGGCTGAGAGTCTCCATTCCACCTCCCTGTATGCGCTCTTGCTCCACAACCGCAGTCCCAACATCTGGAGGCAAACTGGAGACTTGTTCAGTCATCTTGATGTTGCTCTGAAGGTGGAAAACATCTGCATAGTGGAAACCAGGGCAAAGATACCCTGGATCTGCCTCTTTCTGTGTTAGGCTTCTGGGCCCCATGGGACCCCCAGGTATTTGGCTGTGTGTTGGTGTCTTAGCGTCATCCAGTGTCAAGCACAGACCTTAATGCCCAGTTGATTATGATTTCTAAGTGAAGGGATAAACACAGGAAGTTTGTGGTCACAGTGGTACCAGCCAAACCCTTAACAGAAACCTGGTCCGGAAAAGAACTACAAAACAATATGAGGAGGAGGGAGGCATCTGGTTCCTTTGTTTTCTGGCTGTAATAAATCAGACAACAGGGAAAAGAAAAGGCCAAGGGAGGAGGAAGCACTTGATAGAAACCTCCTTTGTCTGTGATTACTCTTTTTTTTTTTTTTTTTTTTCTGAGACAGGGTCTCACTCTGCTGCCCAGGCTGGAGTGCAGTAATGTGATCTTGGCTCACTACGACCTACACCTCCCAAGTTCAAGCGATTCTTGTGTCCCAGCCTCCCGAGTAGCTGGGATTATAGGCATGTGCCACCATGCTCAGCTAATTTTTTTTGTATTTTTAATAGAGACGGGGTTTCTCCATGTTGACAAGGCTGCCCTCAAACTCCTGGCCTCAAGCAATCTGCCCGTCTCAGCCTCCCGAAGTATGGGGATTGCAGGCCTGAGCCACCGCGCCCAGCCTGTGATTACTCTTAATGGCACAAGTAAAGAACTGTGTCTCCTCCACTTCTAAACTAAGTGACCTGCGACCTCAGTTTCCATGTTGGTGAAATGAGGAAAAATCCCACCCTCCCCAAGTTTCATTAAGATAGGAAAAAAATGTGAAAATACTTTGGAAATGGTGTATTATAAAAGTGATTGTCATGAAACTCGATGATGATGATGGCAAAAATAATGTCAGCTTATGATAATGTCTTCATTCATTCAACCAGAAGTTATGAGCAGCTTTTCTGGGCTAAGTACTACTAGGGATACAATAAGGTGGCCAAAGTCCCTGCCATCTTGCTGTATCCAAGTAGGGGCCAGACTTAAGGCCACTAAATACACACATAATAATATGATTTCAGATGGCAGTAAATAGTATAAAGAAAACACTAATACAAAATAGGGATCTGATAGGCAGCGAGTAAGGATGGAGGCTACCTTAGCATGGCCTGTCTGAGGAGATGGCATTTGGACTGAGACCAGAAGGAGGCGGACGAATCAGTCATGCAAAGGGAAGAGGCAAGTGGGCCCAGAAACAGCAGGAATAGCAAGTGCAAGGGCCTGAGGTGGGAACAATCTTGGGTGTATTGTTGCTGTTGATCTGTTTGTTTCATTTTGCTTGTGAGAGGCAGAAAGGATCACCTAGCTGGAAAGCAGCATGAGATGAACTTAGAGAAGGAGGCAGTAGCCGATCACATAGGGGTTTTGATGCCATAGTAAGGGCTCTGGATTACTGTATTCTGTGATAAAAGCTCACTCTGGCTGCTTCCTACAGTGTGGGTTGAGGGAGCAAAGACAGAAGTGGGGAGGCCAGCAAGAAAGCCGATGCATATACAGATGAAAGAGCCTGGCACCTGCTAAACGCTAAAGTGCAGCAATCTCACTGAATCCTCACAGCAACTCTGAGAGCTGCAAAACTTTATCATGCCCTTTGTCATACAGAGGAGAAAACTGAGGCTTCGGAGGCATTGAATAGCTTGCCCAAGGTCACAGAGCCTAACTCTAACCCTGCCCTTAGCTGACGTAAATAGCAGAGCTTGGATTCGAGCCCTCGCAGTCTGATTCCTGAGCCTACCTGACCCAGTGTCATAAAAATCAAAGGCCCTTTGAGTCAGGTGGTGAGGCTGGGGAGGCCCCCAGGAGGGCTTAGTCCTTCCTGAGACTCTACCTCTTTGGATGGATGCTGCAGGAGCCACTGCCCTCTAAAATGCTCTCTTGAATCAAGGACAAACCGTCAGACCTGGTCCTGTCCTGCCACTACCTGTCCTGGGTACCAGTGGAGGTGGGAACTCATTTCTGCAGACAACATGAATTATTTTATTTTTACAAAGACTTTTGCTGAGGCATAACTTAACTACAGTGAAGTGCGTTCATCTTCAATGTACAGATAATTGGGTTTTTACAGATGAACCCCCATTCCCCACCCCTTACCCCGTGTAACCACTATCTAGGTCAAGATGGGGAGCATCCCTCACTCATATTCAGGACAATCTTTAAGAGTAACATTTATGCCCCCAAACAAAGCATGTCTGCCCTACAGCAGTTTTTGCCAAGATCTCCCGCCTCCCCTTCAGCCAGGATTCTGCTGGAAACTCCTCAGGGGAGCCCAGACCCTGGGCAGAAATTCTTTACAGCAGATTAGCACCAAAGTGCTTGTCAATAAACTAAGAAGTGAAGCAGGGTGGCTTGGTGAATGCTCAGGTCTCTGGGGTGATGGTGTTTTAAGAGTGACTCAGGTGAGCATTTTCACACACTTCTCATCTCCCAGCAGTCAGTGAGGCAGGTGGTCTCCATCTGATTTTCAAAGAGGTCTCAGTTTCACCATCTGTGAAACGGGGGAACAGGAAGGGACAAACTTGAGGAAGTAGTCCTTTCCAAACGCAAAAACCCTAAGATTCTCAGGGTTGTGAGAAAGTGACAAGCCCATTCAAATGCAATTTCCTCCTCTCAAGGAAAAAGCAATTCCTCAGACTCCCCGACTCCCACATCCTCAAAATTTGACATGGGAAAGAGAATATGTTCTTGTCCTCTTCTCTCCAGGGAAGAGTCTCTACAGAGGACATTTTGCATTTGCACATTTCTGGGGAAAACAGCAGGAGCTTTCAAGATAAACATACTGGAGTTTGAATCCCAGCTCTGTCACTTACCAGCTGTGTGGCATCGGGCAAAGTCACTTCACCTTTCTGAACCTCAATCTCTTCACTTGTGTATGGAGATAGCAATACCCCTACTGTGGAATCCTTGTTGCAAGGACTCAATGAGACAATGAAACTGAAGAGCTTGCCCAAAACTTAGACAAAGCTGAATTAGTATTTGCTATTATTACTGCTGTTGCTGTTTCTGCATCTTTGAGCACAAGGGAAGTGTTTTATAGACCTGTGCTTCTTCCTCCCTCACCAACTCTCATCTTGCCCCCACCTGTCTATTGACTAGATATCTAGAGCAGTAGCTGCCTGACTTGTCTGGGGGTATCCCCATATCCCAGGGGGAGAGACTTCTGGAAGATTCCCCAGGACAGAACTCAGGTGACCCCCAAGGTCAAACCCCAAGTCCAAGTGCTTGGCATCTCATCTGTATAAAGTCCCCACAGCACAACCTGCAATTGCAGCATTAACATGCCTCTGTTCCTCTTAGGTTAATATATGTATTATTTATAGGGCTTTATTATGTGTTCAGAGGGCTCCCCTGAGAAATATAATTGTGCATTGGGAGGTACATTTGAATAATATTTACAATTAATTTCAGACAATAAAGCAATGCACCGAGGCCTCTGTGTAGCAGAAATGGGCCCTGGGTTGGTTTCCCACTAACCACTCCCCTGAGAAAGCTTGGGTAGCTTTTAAATATCTTTCCAATAGTCCATTTCTCTCCAGCATCGCCTCTGTTTCCCCAGTCCAGATTCCACCATGGCTCATCTGAGGCTGCAGTAGCCTCCGGGCTTCCCACTCTGCCCCTCTCCAACCTGTCCTCCCCAGAGCAGCTAGGGGCATTGTTCCAGCATGCAGATCTGAGCATGGCACTCCCCTGCACATGGCTGCCCCATCTCAGGGTGAAGGTCTCCCCCACTGCCTGGCCCTTCCACTCCACCCCCACCTGGTCTCACTCATCCTACACCCTCCTTGCAGCCAGCCCCCCACCCCCACTGCTTCCCGTCACTGTGAGCATTGCTCCCTCTTGCATCAATGCCACTGCCCCTGCTGTCCCCTCCACCTGGAGCACCCTCCTCCTGCACCTCCTTACCACATCCGTGCCCACCCATCTTCCACATGTCAGCTCAAGTGTCCCCTCCCCAAGGAAGTTTCCTTAGTCTTTGGACAGGATCGGATCCCTCTATAATGTGTGTGCAGGCCTGGCACCATGGCTCACGCCTGTAATCCCAGCACTTTGGACGTCTGAGGCAGGAGGATCACTTGAGCCCAGGAATTCAAGACCAGCCTGGGCAACATGGAGAAACCCTGTCTCTACAAAAAATAAAATAAAATAAAAAATACAAAAATTAGCTGGGTGTGATGGCATGTGCTTGAGGTTCCAGCTACTCCGGAGGCTGAGATGGGAGGATCACCTGAGCCCAGGGAGGTCAAGGCTAAAGTGATCGTGCCATAGCATTCCAGCCTGGGCAACAGAGAAAATATTTCCTGGGGTTGTTTCCCATTGGGGGAAGTGTATAATTTTGATTATTGGCTGTCTCTCTCATAAGTCAATGAATGAGCTCAGGAGGACAGAGGCTGTGTATGTCTTGATCATCTCTCTGTATATAGTGCCTACCACAGAATTAGCCAAAGAGTAGCTGTTAAATACATTTTAATGGAATGGATGAATGGGTGGATAAATGGTTATGTAAGTGAATGGGTGAGTGGATGGATGGCTAGGCGAATGTTGAGATGAATGGCTGGGTGAGTGGATGTCGGAGTCAATGGGTAAGTGGGTGGATGAGTGGATGTTGGGGTGGATGGGTGAGCTCATCTTGGGATAATGGGTGGGTGGATGGGTGAATGGATCTTGCGGTGAATGAGTGGGTGAATGGGTGGGTGGATGTGTGGGTGGATATTAAAGTGAATGGATGGTGGATGTGTGAGTGGATATTGGGGTGAATAGATGGTTGGATAGGTGGGTGGATCTTGGGGTGAATGAGTGGGTGAATGGGTGGGTGGATGGGTGGGTGAATCTTGGGGTGAATGGGTGGATGGGTAGATCTTGGAGTGAATGGGTGGGTGGATAGGTGGGTGGATGTTAGGGTGAATGGGTTGGTGAAAAGGTGAATGGATGAATGTGTCACAGGAGCATCTGTCCTTGGGCCACCTGATGCAGTGCCAAAGAGTATAGACCTGGCCATGAGGAGGCCTGGCTTTATGTCCCTTATCTGCTAGGGTTTACTATATTATCTTGGGTGAGTAACTACCTCTTTCACATCCTCAGTTGCTAGAACAGCAAAATAAGTGAAAAGAATTTTTTTCAAAATGCAAATTTCTTGGAGCTCGAAGGTTTGAGAATGGCAGGTTGGGGACTTCAGGGCTTCTCCTGCTGCCCACAACATAGCTCTGTGACTTTGCACTGGCCGCCTCACCTCTCTGAGCCTCAGCTGCTGTTCTGTGAAGTAAGTGAGGAAGGCAAAAGGGAGGTGATGGCAGGAACCCCCAGAACTGAGCCACACACTCTTGCTTCAGTCTCTTTATTCGAGAGAAACTTTGTCCTCAAAGGGAAGAAGTAAGCAGACCCCCTGCTGAATTATTTCACAGTAGAAATAGTAGATTCCTCTCTGGTCCTAGATACCACCCCCAGCAGCAATTTTCCAAACCCAGGAGTTGGTAACCATGGGCCTAGGGCATCCCAGCCCCAACAAGAGCATAACATGTTAGGGAGGAATGAGAGAGGGAGGCAGGGCAGGAGTTGAGGAATCACCGACCACTTTCATCCAAACCAGACACCACCTCGTTTTGCAGAGTCCTCAGGGGAAGCTCTCAAAACCTCAGTTCCCTCATCTGTGAAATGGGAGACATCTGGGCAAGATGAGTTTGAAGGTCCCTTATGGTTTTCACGATTGGATTCTATCTTCTCCCACCCATCCAGGCTCCCAACCCCACCAGAGCTGACTCTGGGGTCAAATTTGAGCCAATCCCCTCCCTTTGTCAGTGCCCAGTTTCCTCACCCCTTCTGAACCTTGCTGCCAGAATCTCTGTGCCTCTTCTCTGGAGAAGGACCCAGAGAACCTGCAGGGCTCTGTGCGCTCTGGGAATTATCTAAGGCTGGCAAAGGCATCCCGGTGCTTGAGGCCCTTCGTGTTCTTGCTCTTCCCTTCTCCCTGTCCTTGCTGGCTCAAGGGTCAGCTGGAGATGGTTCTGAAATCAAATTCCTCCCACTCTTTGGACTTCCATTCCTCTCCCCTTCTCTCTTCTTTCTTTCTTCCTTGTCTTTTCCTTCTTCTTCTCCCCACCCTCTCCTTCCAAGGGCTGAAGAAGTTGGGCATTCAGGCAGCTGACCTGATTCAAAGCCCAGCTCCATACCTCACCAGCTGTGCAACTCTGAACTAGTGAAGTCTGTTCTTGAAACAGAAACTCACTTTCTGCACCCCCCCTCCCCCACCTTGCTATGATGGTCCCCTTCTGCCAGGGCCAATTTGAGGTTTCAGTGTTTGTGCCTGAACCATCGTAGGTGCTTCATGAATGCCAGATCCCTTTCCTTCATCATCATGCTCTGGGACCTTTCTGTCCCCTCTCCTGTCCCTCCCCTATCCTCAAACACCGTCTTCTTTTCTTTTCCCTCTACCTCTTGTCCTCACGATCCCTCAGCTCCCCCACCCCACCCAGGAGGCAGGGCTAAGTAAGGCCCCATCACTGAGTCCTGGGCCCAGAGAGAAGGCTCTGGGCACTAAGTGTGTTGGTTGCCTGTGCAGCAATGCAGGTGAGCACACTTTGCACACTGCAGGGACGATATATGCATGACCTATGGAGATGTTCACATGAAGCTGTGGGGACAAGACTGTATGGGATGTTAAGGCTGCATTTAAGTACTTGACAGGAACCTAAGTCAGAACAGGAAGACCCACAGAGCAGCCAGAAAGAGGGAGGCCAGACTCTAAGGAGGAAAACAGCCGGTTTGAATTGTGCTCCTGTTTATCAGCTTTTCCAATGACAACATGAATTCCTGCCTCCCCTATCCTGGCCTGGACTGCCAAAAGCCCAGGAAAAGCAGCATCCTACAAGCCAGGAGGGCCAAGTCGCTGACGACTGCCGCTGTGGCCCGGGACAGGTCCCATCCCATCTCGTGCCTCAGTAAATGTGGGAAGAGGGGAGATGGGGGCCACTGAGCAATATTTAAAGCTCCCTTTTTGCTCTCAAACCATCTATATTCAAACTCTTCAAAGCATTCAGAGGCTCCAGCTTGGGGTCAATTCAGAGCTGCCTTGTCATAAGCATTAAGGCACAATAAGGGAAGGAACAGTTTGTCTCTTAATGAAGTGTGATTCCAAACAGCCCATGGCCTCGGGAACTCGCCCAGCGCGGGGTAGACATTGCATCTGTTCATTGCATCTTGTTGGAGAATCAGCTTAACAATGAAGGGACTTGGAAGAGAACAGAATGTGGACACTTAGGAGCCAAAGGGCCTCAGGCCCACAAGGGACTGCCTCCTGCCAGCCTTCCCTCCCCATTGCCTTGATCTCTGGAGACAAAGGAGGTGGGAGCCACGGTAGGAGGCTGTTAATGGCTGTTGAGGGAGCTGGAAGCCAAGTGCATTTTCTCTGCCATGTTGCATCATTTTTGAAAACTATTTGCAAAGTTTCTTAAAGGCCATTAAGATGTTCATATTCATTTGCAGAAAAATCAATATTTATGGCAAAAATCTCCAAACTTTTTAAGTCCTTCCCAACTCTGCAGCCTCATTTGAGCCAGGCAAACTGAAGTTCAAATCCAAGCTCCGGCAGAGACTAGCTGGGTACCTTTGGGCAAGTTACTTAACCTTTCTAAGCCTCAGATTCCTCCTATGTAAAAGGGAAGTTATAACCATACCTAACTCAGGGTTGCTGTAATGATTAAATGAGAAAACATATGTAAAGTGCATAACATAAAAAGTGCTAAATAAATGTAGGCTATCAATATACTAGAATAATCTCCACAGATAAATTCCAAATAGAAGAACAGAGTTTCTGGAGCCAGACGGAGCCAGGTTCAGATCTTAACTCTGCCACTGATTAGCTGTGTGATGCTGGGCAAGTTACTTTCCCCCTCTGGGCCTCAGCTATGTCATTTGTAAATGGGGCTATGACACTCTGTGGCCACAGGGACGTGTCAGTATTAGATGAGAAAAGCCATGCCAGGCACCTGTATCCAGGAGGTATTTGGTGTCTGCAGCTCAGAAACACAGTTCAAGGAGTCCAGCTCCAGACTCTGTCTCAAGTGACTGAGTCCTCGGACATACTCTTCTTCCCAGGGGACTCTCCGGAGTTGCTTCCCAAAGCTGCATTTTGGACCTGTCTCCAAAGGCGTTGAGGAAATTAACCAGAATGAGAAGCCCCACCACAAGTGTTTTATTCTAAGCACCTCCAGCCAGAGCTGAGTGGATTAGGAAAGGCAGAAAAAAATCCCTGTGATGGGGTGAGGGCTGCTGGTGAAGATGCCTGCCACAACCCCACCCCCAGGTAAGAGGGGCAAGGTGAGATCAGGGGCTGGCACCACCCTGACCCCCCAAATAGCTCCAGCCTAAAGCACCATCAGCCTGCGATGTTCTAGGGTGAGCTGCTCCATGCCTGCATCCTTTAAAGGTTCTTTTCTCCTTTCTCATTCCTTTGCCAAATCTCAAGTCCTCGTTGCATCCCTCACTTGTCTTGCCCTTGCAAAGAGCCCACAGGGCCTCTCAGGACCAGTTCTCTGTCTTCCTAGCTGATCCGAAAGCCAAATTCATGGCCTATGGAGTTCATGGGCTGATATGTCACCTTCCTCTCCCAGATCACCTATGCATTTCCACATACTTTAACACAGAGCAGTGACTTGAAGGTAGGGTTTTCTGGCCAGCTACTGATAATAGATATACAAGGGCCAAGTGTGATCTGCATCACACTGGGTTTGCTCTGACCCCCTCACTGCTCACACCAGGAATGGACCTTGGAGAGTGTCATTTCTGGGGCACACACAATAGGCAGCTTAATCCCACCGCCCTATGCCAATCCCAGTTCATGGCAATGCTTTTGAGAATTCTTCCTTTTTTGCTTTCAGTCAGTCAAGGCTGGCCTCCCAAGAAGCATAAATTGCTAGTCCAAGGCTGTATGGAACACAGCATGTTCTGTCCACTAGAAGAAAGGGGTTCCAGGCCCTAGATTCCCAGCATAAAACACTGTTCATCCCATGCAAAATGCAGTGAAAATTGGTGGATGCTAAAGAGGTTCTTGCCTTGATCTTCAGAAGATATATCCTTGGGTGTCCCTGGGTTGAGAGAGTCCATTGAGGGGTTCCACAGTGAGGATCAAAGCATGCCGGTCTCCCTCTCATTCATCGAAGTCCTCTCATTCATTGATGACATCTTGGTAAAGCTTCTATGGCTGGGGTAGGAAGAGTGGCCTGTATCTTCACTTAGAGCATTGACCAGGCGAGAGAAGAGGGCCACCTTGAACTTCTTGAAGTCCTGACCCATGAAAACGTACAGAATGGGGTTCATGCAGCTGTTGGCAATGGCAAGGGCAGTGGCCAGGGGCAAACCCAGGCTGAAGACAGAGCCAGGCATGGCAGTGTGGTGGAGCTCTAGAAGGTTGAGTGTGTGGTAGGGGCACCAGCAGAGGAAGAAGGTAATGATGATGGTCACAATAATCTTGAAGGGCTTCTTGGTCTTGGCCAGGCGGTTGCGCTGCAGTTTGCAGACGATGGTGAGGTAGCAAGCTGTGATGATGAGGACTGGGACCAGGAAGCCACAGAGGAAGCGGGTGACAGTCACCACCATGTGCCGGCTATACCCCACAGGGTCCATTTGGGAGTGAGTGGGCCACGAGGAAGACCCAGGTGTGGACAGGCTGAAGTTGTTGAAGCAGGATATTTTCCCATGCAGGTTGGCTGTGTCCCGGAAGACGAGAGATGGGGAACTCAAGAAGAAAGCCAGGACCCAGATGACCATGCAGGCCATGTAAGCCAGGCGAACGCTGCGGTGGTTCTGGGACCAGACAGGGAGGAGCACAGAGATGCAGCGGTCAGAGCTGATGATGGTCAGCAGGAAGACGCTGGTGAACATGTTGTGGATGAGAAGGAAGTTGCTGATCTTGCACATGGCTGTCCCGAAAACCCAGTGGTAGTCCATGGCGGCATAGGTGATGTGGATTGGGAGGAAGACGTTGAACAGGAAATCTGCCACTGCCAGGTTGAGGAACCAGACCGTGTTCACTGTCTTCTTCATCTTGAAGGTGGCAATGATGATCACCAGACCATTGCCCAGAATCCCGAGGAAGCAGACGATGCTGTAGACCACCACCAGGAAGATCCTGGTCACCCTGGCTTCCAAGGGGGATAAGTCCTCCAAAACCACAATGGAGTCTAAATAATCAGGGTATTCATCACCGTAACTGATGGAAGTGTTGTAATCTTCATCCTCCATTCTCTGCAAGAGAAGACAGGGACCATTAGAGGAACCCTAGAGTTGGCTTTAAGAGGTTGACCAATACCAGCAAGACCAACAATGTTCCCCCTGACTCTGAGCAAGTCCAGTTTTGTGATTTAACCATTTCCTTCTTTGCTATTTTATTTATTGAACAAATGCCTCTCTGGTACCTCCTACATACCAGGTACTATTGCATTCTACACTCTCTTAATCTTCACAATAACTCAATGAGGTAGGTAGGTTATGAGCCTCAACTTACAAATGAGGAAACTGAGTCACAGAGAGCTTATGTCATTTGTCTGAAGTCCTACAGCTAGGAAAAGGCAGACCTGTGATTCGAATCCAAGCTTCAGAGTCTTTCCTTTTGACAACCATGTTTTCTGTCTGCTTGGGGCCCTGTCTTCCTCTAGAGCCTAGTGGGGGAGACAATTGTTCATCAAAAAGTCCCTCAAATAATGGGAACATTGCAATAATGCTAAGTGCAATGAAGAAGAGGTACATGGTGCTGTGAACTTGATTCCAACATGCTTCTAAAACCAAGTGGACAGCCTTGTTGTGATCCCCCTGTGCACCCAATCTGTCAGTGGTCACTGGTGCCCTTTGGAGTTCAGACCACAAGACTTCCTCACCATTCACCGTTATGTTGTCTGCAGCTCTCCAATGTGAGTCCTCAGCCAATCAGTCCCTGTACACAGCTAGAAACACCTGTAGGGAAAAAAAAAAAAAAGCAGCAATTGGATCCAGGTCTAAGAACCAGAGGGTTGAGTGGACCCAGCCAGAAATAAGATCTGTTGTTCTTATTCCCATTTTACAGAGAAGGAAGCAGAAGTTCAGAAAGGCTGTTATTCAGCCAAGGTTATGCAGCCAGGAAGGGATGGAGCCCCTTGAACCTAGGTCAACTGACTCTTCCCAGGTCAAGTGCTGGACTCTTCATTCTAACCACTCCCCTCTCCCAGCACATCCCTAGCTGACAGCTGGAGTTGGGCATGAGTAAAGGAAGACACAGAGGAGGCACATGGATGGCTCAATCCACTAACAGGTCAGGACTCAACTCCACTACCAGGGCAGGACCCACAAAATACTGTTTTAGGAAGTGTGAGCACAGAGAAAACAGAAGAAGACCCACACAGAGTACCTGCTATGTGCCAAGAACTTTTATTCTTTCTTGTTATTTATTCTTGCTTGGGACTTTTCCAGGCAGGTGTTATTCCTTTTGTGTTAAGAAATAGAGAGACTGAGGCTCAGAGAAAGAAGCATCATTCTTGCTGGATATTCTCTGGGCCCTATGGGAACCATGAATGAGATGCAGGCTCTGAAGCCACAGCAGTCTGGTGTGAAGACAGACACAAATATATCCACTGAGCCTCCGCTGTGCAGACAACTTAAGTGGCACTTTAAACAAGCCCCATAACAATCTTGCTGAGTATTTTTCCAGTCTATGGAAGAATAAACATATTCTGAGGAGTTTGCAAGTTTGCAAGATCTTGGAGGCAGTGATCACATGCAGGGTTCATACCTAACCCCAGACACTTATGAGCTGTGTGGCTTTGGGCAAGTGATTTCTCTTCCCTGAATCTCAGTTTTCTTATCAATAAATGGGATTTCTCACTTCACAGAGTGTATATAGGAACTAGAAGCATCAGAAATGTGGAGCATTTAGCTTGGTATTGGCACATAGTGAGCCCTCAATAAATACTAGTGATTGCATTATTGCCTAGAGGTGCACAGCTGATAAGCAGGATTTAAAACCAGGGCTCTGATACCCCAGAGCCCATGTACTTTTTTCTGCTGCTCATGATCTCCCCATCTTGTCAAATGGGCTCCAAACCAGATATTTCAGCTTCACGAGGCTGCTAATCAATGCTTTATTATAAATAACTCCAACCTTCCTGCACATAAATTCATTACTGATCCTTACTGGCTTAAGGTTATATTTTATTACATAAAAGTCATCTTTTGCTTTTATTAAATAAAAGCCACTTGGAAAATTCCATTGAGGGCTTTGCACTCAAAGGGCTCACAATCAAAGCTTGGGTGTCATCCCACTCTATGCTGGGACAATATTTCAGAAGTGCCCACCAAGGGGTCCCCAAGGGTTTTCTATGGCACTGGAATGCAGAGAGAAGATGAGGACACTGGAGCTGGCCTCCCATGACTGGAGGTAACCTGACAGGTGTGCATGACAGTAGTGGGGAATGCACATTGAGCTCTTGTGTATGCCAGGGACCATGTTAAGCCCTCAGTCCAGATGGTCTCACTTTAACCCCATGAGGGGCTACAGCAGGGCTCAGAGAGATCAGGACCCATGCCCAAGCATGCAGGCAGGGGCTGGAAGAGCTGGGATTTGAACCACATCTGCAAAGCCTGGGCTCTTAACCGTCACTCCACACTGCCCCTGAGACCATGATCTGCTCAGATTGATGACCATCACCAACCTTCCTTTTGGAAGAAATGACCAAGTTGACATTCCCTGGGCCAAACAGTGCAGGCACCAGGGATGAGGACATGGCCTTACTAGGGTCCCTTCCCAAAAGGAGCTCACAGGTATGAGACAAAGAGACAGGGTTGAGGCTGGGGCAAGACTAGAATGCCCCAAGAAGCCCAGAGGAGGGGCTGTTACCCAGCCTGGGAGTCTGAAGCTTCCTGGGGCCAATGGCATCTGAGTTGAGTTTTAAGGACAAGTATGAGTTAAGAAGGTGGAAGGCAGAGAAAGGAGGAAGGGCACGCCGGGCATCTCCCCATCTCTGACCTTCCCCTCCCTCATTGACAGTGGGCTGGGTGTGTGAGTCCCGAGAGGAGGTCGAGGAGGATCTGGGACTCAGGACTGAGTGCTTCGCACAGCATCTGCAGAGATGCAGCCTGAAGCAGATGACATCATGTCGGGCTCTCTGGCTGGGCTGGGAGCAGCTTGGGGTCAGAGGCCATGCTTTTTCATCTTAGAGCTGGGGCCAGGCTGGGCTGGTACAGAATGGTGCTGACATCCTCTGGGCATGTCCCTCCTTCCACCCCTAACTCCTCATCCTTCCAGGAATTGAGTGGATTCGTGTCCCCTGTTGGTGCATTGCCCCCACCCCAAGACGCCTCTCTCTCTGGAAGCGTAAGGGAGGCACAAGTCACAGGTTTGCTTTGAGCCTCTGCTCTGTCCTAACACACATCCCTCCTGTCCTGAGCACATTTCTGCTACCAAACCAAGCGGAAGAGCAGACTCTGGGGCCCAGCCAGACTGCCTGCATCCACATCCTGGATCTGCAGGAACTCCCCTGTGACCTTGGGCAAGTCAGTTACCTTCTTTGCAACTCAGTTGTCTTATCTGTAAAATGGGCTTGATAATAATAGCTCCTGCCTCATAAGAAGATGGTTGTGAGGATTAAGTGCTTGGAACAGGTCCCCTTATGGGGTAAGCACTATATTGTTGTTATTGTCATTGTTATTATTTCTCAGGCTTCCACTCTTAACTCCCTTCTAAAATGGTCTTTGCCTGGGAAGGTGGGATGAGGCTAGGAAGCCAGAGGACCAGTGAGTTCCTGGCCACTTGTCTCTCCAGCTGGGGGATCAAGGGCAGGTCAGAAAGGAACACAGAGGCCAGGCACGGTGGCTCATGCCTGTAATCCCAGCACTTCAGGTGGCTGAGGTGGGAGGATTACTTGAGGCCAGGAGTTTGAGACCAGCCTGGGCAACATGGTGAAACCCGGTCTCTACTAAAAATACAAAAATTAGCCAGGCATGGCAACACATGCCTGTAATCCCAGCTACTCAGGAGGCTGAGGCAGGGGAATTGCTTGAACCCAGGAGTGGAGGTTGCAGTGAGCCAAGATCAGGCCATTGCACTCCAGCCTGGACCACAGGGTGAGACTGTCTTCAAAAAAAAAAAAAAAGAGGGACACAGGTAAGGATTTTGCTTCTCTAAGCTCCAATGTCGTCTCCTTTCAAGTGGGGGTAAGAACACCTCCCTCGTGTTGTTGGGAGAATCATGTGAAATGACAATGAAGCCTTTGCCAATTGTGAATTATAAAGAGCTGTAAAATTCTAGTTACCCAAATTCCTTAAATCCTCCACAACCAGGAAGCTTATGAAAAAAATATGTGTCACTGTATATACCGCTGACCCTTGAACAGTACAGGTTTTAACTGCGTGGGTCCACTTATTTGTGAATTTTCTTCTGCCTCTGCCACCCCTGAGACAGCAAAACCAACCCCTCCTCTTCCTGTTCCTCAGCCTACTCAACATGAAAACAATGAGGATGAAGACCTTTGTGGTGACCCACTTCCACTTAATAAATAGTAAATATATTCTCTCTTCCTTATGATTTTCTTAATAACATTTTCTTTTTCTCTAGCTTACTTGATTGTATGAGTACAGAATATAATACATATAACATAAAAAAATACGCGTCAATTGGCTGCATATGTTATTAACAAGACTTCTGGTCAACAGGAGGCTGTCAGTAGTTAAATTTTGGGGGAGTCAAAAGTTATATGTGGATTTTTGACTGTACAGTGAGTTGGCTCCCCTAACCCCTGACTTGTTCAAGGGTCCAGTGTACATAATATGTACATACATATAGTTAACGTTTGCTTGATCTCTCACTGTATGTGCTTTGCAAGACTCCATAATAGCCCTGTAAAAATAACTCCTATTTGCAGATGAGAAAACTGAGGTTCAGAGAGGTGAATACACTTGCCTGAGGCCACACAGCAGGGAGCTCTGACTCCAGAATCTGACTTCCAAGGATCCCAAGTGAAAAGGCTGTTGGGTTCCTCCTGTTTCCCTGAGGGATTATCAGCTCTCATCCCAACCACTCTGACCTCCGTAAGCCTCAACCTTCAATCCTGATAGCCCAAACCTTTGTCACATTCCCGGTCCTGCCACAGAGCTGCCTTCTCTGAGCCACCTTCATAGATTTCCCTTCATCTCCTCCTCAAGTCCTCTGCAGTCAGTTACCACATAAAAATCACACCTGCAATGCTATGTAATTCCTAGTCAATGATGTTGCTCCCTGACTCCCTTGGGATACCCTTTATGAAGCTCTGTGCTCAGTGAGAAATACTCTGGAGGATTCAGGGTAAGGAACAATGTTGCTTCTCTTGAGGAACTGGGTTGCTTTCTCGTTCTTGATCATCCATGTTCTACAACTGATCACATTTCCCTTTTTGATGTGACCACAAGGAAGCTCAGAGTCATGTTTGTTGGTCAAAGGCACAAAAACCTCTAGTCTGCAGGTTTCTGCACTGGTTTTGGTTGGTCCTTATGTCTACATCGAATTATACTTTATATTGGTTTTACTTCCTTGTAATAACTAATAATTGATTGGGTGCACATAAGAGTCCAAACACTGTATCAAGCACTTTCATTGCATCAGCTCATGCATCTCCAACAACCTCCAGGAGTGGTACTGCTATCACTCCCATTGTAAAGGGAGGAAGTGATGCTAATGTCACAGAGTTCAGCCAGTGACAGATCCACATCTGGGTTTGCTCTGACTATGAGTCTTGCTCTTCACCACACTGCTTACTGGAAAGGAGAACACATTTACCGATGTCTGTTCACACCTTTCCTGATACACCAGGCCGTCCAGCTCCACCCTAGAGGGACACCCTCCTTGTTGCTCCACTTTTCCTAGCCCCTCAGGGAATTCACCCTCCCAGTTTTCAGGACAATCTAGCTGAGGTCTGGGACACACACACGGGGGTTACTCACCAGAGACCACATCATTCATCACAGCCCATGGAGGCAGGCCGGCCTGACACCTGTCTGCCTCCCTTTCCACCCTCAGCTGCCCAGAGAACCCAGGGGAAGCCCATTCTCCAGGCCCAGCACCAAGATTCTGCCTGAGACCCTGAACTCACACTGGATTTGGCCCCAGGGCAAAAGCCACTCCGCTCTTATCCCCCTGAGTCAGAATTCCCTAAGCCAGTCATACTGGTCCATTCCCTGGGACGGTCCCAGGAGGGCTCCAGAAGGGAATGCCAGGGAGGAGATGGCAGCACAAGGTCCACGTGTGGGTGGCAGGAGACCTGCTGTGTCACCTGAACAAGCTGCTTCTCCTGTCAGGGCCTCAGATGTGCAATCTGCAAAATGAGGGTGATAACAATACCCACCCCACATGCTGTGCAGGACTAGAATAGCTAAAGTGACAGGAATTTGTGTTTGGAGTCAGGACTGGGCAGCAGACGGTCTCGAGAACACTTTGGGCTCTGGGATGCCCTGCATATGCCTGCACCAGGTGCTCCTCCCAGCTCATCAGTCTTGGCAAGAATGTCAGAGAAAGACCCAGAAGGTCAAGGCCCCAGAGGTCTGAGAGCTGTGCTTTGTGGGAGAGGCATGAACTGGAACAACTGAAACTTCTCTTGACCAACACATTTGCTAGGTGGCAGTCTCTAAAAATCAAAATCACTTTTTTTTCAGTGTAGGAGTTTCTACTCCCTTTTAAATTCCTTCTCTAAGTCAACCTCATCCCTAGCAACCAGGTTCAGGCATCCTTTCTAGGAAGCATCCCCTCTCCTTCCTGTAGTAAGTGGAAGGATGCCCTCTGCATTCCACCCCCTGCCCCCAAATGGTGCATCCACTAGAACCTGTCAGTGTTACTTTGTTTGGGAAAAGGGTCTTTGCAGCTGAGATTAAGGTAAGGATCTCATGATGAGATCATCCGGGATTAGAGTGGGCCCCAGATTGCAGTCACCGTATAAGAGGAAAAGCAGGGGGAAGATTTCACATGGACACAGAACAGAAGGCCATGTGGGGATGGAGGCAGAGATAGGAGGGATGCTGCCCCAAGCCAAAGAACATCTGGAGCCACCAGAAGCTGGCAGAGGCAAGGAAGTATCCTCCCCTGGAGCCTTCAGAGGGAGCACGACCCTTGATTTCAGAGTTCTGGCCTCCAGAAGCATGAGAGAATAAATTCCTGTTGTTTTAAGCCACTCAGTTTGTGACAGTTTGTTATGGCAGCGCTGGAAAACAAATACACGCCCCATTCTGGCTCCTACAGGGTCCTGCTCACCCATGTGGGGCACATGGCATTTATGTGATTATTGCTGGCATATGCATCTGATTAGATAACAAGTTATCTGAGGACAAGAATTGGGTCTTATTCAGCTCCATTTCCTCAGACTGGAGCAGAATCCAGGCACCAGACAGGTCCTCTGGATATTGGGCTTTGTTCAGTTTCGTTTTGTTTCTCTTACACTATGGACCAGGGCGCCATGTGGCTTGAGCTTACTCACAGCATGGCAGCTTCAGGGGAGTGGGCTTGTTGCCTGGCAGCCCTGGGCTCCAGGAGCAGGTGCGCCAGGGAACACGGCCTTTTACAAGCTAACCTTGGGGGTTAGCGCTTAGAAATCACATAGGGGTCACTTCTGCCTTACTCCTTTTATAACTCTATTTTGAAATAATTACAGACTCACAAGCAATTGCAAAAGTAGTACAGAGAAGTTCCATGTACCTATCACCTAATTCCCCCAATAGTAATATCTTACGTAACTCTAGTGCATTACCCAGAATATTGTTTGATGAATGAATGAATGAATGCTTGTTTTTCTGTCTCACTGGATCTGTCTGGATATTAGAAATAATAACAGTGACATTGTTGATGCCATAGAACATAGAACAACACAACAAAGGGATTAAGGGCCCAGGATATTGCTTCCCATCCATCAGGGCTGGACTCTTGCTCCGTGACCTGTGAGCTGTGCGACCCTGGGCACATTACTTAGCCCTCTCTACAGCCTCCATTTCAATATTGGTGCAATGGGGATAATCCAAGGATCCACCTCCTAGGGCTGTTGTGAGAATTGAATAAGTGGCATTGGTGAAGCATTTGCAGCACTGCCTAGCATAAGAAAGTTCACCATTAATCATTAATAGAGTACTTCCTTTGTGCTGGACAATGAGCCAAGGAGTTTATCCCATCTCGCCCAATCCTCATGATCACCCTACAGGGTCGGGACACAATTATACGCATTTTCAGACAGGGAGGGACACAGAGGCTCAGGGGGTGAAAAAAGCCCTGCGAAGCACGTTCCATCACTGTAGAGCAGAAAGTCAATGTTGTTATTGTTGTTGTCAGTGGTGGTTCTGACCACAATCAGCATCCACCCAAGTCTTTTTTTTTTTTTTTTTGAGACGAAGTCTCACTCTGTTGCCAGGCTGGAGTGCAGTGGTGCGATCTCAGCTTACTGCAGCCTCTGCCTCTCGGGTTCAAGTGATTCTCTTGCCTCAGCCTCCCGAGTAGCTGGGACTACAGGCACATCCCACCACACCCAGCTAACTTTTTGTATTTTTAGTAGAGATGGAGCTTCACCATGTTAGCCAGGATGGTCTCAATCTCCTGACCTTATAGATCCGCCCACTTTGGGCTCCCAAAGTGCTGAGATAACAGGTATGAGCCACCGTGCTCGGCCGCGTCCACCCAAGTTTTCTATCAGCACCTGGTTCTGATTCTCACTCTGTCTAGTTCCCCAGGCCTCTCCCTCTGCTGCAGACCATGTCTTACCTGAAAATGCCACCCAGGCCACCCACACAAAAAAGCCCTACTATGTAACATGTGTTCATCCTCCACCAGCCCCCAGCTCAGTGCCTGGCACATAGTAGGCACATAATAAGCACATGCTTTACTATTGCTGACATCATAATTTATTAAGCACCTACTATGTGGCAGGAGCCAAGCCCATTAGAAATGTTGTCACAGACTTTTTCCAAAACAACCTTGCAAAGGGGGTGTATCCTTCTCCCATTTTACAGACGAGGAGACTGAGGCTTTGGAAACATACAGAGCTTAATGCCCATGTTGTTGTTGTGTTATTGTTATTAGTGTTGCTATTTGTGGCTCCACTCAATTGCTCATCTTGTGTTTGGGAATCCAGCCTCCACCTCTCTGCCCTGAAGCTTAGCTCATGTGGGAGCCCAGATCCCACCATTATAATGGGCTACACACACATACACACACAGGCATGTGTGCTCACACAGACACACACATTAGAATGCACACACACACACTTCCTGCCTCCAATGGAGGAAGATATTTACAATCTCCAAACCCAAAAAGGATTGCTATCTAGCGTACTCAAGGAGCCCCTTCCTGCAAATCCAAAAAACAGCGACTCTGACAGGACAATGGGCAAATGATAGGAACAGGCAATTGACAGGAGGGAAACCCCCAAACCCAGGCATATGACAAATTGGAGATCAAAGAAATGCACATGAAAACCACAACCAGATGACATTCTACACCTTCTAGACTGTGGCAAGAACTAGAAAGCTGGACGCTTCCCAGGTTGGCCAGGTGGGAGCACAGGCACCTCATGCCATGCTGCAGGTATCTGCGAACCCTCTGTGATGGCTCCTGAGTGAATATCCAGGCAGTGCCCCACCTCCCTGCAAGGAAACACACAGGGAGGTGTCCATGTGCATCGTTTTTGGATATGTCTTCTTTCCCCAGAAGCAAATCCTCAACTGACGATTCTGGCAAAAGTGATTTATTAAGGAAGCATTTCAGGAAAAACTGGTGAGGGAGTGAGGAAGTGGGAGGAGGCCAGGCAGGGGTGCAGCATCCCACAGAGTCCTACAGAGGGTGGCCTTGGCTCACACCCATCAAGGACCCTGGGAACAGTGCAGGTCACATTCCAGGAGTATTTGCATGCCTCCGCCCTGTCCTGGAGTGTGCATTCCCAGCCACTCCCAGCCTCAGGTCAGTTCAACAAAGAGCCACAGGTGCTGGCTATCAGGACCCTAATAGTGCTGTGGTACATTGAGAACATGTCTGCAAAGCAGCAACACACGTTTTGCAAGAATCCAGCCAAATAGCAAGACGCACATTGAACACATTAGAATGGCTCCATGGGAGAGAGGGTGGGAGGGGTCACGGGACTAGGAAATAGGGCTACTGGGAAATGAGCACAGTGAAGAAAGAAAATACAAGCGCAGGGACTTCTGGGGGCCCCTGATGGAGAAGTGGAGGGATGGAGGGGTATAATTATGTCAACCCTCCCTCCTCTCCTGAGGTCCAGAAAACCCCAAAACAAACAAACACTCCAATCCCTGCCTGGGGCTCATGCTTGGGTGGTGCCCAGCTCAGAGTCTTGGTTACTGAATCCCTGACCAAGCCACAGTGGCCAGGCAGGGGGCCAAACATGCAGCCCTCAGAGCTCCACCCGTTTTCCCCGTTAGGCGGGAATGAACTTGGACCAGCCAAAGGAAGTAACAACGTCAGCCCAGCCAGGAGAGGCTGTGCAAAGAGTCCTGGGCCCTAGTCCTTCCTTGTCGAGCCCAGCCCCTGCTGGGGGTGGGATGGTCACCAGGCAGACAGTTGTGTCCTGCCCACACCCCCGCTGCCGGACCCTTGCTGGGAAAGGGACAGGGCCTCAAGGTCACATCTGGCTTCTCCTGCCATGCAGAACAAAAGCCTCCAATGGACATTATTGGCTTAAGTTTTATTAAACAAATACACATACAGTCCTCACTACAGTCCAGCCACTGTTGTAAGCACTGCTACTAATGAGAAAACAGGCACAGAGAAGGTAACTAACGTGCCCAAGGTCACACAGAGCGCTCAGGTAAGTAAGGTAGGCCCAATTAGCCATTCTGAAGGAATGCTCAGAGACAGGCTTCAAGCCCAAACCCTGCTGAATTGACAAGCTCACTCTCTGTCCACTGCTTCGCTTCCTTGGAACATTCCACAAAACTCTGGCTTTTGCCCCAGTGGAACCTCCCAAGGGCCCCCAGAAAATCAATCTGGCAAGATTCAGGGTGTGCATTTTACAGACGGAGCAAGGCAAGGCTCCGGGTCCCCTGCAATTTTCTCCCCCAGGTCTCTCTGCCTCTGGTTAATAGCCTGAATGTGAAATGCCTCCAATCTCGGTTACAGGAGAAGCCTTTGGAGGCGGGGATCATTCATTTATTCATCCATCCTCGAAGGACATGTGGAGCCTTCTGCACCCCAGAGCTGGTGTGGCTGCTGGGATGCAGCACACCGTGGGTGAGAGCACACGTTTTCTCTCTGCAGCCTCCCCCTAACCCTGCAAGGTCACTGGTATCAGTCCCACTTTACCAACGGGGATGTCTGAAGCTGAGGCAGGGGAGCAAGTAGCTTGCCTCACACCTGCCTGGTTGGTTGATTGATGACAGTGTTAAGCAGAGATTGCAGGGCTGGAGGAGAGCAAGGTTGGGTGTTTACCCTCCAGCTCCTTCCCTGTAGGGTCTCCATGGGTCGACTTGGCCACAGCTATACTCTCCAGGCACCAAGAACCACTGCTCCCTCTTGCCCCTCAGCCTAGAGACAGTGAGTTCTCCTTGCCATTACCAGGACTGGGTTCAAAACCCGAGTTCATATGGATCCAGGGCCTCACCTCCTCTGGCTGTTCCCCTGCCGGTGTGTGTCCTATGGGCTCAGTGTACAGCAGGGCCGGGGACCATCTGGGCAGCAGATATTTACCTTCTGCTTCCTTGATTAAACCCCTTTGCCCAATGGGTTCTTACATCGCAAAGCACTGGCTCCTTTTCTGCCCTGGTCTGTCTGTCCTTTGTCTCTTTCCCTGCTTCCACCTCTGTCCTGTTCTTACTCTCCTCTGTCTCATATCTGACTTGTTCTTTCTGCCTCTCTCTCTTCCCCAGTCTCTGTGTTTGCCTCTCTTTTTTCCTGGTCCTCTCCGTCTCTTCCATCTCTCTGCAGTCTCCCTGTCTTCTCAGTCTCCACCTCCTCCTCTTTCTCTTCCCATGTTTCCTCCACCTCCTGCACACCGGTCATGGGTCAGCCCTCCCCCTCTGACAGGCTCGGCTGCCCCTCACCTGCAACATTCCTCACCTGTGCGCCTAGCCAGCCCAAGCTTCCAGCAGCCGCTCTGTCAATCTGCTGTCTCTTTCATCGCAGGCTACCACTAACCTCTTCCTGAAAGCAGGCCACAGGCCAAATGCAGGGGCTTTATCAGGGCCTGTGGGCGTAAGAGCCCATCAGGGAAACTGGAAACATTCCTCGCTCTGCAAATGACCATGTTTGGCCTGGCTCCTGTCCCCATCTTCTCCCCACATGACCCACCCTGACAGTCCAGCCAGATGGCTCAGACACCTCTCCTCCAATTCTGTCAGCCTCCAAAAGGAGCTGGGAGGCCCCTCGGAGGACCATCTCTTGTAGCAGGGGAAACTAAGGCCCAGAGAGTGCATGACCCTCTCTAAATCATAGAAAAGAGGGACTTGGTCTCTCTTGTTTATGGTGTATCCTCAGAGCCTAGAACTGTGCCTGGGACTTCCATAACTTGTGCCTCAGTGTGATCCACATAGACTGTTGCATAGATTTGCAAATAGGGACTCAGAGAGGTGAAGTGACTAGTCCAGATTCACACAGCCTTTAAGCATCAGCTCGGGATTTGAACCAAGGACTTTTTAACCCCAAAGCACAAGATCACAGCCTCAACCAGCAGCTGAAATGTAATGAGGCGGGCCAGTCACCACTCTTGCCCTCAAAAATGTCTCTCCTGAGCAGCATACCAGCCTCCCCCAGGCCTGGACGACTGTAGGTGCTGATGTCTTTGCCTGCTGCCTTCTGGGCCAGTCCGTTCACCAGATCTCCTACCCTCCAGGGCAGAGAGAAGGGGCCTCTCATCTCCCAAGGATGGCTTCAGAGACACCTCCAGATCCCTGTATCCCCAGGCTCTGACAGACTCGGGAACCTGGAAACTACACAGTGCCTGCAGATGTTCCAGCCACAGGCCTGGCTGCCAGCCCCAGGACAGAATTAGCTCCGTGTCAGGAGAGAATTTCCTCCCTGGTCCCACGCCCACATGTGGGAGCTCGCACTGAGTCACTGCAGCAGAGCAGAGCGGCACGGGCTGCCTAACAGACTGTCCCATTTTCTTTCGGGTTTGGAAGGGGCCACGACGGAGCTTAGGACTCCATAAGAATGGGCAAAAACAAGGAGCTTATGCCCCTGAACCCAGACAGCCCACCTGCTTAGAGGCCAGGAAAAGCAGCTGATGAGCACACGGACTCAGGGAGACCCCCCTCACCCAAAATATTCACGCCACTGCCTGGCATCCTCCCATTAGAACACTACTCCTTGAGCCTTAAAAGCGTTTCCTTCCTCTCCGGGGATCTCTGTCTCCAGATCCCTGTCTGTTCTGTGCCCTACAGGCTGACCTGCTTGAAAATCTCAATAGGCTGTTTGCCCTCTGACCTCTGGTTTGATCCACAACTGCAGGTGTGGAGCGTGCGGTTGGGTACAAACCCTCCAGCTCCCTCCTCGTCAGAGGTGTGCGGGTTGGCCACAGCCACACTCCTTGGGTGCCTTAACTACTTCCTGCTCTAGCCCCTCAGTCTAGGAACAGTGAGTTCTCGCCTTCACTGGACCCAGAGCGTGGTAGGGATCCCTTGTACTGTCTACCCTTTTGTCAGTCCTCCCCTGACTAAGTTCTTGTTAATCACCTCATTTGAGTGGGTTGTCCATCTCCTGTCAACACTCTGACTCAGAAACCAGACTCTCCACGCTTTCCCCTCCCTTCCTCCCCACACATCTATCAACAAATTCTTCCCATTTTGTCCTCCCAACAACTCACAGCTGTGAGCATCACCTCTGCTTACCTATGTGGCTACCAGGGGCTCCTAACTGGTTAGAAACCTATCTACCTAGTACACAGACCATTTTATTCCTAGTAGACAAATCTTTTCAAGAAGCAAACCACATCATGTCACTCCTTGCTGAAAACCTCTTAGCACCTCCTTGTTCTTAGAATCAAGACCAATGCCTTACTATGGCCTGAGCAATCTAGACCCTGCCTACCTGAGGACTGAGCTGAGGCTCGACCCCAGACCCAGACCGAACCAAGTTTCATGAGAACACGCCCTTGCAAACTCAGCCTCATTATTTTATTGGACACCTAGCTGCCCTTGTAACCATCTCCCCAGCAGCCATTCCTAGCCACAGAAGGTCCCCAGCAAGAGCATTTGATGGACATCTGTCCTTCCAAGCCAGGAAGCCCCTGTAGCCCCCAATAATGGGTCCCATACACAAGCCCTAAGTATCTTCCCAGCCATCCAGCTTGTGCCTCTCCCCATAAACACCACCCCAGCCCCTGGAGCTGGCCTGTAAACAAATTTTCTCCCCTGCGCATATCCCACTGGACTGGGAGGTCTAGCACCATATTTAGTTAATCCCCTGACGTCAGCCTTGGGTCCACTCATGCAAATAATCCCCAAGCTATGAACACATTGTAGCTAAAGGGTGGCTGGTGCTGGGGATGCTTACAGCTTGCTCAGGATGTGGTCAAGAAGGCAGCTGGGGTGAGTGACTTCTGCCCATGCTGGGAGCCAGCCTGTGGCACGCACTTGGTGTGCTGTTCTGAGTGTCGGCTTGGAATCTCGACTCTGGGAGGTGGCGGAGGCCCCACATGCCTCCAGAAGCGCCCCCTGAGAAGTCACTGTTCTTTTACAACCAGGTCAGCACAGCTCACCCTCTGCCCTTGCTTCTCTTCTCTGGCACCCTGAGATACCTGAAAAGTGGCAACTCAAGAAACTTACCCAGCCACAGGGTCCCAATCTGCCAGTGGGTGGGGAGAAGGGTGAGGAGGTGGAGAACCCAGACTCATCCGCTCTGGAGCCCTTGTGTTTAAGTCCCATGCCTCGCTCCTTCCTTTCTGTTGCTCTGGTGGGCTGGATAAGAAAGCCATGGCTTCTGCCATTCCCAGCCTCAGCTCAGCCTCCCACCTCCCCAGCATCCCTACATCCTCTGCAAGAGGCTCTGCAAAGCGTGTTTCACTTTATTCAAGTCCCTCAGCTGAAACCAAGCTATTGTCTGGCCTCAGTCGGGACAGGGCATTAACACCTAACAAGGAGGTGGCCCCGGCTGGGTGACCTGGATCTGCTCTCCACACCTCCAAGTCTCTTTTTCCACTTCTGGGGCATGTGGACCACCCAACATACCATGATGGTGAAGGAGAGTAACCTCTGTGGCACACCTGGAAAAACAGCCAGCCCTTCGTCAGGTCACAAACAATGCCAGTTGCCCATTATTCTCATTTCACAGATGAGAAAACTGAGATTCAGATTCAGTGAAGTGACCGAGTGAGCACGTGGGTAGAATCAGGAGCTCCAGGCTAGGCTTCCAGCTTCTCCTCCCTTGGTTTTCCATGGAATCATGTCACATATCATGTGGAAGTAGGTTTCAGTTCTAGCTCTAGCACTTCCTGGCTGTGTGACCTCATAGAGGTTACTTACCTCTCTGAGCCTCAGGAGCCTCATCTGTAGCATCTGTCTCAAGGAGTTGTGAGGATTCAATGAAACAAGGCTGGTGAAGTGCTTGTCACCACCACAGCCACTGCATTAATAGGGAAAGGGGATTTCTTTCACAGGGTGAAACTGAAATGTGTTTCTACTGCTCCCTCAGTGAAGTCCACTGTTTTAGGGTCCCAGGAGAATTTCTCAGGACACAAGCCCCTTCCCAGCTCTCTCTTCTGCTCATCCCCTGAGCACATCTGGTCCAGGGTAGCCCCGCCCGGACCTCTCGCTGGCCACTCAACAGCCTGTTCCCTGCAGGCCACCTCCTTCTGGAGACTTCCTGCCCTCGCCTTCACTGTTCCCCTCCAGGGCTCCCGTCACTGTAGGAAGTGTGCTCAGCATGGGTCCAGGGAGCTGGGAATGAGGTTTGGCACCTCTTCTTGGGAGAGGTCAGAAAATAGAGGTTCCATTAGAGGGTGAGGACGGGCAAGGCAGGGGCCCCTCCAGACAGGCTGACTCAAATCCCTCAGGAGGCTGAGAAGCTTCCCACAAGACAATCTTGATGTTGGGCTCAGCTCTGAAGGCCAAAGATTCTTCCTTCCAATCCTCTAATCCTCCTGTTTCCCTTCCTCCATCCTTCCAAGAAATAGTCATTAAATACCTATTATGAGCGAGGCCTGGATCTGAGTACTGGGGTTGCAGCAGGGAACAAACCAGACACATCCCAGCCCTTGGAGTCGAGGGGTAGTCGGGGGTGACAGATGCTAAACAGTCAAGTAAACAAATACATAATAAGGAAGACAAACACATCTGGAGCCAGACTGCCTCGGTTTGAATCCCAGCTCTGCTGTGTGACCATGGGCAAGTCATCCCACTTCTCTGTGCCTCAGTTCCCTCATCTGGAAAATAGGAGTGATCATTGCTCCTCCCTCACAGAGTTGTTGCAAGGATTGAATGTTGGTAATGGGTTTATGTCGGTAATGTTTTAGAAGCATGCCTGGTTCATCGGAAGCTCTATGTAAATGCTGAAAAAATACAATGAATATAATAGCAGGCAGTGATTTGTGCTGTGAATAAAATACAAAGAGGGTCATCTTCTCAGAGAAGCTTCTTGGAACGCTCTCCCTAACATAGAATTCCCCTCCCCCAGCATTTATGCCCTGTTCCACCTTTGAATGGAGACCCGAATACACAGAGAGGGAGACATGGGCTGGTGTTGTGGAAGAGCATGGTAGGCAGTGGGAACAGCAAATGCAAAGGCAGGAGGATCGCTTGAGCCCAGCAGCTTAGGGCTGCAGTGAGCTATGATTGCACCACTACACTCCAACCTGGGTGACAGGGTGAGACCTCCATCTCCAAAAAAAAAAAAAAAAAGCCAGTAGTGGGCAACGTCTAAGGGTCACACTCCTTGCCAAATGCTGTGGGAGTAAGATGGCCCAGTCACTACCTTCATGTAGAGAAAGTGGTTGCAGGAACAGATCGTGGCACAGTCAGTATTCTGAGATGTCACCTAAATTCCAGGCTTCCAGCAAACTGGCCATGCTGGACTTGCATTACAGAACAGGGGTTATCCACATTCCCCACCCCTCTCTATTGTTCCCTGGGGTAATAAGCCAGTTGCAATTTGCCATCGAGTTTGTCCAGGGTCTCTGCTGTGGCAGAAATAAGTGCAATCCAGTGAGAGAAAGAGGAACCAAGTCATTCTCATTTTCAGCTTTCATAGGAGAGCACGTATGTCTTTGTGGACATGAAAAATGTTCATAAATGGGTCATTTGGGTCTCCTGCCTGGCCCTGTTGGTCACTGAGTGTGTGACCCTGGCTCTGCACAAAGTAAAGAGAAAGGGCTGGGGAAATCAGGGGATGCTTCCTGGAGGAGGTGGCATTAGAGCTGAGCCTTGGAGGATATGAAGCCTTTGCCAGGTGGAGCAGCCGAGGGAAATGACATACCTGCAGAGGAACAGAGGCTTGATAAAGTGTGGTTAGGGGCTGTGTGTGTGTGTGTGTGTGTGTGTATGTTAGGGGAGGGGAGAAGGCAGGAGATGTGGCTAAGGAAAGAAGAGGGTTTCAGATTGTGAGATCCCTGCAAGCCATCAACTTTACCCTATGGGCAATAGGGAGCCATGGATGGTTTTAAGCAGAGGGTATCATCCTTCTAAAAAGATTTCAGCTTCTAACCTGGGTGGCTGATGTGGGCACTGCGTTGGAAGAGGAAAGGCTGGAGGCAGGAGAATAGCAAGAGGCCTGGTGAACTGAGGATCCTTCTGCCAGTTCCAGGCCGACCCAGAAAGTGCAGTTTTTGGAGGCTCCAGGCATCAGGGTGTCCCATCAGAGAGCCAGGAAGCCAAGCAATCTCTTTATTTTTCTTAAGGATTTTTCCTCAGCCCACAGGGACTGGTTTGCTTCCAGAGCCATTTCCATGGCAACCACCAATGCTCCAAGAAAGGTCTTGAGTGAGCGGAGGAGTGAGGACCAGAGATACTCAGACGGGTCTTCACGGGAAAAGCCAGGTCACAGAGAAGGGCCCATACTGTCCAGTCCTGGGGGCTGGGAGTCCATGATGCCACAGATAAGCTATGGTTGCCATGGTAACACCGAGTCCCCCATCCCCGGGCCTCATGGACCCAGGGCCTTTCAGCAGTGGGGGGTAGGCAGAGACAGGAGGGAGGCAGCGCTGAGGGGCAGCCAGAACCTGCAGCTCACCAGGGAGGCACATCCCAGGACACGTGTGTGAGGCAGGTAAGTTCGAAGACCGCCCCCCCACCCCCCGCCCAGGAGATGAGCAGGGTGCAGATGAAGGAGCAGTCAGCAGTCTCTGGGGTCTGGTGTTGGGGTTCTGGAAAGGCATCCCCCACTGCAAATTGATGCCAGATACACGCTGCTGCTATGCCTTCAATTCCACCATCAGGGTCCTGCTTTCAACTTTCCCCCAGTGAACTGAAGTCAATGTCGTAATGACGATGGAGAAGCAGAGGCCCACACACAAAGGAGGTTTTTGGCCACAGTTATACAGCAAAATGGCGTCAGGACTGGGGCTGAGATGCCAAAACCATTCCTACTATGTCAGATCCAGTTAGTGGTTGACATGAATGTGTGTATGTGTGCGTGTGAGATATTAACACTTAAAAGTGCTAGGGAGACTGGGCACAGTGGCTCACGCCTGTAATCCCAGCACTTTGGGAGGCTGAGGCGGGAGGGTCACTTATAGCCAGGAGTACAACACCAGCTTGGGCATCATAGAGAGACCCTGTCTCTAGGGGAAAAAAATTTAAATTTAAAAATTTAGTCAAGTGTGGTGACACTCACCTTGTAGTCCCAGATACTCAGGAGGCTAAGGTGGGAGGATTGCTTGAGCCCAGGAAGTCGAGGCTGCAGTGAGCTATGATTGCACCACTGTGCTCCAGCCTGGGTGACAGTGCAAGACCTTGCCTCCTAAAAAGAAAAAAAGTGCCAGGGAAAGGATGCTAAGGGGAAAAGGCAGCACAGAGGGGGAGAGCTGGTGGAGTCAAGAGGCAACAGGAGGAAGGGTGGGCCACTGAGCATGGGCATTAGCCTTCCTTCCCCTTGGACAACCCAAGTGAGGTCAGCGACCCCTGACCCAGGACAGGGCTGCAGGACTCATGGGAAGCCCCAGGCTGAGGGCACAGAGGGACTGCTGGGGGGACCTCAGAGGCCAAGTCCTTCCAAACCAACCTGCTCCCTGTGCTTAAGGAGCCCAGTACCCCGAGCATGGTTCAAAGCACCTGGGCCTCTGCTCTTGCAGGTCCCTCTGCCTGGGGTGTGCTTTTCACAAGCATCCCCTTGCTTCTCCCAGCCTCATGTGCACAAATCCAGGCAGAGCAAATAGCAAGGTGACAAGAGGAAAGAGACCCATCCTGTTACGTGCCAGGTACCTAGCTGTGAGCTTGACACCCCCTCATCTCCTTGTGTCCTGACAATCCATCTTCCCCCTGGCCTGAGGACATTACCTCCATTTCACAGATGTTGAAACTGAGGCTCTAAAAGGAACCAGATCAGGATCGCCAGCCAGTGCCCGGTGGAACCAGGACTTGAACTCAGATCTGTGAGAACTCAAAGCATCTATGCCCTTATCACAGCATTTCCAAGCATCGTGGATGGGCTGACAGGCCCCTTTCATCACAAGACTGTGAAACGTGTCCAGGCAGCATTCCTTCCTCTCCCTAGGACTTCCCTTACAGCCTACCAGCACAGCTTCTCCATGGGGAAGAGCCCTCACCCACTGCCTGTCACAGGGTCCTGGGGTGCAGCTATGGGGTGAGAGGAACCAAAACTGAGAGTCTGGGGCTGATGGAATCCACCCCCTGCTTATTAGGCACAGACGGCATACTCAGTGCCTCCACTCACAACAAACCTTCGAGGTAGATATTTTCATTCCCATTTTTCAGATGTGGAAATCAAGCTATAGAGAAGCAAGGGCACTGGCCCAATATCTCACAGTAGGAAGGGGCAGAGGAGAGATCTGAATCTGCACTGCCTGACTCTGGAGTCCAGGTCTTCAGTGACGGTCACTGTCCTTTATGTTCTGTGGCTTGCCTGCTGCACACGGGGCCCTGTGATCTTATATCAGTTGTCCCCACCTGTGCAACTGTCCGCACCTTGCACATTCACAATGCTACCTCACTGACTTGGGGTACTTAGAGACTCCAAATCAGCCCCCTCTGCACAGTCTCCACAGGCTGGCCAGACTCCCAGGGCAGGGAGTCTGTAGAGGCCTGTCCAGCCACATGGAGCTTTGAAAAATCCCAGAGCCCTGAGCTGCCCCAGAGTCCTCCTGCCTAGGCTGCCAGCCCCGAGCACAGAGGCCTTGGAGTGCTCAGGCAGGCTCTGGCCCCTTGGAATTCCCTGGCTCCAGCCCAAGCAGCTGACAAATGGACTGGCACCACTGCCAGCAATCAGGACGGTGGAGTATGAGATCCCACCCTGTTCCCAGGCACAGGGAAGGAGGGGCAGGCTGCCCTTCCTTTTGACCCTGTCACCAGGCTGTCACCTCTCCCAAGGCAAAGCCCAAGCCTTGACCTAGGAGGGGTCTTGCTGGAAAAATTGCCCCCCACCCTACCCCACCCCACCTTCCATGGAAAACAAAAAGCTGCTCGAAGACCAGAGGAAATTCTAGAATCCTAAAAGTCATTGCTGGAGAGGCTTTAGGATCAAGGGGTCTCACACCCTCATCTTACAGGAAAAGGGAAGTGGCTCAGTGCAGCTGAGAGCTTAAGCCTCACTCAGTTACAGCAAATCCACATGTGAATCCCAGCTTGGCCCTTCCCATGCTATGTAATCTTGGGTTACTAAATCACAGACTCCTCGTCTGTAAAGGGGGTCAATGTAAAGATTTCATGAGATCATATTCGTAGGGTGCATAGGGTGACCAGTTGTCCTGGTTTGCCAGAAACCAAGGGGTGTCCTGGGATGCAGAATGTAAAGTGCTCAAACTGGAATGTCCCAGCCAATCAGGGCCCGCCGGTCACTCTATGAACATGAAGAGACTGGCTCAAACAAACATGCCCTTTGGCTGTTACGTTTAAAGAGAGCTATGTCTGGAGTCAGCTATCAGTGAGTTTGAAACCCCCACCAGTAGAACTTCTAGAAAGACTTGTCAAGTCATTGGAAAGCTCTTCCTTTTTTTCACTACACTGACCTTGAGCAAACTGCCACATTCATGTCAGTGTTGGTTTAGGCCCCTGGAGTCACACAGGACAAGCCAGCCACCTCCCTCCCCAGGCAGCAGCCACTTCCTCCCTTTAATCTCGGCCAGCACTTCCTCTGCATCATTCTTAACCCTTTGCCAGCCGACCCCCACCAGGCCAACTGAGCTGCTCTCCTGGGTTGGGGAGGGGTGCCACAATATGGTTTTGCTTGCAGGTTTGTCGATTTTTTATTTTTGTTCACTTAATTATTGGCGTGATGCAGCTGTGGATGGTGGGAGGTTCAAAAGAGGCTCACTTATACAGGGAACATAAATTAAAGTAAAAGAAGGAAGGGAAACATGTGTAGAGACAGAAAATGGAGTCACGGCTAAGGGTGAAATGCAGGGGACACAGAAGTTCCTAGACACTGACAGTGGCTGCACCATACACTGGAACCCCAGCTTCCTGAAAGGGGGACCCAGTTACATGAGTCACATGCTCCTTGCTAAAAACCAAACCCACTCAGGGGAATAGTAAGGCTTCCTGATGCTAGGAGCAGAAGGACTGTCTCCAGAAGCCTGTGGAGAGAAGACATGGGGGATCTGATCACGGAACGGGGTCTCCAGTTCCTGAATGTTTTAAGGGAGGCTCCAAACACTCACTGATGGACAGCACTGCCCCAAACTGCAATTCAGTAAAAGCTGCTTTTCCTAGATATGACTGTGAGTTTCAGTCTACACATCCAGGTGTATGCACTGCTGGTGTAATCCAAAGAATTTTCTAGAATATCTGAGAAGGGGCCTGAACTGTGGCCTTTAAGTCATTCTCCCTGATGTTTTTTCAGAACTGAAGCCTTGGTAGCAGTAGCAGTGATAAGTGGGACACTACTCTTTCTTTTTTCCCCCCTCCCTTTTTAAAATTTTATTATTTTAATTTTTGGAGATGAGGTCTTGCTATATTGCCCAAGCTGGTCTTGAATTTCTGGCCTCAAGCTATCCTTCCACTTTGCTTCCCAAAGTGCTGGGCTTACCAGCATGTTCCATCATGCCCAGCCCGAGGGACATCATTCTCTATGGCCCAGGCTTGAACACAGCCTTGTTTTTTTTTTTTTTTTGAGACGGAGTTTTGCTCTTGTTGCCCAGGCTGGAGTGCAATGGTGCAATCTCAGCTCACCGCAATATCCACCTCCCAGGTTCAATCGATTCTCCTGCTTCAGCCTCCCAAGTAGCTGAGATTACAGGCATGCGCCGCCACACCTGGCTGATTTTGTATTTTTAGCAGTGATGGGGTTTCTCCATGTTGGTCAGGCTGGTCTCAGGTGATCCACCTGCCTCGGCCTCCCAAAGTGCTGGGATTACAGGTGTGAGCCACTGCACCCAGCCCAAACACAGTCTTTCTCCACACCAGCTGGGGGTGGGCCTGGGGCATCCTTATACTTACCTATCTGTGAACATATTTTATGAAACAGACAATCATAACAAAGACATACTTGATACACAGGTAGAGTGACCCTCCATCCTGGCTTGCCCACGATAATCCCTGTTTATGCTTCTTGTCATGTTCCTTTCATTCTCAAAGTGCCCCAGTCAGGACAATAAATCCTACAGTTTCCCTACTCATAGATTACTCCCTCCTCTGGCCTAGAAGCTCCTGTGTTACTAGCCTTGCCCACCTACTTGTGCCAGGCCCTAAGCTAAGCACACGTCCTGTGTCATTAAATTCCCATAAGGGTCCTGTGAGGCAGGTACCACCATGATCCCCATTTGACAGATGAGAAAATGGAGGCTCAGAAAGGCTGTGGCTGCTGTTTCAGGAGGTAGCCATGTGCCAGGAACTTTCCAGGATTTAAACAGCAGCTGGTTCTGCACAGATGGCTACTTTCACTACCTCTATTTTCCAGATGCAAAGACTGAGCCTTAGTTCACTGATAAAAGGGTGGCTTACCAAAGCCCCTATGGTTTCAGCCAGGAAAGGACCACAGAATGTCCAAATTTCAGAGTCAGCTTCCTTCAATCCGGGCTCATGAGCTGTGGGTCCCTGGGCAAGTGACATGGCCTCTCTGAGCTTTGATTTATCTCATTGGTAAAATGAAGATGAATCTTGCTGCTTACTATTGGGTGAGTGAGGAGCAGACGCAGGACCAGCACTTGGACCCTGCGCCTCAGCCCAGCTCTTACAGCTCTAAGAGGAGGGGATGTGTTCCCCCCAGGAAGTTCATAATCCTCAGCAGAAACAGTGCATACTTCATGGAGTCACTGCAAAATGAAAATGCAGCCCCTTATTCAAAAATTACTGAGAATTCAGGACAGCAACTGCCAAGTGTTAAACAAAGCGCGGGCCTTCTGAGCCCTGTGTGGCTGCACTGGTCACCAGCCTGAGATGCTGGCCCTGCCCCTCAGCTCTAGGGAATTTGAGGGAAGAGCCCTCTTCACTTCAGGCCCCAGCAGGGCAGGGGCTCGGCGGGATAGGTGATCTTAGGAGGGAGGAAGAAGCAGCACAGCCAAGAAAGAGCAGAGAGAACAGAGGATGACACCTCCTCAACGTAGACAGAAAGAGAGGGGGAGGAGGGGCAGGGAGAGGAAAGCCAGCAGGAAGAGGAGAGACGCACAGGGACTGGAAAAAGGAGGACAGAGCGGCCAGGGCAAAGCAGCAAAGTGGCAGAAGAAAGACGAAGGCAGGGTGAAGAAAGTCCCCAGGAAGAGAGACCCAGAGGCAAGAGGAAAGGGACAAGGCTAAAAGGAGTCTTCTGCCAACCTCTGAGAAGGTTTAACAAGACCCCATGGAGCCACCCGGTGTGGGCAGGGAGGGGCCCCATGAATAGCTGTCCTCCTGGGGTGAGGGCCATTTGCTATTGTATTTGCATACATTTAAAAGCACAGGAAAGGCAGTGCTGGGGATTTCCAAAATCCCCAAAGATCAGGGAGCTACGGGCAAGGTGTCAACCCCATAGCAGAAATGGGTGGGGCTTTTGCTTTGGGATGGAAAGCCACAGGCACCGGTTGGAACCGCCAGTGGGAGCTCAATCACAGCTCACTGCAGCCTCAACCTCCCTGGGCTCAAGTGATCCTCCCACTTCAGCCTCCTGAGTAGCTAGGACTACTACAGGCATACACCACCACACCCCACTAATTTTCTTTGTATTTTGTAGAGATGGGGTTTCGCCATGTTGGCCAAGCTGGTCTCCAACTCCTGGACTCAAGTGATCCACCCACCTCAGCCTTCCAAAGGGCTGGGAATACAGGCATGAGCCACTGCACCCAGCCTCAATGTCATTGGTTGATTTTAACAGGAAAAGGTGTGATTTAACACACAGCCTGTTTGGTGGTGGGCTGGAGGCAGTGTTTGGGAAGGTCCTGGCAGACACAAGATGAGCTGAAAGCCATCCCAAGCAGTTCTCTTCATTGAGCATGGGTTTCAGTCATTATGTGCTCTAGAGGTTCTCTTCATCCATGGTTATTAGTGTCAAGGAGAGCCCACAAGAATGCATTGTTTTCCCTACAAACATTTCACCAAGAGCTTGGAATGAAATGGCAGGTCCACTATGAGACATAGGTATTGACTACCCATGGCCTCAGGAGGCCACCAGGAGTGCATCATGGTCATGAGGATGATGTGGACACTGGAGGGAGGGGTGGGCTCTGTGTAAACCCCACAGGACTCTCTCAGCTGGTTCAAAGTGGGCCAAAGGTGGCCTCATTCTGACATCAAGGAAAGCCGTAGTCAGCTGGGCAATAAATCCAGCTAGTTTGAAAACCCCAAATGTGCTTATGTCACAATCAAGGAGAAAATAGGAATGAAAACCACGGGCCTTAGAGTTTACAACACACATACTATTCACATAATAACACTGTTAGCCTAATAGCCATCCATCCACAATTCTAATAGGCTTTTTGAATTTAAATTGCTGACCAGGCATCACAACTCCATCTAACTGGTGATGTTCAAACCATCTAAAACTATAGAAAGATTAGAATGAAAAATCTTGCTCCTACCTGCCACCATCCATCCAGTTTCCACTGTACCCACCTCCCTATGTTAGTTCCTCATGTCTCCTTCCAGAGTTTCTTTGGAGAAATACATTCTCTTTTCATTTCATTTCTCTCATTTTGCATAAACGGAAGTATACTAAACACATTATTTTGCAACTGGCCTTTCTTGCCTAACAATATCTCTTGGTGATGATTTCTTATTAGTATATTCATATGTACAAAGCATCTTATCCTTTTTGATAGCTGCATAGCATTCCATTGGTAGATTTGCCAGCATTTAATTAACTAGTCCCAGGGATGGGCACTTGAGTTGCTTCCGGTTTCTTGCTGTTACAATGTTATAATAAATCATTGTGTGTGTTACAATGTTACAATTAACTACATATGTGTATCATTTTCCACATATTCTTAATAGAGTCTGGAGTTCTCAAGCCCTGGTCTTTTATAATGAGCAAATGGGCTTTAAGCACTGCCTTTGCACTGACTGTGCTGTGTTTTGATCCATCAAGAATATCCTTCAGTCCTGGGCCATGTCTTTAGTACAAAGTCTGTCTCATGGGAAGTCAGAGAACCTTGGTTCTTATTCTAGCTGTACTGGCTGTTCCAACTCCCTGTCCTCAGTTTCCACGTTTATCAAAGGGAAATGACAATTGTTTGCAGGGTCACTGTGGGGATCAGCTATCAGGAGAGAATTCTGTGGATATATGACAGTATCCACAGTGTGAGGGAGATTTCTGCCTGAGGCCTCCTCGTCACCCCAGAGGGCAGATCTGTACTCTGTGGGTTCCCAGAGAAGATGCCAGTCAGGCTAGAGGAGGGAGTCTCTGCAGAAAACAGAGCAGCCACCTGCCAATGGCAGGTTTCCAGTGTGGTCCCTGATCCCATAGCAGCCGGAGCCTAAGCCCACAGGGAGCCATGTTCTGGAGGTGCCTTTGGTGGCCCCAAGCAGCCCTGAGAACTGCCAAGTTGAAGCTGCTTTTTATTCTGTTTTAAAATAAAATAGTGATCACATTCCCAAGGTGTGGAGACACCCCTCCCCTCCACGAATTAGTCTCAGCTTTCCCAGCCACTCAGGAAAGGATACAAAGGAATTTTCCACCCATGCCTTATGCAGAGCAAATCCTGGTGGACAACAGGGTGCCCGCCTCACTTCCAGGCAAGAGTCCTCATCTCCCTCTTTGTAGCACTCACATCTTCCCAACTTGCCTCCCCTAGGGCCCCAAGGTGCTGACAAGGAGCCTTTGTCTCCCTCTTCCTGGCCTCCATGCCCTTTGCCAAGAACCCTGGCCATGACATCTCTGCTGATGCAGGTTTCCAAGGCTCATTTTGTAACCATGAGCAGAGATCTTTGAAACCGCTGCCTCGCTGAGCCATGAGAACCATCCCTGTCAACCCTCAGGGTCCTTTCCATCCCTTACTTCGCCCCAGCCTCCCAACAACATTGAGGACCGCCCCTACCTCACAGGTGAGTAAACTGAAACTCAGAGAGGTCAAGCAACTTGCCCAAGATCACACAGCTAGAAAATGGAGGAGCTAGGACTTCAACCCAAAAGCCATGTTCAGTGTGTGATGGTTAAGGGTACAGGTTCTGAAGCCAGACCACCTGAGTTCAGAGCCAGCTCTGTCATTTACTACCTGTAAGACCTCTTTGTTGCTTAAATTCTTTCCTCAGTTTCCCAATCTGTAAAATGGAGCAATACATGCCTCACAAAGTACATACCTCATAAATAATATATACCTTATAAAGTTAGTATTAGGATATAAGAGAAGGAATATAAACAGCTAGAATAATAATACCTGGCCCATGGTATGTTCTCAGTATATTATCCATTGTTATTATTGTTGTTGTTGTTGTTGTTGAGTATAATTATGAATCTTACCATTATATGACTTGGCCTCACACATAAATGTGGCATGATTGTAAGGGAGTATGGTTTAAAAACAAAACAAAACAAAAACCTCCTCTCAGAATTTCTTTCACACTGAGGTATAAATATCTGATGACATATTACACATTTCTCATTCTTACATTCAATAAACCTTACTGAGCACATATTACCTGCCAGGTGTCAGGCTGGGAGATAGAATACAAAGATATAGTTCCCACTCCCAAGAAACCCAAAGCCAGGTAAGAGCAACAGACGATGAGTAAATCATGACAGAGTAAGCCCAGGGCTGGGGGACCTGTCGGCATAGTATCCACTCCAGCTGCCAAGTCAGGGAAGGCTGCCTGGACACAGTGAAATTTGAAGGACAAGCAGGAGTTGGCCAGTGGGCACCCCAGGCTGAAGTAACTGCAGAGGCACAAAAGCATTGCACTTTCACATGATACAGCTGGAGAAGAAGGTTGTGAACTGAGTTGGGATTTAAAGCTGTGATGGTGGAAACTCAGGCACTGTGTGGAGCAGAGGTAGAGTTTCAGCCAGAACATATGGACCCCGGTGTCTCTAAAATCCCAAAGGGGTGGCATGACTAGGGGACGAAGCCCTGAGCTTCCCTCCCCAAGCCCTGGGAGGTATGCGCCAGGTATGGGGTGCTTTCTCTTGAGTGCCAGCAGAAATCCCAACCCACTCCAGGGATCCGGGACTCAGAATTAACATCCCAGCCCTCAGACTGTGAATACCTCTCCCCCACATTTAGAAAGAGCCAAAAGTGCCAGTCCACCTCCTAAGCCCTTCATATAACATATACCTGATTACCCAAAAGCAAAGATTTCTCCTTCCTTCCCTCCTTCTTCCATCTTCCCCTCAGCCTCTTCCTCCTCCATGTCTCCTTCCGTGGGCAGAATCACAGACACCTGTTCCACTTTGGCCTTCCTCTCCCCAGCTCCCACCCTCCAGGAACCTGAGCCAGCAGCTTAGGACCAACCAGGTCCTCAGGTCACACCCACATCCACACTGGCTCCACCCACCCTCCTGCTCATTCATTCATTCTACAAGAGGAATAGAAACTGGACCCCAGAAACTCCAGCACAGCCATATTCAAAGAAACACAGTCCAGCAGCCAAAAGTGCTTGTAAACCTTTGAAATTTTTACTGCCACTTCTCAAAGAACAACAGGATGGTATTGTAGTGGATGTTTTTGGTGCCCAGTCTGGGTCCTCTTCACTAGCAGGGTCCCCCATCTGCCAGCTGCAGGGAATATTAGATGCTGACAGCTCACAGCTGCCCTCTCCTCCTAAGAATTGCCCTCAGCAGAGCAGGAGCAGCCTCTCCCTGGCTGCCGCAGAGCACAATGCTCACTCCAGGGGTCCCCGTGGGATCAGACTGAAGCTAGTCTCACCTGAGGCCATATCCTCAATAACCCCTTCCCTGATTCCCATTCTCCTGAGAGCACAGCTTGGACTGGAGGAGGCAATTGAGGCACTTGCCTTGAGTGCAAACTTAGGGAGGAGGGTTGCCAAAAACCTCACTCATCCAAAAAATAATAATGTAATGCAACATTTTTTCAAAATCAAATTTACAGCTATGCAGGAGGCTAAGGCGGGCAGATCAATTGAGCCCAGAAGGTCAAGGCTGCAGTGAGCTATGATCATACCACTGTACTCCAGCCTGGGTGACAGAGTGAGACCCTGTCTCCAAAAAAATAATAATAAATAAATAATAAAAATTAATGCAAAATATTGCATGATGAGCAAAACATCAAAATAAAGATGGGATCCCATCCTGCACTTTCATGCGTCTGCGTCACTCACCACCCCCTAACTCTGACTCTGCTGGAGAGCACACCCTAACACAGAACGTGCACCCAAATCCCTGTCTCAGGCTCTGCTTCAGGGAAACCCGATCTGAGACAGGGATCCAGATCAGAACCCACTGCAGGGGTTCTTAGAATGTACTTTGACTCATTCCTCTCCTCTGTATTCCCAGATCTAAGACACCCTGATGCCCTTCCCTAGCTCCTCCCCACACAGCCCCCTTCCAGCCAAGGCTCTCTGTCTGCTCACTGCCCTGACTGAACTAGGAATTGAGCACATATGGTGATACAGTTTGAATATCTGTCCCCTCCAAATCTCATGTTGAAATCTGATCTCCACTGTTGGAGGTAGGGCCTAAGGGCAGTGTCTGGGTCATAGGGGTGGATCCCTCCTGACTGTCTTGGTGCTATCCTCCAAGTAATGGGTGAGTTGTCTATTAGTTCCCACAAGAATTGATTGTTTAAAAGGAAGAGGTTGAGGGGAAGGTAGAAGAAGGGAGGGGAGAAAGGATAAATCTTTGCTTTTGGGTAATCAGGCATATGTTACATGAGGGGCTTGGGAGGTGGGCTGGCACTTTTGGCTCTTTCTAAATGTGGAGGGAGAAGCGGTAACAGTCTGAGGGCTGGGATGTTAATTCTGAGTCCCAGATCCCTGGAACGGGTTGGAACTCCTGCTGGAGCTCAGGAGAAAGCACCCCTTACCTGGCGCATACCTCCCAGGGCTTGGGGAGGGAAGCTCGGGGCTTCGTCCCCTAGTCATGCCACCCCTTTGGGATTTTAGGGAGACACTGGGGTCCATATGTTCCAGCTGAAACTCTACCTCTGTTCCACACAGTGCCTGAGTTTCCACCATCACAGCTTTAAATCCCAACTCAGTTCACAACTTTCTTCTCCAGCTGTATCGTGTGAAAGTGCAATGCTTTTGTGCCTCTGAAGTTACTTCAGCCTGGGGTGCCCACTGGCCAACTCCTGCTTGTCCTTCAAATTTCACTGTGTCCAGGCAGCCTTCCCTGACTTGGCAGCTGGAGTTGATACTATGCCAACAGGTTCCCCTAGCCCTGGGCTTACTCTATTAGTTCCCACAAGAACTGATTGTTTAAAAGAGCCTGGCACCTTCCTTTCCTCTCTCCCTCCTCTCCTCATGTGATGCTGGCTCCCCTTCCCATTCTACCATGAATGGATGCTCCCTGAAGCCATCACCAGAAGCAGATGCTGATTCCATGCTGTTTGTGCAGCCTGCAGAACCATGAGCAAAATAAACCTCTTTTCTTAGTAAATTACCCAACCTTGGGTATTCTTTTATAGCAACACAAAATGGACTAAGACACATGGTAATCATTTCATCCAATTGCCACAGCTGGGCACCTACTATGTGCCAGGTGCATTCTCCCCCTGCAATCCAGCCTTGGATCTGGCAGCAGATACCTTTCCCTCCATACCTCATTCTCTCAGACTCCCCCTTCAGTGCCCACCTGAATCCCCCACTGAGCTCAAAGAAGCCCAAGAGACCAGCTTAGTTCAGTCAACTTCACGCCTTGGGATTTCATGAACTGGTTACATTTCCCACAAATTTTTGAGACTGTCATAGAGTTGCCACCTTTCTACATTTGCCAAGTAAGGACACTGCAAAACTAAAACCATCCTTTACCATCACCACCACTTCAGAAAAGAAACAACACATTAATACCCATGAAAATAGGTGAGACATAGACTCATCTTTTTCAGTTGAAAATGTTTCACTTTATGAAATGCTTACCTTGCTATCTGTGATTTTCCCTTTTTTATTTTATTTATTTATTTATTTATTTATTTTTGTGGCTTATCTGCAGACTGGTAAAAATGTGGACACAGATAGGCTCCAGTGGGCTGGGGTTGTCAACCCTTCTGTTTGACATTGGGGGAAACTAAGACCCAAAGGACAGCTTGCCTTCCCCATTCAAACCCTAGCCCTCGAATGTTTCCCTGAGGGAACCTGAGGAATGAACGAGGTGCAGTGGAGACAGGAAGGCTGGGTTTTAGTCCTGACTCTGCTCCAAATGTTCCGTGAACCTGCACAAGTTTATGCCCCTCTCTGAACCACAAGGCTGCAAATCTTCAGATGACACTGAGCTGGAAGTTGCCATCTGGTCCAATGTGTAGGACTTGGGGTGCAGTCCCTGCCTGAGCTCACAAACAAGCTTGGCTGGAGAAACAGGACTGGATGCCAGTCCTCTTTCTCTGATATCCAATCTAGCACCTCAGTTTCCTCTTCTGGAAATGAATTCTTTGATCATTGCCAACTCCAGACTGCCACACAGACAGTGGCACAGGGGCCAAGGGAAGAGAACTGGCAACAGCTAAGCCACCTGGAGGAAGAGGCTGGCCCCACAGCCAAGGACCTCTGATAAGAGGCACACAGGACTACTTCCAGCTCCAGAGAGACCAGGGGTCTACAGTCCAGCCCTGGCAGGTCCCCTCCCTGTCAGAGACCCAGCCCAGGCCAGAGGTCTAGGGCTCCAGCAGGGAGACCCCAGAGTTTACATCTCTGGGCAAAACCAGGCATTTACCTGTCCCCAGTGGAAAGGTACTTGGGGTCCCTGGTGACGACTGGGTTCTTGGTGGTCTCTTTTTTCTGGGAGCTGGACGTGATCACGCTTGTTGTAGAGCAAGCACATCTCAGCTGTCCAGGAAATGTGGCCTGGCTGCCCAGACACAGATGTAGGGGGGCAGATAGGAACAGGGCTCACCAAAGGGGCATCTTTTCAAGTGTTGTAGTGAAGGCTGCCTGGATTCAAGCCCTGGCTCTGCCGCTTACCAGCTGTGTGACCTTGGGCAAGTTGCTTAACCTCCCCGTGCCCCTATTCCCTCCAATATACAATGGAGAGATGAGGGGAAGAGGATCCTATCATGTGGGAGCACTCCCCTCAGACCTGAAAATCCATGAGTTCTCTACCCCAAGTTTCTCCAAGCAAGCCACGCAGACGGGAAGCCAGAGCACAGACGAGGCGCCTCTCCCTGGAGCCGACCCAAAGACTTCCGAGGGGCTCCACTTTCATCTTTAAATGCATGGGCCTATTATGGCACTGAATGCAAAGTTCCCAAGCTATTTTTTTAAAGCATGTGCCCTCAAAATAATTGTATGCAGTTTAAAAATAAAACACATGGCCTTGAAATAATTTTAGTGAGAGTTTGGTTTTCCCTAAGGGAAAGAGATCCTATTCCCTGAGGGCTGAGGGTGCACCCTTCTGCTGTTGGGCTCACTTGTTCATTTCCTTGCAAGTGTTTACTGAGCACCCACAATGTGCTGGGTGCAGGGGTGGTGGGTGGCCTGAGCATGCTTCCTCCCACAGCCTCCAGTCTGACCACAGCCAGGTCCCAGAGGGAAGAAACCAGCAAGAACCCTGTCAATACCCAGGGCCTTGAGAACCCTCCCACCGGGAATAAGTGCTTGGTTTTGCCCAAAGTTGCTGCACTCAACCTCTGGAAGACCACAGCTGGTTCAGAGCACTTGCTACAGAAGAAAGAGGGCGAGAGGAAAAGGAGGAGGGAGAGGGAGACGGAGCAGCAGAGACAGGGCAGCAGAGCCAGGGCAGTGGAAGGTGCACTGGGAGGACAGAGATCAGGCAGCCTGGAGTTGTCCCCAGCATTTCCAGAGGGCTTCCAGACACCACACCCCTCGGGGAGCCAGAAGACACCCAGACAAGCCTTATGAGTCGTTCTGGAAACTTGTCCTGGGGGCCTGCCTTGGACTGTGGCTTCTTTCATTTCACCCCTGTCCACTCTCAATCACCTGAGAGCATGAAGATCAGAGCCACAGAGCTTCTTACTAAATCCACATCGTGGCTGGGGATATGGGTCGCTGGTAACAAAATAGCTCAGGCTGTACACTCACTAAGCGCAGCCCTGTGTAGACTCCTGGCAGGTGCAAGGCAACTTGCACCCCTACTGTTATCAGCCCAATTCCAACTTCCCCAATGGGTAAATAGCTGGCTGTGGCAAATACCAAAAATATTTAAATAGCTGGCTGTTGTAAATCCCAAAAGCAAGAAAAGAAATAAAACATACCCTCCCACAGATCCATCTCCCCCTGCCCCACCTAGATAACCCTATGAGGCAACATCATCCTTACACCCATTTTATAGATGAGGAAACTGAGGCAATCAAGCAAGGAAGTCAAGGAATTTGAAGCCAAGCCACCGAATTCCAGAAGCTTTGACCGTCTTGCCATCCTGCCTCTCTAAACACACCTGGATAAAATACACTTCTACCCACACCAGCGCAGCCACCAACACCACATCCTCTCCCAGTTCTCACTTCCACTCCCTGAACAAGGAGGGGAGGAAAATGAGTTGAAAGACAGTTTTACCAGTTCCACAGAGAGTGGCAAGGACCCCAGGCTCCTCATCCAGGGCACAGGACATGTTGGGGTAACCACTCCTACCCCCAGGCTCTGTCAGAAATGCTGGCAGGTGGGCGGGCAGTGTAGACATGAGTGCACCAAGATTGGGACACTCACCTCCGTGACCTCCCAGGCCTACATGCAGCTTTGTCATTTTTTTCAAGATAACCCAATTTTGGCCATTCTGTCTACAAGAAAAGGGAGGAACAGAGAGGCCCCAACGGAGGTGCAAATAAGTTGGAACTACAAACTTCTCCTATGAAATTGACTCAGTAGTTTTCTTTCCTCAGGTCCTTGCAGCAGAGGAGGCTGTGGCTTGCTTGTCTCTAAGAAGATCCCCAACCAAAAGCTTCCCCTTCCCTGTGTTTATGTCCACAGCACCTGAATGTCCCCCACCCTGAGCACTCTCTGCTGGCTTAAGGCATCCTGCTCCCAAAACTTCCACTCCAGCAAGCTATCATCAGTTGCAAACACCTCAGTGTGAGTGAGTTTATTGCTTTGGTTTCCAACTGGCCATCTGGATGAGAACAGGCTTCTGAGGCAATGGGCCATGACACTGATGAGTCAAGCCATGGAAGATGAAGAGACAGTCCCATCATAAAGGCCATAATCAGTATAGAAAGGGTCTGCAGCACAGGAAAGGCAGAAAGGCCTGGAAATCACAGGGGAGGATTCATGGACTCTGGAGAAGGGGACTGGGAGAACAGGGTCAGCCTGGGCAATGTGGCCTTGGGCACTCAGCTGATGTCTTTGAGCCTCAGTCTCTGGGCCTCATCACACACAGGGGAAAGCTGGCTGCTAAGGGGCTGGGGGCTAGAGCAGAGGAGGTGATTGCAGAATTCAATCGCATTTCAGAAAGTATTTCCCAAGGACCTCGCATGCACCCTGCCTTATTTTAAGTGCAAGGAAATCTTCAGCATGCTTCTTTTACAAGGGATCTACTAAGCACTGGTCCCACTGCTATGTGTTCTTTCATGGATTCGCTGATTTAATCCTCACCACACAACTCATGGCAGATCCTGTCATCAACTCTAATTTATAAGTGAAAAAACTGAGGCTGAGAGAGAGAGAGAGAGAGAAACTGATCCAGGATCACCCAGCTGGTAATCAAGGGACTCAGGATTTGAACTCAGGTCTAACTCCAAACATGGAACTGTAACACGATAGAACCCACCAAAGAGCAAAGAGCTACAGCTGCTAGAGGGTGGCTGCCTTTCAAAGACAGAGAGGGGGGTTGGCTAAGAAAGATGTCCTGAGGCCAGGCACGGTGGCTCATGCCTATAACTCCTTCACTTTTGGAGGCCAAAGCAGGAGGATCACTTGAAGCCAGGAGTTTGAGACCAGCCTGGGCAACATGGTGAGACCCTGTCTCTATAAAACATTTTAAAAATTAGCTGGGCATGGTGGCACATGCCTGTAGTCCTAGCTAACTTGGGAGGCTGAAGCGGGAGGATGGCTTGAGCCCAGGAGTTCAAGGCTACAGTGAGCCATGATTGCGCCACTGCACTGCAGCCTGGGCAACAGAGTGAGACCCTGTCTCTTAAAAGAGAGAAAGAGATGTTGTGAATTAGAGAATGAAGGAGTGAGTGAACACACATCATCTCTCTGGGCCTCCATTTCCCTGGCTATAAAATAGGACTGTTTTTCCCACTGCCCACACATCTGATGAGTGTCTGTGAAGCCAGCAGGTAGGTACTTGGCTTATAAGCAGCCTGTTGTGATCAGCCAAGAGGTAGGACTGGTCCCAGAGGACAATCTTGGAGGCAGGAAGCAGGACTGGGCAGCAGCCCAGCCTGAACTCCATGGGTGAAGGCTAACTGTCCCTTCAGGCTGTAGAACCAACACAAAAGGCTCTTGGAAGGAAGAACGAGGAGGTGCAGTGGGCTTCCTGGGCCCCGGGAAAATGTGAAACACTGGGCGGGGTGGGACGGGGCTGAGAAAGTGTGGATCAGAGGCCAGCCTTCCAGGACATGGAGGATGTCCGGGGTCCCAGCCTGACAATCTCCTCCTGGGAGACCTGTCAGAAACCCTGTGATGGGGAAGGGAGGGTATCTCCCCACCAGCTGGCTTCACAGGCTGCTCACAGCAGTTCTCTCCCCTCCCCAGAGTCGTGTTTATGATTTCCTGATTTCCTTCACATCTGAGGCTTTTCATGGGGTGAGAGGGAAAAACAGTAAAAGAAAGGCCTGTTTAGGCCAGACAGGGCCAGCTTCCCCTGGGAGAAGTGAGGCCAGCAAGTCAAGGTCTCCACCCAGTCCCTACCATGTCTTTTGGCCAAGGCAGGAAGTCGAAAGGGAAAAGCTTGGAACGAAACTATGACTTTGGCATTGCCTACAACCGGCATTTCTTAGCCTTTCATGGTTCAAGAATGCTGATCTCCCGCATCCCTTCCCCACCAGGCAAGCCCCCTGACACCAAGGCCACGCTTTATTTTTTAGCCCCAACTCCGGGCCACACGTGATCTCGTTTAAGCCCCACAACACTTCAGTGAGGAAAGCCCTTTTATGATCCTCTTCGTAAAGTTGAGGAAACTGAGGCTCAGAGCAGTTAAGCAACTCTTCTGAGGCCTCCCAGCCAGCACGTGGCTGAAATGGGTTTCAAAAGAGGTCTGGAGAAAGCAGAGCAGCTGCCTCTATCCACCTGGTGGCCATCCCTTCTGACTCAAGGGAAGCCCTTTTTCTTCATGACCTAAATCCCTGACAGCTGAGTAGGCCCCCTGTGAGTTGAGTCTGTCATAAAAAAGACTGAAAATTGCCTGCACTCCCTGAAGACCTGTTCTTGACGTCAGTCAGCCGTACCTCCCCATAGCTAGGAGGCCGCGGGGCCCTTTAATGCCCAGCCTGGGTTAGTCTGGCTGCTGCAGCTGGTGGCCAAGTCTGCCTCTCTCCAGTAAAGACATCACCAAATGGCCTTGGGCAACCCAAAGTGCCATCTTAAATCAGCTCTCCTTTAGGATTAAACCAAAAGGAAACACCTCATTTCCTCTCAGCCTCTATGCCTAGGTCCATCAGCAAGTCCTGGGAGTGGTGGGAGGGGGACCCACCATTCAATCAAGAAAGCCCCCAGTGGAGAGAAAGATTCTCTTCTCCAAGCTGGTTTATGGGCCAGACACCCCATGAGATAAAGCCACAAACCAGCATGCCCACTGGAATTTCAAACTTAATTAGCTTCGGGTTGTCTGGAATCTTCCATTGTCCAAATGTTCAAATTTAATCAACTGAGTTTGGAGAGGGCAAGGGTTGGAGGCAGCAGGGTGCTGTTCCCATGAAATAAAGCACATTGGACCACCTGGAAAATTGGGTGGGGCCTTCAAGGCCCTGAGGAGCATTCCGACCTCCTCCTGCCATCCCTGCTTCCTGCCCACCACGCCAGACTCCCTGCACTCATCAAGTCTCTGGATCTGTGTTCATGCAGCTCTCCCTGCCTAAAATCTCTCTCATGTCTAGCCAACTGCTCCTATAAGCAACTGAAGGCCAATTCACCCTTTGAACCCAGCTCGAATATATGCTTCCTTCTCGAAGCACTATTTCCTGGCTTTCCCAGTGAAAGCTACCTCCACTTCACTCCTGCAGTACTTTGCACACTAAATGTATCAAGCAGGCATAAGTGGGAGGGTATTTAACAATAAGCACTTGGTAAAAATGGCCCAGTAGTCACTTACTGTTCTGAATGGATGATGAATGGAATCATCATGGGTGACTGTGAGCAAAATTTGCCCCAAGCACCCAACGTTAAAGCCAACCTTCTGGCTAGATGGGCCTCCACTCTGTCTGTTTACTCACCTGTCTCCCACTCAACAGGAGCTCCCTGCATCCCATGCTCCTAGCACACAGTTAGTGCTCAGTAAATGCTTGTGAAGTGAACAGAGGCTCCTTTAAACAAATCCTTTTTGAGTTTCAGTTTTCCCATCTGAAAAATGGGAGTGTAGTCTAACTTACAGTGACAAATGATTATCTCAGATGGCCACTGTCATTCGTTGTTTTAAGATGAAGATGGTAGATTGTCTTTAAAGATAGACTCTAACATCCCACCCTGCCCCAATACTCACATGTCACGCCTCCCATCAAGAAGTGGACTCTATTTCTCCTCCCCTTGAATCTGCACTGGCATGGTGAGTTGCTGTGACCAACAGAAAGTGGTAGAAGTGATGCTGTGCTAGTCCCAGCCTAGGTCTCTAGATGCCATCAGCTTCTGCTATCATTGTTGCAGAGCCCTGAGCCTCCTGGTAGAAAAATCCAAGCAGTTCTGCTGGAGAGATGGGCTACAGAGAGAGAGAGAGAGAGAGAGAGAGAGAGAGAAACAGAGCACACAAGTTCCGGGATGTGAGATCATCTTATATATCCCAGCCCCAGTCAAGCTCCCAGCTGAATGCAGCCCATGAGTAACGCAGCCAACACTATGTGGAGCAGAGATGCACTGTCCCTGCAGAACTCTGCTAAGTTGCATAATTATAAATGAATAAGTCAGTTCAAGCCACTAAATTTGGGGGTGTTTGATCCACAAAGATAAATGACAAAGACATCTGGGTTCAACTAGAGGAAAAGTCATGACTGATGTGTGATGTCTGCCACAGCACATGGTGAGGGGTGTGGACTTCCATCCCTGGACTAGATCATGTCAAGGTCAGTGCCAATTCAATTCAATGCCAATTCATGATTCTTCTGGGACATTCTAGAAATGCAAGTTCCAGATTCAGAGGGAATCCATCCACCATCAGAGAGAACCCCAGCAGGGATCCAGTGGGGACCCTGGAAGGATTACATGAACCAATGAGGTAGCCCCTCTTGGGGCATATAAACAGTGACTTGGAAATAAAGTAGAGCAGTTGGTAGCAGGACTGGGAGCAGAAGGAGGTAGACATAGGAGACACTGAGCCCCATTGATAGTAGAACAGCTGAATGGGGGCTGCAGGCTCCTGCAGCCTAGGGGACAAAGATAATCCAGCCCTCAAGCCAACACATATCCCGAGAGCCTTCCAGGTCAAACACAAGGCTGGCTGGGCAGCTGGCACCTTCTCCCCTCCTAGTTAGCATCCACATCCTCAAAAACGAACCTCCTCTCTTACAGGGGGGAAGAGAAGGAGCCCTTGTGCTCCTTGCAGCCCATGAGCCAGACAAGCGTGTCTCCCTAGCATGGGGCAGAGACAGAAAGGTTCTCATAACTAGAAATCACCAGTACCTGGGGATGGAGAGACTCAAGCTGGGAAGTTAAACTCCTGGGGGATCATTCATTCCTGTTGAGCCTCCTACCAGGTGCCAGACACTTAACTCTTGCTATCTCCTTCCATCCTAACAACTACCCTATGTACAACATGCCGCCATGCCCATTTCACAGATGGGAGAACCCCCTCGTTCAGAGTCAGCAGGTTCATAAGTGCAGGGACGTGAACGCAGTCTAAATGATGCCAAAGTCTGGTTCCTGGTTCGGTCCTGATAATCACTGAATACTCCCTGGTAAAGCCTCACTGATTGCTAACACTTGCATCCATTCTAATTGGTCAATACTCTGCTGAACCAACTGTCAATAGATGGCCACCTGAACTCCCAATATCTAAACTCGAAATTCAAGAAACAATCAGATGCAGACCAATGTCACTGTTAGACAGAATAACAGATCCCCAAAGATGTCCACATCCTAATCCCCAGAACCTGTAAATATGTCATCCTACATGGCAAAAGACACTTTGCAGACGTCATTAGGAATCTTGAGATGGTGGGATTATGCTGGATTACCCAGGTGAGCTCAGGGTCTTTAAAAATGAGACAGAGAGGCAAGAGAGTCAAAGTGATTTGATGTGACGAGGACTCAACCTGCGGTTGCTGGCTTTGAAGGCTGGGGAAGGGGACCATGAGTCAAGGAATGTGGCAGCCTCTAGAAGCTGGAAAAGGAGGGCAAACAGATTCTCCCCTAGGGCCTCCGGAAGAGATGCAATCTTTGATTTTAGCCCAGTGAAACCCATTTGGGACTTCTGACCTCCAGAACTAATAAGATAATAAGTTTGTGTTGTTTTAAGCCACTCGGTTTATGGTTATTGTTACAGCAGTAACAGGAAACATATACACTTGCTACCTGAATTCTTACTTCATATAACAGTCAGGAATTCATAGATTCTGATAACTGTTCAAACCAATTCAGGTAACAAAGGATGGGCATTTGAGTGTCCCCTGCCCTTATTCCCCACCCCAAGTCATTTACTGAGCACCTACTCCAGGCCAAAGAACATGGCAGACACTCTCTCAACAACCCTGGACAGGAGGAAACTGAGGCCTAAAGAGGTTATATGTATGTGACTTGCACATGCTCACAAAAACAATAGGTGGCCGGGCTCACCGCAAAAACATGCGGTGGCTCATGCCTGCAAGCCTAGCACTTTGGGAGGCCAAGGCAGGTGAATCACTTGAGTCCAGGAGTTCAAGACCAGCTTGGGCAATGTGGTGAGACCCTGTGTGATGGTTAATACTGAGTGTCAACTTGATTGGATTAAAATATAATAAGTATTAATCCTGCATGTGTCTGTGTGGGTGTTGCCAAAAGAGATTAACATTTGAGTCAGTGGGCTGGGGAAGGCAGATCCACCCTTACTCCGGTGGGCACAATCTAATTAGCTTCCAGAGACTATAAAGCAGGCAGAAAAACCTGAAAAGGAGAGACCGGCCTAGCCTCCCAGCCTACATCTTTCTACCATGCTGGATGCTTCTTGCCCTCGAACATCGGATTCCAAGTTCTCCAGTTTTGGGACTCAGACTGATTCTCCTTGCAGATGGCCTATTGTGTGACCCTGTGATCATGTAAATTAATACTTAATAAGCTCCCCCTTTTTATATGTAGAGAGAGAACCATAAGAGAACCCTCTAAGAGAACCCTGACTAATACATCCTGTCTCTACAAAAAATACAAAAACTAGCCAGACATGGTAATGCATGCCTATAGTCCCACCTACTCAGGAGGTGGGAGGATTACTTAAGCCCCGGAGGTCGAGGCTGCAAATGAGCTGTGATCATGTCACTACACTCCAGCCTGGGTGACAGAATGAGATTTTGTCTCAAAAAATAAAAAATAAATCAATAGGTGTCAAACCCAGGATTAGAACTCACATCTGCCAGACCACAGGGCCTGCCCTCTTCTCACTACACCACACCCTCTCTCCATTGACTTCCTGTTTCTCTGACCCCTGATTTCCAGGAGGAAAAACCAAGTGTGCTCACTGTTGTTTTTTGTACCCATCTCCCCACCCACCCACCTCCTTGCACAAGAGCTACCCTCAGCAGGAACCCAGGGCTGGAATCTGAGGACCCATGTCCTATACCCCAAGAAAGCAGAACCGATTCTGACATTCTGCCTGGATAGCAGCTGACCTCCCTGCTGAGTCAGCCGCTGGTACTTCCAACATTGCCAGAGACTGTCTATGGTGAAGACAGTGAGGCCCAGGGCACTCTCCACCAGCAGAGCCCAAGACCTCTCCTTGGGGCCAGACATGGAGACAAGAGACTGGCCCAAATGACATTTTCCAGTCTGGGAACCCAAGATTACAAGGCACCAGACATCCAGATGTGCAAAGGTCAATTTCAAAGCTCACTGTCCCAAAAATAAAAATAGAAATACCTTCATTGAACTGACCACGTGCTGTACTCAGTGCTTGATGGATATGGACTCATTTAATCTCACCATAACCCTGACAGGCAGGTACTCATAGCATGCCCACCTTATGAATGAGGAAGCTGAGGGGCTCAGGAGGTTAAAGTTCAGAGCTGGGATCTCAACTCTGGAGCACTTGGATCTGGGATCTATCATCACCACAGTGTGCTACCAGCCAACGTCACCCAGACGTCAACATTTCTTTCTCTGATAGCACCACGTAGAATTACTGCCTCTTGATTCCATCTGACAGTGCAAGGATTTCTACTTTTTCTCAATCATACCTGTGTCCATTGCTGCAAAAATCTAGAGGTTCTAAAAAGAAATAACTGGTTTCGTGCTATCGCCTGAAACCAGCATGTCCTGAGTCCGGCAGCAGCTCAAAGTGGCTGCCAATAACAGGGGCTCCTCACTGCATCTCAGTCCTGGCCTACGGCCACCTCATCAGCAGGGGCTATGGAAAAAGTGCTGGGCTGGAAGCCAGGTGTTTCAAGTCCTAATCTGGCCAAATGATCTTGGGAATGTCACGTAACCAATCAGGGCCTCACTTTCCTCATCTCTCAAATGGGTTCCACAAGGATAGGAATCCTGTCTTTCCATCGTTCTTGCCCTGTGGAGAGCCAGACATGTAGTAGATGCTAATAAATGTTTGTTGAGTGAATTAATAAAAGTATATGTTACAAGTTTGTCTCTCCTCCCCTGAGGGCCTCAAAGACAGGAAGCAGGTCTGATTCATCTCATTTTCTCACAGTGCTGCAGCTGTTACTCCCACATGCATTTATTCACACAGGAAATTGCTCCCAGGCACCCACTATGTGGCCAGCCCAGTTGAAGCCTCAGTGTCTTCCAGGACCACACAACACCCTCATGCACTGTCCCTTCTCTTTTACACAGCCAGTGGCTGTAATACTTGGTCACACTGTACTTCTTCACCTCAGGACCTAGGACAACCACCCAGCTGCCTTATAGTCAGCAGCCTTGGCCCATTCTGGGGAGTTTGAGCATGATTCCTGAGCTTTCACTTCCCTCATGCCCAGCCCTGGGGGAGCCCAGCCCAAGGAAAATCCCGACTGTAACCACACCATGTACACGTACATGCACACCAACATTCAAATGTGCAGTGGGGCCCTAGGACAGGAATAAGATGTTTTTCGTTCAAATTCCATTCTTTTGCTATGAGCTGTGTGACCTTAGGCAAGTCCCTTTAGCTCTCTGAGCCTCATTTTATTCACCTATAAAATGGGGATGATAGTCCTGAGGCCTTTCCATGTAGGCTTGTAGGGAGATTCAAGTAGATAATGGATATAAATACCTTTGGCTTAATAACCCGCAACATGTTCTATCAAATCATTATTCTTATTTCCTTTTTCCAGGGGGAAAAGAGAATGGCAGTTGCCTATGTTTCAGAAAAATCCATGTTTAGGGGCCTGGAGTCTGGAAATTTACTTAGTATATTTGATGGGAATTACCTTGAGGATAGGTGATGTTGTGAGTCCAACATCATCATGTTAACTAAGGTTGACTAATGGAAATGTAGACTTAGAATCAAAGAATGGAAGCAACCCAAGAGGTCACCACATTTGTGACAGAGACAGGTAGCTGTCCACAAAAATTCATTCTCCCTGTCCACAATACACGATTGTGGCTGGGAAAGAGCTGCTCTTTGCCAAGAACCTCATATCCTTGTAACTCCATGTCCTGGCCTCCTTTGCAACTAGATTGGCCACATGATAGTTCTCATGTGAGTGGAAGTCATGTCTGCTGCTTCCAGGCCAAAGCAGATAAGCAAATATGCCACCTCCATACTTTCTTTTGTCTTGTGCACCTGGCTGCAGACAATGAGGATATCTGAGGAGAGAGTGGGACCACCAGATGAGTCACTGAAGTACCATGAGGAAGAGGACCACCCTCCATTCAGAAATACTTGCCTTATAATAAAGCTCTGTTTTGCTTCAGCCCTTATGCCTTTGGGGACCTATTTGTTACTGCAGCTACTACCCTAGCTGATATACCATTCGACCTCCTTATTTACAGATGAAATTATTGTGGCCAAAGAGTAAAAGTGCCTTGCCAAGGTCACACAGTAAGCTCAACAAATGTCTAGAACTTTGGTCTCTTAACTCCTTGGAGTAGAGGAGTTGCAGTTTCCTGCCTGGCCCATGGAGCTACAAAGATTCTTAGAGGCCCTTCAGCAACAAGAGTGAGATTTAGTGGCAGCCTGGAGTCTTCCACCTCTGTTTCAACAAGAATAACACCACCTTTATCTGTTTTCAAATTACACTTCCCCATAAGACTTTCATTTGTGGAAAGGATTCTGCAACTGAAAATAATTTCAAAGCCTCCATGCTGGGGGATTGCTAACACGATCTGACTTTCTGTGGTACTATAAGACAAAGTTTCGCTTCTTCTCTGCCAAACCTTCTGGCCTCAACTGCTGACACAGAACATGTGGATTCACAGAAGTACATGAATATTTGCTTAGAAAGGAAAAAAGAAACCTTATTGTGCAGCAAAGAACCCAAGACCCCAGTGTGAACAAAGGGCAAAAAGGAAAGACTTTTAAGCACTCTAGGTTGGTAGTTCTCAAGTTTTGGGGTGCATCCAAATGACCTGGGGTGCTGGTTCAACATGCAGACACTGAAGCCTCATCCACAGAGATTCTGATTTCCAAACTGAAGCTTTAAGAAACACTCACAATTGGCCGGGCGCAGTGGCTCACGCCTGTAATCCCAGCACTTTTGGAGGCCGAGGTGGGTGGATCACGAGGTCAGGAGATTGAGACCATCCTGGCTAATACGGTGAAACCCCGTCTCTACTAAAAATACAAAAAATTAGCCGGGTGGGGTGGTGGGTGCCTGTAGTCGCAGCTACTTGGGAGGCTGAGGCAGGAGAATGGCGTGAACCCGGGAGGCAGAGCTTGCAGTGAGCCAAGATTGCGCCACTGTACTCCAGCCTGGGAGACAGAGCGAGACTCCATCTCCAGGAAAAAAAAAAAAAGAAACACTCACAATTATTCTAATGCAGGTGGTCTAGAGATTGCACTTTGAGAAGCTCTGAGTCTACTTCATAGCCTCGCAACTGGCGGTAATGTCTGCACCCATGTGGTGTAGCTCAAAGAGAATGAAATAAGCTTTTGGTTTTCTTGTACATCAGTGGGAATAAGAGCATTAACAATCCACTAAAGAAATCAATAATAATTTCCATTTGGCTCAGATGAGTGTCACAGGTATAGACAGGCACAGTGGAATAGAAATGATCATCAGAACAATAGCTAATGTTTATAGAGACCTTATTTTACAACAAATCCTCTGCTTACAGCTTTACTTGTATGATCACATTTACTCTTTAGAATAATCTTATGAGGCAGTTACTGATCATATTCCCATTTTATAGATGAGGAAACTCAGGCACAAAGATGAGGAATAACTGATTCCATGTCACTCAGTTGGCAGGTGGCAGGCCAATTCAAGCCCACCCCCAGAGTGATAATAATATCAAATAATATCATCCTTATTTACAGATGATATTATTGTGGCCAGAGAGTGGGAATACCTTGCCTAAGACCAAGGTGCCCCTTCTTGCACAATGTTCTATTCCCTTTTGTGGGGAGGTCTAGCATCAGAACTCTCCAGGCTTCTGTTTCCTAATCTGTAAAATGGGCATGTTAATAGTACCTTCATCATGTGGCCATGGTGAGGATTTGATAAAATCATCTCGAGAAAGTGGTTTGCAAACTGAAAGGAGTTATTAGGTAAACATCTAAGAGATGGGACTTCAGTCCAGCTTCCCCCACCCCATTTTACAGATGGTGAAACTGACACCTGGTTACTTTATTTATTCCATGAACAATGACCCTAATACATGCTAGTTCTTGTGCAGGGGACTGAGGATGCAGAAAAAAAGTAATATCCCAGATCTGGCCTCTAGGGGCCTCCCGGCTAGAAGGAGAGACAGACAAGATGACTGGTCATTAGAACACGGTGTGGTAGGAGCCGTGATAAGGGAGGGATAGGCCCTGGGAGAGCCTAGCAGACAAGCCCTGACCCAGTGCGGGTAGGGGACTTCTCAGAACAAGTCAAGCCGGAGAAAGGCATGACTTGCCCAAAGTTAAGGTTATCTATTCCCTGAAGTTTTGGGGGAGTCCAAAGAAGGCCCCTGTGCATCAAGAGATAACTCTCCTGTGGACCTCCCAAGTGTCTGACACATCATCATTTGAGTGTCACTGGTTTAGGTTAAAGAAAAGGCCAAGCTGCCTCCTCCTGCACCAGAGGCCTGAATGACCCAGTCACACTCACCTCAGCAGCCAAGGCATTTAGAGGACTCTTACCTTCAAACCAGTTTGGAAGGGGCAGGAGATACAGCAAGAACCACAGAGAAGATTGGTCTTGAGAAGGAGGTAGGGGATGCAAAAGGGAAGTTGAGGGCGTTCCCTAATAGAAAAAGAAAGACTCAGAACCTGGACGTTCAGGTGTGTGACCTCAGACCAGTGATCTGGCATCTCTGAACCGCACAGGTCTGAGTGATTGGGCTTATATCAAGTAGTAGTTCCCTGATGTTGTAATGCTTATAATTTTGCCAAAGCTGGCTTGCCCATTTAAAATGGGCTATTCTGAAGACAGAGGAGGGAGTGGAATATTTTCAACAGAGAGTGCCGGCAAAGGGTTTGTGTCCTTTATATACAAAGAACCCTTAGATATCAATAAGAAAAAGATAAACATGCCCCCAGAGGAGAAAAAAATGGGAACAGACTTGAACAGGAGAGTCAGACTAGAAATGTGAAAAATAAGTTTATAAAAGAGAATCAACACTAACAAAGAAATGAAATGCCTATTGAAGCATCTAGATATTATTCTCAACTTCACATCAGGGAAAGTTTAAGGGATGGGTAGCAACAAGGTGGGTTTAGGATGTGAGAATACTGTGCCCTGGTATAACATCATAGAGAGGTCAAGCTGCCACGGCCTTCCAGGATACAGTGTGACCAAAAGCTCAGAAGTCTTAAAAATAGGCAAACCTTAAATCTAGCAATTTCTAAAAGGTATTCATAAGACACACACACAAAGATGTCATACTAAATATTCATTGCAGCACTGTTCTAATAAAAAAAAAGAAGCAAATCTATTATGGAAAAGTCAAATAATCTTAAGATAGCCTTTCTATGCAGCCATGAAAAATGTATATTGGAAGAATATAGGTGATATGGAAAAAAGTTCACAATCTGTGGTTAAGCAGGTTACCAAACTAGATGTGGAAATCCACATTCATATATTTAGTTGTGTATCCTTGCTATTTCTTTAAACAATGAACATGCATTACTTTTGACATCTGAAAATAATAACAAAACTCTTCCTTTTGACAAATATGAAATTATAAAAAGAAACAAACTTTTCACTCTGTTAGTATTCATTCCCCTTCCCTGGCCCCCCTCAGAAGACACCCAAGGCAAGTGTGTGATGATACCTTCCCTCTGGTCTCTGCCCGGAAGGTCTTCCTGAGGGTTCCCTGTGACTGCAGGCCACTCGAGGCTGTTGGGGAGACTTGCACACCCTGGCTTCTTTCTGCCAATCACAGGCTCCTCTGGCTGTGGCTGTTTGCCCAGAAAGCAGTTCATTCATTTGTTCATTCAAGATCCCCCTCTGAACCCCCAGAGCGCCGCAGCTGGAACACCCCTATCACCCGGAGGCTTCCCAGGGAGCCTGCTCTGTCCTGAGCTCCCTGCTGGCCGCCGGGGCTGCTTCCCTGAATGGGACTGGGACAGAACTCAGCCAGAGAAACAGCTGGAGGGAGGAGAGCAGGAGGGAGGGGCAGGAAACTGGGCTGACCGAGGGCGGGGGCGGCTAGCTGCGTGGAGAGGGGGCTGCGAGGGGAGGGTGCCCCTACCAGCCGGGGACTGGGCTTGTGGGTGGCGGCGGGGGCCCGCTGGGGACGACCCGCCCCTCTGGCAGCCTCTTGCAGCTGGGGAGCCGTGCCCACTGAGCGCAAACAGGGAGCACATCCGAGCACGGGGCTGCTGGGGGAAGTGCAAGCGCCTCTGCTCCCGGTGAGGGGCTCAAGCTCCACACTGACCGAGAGATTGGCTGCCTCTCACCCTGGGCCTTTGCAACGCTGTTCCTCCCACCTGGATGCTATTCCTGCCCTAATTCGTGGCCCGATGGTCTCCTACTGCCTCTTCAGGTCTCAGGTTGAAGGTCACCTCCCAGGGAAGCCTTCCCCAACCCTCGGGGACTGCTGTGCCCCTCAGGGTCACCCCATCACCTCACTGATGCAGTGCTGTCCTTGCCTGTTAAGATGTCTCTCTCCTTGCACCGAGAACTCCTTGCACCAGGAACTCTGTAGGGAAAGAACTGTATTCTGTTCCCTGCCCTAACCAGGCACTAAGTGCCTGGTTCATCGGCTGTGTGGTCACCATCATTAGTGGAATAATCAAAACAACCGACAGCCAGGCAGCGTGCTAGGCGACGTGTACTTACTCTTCACGGCAACCCTAGATAACAGGAATTATTACTACTCCAGTCTTACCAATAAGGAAACTGGGGTACAGAGAGATTAAGTCACTTGCTCAAGACCACACCACCAGCAGCTGACAGAGCTGGGATTCCAACTATGTTGTCTGGCTCGGAGGCCCACCCTTGGCCTCCAGACTGAAGAAATAACAGAAGTGCCCATGTGGGCCCCTGTGCCAAGTGCTTCCATGGAGTAAGCCGTGTGAACCACCACCCACGTCAGGGGGGCATCACTTGCCCATTCTACACATGAGGATGCTAGGGCCACAGAGCAGAAGTCGTTTTGCCCAGGGCGCCAAGCTCATGCTGACCGAGCCATGGCTGGATCTGAGTCTGTCTGATTCCAAAGCCAAGACTGCCTACGACTGCCTAAAATAATATTTTTAGAAAGGAAAAGAAAAGGGAAGGGCAGGGGAGGGGAAGAGAGGGGAAGGGAGGAGAAGAAAGAAAGGAAGAAAAGGGAGGGCAGGGAGGAAGGTAATGGGGAGGAGGGGAAGGTGAAGGGAGAGGGAGATGGGGAGGGAGGGAGAGAAGGAGAGAAACCTGTGTTTGGGGCCTCAAAGTCTTGGGCAGGTGGAGGACTATGTCCTCATCGTCTGATCAGCCTTAGAACCCCACTGACCTCTCCCCACCATCCTCAATCCTTTAATTCAGAGAGCTTTACACTTAGAAACCATCTAATTTCATTCTTCCATTTCACAGATAACTTGAAGCCCAGAGAGATTGAGTCTCTTGCCCGAAGTCACACAGGTCTCTATAGTCAGAAGTCAGGCCCAGTCTACCCAACTGTCTTCTTTGCTCTCTTCTTCTTTGGGCTTATCTAGGGAACAAAACATCATATCCAAACAGTTACTGTACAGATGAGAACACTGAACCCAGAGGAGGCAAGGGACTCACCCAAGGTCACCCAGAAGTTAGTAATTGTATTAGTCCATTCTCACACTGCTGTGAAGAAATACCCAAGACTGGGTAATTTATAAAGAAAAAAGGTTTAATTGACTCACATTTTCGCATAGCAGGGGAGGCCTCAGGAAACTTACAATCATGATGGAAGGTACCTCTTCACAGGGTGGCAGGAGAGACAATGAGTGCCAGGCAAAGGGGGAAGCCTCTTATAAAACCATCAGATTTCATGAGAACTCACTCACTATCATGAGAACAGGATGGGGGGAAAACCACCCCCATGTTCAATTACCTCCCACCTGGTCCCTCCCATGACTCGTGAGGATTATGGAATTCCAATTCAAGATGAGATTTGGGTCGGGACACAAAGCCAAATCATGTCATTCCCCAGGTTCTCCTGGTAAAAGGAGAGGATATTTCCATAACGTGGCAGGGATCTTGTATATCACCATCTAATAGAGACCAGAGGTTCCTAAAGTCTAGTTTCCGTACCAACCCCAGCAGCCTCACCCAGAAGTTTGTTAGAAACACAAACCCTTGGGCCTCACTGCAGACCTAGGCAATCAGAGACTCCAGGAAGCCATCTGGGTTTTAAGAAGCCCTCCAGGGGATTCTGATGCTTGCTCAAGTTTGAGATCCACTGACATAGGCATTTCAATTAGGAATCCATTGAAATGGGCCCTGGAACAAGTTACCTTGCCAATGCACAGAATAGTGGCTAAGAACAGAGGCTTTGATAGCAGACGGACCTGGTTTGAATTCCTGTCGCTGTCACTGTAAGCTGTGTGACTTGGGCAAGGCCTTTCACCTTTGGAGTCTCAGTTTCCTCATCTGCTGTGGACAGTGGAAGAGGAAGAGGAGGAAGAGGGAAAGGGAGGAGGGAGAGGAAAAGAGGAGGAGGGAAAAAGGAGAGGAGGAGAGAAAAAGGAGAGGAGGAGGGAAAAAGGAGAGGAGGAGGAGGAAAAAGGAGGGGCCAAGTGGAGGAGAGGGGAGGGGGAGGAGGAGGAGGGAAAGGGAGGAGGGATATGAAAAGAGGAGGAGGGAAGAGGAGCGGAGGAGGAGGGAAGAGAAAGAAAGGGGAGGAAGAGAGGGCGGGGGAGGAGGAGACGAGGAGGAGGGAGTAAGGAGGAGGAGGGAAAGGGAGGAAGGAGATGAAAAGAGGAGGAGGAAGGAGGAAGAGAGGAGGAGGGAAGAGGAGGGGTCAAGGGGAGGAGAGGGGAGAGGGAGGAGGAGAAGAGGGGGAGGGGGTAAGGAGGAGGAGGGAAAGGGAGGAGGGAGATGAAAAGAGGAAAAAGGGAAGAGGAGAGGAGGAGGGAAGAGGAAGGAAGGGGAGGAGGGGGGTCAGAAGGAGGAAGGGGGAAAGAGAAGAAGGGGAGGAAAGGGAGATAAAGGAGAGGGGAGGAGAAGAAGGAGTGGGGGAGAGGAGGGAGAGTGGGAGAGAAGAGAAGGAGGCCAGAAGGCAGCCTTTGAGGAAGATCAAGCACACGGAGACTATGGAAGAGGAGCTGGGTAAATCCAGCCCGGGGATGGACTCCTGGACATGCCTCTTCCTCCCTGGAGGTGGCTGTGGCTGTGGCATGCCTCCCTCTGCCTCTGGCCTCCCAGCCAACCCTAGGCTCGGGTCTCATCAGCTAGGAGCCACAACTGGCAGAGCAAGGACACTGGTCCCCCAGCCAGCTGGGCCCCTGGGTGGCTGGCAGAGGAGGTGGGAACCCACAGCCCCACTGGGCCAGTGAGGAAGGCGTGGGGCTGCCTGGCTTATGACTCTCCACCTGGTGGCTGTGGGACAATCTGAAGCCACGGGCCTTTGGCCATCCCTTTTGAACAGGGCTGAACAGTTTGGCTTTTCTTTCTTGGAGCAAAAAGTGTTTGTTGTTGCTTGTAGGGGGTTTTATGCTTTTGTTTTAAAGAGGATTTTGAAATCTAAGGGCTGACCTGGGGATACTGGGACTTGAGGGAGAAGCAGTCTCCTCCAGGACCCTCAGAGAAACCTCTGTGTACACCCCGGGCAGCTCCACATAGAATCAGGATGGAGGGTCAAGCTTCCTTTTGAGGTCCAGCTCGGGTTGACCGGTTCTTGATTCCTGGAGCTCTGTGTTAAAGGGAATCTGAGGCCACATCCTGGCCTGGCTGGAAGGAACTCAGTGATCCGTGAGCGATGCCTGCCCTGGACCTGGAGTGGGAGGAGGGTTGCCTTTCTCATCCCATGCTGTCCTCCAACTAAACTCTGTCCCATTGGCGCAGGGTGGACTGGTTCAGCAGGGACTGGTTCCACCCCTACCACTCCCTCTCCCAGTACTGGCTGTGCCTAGTGTAATGGAGCTTATATCTCATTCCCAAGCCACTGGGTAGCTCCTTCCGGCAGATCTTTAGTGTTCACAGATTCCTAACACTCTACTTAAAGCTGAACAGTTTCCCCAGCCTCCCTGATCATCAGTGGCTAAACTAGGCTCACCAGAGAGGCTCCCAACCAAAGGAGGTCTTCAAAGATGCCTCCTGCCACATGAAGGATCCTCTCTAAGTCCAAACTCTGCCTACTTTGGACTTTCTTTAAGGCATAGACAGGCCACATGGGAATGAGAGCTCCTCTATTTCAGCCAAAGATGGGCTGTGCGACCTTGGGGGACTCATATGCCTTCTCTGGTTCATTCAGTGCTCAATAGATGCTTACTGGACCCCATCTCTGTGGGAGGCACAGGCTGGTGAACAAGACAGCCATGCCCTATGCTCAGGAAGCTGGCCTGCTGGAGAATTCATTTTATTTATTTACTTTTTAAAAAAATTCTTTTGAGACAGAGTCTCCCTCAATCTGTTGCCCAGGCTGGAGTGCAGTAGCAAGATCTGGGCTCACTGCAAGCTCAGCCTCCTGGGTTCAAGTGATTCTCTCACCTCAGCCTCCCAAGTAGCTGGGACTATAGGCATGCACCATCACACCTGGTAAGTTTTGTATTTTTAGTAGAGACGGGGTTTCGCCATGTTGGCCAGGCTGGTCTCGAACTCCTGACCTCAAGTGATCCTTCTGCCTTGGCCTCCCAAAGTACTGGGACACAGGCGTGAGCCACCGCGCCCAGTGAAACTCCCCATTTTAAATGAGATATGATGCTTTCTAAGAACCCCTTAATTACCAGGAAAGATTCTCAGGCAGGCTAGGCATGGTGCCTCATGCCTATAATCCCAGCATTTTGGGAGGCCGAGGCAGGACAATTGCTTGAGGCCAGGAGTTCAAGACCAGCCTGGCCAACATCGTGAAACCCTGTCTCTGCTAAAAAAGATATTAGCAAAGCATGGCAGCACATGCCTGTAATCCCAGCTTTTTGGGAGGCTGAGGCAGGAGAATTGCTTGAACCCAGGAGGTGGAGGTTGCAGTGAGACAAGATGGCACCACTGCGCTCCATCCTGGGCCACCACGCAAGACTCTGTCTTAAAAATAAAAATAAAAATAAAAATAAAAGATTCTCAGGCAACTAACACGTCCTGAAGATGCAAGCAGCCTTTAAAGGAGCAGAGGGCAAAATAGGCTGGAAGACTGTGACAGGCAGAATAATGGTCCCCCAAGATACCCACATCCCAATCCACAGAACCCGAGAATACGTTACCTATGTTACCTTAGGTGGTAAAAGGGAAAGGATTTTGCAGATGTGATTGAATTACAGATCTTGAGATGGGGAGATTAGCCTGGATCATCCAGGCGAGCCCAGTGTCCTATTAAGAGTCCTATTAAGAGTAAGGCAGGAGATCAGGGCAGGGAGAAGGCAGTGGGGTGATGAAGGAAGCAGAGATTTACTGATGTGACCAGGAGCCAAGGAGTGTGGGCAGCCTGCAGACACCAGAAGAGGCAAAGAATAGATTCTCCCCTGCAGCCTCCAAGAGGAACCAGCCCTACGAAAACTTTGATTTTAGCCCATGAGGCTCATTTTGGACTTCTGAGCTCCAGAACTGTAGGGATACAAATCTGTATTATTTTAAGCCACTAAGTTTGTGGTGATTTATTCTAGCAGCAGTAGAAATCTAATACAAGAGCTGTTTCAAAGAAGACCAGAACATTGGGCTTGGGGGCAGGCAGATCTGGGTTTGAGTCTCTGCTCCACTTGCTAGCTGTGTGGGCTTGTGCAATTTCCTAACCTCCCTGAATCTAATAGAGTCCCTACCTCAAAAGGTTGGTGGGAAAATTAGAGTTGATACACATAACATGCTTAGAAAACTGTCTAGCCCAACTGTCATGTAGTAAATATTGGATTTCCACCCCCTTCTATTGAGCATTAAAAAGGCCACATACCTTGTTCAGGAGGTGGGTTTTATGAGGGGGAAAAAGGCCACATTCCCAAATGCAGGCCCTCAATTGTGTCTTGGGACACGCAGAACTGGCCATCCTGACGTGCTATTTTGTTTTGTGTCACTCCACTGCTCAACAACATTTCATGGCTCCCTATTACAGTGTCTTGATTCTGGTCTATCAAAATCCCCCATAACCTGGTTCTTGCCAACCTCATCTTCCAAGATGGAGAAAAACTAAAGGGATGGCACAGCTGGAGAGAAACCTAGGGGGAGCAGGACCTTCAGAGGTCAGCTGAAATGTCACTTTCTCCCAACCTCTCATGGCACCCTGAACTCCACCACAGCACCATCCTCAATCGTAATGCCATGATGATGTGTGCAAAGTATATTTCCTCCCTCCACACCTAAAGCTCCAGGGGGACAGGGACTGGGGACAGGGACTGGGGCCAGGGACAAAGAAGCTGCTCAATACATGTATATGTTAAATGAATGAATAAATGGATGGCCAAAGTCAGCAACCAACTCAGGCCAGCTGGGCCAAGGACACAGGGGAGCATTCCTGAAGTCTGAGTTCTAGTTCTTAACCACGGAGAGGACTGCAGAGTTACCAAGACACGAAAGTTGAGCATTGAGCTGTCACCAGACACGTGCTATGCCCCCAGACAAATATTTTATTGGAAACAGGATTCATGTCTGTGCAGTGTTTCAGGAACTGTGAGAGTTACTTCTGTCCTATAGACCAGGCTCAGAGAAGGAGGGGGAAGGAGGAGGGAGTTTCTTGAGGACTTGGAGACTGAGGTGGAAAGACAGACAATTGTGAAGCTGAGGGTTTGGAACTGAGAAAGAGAAACAGAAGGAAAAAACTGGCAGCCTAGTCTGTTCTGTCCATTAGATGAGCATCCAGGCCCCCAGACTTTTGTCCAAGCTGGAAAGGGTTAACAGCACTGAAGGGTTAATGGCCCTCAGTGAGGATGGGGAGTCAGGAGGCCCCACCTCTAAGGCCAGCAGAGGGGTTTTCTCTGATGGGGGAGGGCAAGGCCCACTGCTCTCTGGTGAGCCCTGGGGACCCCACCTACCCAGCCCCTTCTGAAAAAGGTAGTTTTCCACTCTGGGGGTGGTGGGACCACCCTGGATGCCTGGGAGGGGTCGGAGGGCTGGGCAAGGTTGCTCTAGAGCATTTTTCCTAGACCCCAGACTGGGATGGGAGGAGCTCAGAGCTGATGAGACCTGTGGCTGTTCCCCAACACTCAGGTGACGTCCAACTGCACATAGCTTCGTTCTGCGAAAGCTTCCATTTCTGGGGGGTGAGAGACATGCAGTGGGGAGAGACATGGAGAATGGAGGCCCAGAGAAGTTTAGTGACTGCCCAAAGCCACATCGCAAGTCTTGAGCAGCTGATCTAATCTCCCAACTCCCAGAGAACTCCACCAGCCCCCATTTCACACACACAGACACAGGGGCTTCTGGTGGCCTCACCCCTGGCCATCCCCCTAGCTGCATGGCCTACCTCTTCCCCTCCTACTCTGAACCTATCATGCAATTTAAAGACTCCACACCTTTGTTAGAACTGCCCCTTTGGCCAGAAATACCCTCTCACTACCATGTGCCCAGCCACCAAGTAACCTCCTGGTCATCTTTCAAAATCTAGCTCAGATGTCCTGTCCTCCAGGCAGCCTTCCAGGATTGTTTCTTCTCTTCCCATCTACCTGATCATCCTTCTGCCAAGCATATCTGTACTTGGCCAACACATTCATGCTTTCTCAAATCACACTGCTTTTTTGCTTCACCATGTGTGCATCTGTCTCTGCCCCCTGGACTGCCACCGCCCACCAGGTCTCTCCCCCAACATTGGGAATTGCAATTCAACGTGAGATTTGAGTGGGACACAGAGCCAAACCATATCAAAATCCTTAGACCCAAGTCCTGGGGCACCTCCACAGCCACCAGTCTCTGGCTTTCTTTTTAAAGGACCCCTTTTTCCCAGAAGAATCCATATGGAGCCCCAAAATACAAGGCGTACAAAAATGGACCTGCTTAGTTAAGGAAGACAGGGACAGTGGAGCCACTTCTTTCGACATGCTGGGTCCCCTGGGGTCGTCCCAGGCTTCATCTGAGCACAGCTCAAAGTCTCCCAATTAATCCGACACCCCCTCTTCCCACCACTACCTGGGGTGTGGGGAAGACTTTTCATTTTTACATAATTTCAAACTTACAAAAAAGTGGCAAGAATAGTACAAGAAACTCCATTATAGGGAGTTTACATTTATTAAAATATATTTATTAAAGTATTTAAAATAATATTTTATTTATTAAAGTATTTTAAATAAATATTTTATGTAGTAGAATATTTTAAATAAATATTTTATTTAATAAACTATTTTAAATTTATATTTATTAAAATATTTTAAATTTATATTCATTTATTAAAATATAAATAATTGGCAACTGAGGGTAAATATAAACTTAAGAACTTCTTGTAAAATATATATTTTGTAAAATATATATTTTGTAAATTATATTTTGTAAAATATATATTTTGTAAATTATATTTTGTAAATATATATTTTGTAAATATATATTTTGTAAATATATATTTATAACATATATTTTGTAAAATATATATTTATAACTATATATTTTGTAAAATATATATTTATAACTACATATTTTGTAAAAATATATTTATAACTATACATATTTTGTAAAAATATATTTATAACTATACATATTTTGTAAAAATATATTTATAACTATACATATTTTGTAAAAATATATTTATAACTATACATATTTTGTAAAAATATATTTATAACTATACATATTTTGTAAAAATATATTTATAACTATACATATTTTGTAAAAATATATTTATAACTACATATATTTTGTAAATATAAATAATATGGTAAGTTTATATTTATTTATAAATATAAATTATTTATATTTACCAAATATAAACAATTTGCCAATTATTTGTATTCTATCCCATCGATTTCACCATTATATCCTCTTTCTCCTTCCTCTTTCTCCCTCTCTATCTCCAACTTTCTACATATTTTATCCTGAAACACTCCCATTTTGCATATGGGTAAACTGAGGCCCCAGGAGTTGCTTGGTGCTCCTGACCCTGGCCCTGCCCCCATGGCCCCACACTTGGGGCCCAGAACCTGGAGCCCACCAGCTTGTTAAGGGCCTGCAGAGATATTTGAAACCTGTAATCATAAGCGAGTTGGCCCCAGAACACCAAAAGGAAACTGCGACATCAAAATTAATAAACGTCTGGTTCAACGTCTGCAATACATGAGTGAATCAGCTGCACCTCCACGGCCCTCCTGTCGTTGGAAATAGAAGAGCACAAGTCACGAGAACACGATGAATAATTTATTCTTCATAAAAGCCCAGATTGTATGAACTATTTTAAAACCTTTCCAGATATTTTTATAAGAAACACGCATTTTGAGGTTCACCATGATGTGGGGTGGTGTCCCCAAATGTCAGAGATCCCAGAGCCTTCAAAGACTTTAAAACAAGCTCTCCTTGCCTCATATCTTGATCCTCACTTGAATCGGGCATAAGATGGAGGTTTTTCCATGTATTTTTACAACGAGGCTGTATGTACCTTTTTATGTGGGTCATAAAAAAAAATAAAAAATTTTCAAAAACACGGAGCAACACGAGGAATTCGTCATAGCAACGGGGCTGCCTTTCCTATTTTTGAAAAGTAAGCTTCCCCCTCCTCCTCTTAGTACAGAAAGTTTATTTTCCTGTGGGAGCCTCTGACTCAGGACTCAGGCTGCTGCCACTGCAGAGAGATGGGAGAAGTGGGGGCGTTGGCCCTGGGCCTGGGTGGGTGAGGCCCAGGGACTGAGTTTATTTGCTCAGGGGTCCCAGGCCTCAGATCCCTCTACTGGCATCTGAGCTAGGAACCTGACGCCCGGGGAATTCTGGTCACCACCTGGGCCTCCTGCTCTGCTCATCCACGCACCCCACCACCCAGGCCGGCCTCCTTAGAAAGCCCTCACCTTATAGTGGCACAGCTACGAGAGTTGTACCAGTTCTGTAAATATTAAAATATTTCCTGATCAGTTGGTTAAACCGCAGTTACACAGGATGGTCTCCTGGGACCAACCCATGATCCAGGAAATAAAGGGGTATCGCTTGTTAGCTAGGAGCCCAGGATCCTCATGTAGGGCTACGTTGTTATTAGTCAGGGCCCAAGCCCTATCAGATGATAAATGGGATATTATTGTAGCGTGTGTGGGCTTCAAAATAGCAACTGGGGGAGGTAGAGGGCACAGTGTAGGTTTGAATCCTGCCCTCATACTTGACAGCTGTGTGACCTAAGGCAAGTGGCTTAACCTCTCTGTGCCTCAGTTCCCTGATGGGCGTAATAATAGTAATAGCAGGTTGTGGTGGGGATGATACGTGTTAATCAGTATGCCTTCATCCATTTGGGCTTCTGTAACAAAATATCATAACTGGGTTGCTTACAAACAACAAACATTTATTGCTCACAGTTCTAGAGGCTGGGAAGTCCAAGGTCAAGACACTGGCAGATTCAGAGTCTGGTGAGGGTCCTTCCTCATAGCCATCTTTTCACTGTAACTTCATGTCAGAGTAGGGGAGGTCCTCTCTGGGGTCTCTTGCAAGGGCACTAATCCTAATCAAGACAACACAATCACCTCCCAAAAGTCCTCACCTCCTAATACCCTCACCTTGGGGGTAAGGATTTTAACATACGAATTTTTGGAGGGACACACAACATTCAGACATTAGCACTGTAGGAGGCACTTAGCATAGTTCTCAGCACATAGAAGACTCTCAAGAAATGTTCTCATTATGTATTATTAGTTGATACTTGTAATAATTTAATAACAATATCATTATGTCTCTAACCTCCCATCCTTCATAATACTTTTTGTAACCATTTCTTAGGAACAAAGCAATGAAATCAGAATCTCTGCTCCATCAGTTACTAGCGGCGTGGCCTTGGGCAAGTTATGAAACCTCTCTGAAACTGATTCAGCTTCTGTGAAATGGGGATAATACCATAAACACATAGCTCAGCTCCTGGCTCATGGTGAGTGTTCATTCCTAAAAAGTATTATAATATTATCAGGGGTAGGAAAACTATAGCCCAAGAGCCAGATTTGGCCCACTGCCTGTTCTTGTAAGGGAAGTTTTATTGGAACCCACAACCATGCCCATTCATTTATGCATTGTCTGTGGCCGTTTCCACACTGCAACCGTGGGCTGAGAAGTTGCAACAACAGACTGCATGGTTCACAAAATCCTCAAATATTTACTCTCTGGTCCTTTAAGAAAAAGTTTGCCAACACTTGATTTTGATTATTGTAAGCTTCTTTAATAGCAATAATTGCAGTACATACCACATTTCAGTTCCCTCAGTGGACTACACAAGGTAAGGTTTGCTTTCTAGGGACTACCAGTGACCCATGATTGTCCTGCAATGATTCAAACCCCTCCTCAAATTGTTCACCATAGTGTATGGGGAAAGAGTCCAGAGCTTTTCAAAGGAGGCTGTGACCGATGAGAAGCCCATAATCACAGGAACATAATAAGCATCTGAGGAGCTGGCCCATGCTGAAATCAACACCTGCCTCCATTTTCCCAGGCTTACCTGTTCCCGGACAGTCCCACTCCAAGACACCCAGGGTTCATAAATAAGGTTTTGTTTTGTGCTCCTTTAGTGCCTGCTCTGCAGCAGCTGGCTGCCTCCTGGTCCATACATTTCCACATTCCTTTTGTGTGATGTTGAGGAGAGAGAAAGGAAATGGGAGCCCCAAGAAGTTACCTAGCATTCAGCAAAAGAAACCTGTGAATCACACACGCCAAAAAGATGTCACTCGCCCCAGAAATCACTCACCCCAGAAAGATTCCTATATCTGCTCAGATGCATTCCTTCAGGACGCAGGTGAGAGAATCTGCTCTTTCTCCTTGGTTTAATAGGATTTTGGTTGTGTGATGTAGAAAACACCACAAAATGTCACCATAGACCTTCCAGATGTTGAAGATGTTTGTGGCTACACTCGTTGGCTTCGTTGCACGCCCACAGATGTCCCCTCTTGGTTTCCACCAGTCTAGGTGTATTTGTTCCTAAACCCTTAATTGGGCCCTGATGTCATCTAAAAGACCAGGCTGGACTCAGTAACCTGCAACACCCGTCTTCATTGGAGGTTCCCAAGGCTGGTGTGATCCAGGCATGCTGACACCAAAAGGGCCCCACTGCCTGCATGCCTCTCTTCTGCTCATTTCATCCTTGATTCTTCCTGGCCCGCTGTTTTTGTCTTTTCTTTCTTTGTTTGTATTTATTTATTTATTTTACTTTTTTAAAAAATCAAATTCATTTTTTTAGACATGGAGTCTGGCCATGTTGCCCAGGTTGGTCCCAAACTCCTGGTCTTAAGCGATCCTTCCACTTCAGCCTCCCAAAGCACTGGGATGACAGGCATGAGCCACTGTGCCCAGCCCTGGCACACTGTGGATGAGAGCCAGAGCTCAGATGATCTCATGAGATCCATCAACGATTTCTGAGAAAGCCTAGGTCAGGTGTGAACAGGAGTCCATCCCCAGATTGCAGGCTTCATAAGGGCAGGGAGCATGCCTGTAGAGCTGCCTGCTGAAGCTGCAGCACCCCAAATATCCCATGCATACAGCCTAGGCACCCATGTTCAAATACCAAAGCCCACAAATCCTGCAGTAGGAGGAAGAAAATCTTTGATTAGGAATCAAACTTCAAGGTGTTTTATAATAATAATGACACAAATAAGACACCATATTTTTTGTTCATTTATTGGAATACAACAATGATTCTGAACCTGGAAATCTTTGTATGACCTTCAAGAAGACTCCCTAATAAATCTATTGATCATCTTCAAGGAGGCCATAAACACATAAAATTATGCACATATGTCTGTGTGGGCACGAGCTTTTCTGGGGAGGAGGTCCAAAATTTTCATCAGATTCTCAAAAGGATCCCAGAACCTCTAGTGGTTATAAGCATAAAACCACAAGTCTGATTCATATTCATGTACCTAGTTCCTGGCACTGTGGCTGGCACATGATAGGTGCTCACAGAATGTTTGCTGAATCAATGAATGAATCAACTGATGACAGCTGAAAGCAGCAAACTGCCTGATAGGAGATTTCCTGGATGGTCAAACCTCACTAATCCAGAATTTTAGGCAACTTGAATGAACTCTTGTCAGAATATCTTTGGTCACTAGGGAAAAAAAGAGATAAACTAAAGGTGCAAACAAGAATGAGTAGTGACTGATGCTGAAGGGTGCCTACTTGTCAGTAAGCATTTGCAGAATTGCCATTTAGTGCCCTGTTTGTTGAAGCAGGCTCCCCAAGGAACTTTATAAAGTTTGGAGAGAATGTGATGAAATCAGAACCCTCATACTCTACTAGAGGGAATGCAAAATTGTGCAGCCACCTTGAAAAACAGTATGGTAGTTCCTTAGAAAAACCAAAGAGTTACCTTATGACCCAGCAATTCCATTCCTGGGGAAAATTAAACTATATATCCACACAAAACCTTGTACACCAATGTTCATAGCAGCATCATTCATAATAGCCAAAAAGTAGAAACAACCCAAATGTCTATCAACTAATGAAAGGATAAACAAAATGTGCTATATGCACACAATGGAATTTATTCCAACATAATAGGACTGAAGTACTGATCCTTGCTACAACATGGATGAACCTTGAAAATATTACATTAAATGAAGGAAGCCAGACACAAAAGGCCACATGTTTCATGATTCCATTTATATGAAATGTCAGGAACAGGCAAGTTTATAGAGACAGAAAGTAGATCAGTGGTTGCCTTGGACTGTGGGAGGGAGATTGGAGAGAAATGGGGAGTGGCTGCAATGCATACAGGTTTTTTTCATCTTCTTTAGAGACAGGGTCTTGCTCTGTCACCCAGGCTGGAGTGCAGTGGTGCTATCTTGGCTCACGGCAACCTCTGCCTCCTGGATTCAAGTGATTCTCCTGTCTCAGCCTCCTGAGTAGCTGGGATTACAGGCATGCACCAACATGCCCAGTTAATTTTTTATGGATTTTTAGTAGAGCTAGAGTTTTACCATGTGGGCCAGGCTGATCTCAAACTCCTGACCTCAAGTGATCCACCCACCTTGGTCTCTCAGAGTGCTGGGATTACAGGTGTGAGCCACTGTGCCCAGTCACACACAGGGTTTCATTTGGGGGTTTTTTGAGGAAAAGAAATGTTCTAAAGTTGATTGTGGTAGTGGTTGCACAACTGTGTGAACATATTAAAACCATTGAAATGTACACTTTAAATGGATGAATTGTATACCATGTGAATTGTATATAAATAAAACTATTATGTATTATCATTTAATATGTTATATAATTTAATATGTTATATAGAAGTATATGTATGTTAAAAATATAACTATATATGTTAAATATATAATATTACATTGTATATTTACATTGTACATATTAAGTACATGGTGCCTGGTGATTGTGTTAGTCCATTTTGTGTTGCTATAAAGGAATACCTGAGGCTGGGTAATATATAAAGAAAAGAGGTTTATTTGGCTCATGGTTCTGCAGGCTGTACAGGAAGCAAGTTACAGCATCTGCCCAGCTTCTGGTAAGGCCTCAGGAAGCTTTTGGTCATGACAGAAAGGAAGGGGAGCTAGTATGTCACACAGCAAGAGAACAAGTGAGAGAGAAGGGAGAGATGCCACACTCTTTTAAACAACCAGCTCTCGCATGAACTAATAGTAAGAATTCACTCTTTACCCCAAGGACAGCATCAAGCCATTCATGAGGGATCTGCTTCCATGACCCAAACACCTCCCTCTAGGTCTCACCTCCAACACTGGAAGTCACACTTCAACATGAGATTTGGAGGGGACAAACATCCAAACTGTATCAGTTAGAGAGAGAAAGAGAGAGAGAAATACTTATCCTACCTACCTACCAAATGAATGAATGCATAGCTCTGCAGGTCTCTGGTGAAGCCCAAGACACTAATGCATTTTTCAATGAAGCCTCATAATTTCTTTTACAAAATTCGGGCACATTCTGCCTTCTATTTCAAAATGTGGCCATGTTAATTTTAATATAAAAAATATTTTTTTCTCTAAATTCATGAATAAAATTTGTGCTCTAAGAAAAAAAAATAAAGCATGTATAAAGCTCATGTGTGTGTGTGTGTGTGTGTGTCTGTGTGTGTGTCTGTGTGTGTGTGTGTGTGTGTGTATGCAGAGAAAAATGACTGGAAGGAAATGTGCCAAGATATTAGCAGTGGTTATCTCTATCTGGGTAGTGGGATTACAATTGGTTTTTTCTTCTTCTTCTTGATACTTTTTTCCTTTCCCATGGTCTTAATGCATGTTTCATAATATTAAAGAATAAACATTGTTTGGTTCAACAGTTGAGGTCCCAGAGGGAAACATCAGGCAATGTCCTTCTGGAGACCACTTGGCACAGCCCTCACTGTGATGCACACACCCTGACCTCATGCCCCAGGCATCAAAACTGAGCCCTATGCGGGACGTGTGTGCACACAAGGAAGCTTCCAGCATTCCCTGCTTTCTGCAGGTGCTGGTAGAGAAAGTGGATTTATTCCCAGAGAGGAGATAAAGCCAGAGCCTTTGCAATATTCTGAAGAAAGAAAAAGCAAATGGTCATTATATGACAACAGCTAGAGGAGGCACATAAGGGCTGGGCATGACATGGGGGACAGAGCTCTGGACTGGACATTAAAAGACATGGGTTCAAGCCTCTGATTTGCTTCCAACCAGCTGATGACCATAGTCAAGTCACTTCCTCTCTCCATGCTTCAGATTTCCCCTCTATTAAACAAGGGAATTGGGTCCTTCTGATGGTTTACGATTCTGTGGATTTACATCTGCTGTCCTCGTTTCCACCATTCATGTAAAAAAGAGTAGGGATCCCCTCATATTGACTGCCCAGCACAGCCCTTGTTCCCCAGGAATCTCAAGAACCATTCTGCCCCAAAAGGCAGTCTCTAAATTGACACATGCCTCTTTTCCACCCACCTAATTGAAGAAGACATTCTTAAGAAGGCAGCATGAGCAGACACTATTCCCCACCCTTTGTACCCCCAAACTTCCTCAAATGTGATGATATGTATTGAGCGTGGACTAAGTGCCAGGCCCTAGTGCTATTCAGTGAATAAGACAGATACTGCCCTGCTCACTCAGAGCTCACAGGATCCACAATGACCATCAATTAAGGACCACCTGCCTTGTGAGAGGGGGATTCACATGCAACAACTTCTTATAGGCCTTACATCAACCCCATGTGGCTGATACTACCATTCACATTTTACAGCATAGAAAATGTAGCCTTAAAGAAGTGAAGTGCTTTGTGCCAGATCAGGGAGCGAACGTGGTAAGGCTAGGGTTCTGACCCTGATCAGTTACACTTCAAAGGCACCTGTGATTTGTCAGTGGTTCTTAACTTCACAGGCCAGGCAGAACAAAGGACTTCAAAATGAGGTGGGTCTTGAAGTCTCCGTCTGATCTCCACCCTTTTGATCTGGTTATAAAAAATAACTGGAGAAAAGCAAAATAAATTGCAATAAACTTGATGCCAAAACATAAAACTTGCTATTGATTTTATAAGAGCAAGCTATGAGCTCAGACAAATCAATTTGTATTATAAAACAATAGCCTATAACATAGACAAGACACTAAATAAATATTGAATCACAACATGAGAAAGTTGCTTTTTCAATTCTTTTTCCGTCCTTCTAATTATACCAGGGAAAGTCTCAATTTGGTGCTACCAGGTCTTTAACACCTTCTTCAACATTTGCCAATCTCCCTTTATAACAAAGAAAGAGCAGGCTTCAAGCTCAAAGCCTTGGGCAGGCAACAGTATCAACCAAACATTAATAACCGTGTTTTATTTTGATTGTTTACGTAGGGGTGGTATTTTATGGTCACTTTCTATTTGAGGAAATTGATATTGGTTTTCTATTTACTGTAGTCATGTAAATTTCCCTTTTGAGCTACATTTACTGATATTTTTAATGAGTACATTCACTGACATTTTTAATGAGTAGATTTAAAGGACAATATTAAATTCACGACACCATAGAAATGGTATACAAGCAGGGCAAAAATAAAAAAGGTGGCATTGGGATGGCTGAAGCTTGAGGAATGCTGTCCCATGAAATTAAAAATAACCCAGCCATGTAATTATATTGTCCTGAAGGTAGATTGCAAGTTACCTAAATAGCACAGATCCACTATAGCCCATCACTATTAAAGCAAATTTTTGAAGGCTTACGTAGCAGTTACTTTAGCAACAGAGGTATAACAGAATCATATTTGAGCCACAAGACATATGTGCCTGAAAGTCTAATTACTGGAAAATTACAGGCCTCAGAAATACAGCTATGCCTCACTGCATGCTGCAGGGCTGGCTGAGTAGCTCATGGTAATTGGATAAACCACATCTACATAGAGGTTGTGTGGAAAGGAAGAACCCTTCCCCCAACACCCTCAACAACCTCGATGATTCATTCATTCATTCACTCATTCAGTCATTCATTGCAATTTTTACTAGGTCCCTGCTAGATACATTGGAATACCATGAAGGGCTACAAAGGCCTGGCAACTGCCCCTAGCAAGTTTCCAGTCCAGGGTGGGGTCCCCGACTTCAACCCCAGCCTTCCATGCCTGAGTGTCTAACTGCCAACTAGGCTCTGAAAAGAGCCCCATTCTTTGAATACATTTAACAAAGGAACCTGCCTACCCAGAGGTGGGTGGTCAGGGGAGGCTTCCTGGAGGAAGTGAGCATCAGGTTGAGATCTGAAGAAAGAGTAGGAATGAACGAGGGAAAGTGGGAGGGGAGAAGGATGCGAAAGGGCAGGTGCTTCCGTGTGTGGGTGTGGCCTCACATCCCATGAGCAGCCCACAAGGTGAGCATCTCGCCCTGGGAGTGTGGCTCTTGGATTCCAAGATATGCATTTCATATGTCTTGACCCCTAAATACAATCCAGTAATGGCATCCGTTCTTCAGCAAGAAAACAGCTATCTGATCCCAACACTGAGGAAAAATGTAGGGATGTTGAGTGGGTTTCCGCATCACCCCCACCCCCATGGGATTTTAAAGAAGGATTGTGACCACTCAGAACTTTCATCAGATGCACCAACATTTTAAAAATATACAAAAACAGTTGTTCTTGACCCTGGCTGCACTTTTGACTCCCTAGGGAGCTTTCAAAATCTCCAAGCCCAAGTCACACCCAAACCAAGTTAGTTAGAATCTCTTGGGGTGGAGCCCAGGGGTCAGTAATGTGTAAAGCTCCCCAGGGAATCCAATGTGCAGCCAAGGCTGAGAACCACATAAGGAACCTGACCTCTATGGTGGATATGGTGGATGCAAATCTACAAAGACACACTGAGCACTTACTATGTGCCAGGCACTGGGCTGGGGGTAAAGTGGAGATTCGTGAGAATCGGATCCCACTGTGGTTTAACAATAGTGTGGAAGATGGCACCCACTTTCAAAGTATGCACTAGAACCAAGATAAAGATGAAAATTTCTCTGGTCACACCAATTGCCTGGGGAGCTCAGTGCAGATTCTGTGTCAGTAGGTCTGGGTTGGAGTCCAAGAGTCTGCATTCCTAGCAAGCTTCCCCTGGATACTTGAGATGCTGCTGGACTGAGAACCACACCTGGGTGGCAAGATTCTAAAGGAAATCTCTCAGATCCAGGCTACTTTTCCCCACCATGTCTCCACCACTCTGACAAGGCTGAGCATTGTCTGGAGATGATTTTTTCTTAAATTTAGGAAAAGAAGGAAATGCACCCTCGCAGCCTGCCAGGTGTGGGCTTGTATCCCCATGTCAGCTCCCAGCACACACCTTCAGATTCAGAGCAAGGGGCATAGCTCAAGAAGAAAGAGAAGGGCTGGGGAGGGGGGTGCTGGGTCGGAGGTTTTCAAAAATAGCAAACTGTCTGTGCCCAGCAGCCCCCGCTGCCTAATGAGTCCCCTATCTGGGGCCAGAACAAAGGCAAGGAAATTCAAGAAGCATAGAGATCAAAACCGCCTCCGAGGCTCTCCCACAATGAGTCTTCGTTTCTAATTAATCATCCCATTCTTGGCAAATCAATTGTGCACGTTTTAAAATCCGTATACCAAGAGCAAGTGATGGGGTGGGAGTTGAAAGCAAGAGGGCTCTGGAGCTGAGCTCAGGGCCATGAATTCTTGCGGGAGTAGCCGAACAGCAAGAGGGAACATTAAAGTCAGCCGTGACCCATTCGGCAGAACCAGAAAAGAATAGATCAGGGGACACAAATGTGTGCAGAGACCAGGCAGGTCATGGGAACCAGTGGACTGGACAGGGGTTCGTTGAAGGAGCGATGGGAGCAATGGTGGACCAGTCAGGGATTGGTCCACCGGACCCCAGAGGGTGGCTACTCAGTGCCAGCCCCTCCTTGCCAAGCAGAAATGCAGGCCTGGCTTTGCTGGATCTCCCTTTTTTTATCTGAAAATATCTGAAAGTAAGATTCTTTTAAATATGAAATATCCTGATTTATAGAAGTTGTCTCAAATGGTTTGGAAACACCATGCCATCCATCAGAATACATTGGAGAACCACATATGGAGTGCACGCCGCCAATGTGTAACCTCTGAAGTAGAGACTGGAGGAATTACCTGGAAAATGAAAAGTTATTTCCAATTAATTTAAGCCCAAACCCATCAGATTCTCTGGGAGTCCTCAGATGAAAGAATGAAAGAGAATGTATATTCACATCATGCCTACTGGCAGCAGACACTGCATCCACCTCTCCAGTTGCTTATTCATTCAAACAAGACTAACTGAGCAGCTACTATTTTTCAGGCCCTTTGCTATATGTGCTGTCAACAGGTCATCCCTGGGAGCAATGAACATAGAAGTCCACAGGATCATTTCAGATAGTGGTAAGTACTCAAAGGTGCATAAAACAGGGGGTCGTTGGCCAGGTACGGTGGCTCACGCCTGTAATCCCAGCACTTTGGGAGGCTGAGGCAGAAGGATCACTTGAGGTCAGGAGTTCGAGGCCAGCCTGGCCAACATGGTGAAGCCCCAACTTTACTAAAAATACAAAAATTAGCCAGGTGTGGTGGTGCACACCTGTAGTCTCAGCTACTCAGGAGGCTGAGGTGGGAGGATTGCTTGAGCCCCAGAGGTGGAAGCTGCAGTGAGCCATGATCACGCCACTGCACTCCAGCCTGGGCAACAAGCAAGACTCCATCTCAAAAAAAAAAAAAAAATGGGGGGTGTGATGATGGCAGTCAGGAAGCAGCTGTGTGAGCAGGCAGGGTGGGCTCCCTGAATCTGAAGGATCCAATTATCAGCCATCAAAATCTCAGGATGGACTGTACCAGCCAGAGGAAATTGCCAAGGCAAACACCCTGAGGTAGATTTGAGCTTGAATTATTTTCATTCATCATCAAGATAAATGTATGAGGCATTGTTGTGCCCATTGATCAGATGAGGACACTGAGGCCAGACTTGCTCCCAAGATCACATGGCTAGTGAGTAGCAGAAAGCCAATTACTGATCCCCTGTTTTGGACCAGTAATGTCACTAAAATGGGTGACTAACTTGGGGGACATTTTCCCACCTTTGCACAGCTAAGGATTCTTCCCTAAATCAAAGGAGCCAGCAGAAGAGGCTGCAGTCTGTTACCCCAGAACATTCTCTATGGTGGGGTTCCTCATGGTCCCCAGGCCAGCAGCTGTCCCTGTATTTGGAGCATTCAGGGCATTCATCTTTCTCATCAACATCCACACATACAACACCACATTAACACTTCAAGACCGCCTCCCTGGGGACCGTGGGAAGCCCCTGAGGTTTTGGTGGAAGCATCTGCTGAGATCAGGGCATCCAACCAGCAACTGGGCTTGACCCACATGTGTAGGAGAAATGAATCATCACAGTGGCTCATTATGCTTTCTAATACCTTTCAAGCTCTTCCTCCCAGTTTTATGCTTCTCAGCCTGGAGCTCACTTCCCTGGAATTCCCCAGTGGCTTGCTAATGAAAACATCCTTGTGGAACCTCTTTCTTCAGTGTCTATTTGACTCAGGAATTACGGAGTGGAAACCCATCATTTTTCCCCAAAACAAGCACAGGTACTTTTGTGTCCAGATTTTGCCACTAATGCTGTCTAGCAAAGCACCTAAGATTCTGTGGCTTAAAACCATAATACTTCATTCTCACTCACATATTTGTGAGCTGGGGGGTGATCAGCTAACCTGGATGGGCTTGGCCAAGCTTGGCTATTAGCCATTGGTTGGATCCCAATCTGCTCCAGGTGCCACTCACTCTCCCTGGACAAGTCGGGTAGCCAGGGCATGTGCTTTTCAAGGTGATGGCAGAAATTCAAGAGGGGTGAGAGTAAGCCCATGAAGACTTTTAAAGCCCAGGTGAGGAACTGGCACATCGTCACTTCTGCCCACATTCCATTGGCCAAGCAAGTCACAAGGCCACACCCCACAGATGTGTAGAAGAAAATGAATAATCACAGTGTTCCATTATATCTTCCAATACTTTTCAAACCCTTCCTCCCAGCTTAATGCTTCTCATAAAACTGACCCCCTGTCTTGACCCAGTAATGTCACTAAAGTGAATGACTTATTTGGCATCATTGTCCTATCTTTGCCTGGCCAAGGTTTCTTCCCTAGAACGGGGGAGCCAGCAGGCAAGGCTGCAGTCTGTTACCGCATATATTCTCTATAGAGTTCCTCATAGCCCCCAGGCCCAACACCAATGGGGTGGAGTAGACTTACCCCCTAGTGAAGGCATTGCAAAGACACATGACAAAGGAATCAACACCTGCATGGGGACAGAAAGGATGCTGCATCGGCAGAGGGAGAAATCTGGCTGGGACATAGCCTCAGTGGAGGCTTCTATTAACCCCACAGAGAATGCTGGAGCTGAGATGATCCTACAGAGCCAGGAAGAGGGGGACAAGATACCAGACTTTACTACTCCTGCACTGTAATCAATGTGGGCTGTTTCCCGAAGGGACATGGCTTTGAGAAAGTTAAGCAAGAGTGATTTCTACATCAGAGGGGACTCCTGCAGAGGCTGATAGTTGCAGCATCCCCAGCTGCTGGGACAATAGGTTTTCAGTCCCACATCCACTTCACAAGTCCACCCTGACATTTGTGGGGCCGGGGGCAAGAGGATGAATGGAGGTCCACATAGCATATGTCTAAATGCTTAAAATTATCAATCAAGCTTGCTAACGTTAAACAGAAAATGTTCTATCCTCCTACTTTGACAAACAGACCTTTCCCAACAACTTGGAAGCCTAGGATCTAATGAGGAACTCAGATTTCTCAGTGCTCCACGCTGGAAGACAGCAGAGAGAAAGCTGGTCATCCATCTATTTCCCACTCCTCTTAATTTCCCACCCCAGCTTCATCCCACACTAAGAAGGGCCTTGCACCCACAGATGAACACACACAGCCCAGTGCTCAGATCCAAAATCTGTCACTCTTTAGCCATCTTTGGCCTGAGTGCACTGCTCTTGGGAGAAAAGATCCAGGGAAGAAGCCCTGCAAGCCCCTTGGGCAGGGAATCCTCAGCTCCCAGGTACTCAGGACATGCACTAGAAGGAGGAGGAAGTGAGCTCTGGATAACCACTTTCCTGGGGAAGGGCAAGGCCAGAGGAGTATCAGAGCAGGCCTCTGTCTTCCATTGCCCAGGGAAGCCTCTCTTGCCCAAGACCAACTGCAAGGCTGGTCTAGAAGACAAGCAAGTTTTCCTCTTAGGAAGATCAAGCTCACTGGAAAGGCAGCAGAGCAAGGTGGGTAAGAACACAACTCCTGTGGAACCAGACAGCCTGAGTTTCATCCAGGCTCCGTCACTTACTAGCTGTGTGATCTTGGCCTTTGTTTCCACATCTGTAAAATGGGAGTCATAAGGCTCATAGGGCTGTCATGGGGGTTAAGGGATATCACACATCTAAAGGCCTTAGACCTGGTGCCTAATAAGGATTACATAAGTGTTTGATGAATAAAACCACCTCCCAAAGCATAACTTTAACGTGATATTCTAGTAAAAGAGCCTTCTTTCTCATAAGGGGTGGGGAAGAGGAAGAGTGAGATGGTGAAAGTGACAGAAAATCACATCCTGCCACACGAGTGAATTGCTTAACTTCCCCATACCCCAGACATCCAGCAAAATCCACACCCTTCAAGGATGGGCCATGGATGGCTGTGGCACCATGTAGCCACCCCCAACATGGGCAGAACGGCCCACTCCCTGCAGTTCATGGGGCCTGGTCTCTCTGACAAGAGCCACAAAAGTAAAACGTGGCTCAAACTGATTTGGAAAAACCATGGAAGAGAAGACCTGACATGGTCAAGCTTGTTACAGAGGAGGAGCTGGGAGAGTGTGTGTGTGCATGGTGTGTGTGTGGAGTGTGGGGGGCATGTGTGTGGTGTGTGTGTAGTGTGTATGTGTGGCATGTGTGGGGTGCGTGTGTGCATGTGTGGCATGTGTGGCATGTGTGTGGTGTGTATGTGATATGTGTGTGGTGTGTGGGGGGCGTGTGTGTGGGTGTGTGTAGTGTGTGTGGCATGTGTGTGTGTGGCATGTGTGGTGTGTGTGCGTGGTGTGTGTGTTGTGCATGTGTGCATATGTGTGGTGTGGTGGGTGTGGTGTGATGTGTGTGTGGTGTGATGTGTGTGTGATATGTGTGGTGTGTATGATGTGTGGGGGGTTTGGTGTGTGTGTATGTGTGTGTGGTGTGTCTGTGGCATGTGTGCATGTGCATGTGTGTGGTATGGTGTGTGTGTCGTGTGTGGTATGTTTGTATGTGGTGTCGGAGGGTGATGTGTGTGTGGGGTGTGGGTGTTGTGTTCATATGTACAGGTGTATGGTGTGTGTGTGTGGTGCGTGTGTGTGCTGTGGTGTGTGTGGTTTGTGTGGTGTATGTGTGTGGTGTGTGTGGTATGGGTGTGTGTGTGCATGTATGTGGTGTGTGTGCCATGTGTGTGATGTGTGTGTGAGCATATGTGTCGTGTTTGTGATGTGTGGGGGGTGTGGTGTGTTTGTGTGTACGTGTGTGGTGTGTGTGTGTGGTGTGGTGTGCGTGTGTGTGTTCGTGTGTGTGTATGTGGTGTGTGTGTGATGTGTGGGGGGTGTGGTGTGTGTGTTTGTGTGTACGTGTGTGGTGTGTGTGTGGTGTGTGTGTGGTGTGTGTGCGAGTGTGTGTGGTGTGTGTGTGAGTGTATATGTGCTGTGTGTGTGATGTGGGGGGGTGTGGTGTGTGTGTGTACATGGGTGCTGTGTGTGTGAGCACACAGTGTGAGATGTGTGTGTGGTGTGTGTGTGTGTGTATATTAAAGAGAGAGACAACACAATCCTGGAGAGATGCTCAGAAGGTACCACCAGGAAAATGGAGTTCATGGCAGAGATCCCCTAGACAGAACAGATGGAATCAGAAGCTCAAGGAGTCACTTTCATGAAAAATCTGGGGGCACTCTGGGTTCAAGCAGTTCTTCTCTGGGGCCCAGCTGACCGAGGCAAGCCTGAATGAAAAGGAAGTCCCTCCACCCCATTCTAATATGGGCTATGGAAAGCAGACAGGAGTAGAATTACCCAGGGCTCAGGAGGGAAGCAGTGTCCTTCGAGAAGACCCTGGCAACTGGGTCCTTCTGGAGAGGCCTCCCTCACGTGGCCTGTGGCCCAGGGACTTCCTCTGGGAGCTCGATGCAGAACGTGAATGGACAACTTCCGGAACACGAGGAGGTGCCCCTGGAGACCCACTGAAATCACTGGGGCAGATACTGAGGAAAAAGTGAGGTCTCACAAGTAAGGACTGAAAGCCATGTCATTTGGACACTTCTGTTCTTGCAGCCCCATTTGTATAAGGCCAGGGACATTTGCTGCAGTTACATTTTCATAGCAACAATACTTACTGAGCACATACTATGTGCTGACACTGTGCCAAGGGCTTTATTTATATTAACCTATTTAATTCTCACAACAACCCTATAAGATAGGCACTGCTGGTACCCACTTTACAGATGAGGAAACAGACCCAGTTAAGTGACTTACCCAAGATCACACAGCTAGTATGTGAGGAACTGGGATTCAGACCTGGACAGTCTGGCTCTAGGATGCAATCTCTTAACTGTACACAGTCCTACCTCTCTTAACTCCCACAGTGCCTTGCACGGAGCTTAGCCCATAGAGGTGCTCAGGGAATGTCTGTTACATTGAAGCAAAGTCTCCGTGAATTGAATCTGTTGGAATCAGGTGCTGTCGTTCCCACCGATTTTGTGTTCTTGTTTTGGGCCATGGTTTCTGCTAAGGCAGGGCCTTTGTCCAAGTAATCCTCATCACTGTGTTTAGCAAGTGCTAAGTCCCCCAGGCACCATCTGCAAACAAGGAGCCTGGTCCTCCCTTCCACTTCCTCCCCTGTCTCTGCAGCCTCTTGCTTCTTATATATCTCCCTACTTTCCTCCAGCTCATGGGCTCATGGCTCCCTCCTGGGCTACAACTAAATCTTCTGGGCCTATTTCAGATGCATCCCTATGAACCTCTCTTAGCAATAGAGGCTTCAGAGTAACTTCTCTCACTGCAGAGTTCACCTGAATGGGGAGGAGATGGTTGTCTGGCCAAAGCTAAGCATTGGGGATGCTGGTTTAAACTTTCTTCCTTTTCTTGGGGCTTTTAAAGCCCTTACAAGAAAATTCCCACTGCCTGAGATGCTGAGCTTCCACCTGTGGGAATCCTGATCCCCCATCCACTGTTCATTACCATGTGAGAAATACACAAAACAGGGCTGAGCTGTGCAGCAGTGAGGCTGCCACTCCTGAAATTGGCCATTGAGCCACAAAGGAAGCCTTTACATCACACAATTCTAGTTTCTGATCTGCTGATAAACATTCATCCATTCAGAAAATATTTATGGCATCTGTGATGCTGTAAGCACTGAGCTGGGTGGCAGAGAGGCAGCACAAAACCAAACGCACCTTGTGAAATTTACAGCCAGGAGGTCAAGTGCCCTTTCCAAACCTCAGGGGTTTTGTTCTGTAAAGTGGGGGTGCTCATAAAGACATAAGGTCCCCTCAACAGTCTTTTTTTTTTATTATTTGAGATGGAGTCTCGCTCAGGCACCAGGCTGGAGTGCAGGGAGTGGCACGATCTCAGCTCACTGCAACCTCCGCCTTCCAGGTTCAAGCGATTCTCCTGCCTCAGCCTCTTGAGTAGCTGGGACTACAGACACGCACCAACACGCCCAGCTAATTTTTGTATTTTTAGTAGAGACTGGATTTCACCATGCTGGCCAGGATGGTCTTGATCTCCTGACCTCGTGATCTGCCCGCCTTTGCCTCCCAAAGTGCTGGGATTATAAGCATGAGCCACCACGCCCTGCCAAAAGTCTTTTTCTTACACTGTGCAACTAATCCCCAACTCTAGGAAAAAGGAGCAATGGAGGGAGAGCTAGGATGCAGCCTCTGGTTGAATTCCCCATGATTAGGTCATTTCCCACTCCGGGCCTCAGTTTCTTCATTGGTAAAACAAGAGGCTGGACTGCATGGTTTCAGAGAACTCATCTTACTCTAACAGCCTGTGACTCTTCAATTCCAAGATTCTGATTCTAGCATGAGAATACCTTCTGAGTTCAGGAACGGACGTCTTGTAATTCTGAAAACAAGTCTCCTCCACACAGGATGCTCACATCATCACCTTCACGAAAAGCAGCAGAAAGGGAATTGCTTCTCACCGACTTGAGCGTGAAGGTGTGTGGAGACCCTCCCAGGAGCTGCTCTCTGCAGATCTCCCCAAGTCACTAAATTTATCTTCCCCATCATGCTCTTAATCTCTGAAAATTAATGGCATGACCATCGCTGCCTGAAGAACATAGCTGACCTATCACCAATAAATCAAAAACTCTCAGTGATGCTTCTGAATAAATGATACCCACTTGGATCATCAGGCAGGCTGGCTGGAGATGTTTAATGTACCCTGGGAGATACCTAAACCCATGCCGGGCTTGGGTGGGGAGGTAGGGAGCTTGGTAAAGAAAGCAAGAGGTGAGAAAAGCTGAGAAGGCAGGGGGCTTGGTAAGGAGAGCAAGAGGTCCCCAGAGTCATCCCTGGGTATTTGCACAGATTCAAACCCAAAAGAGCTCTCCTAGTCAGGCATGGCTCTGCCTTGCCTGAAAGGAAAATATTTCCCAGAGGGAGAGGGAAAGATGTCTCAGACATCATTTAATGATGTCTCAAAAGATCTTGAAAACCTGTAGAGGGGCTGGGCATGGATCCCAGCACTTTGGGAGGCTAAGGCTGGAGGATCACTTGAGCTCAGGACTTCGAGTGCAGCCTGGACAACATAACAAGGCCCCTGTCTCTACAAAAAAAAAAAAAAAAAAAAAAAGAATTAATTACCTGGGCCTGGTTGCTGGTGCATGTAGTCCTAGATTCTCCAGAGGCTAAGGCAGGAGGATCACTTGAGCCCAGGAGTTTGAGGCTGCAGTGAGCTATGATTTCACCACTGCAGTCCAGCCTGGGCCACAAAGTGAGACCCTGTCTCTAAAAAATAAATAAATAAAAAATAAAAACCTATAAAGGGTTAAGGAAAGAGATGTCAACTCAGAAACCTCAATGACAATCCTAACTTTTCTAAATATTTTGTTTGGCCAGTTTCTCCATCTACAAAGCGGGGACTCCACTAAACAGAGATGCGTCCTTCCCTTGGCCTTGCACAGTTTGGTGATAAGAACCGACTAGCCCTATTTTACACAAATATAATAGGAAACAGACGCTCAGGAACGTGAAGCAACTTGTCCAAGGTCTTTCAGCAAAGGCAAGGCATGAGCCCAGTGCTGTGCCTTGTCTCCTGCAAACAGAAGTGGTGGGAACCCTGTGTCTTATTTGGCCGCTTTTTCACTATTGGGGACTGGAGCCCACAAGGAAGTCCCAAGCTATGCACCCCACCCAGGGCCTCTGAGGTTTGGGTTGCAACAGATTGATGTGACTCACACAGTCTTCCTACGCATACCCCCAGCTCTGTGTTTCCTCCCACACGGCAACTCTGAGAAACTGGCAGATGGGCAGCTCCGGTCGTGGCCGGAAGATCCTTTGGAGTCAGTTCCAATGGATGCCGTGTGCAAGGACATCCCATGCCCTGCCAGGAGCTGTTTGAAAGTTCCAACCAAGCTTGGATCATGGGAAGCAAGCTCTACTTGGAAATGGGTAAGGAAATGCAGTCAGGGCTACTTATGCTCAGCCCCTTACCAACATGCAGGCCTCCCTGGGAGCATCTTAGCACATCAGGCATCGAACAGTTCTGCCTCAGAACTCAGTGGTCCTACATCCCAGGGAGATATGTGGATGCTTGCCTCTGTGCCATCACTGCATTCTGCCAACTGGAAACTCGACCCAGGTCCAGGGCCTAGAGTCTCCTGCACATTTCCCCCATACCCACAAGAACATAACCATCAACCTCTAGAGCTGAGAAGGTGATCCAATGCGATGGTTTTTAAACTTAAGACATCAAGGCCTTTCTTTAAACAAAATCTTACTCAAAATCCCAACAAGCAAAACAGATGAAAGGGAGAAATTAGAAATGAGAATCCCAGCCCCATCCTACCTGACTTCCTCTTTCCTTCCAAAGCAGCCCCAGGGACCTTCCACAGAACTCTGGAGCCCCAGGGAACCCAGTTTGCAAACCACTACTCTAGTCAGATGGAGAAACAGGCCCAGAAGGGAAAATGTCTGGCAAGGAGGCGATGCAAAGGTGATGCCCCTTCCCAGGTGGGGGTGCTGAAAACCTGAGCAGGAGAGAGGCAGCCCTTTACCTGGGCCAAGTCAGAGTCTGATTGTGAGTATTTGCCTAACACCAGCACACTTTGGTTGATTTGTTGGTTAGTTAGTTTGTGGGTAGGTTGGATAATGTATTAGTTGCTCAGTGAATGGTTGAGTAGTTAATTGGCTGGTCCATTTGTTCATTGATTATTTGGCTGGTTGGTTGGTTAGTTGGTTATTCAGTTGGTTGAATGGTTAGTTTTCTAGTTAGATGGTCAGTCCATTGACTGGCTGGCTAGCTGGTTAGCTAGATGTTTAGTTAGTTCATTGGCTGTCCTTTAACTGTCCAGCTGGACAAATGAGTGAGTTAGTGGTTGCATATATAGTGCATTGGAGAAGGCTCCCAGACGTAAGGGGCACATAGGAAGAAAGAGGCATCAGGCAAATGGCCTGAGACAAGAAGGGAGAAGTGGGGTTCACTCAGGGATTTCAGTAAAAGTGAAGGTTTAAAAAAAGTATTAGTTGCTATTGCCAGAGCCTGTTTGTCAACTTCTTGAACAGGGAAGTGAACAGGTAAACCAATGAATATGAGTGTCCTATATAAACTGTAAAATCCAGTGTGCACGTCAAGAGTCTCCCCCTCTCCCTCCAAGTTTCCAGCCCCTCCTGTTTTCTCTTCTTCCACTGCTTCCCCCAAACAACATGTTCTTCAATCCTTTACCCACCTAGGAATGTCAGTGATGGATAACAGCTCTCTCTGACCTCTCCATCTCTCTTTCTCTCTCTCCCCCTGCCACCCCTCACATCCCCCCAACACACACACAGAGATATAGCATTAATGGGAGTATTTTAGCCATCCTAGAGCAGATGGAGCCATTTGAAGGAAAGAGTTCTTCTAAGACTCAATAATTAAATCCTATGAGCAGCATGTCTGAGCTAAAGAAAATGGCATAGTTTTATATAACCCTTAAGCATTCTTCTGCACAAAGTATTGGTATGATCTCCATGTCAAAGATGAGAAACCTGACACTCAAAGGGGGACAATGATCAAAATTCAAACACAGAGAGTTTGGGGCGGGGGGGCGGTGTTCAGACTTGAAACCCAATCCGTGATTGTCTCCCAATCCAGGCGTCATACTCTCTCACAACCCTGGAATCACTAAAATGTTTGAACCACACTGGGTCCTCCCCAGCTTGCTGTTCTCCAACCCCATGGTCCCTTCTAGCTTCCCTTGGGTTCTGGACACCAGCTCCAGTGCCAGTGCTGGTGGGAAGCTCCGAGCATCACCCACCAACAGACCAGAGCCAGAGTGGGCTGCCGCATGCCACACAGCAACCACACAGCAAAATAAGCCCAGTGGGCCCACTGCTTAGAGCCCTGCCTAATGAGCTCTGAACTCAGTTCTGATGCCACAATCAATTAATGTGAAAACTCCCAACTGCGGTCACTCCATGCATTTGTTTGCAAGATTAATGGCAAATACAAAATTGCTTGTTCACCTTGGGATAGTCAGGGAAATCTGGAGAACACCCATGCGACAGCCCCATAAATATTCCCTGAGGCCACTCCTGCCTTTTGCCACATCCATTGTTATCAGAATGTAGGATCCCAGTGTTTTTCTGCTCATGCTTTGCAAGGCCAGGGGACATGCTGGGGAATGGGCATGATTGTATAATTGAGAGGAATTTCAGCGCCCCTTCTCCCTCCTGGGAGCAAAGGGCAAATGGAGAGGGCCTCCATTTGCCCTTCCCAGGGGTATGGGAAGAAAAGATGCTTCCAGGAGGACAACAAATGGCTCCCTCTCCTGTATTTTTTCTTCAGAAACCAGCTTTAAAGATTGAATAGAGGCCAGGTGCAGTGGCTCATGTCTTTAATCCCAGTGCTTTGGGAGACTGAGACAGGAGGAATACTTGAACCCATGGAGTTCGAGACCAGACTGGGCAATATAGTGAGCCCTCATCTCTATTTTAATAAAAAGTAAAAATAAAAATTAAAAAGTTGAATATAATACTAATAATAATGGTACATTAACTTCCCCATATTCTGAGCTCACTAGGAGCCAGGGACTTTACATTGTCTTACTTCATCGTGGCCACAGCCCTATCTATGAGCATGAAACAGTTATTATCTCCATTTCGCAGATGAAAAAGACCAAGGAACGAGGTCATACAATGATTTAGTTGGGGAGCCTGGACTTGAGCCAGGGCCTTCTGACACCAGAGTACCAGAGCCTGAGCCCTTCACCACAGTCCACGGAATTCAGGCTCCACACATCTTGCTCATCTTTCCCTGTGGGTCTTCACCAGGTGGGGTTGCCTGGTCAGGACTAAATGAGGAAAGTCAGCTCCTGGGGACTTCCAGGACTGGACTCTGAAATATCACCTGCATTTAATCCCCCACTTCTGTTGGAGCCCCCATCTCTGCTGCCCAGTAGTTGAGAGCTCAGGTCCTAGGGTCAGACAGGAGGTTCCAGCCTCAACCCCTCTACTTTCCAGCACTGTGGCCTTGGACTTTCCCTGAGTCTGTTTCTCCTCTATAAAAAAAGGTTTGTTGTAAGGTGTGTTTTGTTCTTGTGTTTTGCTAGGTAATAAATGCTCAGGATAAAAAAAATTCCAAATGAGGCTGGGTGCAGTGGCTCATGCCTGTAATCCCGGCAGTTTGGGAGTCCAAGGCGGGCGGATCACCTGAGGCCAGGAGTTCAAGACCAGCCTGAGCAACATGGTGAAACTCTGTCTCTACTAAAAATACAAAAATTAGCTGGGCATGGTGGCATGCACCTGCATTCCCAGCTACTCAGGAGGCTGAGGCACGAGAATCACTTGAACGCGGGAGGCAGAGGTTGCAGTGAGCCAAGATTGTGCCACTGCACTCCAGCCTGGGCTAAACAGCGAGACTCTGTCTCAAAAAAAGAAAACAAATTCCAAACGAACAAAAGAGGAAAATCTTTCTTCCACCGTTGTCTCCCTGTCCCCTCTACCTCCCAAGGTCTCCCCAGCTGTGACCACCACTACCAGTTTCTTACACATCCTTCAACAGCAGCCCTGCCAGGCAGCAATGATGGAGACATTCCATATCTCCATTCTCCAAAACACTGTCTATAGAGTACTTGAAATGTGGCTAACGTGATGATGAATTGAATTCTTAATTGTATTGAATTTTAACGAATTTGTATTTAAAGAGCCACCTGTGGCTAGTGGCTACAATATTGAAAGGTCGGTGCAGGTATAGTAACCCTAATGATAACTAACATCTATGGAGCCATAGATATGCCACTATGTGGCAGGCCCTGCTCCAAGTATTTCCCACATATTAACTCCTAGGTCTCATAAGAAGCCTATGACATAGATATTATTTCCACTGTTTTCTCTCTGGAGAAAATGAAGGGTGGCGAGGTTAAGTTCTTGTGAGTTCACACTACCAGGATGTGGAGGAGTTTGATCTGAGCCCGGGCTCTCTGACACAGAGCCTGGGATCTTAGCCACTGTAATGCAGAGGCTGTTCTAAGATAAATAAGCAGGCTAAATGAGAATGTGTACAGTAAGCTTGGCACCGCGCCTGGCACAGAACAGGTCCTCGGTAGCTTACCCTCCACCCACCCCTTTAATCGGCTCTGTCTCCTTTCTGGTCCCTGTTTAAGCCCTACTTCTCCCCACCCCTGAGCCCTTGCATAAGCTGTGCCCCCTTTCCAGAATATCACTCTTAATCTTTCCAGTTAGTCAAATCCTCCCTATCCATCAGGCACCAAGGATGGGAAAAAGTGCTTGAAGCATGAGTCGGCCTGGGCAAGGAATGAAGGAGCAGGGAGTATGAAGGAACTGGTTACCAGAACTCAGACAGAATTGTGCAACAGAATCTGTGGCCTTCTGGAGGGGGATGCAGCCAAGCCACAGCCCAGCAAGGCAGTGAAAAGACAGATATCAGTAGGGTGTGGACTGCACAATGGGAAGCAGTAAGAAAGGAGGTAGGTAGGAGAAGCTAGATGGGTCATGGGGGCCTTGACCACCAAATATTAGTGTAGTGTAGATCTGATTTAATAAGTAGTAGGGGGCTGGTGTTGATGTATTCATCCATTTAGCTAATATTTATTAGGCACCTGCTGTGTGTACCTGGCCCTGTGCTAGGCACTTGGGATACAATGGTAAACCAAAACTAAAGTTCCTATACTTAGAGGGTAATTATATTACAGCTATATAGGAGCCATGATGGGCATGCTATGATGGGGCAGAGAGAGGTAGGAAGATGTATAACCTCCACTGTGGAGGGAAGATCATGCCCAAGATGATCTCTGAGGATGAGTAGGAGGTAATCAAGTTGGTGGGAATGTGAAAATAGTGCAAAGGGGGAGTATTCCAGAGAGAGGAAATAGAATATACAAAAAACCCAAAGAGAGTAGAGAAATAAGCATATTTGGAGAATTTAATATAGCACAGTGTTGCTAGAGAGTGGGATGTGGTTGACAAGGTTGAAGATGTAAGCCTGGGCCAGACCTCACAGGACCTGGCAAAGAGTTGTGACTATCCTGAGGGCAATGGGGACTATTGAGAGTTCTAAAGCAGGAGCAACATGGTTAGATTTGTGTTCTAGAATATCTCCCTGGCTTTCACGGTGGAAGTGGGTTGTAGAGGGGCAACAGGAAGCAAATCAGTTAGGAGGCTATTGCTGCAGTCCAGGAGACATAATGATGGCCTGGCATAAGGCAGTAGCTTTGAGGATGGAGAAGAAAGCAAGAGAGATTCCAGAAAAGTTAAAATTGACAGAACTTGAGGACCCTATGGGGGATGAAAAAAAGGATGGATGTGCTGGAAGCAAAGTCACCATCATCTTTCAAGTTTGCTTAGGACTAAGAGGCTGAGAATTTGCACCTGCATTTCCACTCCTGAGCCCCAGGAGGCGCTATTGGGTAGTACAGATACTGACTGGCTCCTCTCCCCCAATGCCCACTACCCAGATTCTGGGACCCTTTGATTTACTCATCCTGCCATCCAACAGAACTCCTGTCTGCTTCTCATTTTCCAGAATGTTTTCAGCAAACATTCAATGAGTGACCATCCTAAGCCAAACCCTAAGTTAGGAACCACAGCTATAGAAGTAGCCAAGTGACCAGACAGAGCCTCTGCCCCCAAGGACATTTCTAATTCTTTCTCTCTCAGTCAAATTAATGTCTTTTATTCCCACTCCTCAAAATAACACATCACATAGCTATAAATGCATGGATTGGGACATGCAGAGTTCTGAAGGAAGGACATTCCTGGTAGAGGGAACAGCAAGTGCAAAGAACCAGGGCTTGGAATTTTTGGTGTGTCAGAAATAGCAAGAAGACCAGAGTGGCTGGAGCAAAGTGAGTAAAAAGTTGAGTACTAGGAAGTGAGATCAGAGAGGAAATGGGCCAGATCATGTAAGATTTTGTGCGCTGTATTGATTACCTGCTGCTGCATAATAAATTACTACAAATTACAAATTAGTAGTAACTACAGATTAGTAGCTTAAAAAAACATGTATTTATTATCACACAGTTTCTATGGGCCAGGAATCCAGGCATGCTTTAGCAGGTCCTCATGCCTCAGGGTCTCTCTCAAGGCTGCAATCAAGTTATCAGCTGGAGCTGAGGTCTCATCTGAAAGCTCAGCTGGGGAAGGACTGCTTCCAAGCTGGCTCTGGTTGTTGGCAGAATTCAGTTCCTCAAGGGCTGTCATATTGAGGTCCTCAGTTCCTTACTGGTTGTTGATCAGAGGTTGCTCTTAATTCCCTGACATAAGGACCTCACCAACACAGCCCTTCATCCAAGCATGCAAACTGAGAAAGCAATAGAGAGAGTCTACTAGAAAGACAGCCCTTAGAATTGTACATAGTATAATCATGGAAGTAATATCCCACCATCTTGGTTAGAAGTGAGTCACAGTTCCTGCCCATACCAAATGGAAGAGGATTACACAAGATGTGAATGCAGAAACTGGGGATCAGGGGGACCACTTTGGAGTTTGTCCACCACATGACTATGCCAAAGACAAATTGGGCTTTCTGGCATACCTCCTTACAATATTACCTCTTCTGAGTAAGAGAATGTGTAGGGGCAACAGTTAGGTTCTTTGCCTTCATCCTATTAACAAGACTCCACAAGTACTTCCTTTGTACATAAATCTATCCAATACCCCAGGAAGAAAGTAAAACAAGTACCATGATCCCATTTTACAGATGGCAAGGCAGAGGCTGAGGCTGAGGCTAAGGTGATTTGCCCAAGGCCATTTTACCTGTTAGTAGATGAGCATGTGGGCCCAAGTCTGGATTTCTTTCTTCTTTGTCTAGCTATTCCCATTCAGGGCACTGAAGTCCATAAATTCCATCTGCCACAGCAGGTCTTGCCAGCAGAGGCATCCGGGAGTCCCTGGCACTGGCTCAAAGGACTGTCTTCCTGCTGTGGAGGGAGGGAATCCTTTGGCTTGGCACTCCTCCTGCAATTTTCCACCTGGTGGGTTTTAATCTTTCAGATAACAGATACCTAAGCATCCCACCACCCTGGGGAAAGCAAAAGCTCAAAGTAACTTGGGAAGGAGAAGGGGACACAAGAATATGCCCTGTGTCTGAGCACAAAGGAACAGTTGTCATGGTCAGGCATCCAAGTGACTAAGAAACAGAGCATCCTACACAGAATCTTGGGGGAGAAAAAAAAGACAGAGGCTGCCCCTAGATCCAGCCTGGCAGCCAAGTCTTGAGTACCCACTGGGGAGGGAGGGTGGCTCATCTAGGCATCTGAGAAGGACTCCCTGCCAACTTGCTTCCCACTGGGTCTGGGCCTGTTTGTCTTCATGTCCACACCTCACCCTTCCCTGGCCCAGCTCTGTATCTCAGGGGGCCTGACCCTGTGGGCTGAATTTCCCAGGCTCCTTGGTCAACTGGGTTCTCTCTGGGTTCCACCAACGGAAGGCCCAGACAGGAGATATGAGGGCGGAGAAAAGGGAGAGCCAGAATATTTCTCCCTTTCCTTCTCTGATTTGGGTACTGTCTTAGTCTATTTTGTGCTGTTTTAACAGAATACCACTTAGTCTATTTTGTGCTGTTATAACAGAACCCTATTTTGTGCTGTTGTACCAGAATATAACATAATCTTGTGCTGTTATACAGACTCGGTCATGTATAATAAAGAGAAAATTATTTCTCACGGTTCTGGAGCCTGAGAAGTCCAAGACCAAGGTGTTAGCATCTGATGAGGACCTACTTGCCATGTCATAACATGGTGAAGAGCAAAGGGAGTGGAAGGCGGGGAATGAAGCTGCCCTTTTATAATGAACCAACTCCAGCAATGACAGCATTAATCAATTCATGAGGTTGGAGCCCTCATAGCCTGATCACCTCTTAAGTTCCCACCTCTTAATATTGTTATGATTAAGTTTCAACACGAGTTTGAGAGAAGAAAAATGTTTAAACCATAACAGGCAGTGTGTCTGTCAGTGTTGGATTCCTTTTTGCCATGAATTTCCCCTGGATAAGCCCACTCTAATTCCAACTTCTGCCAGGTGACACTAGCCCCAAGACACCAGTAACACCACCCCTCCTTGCATTCTTCTAGCCCTAAGGGATGTAGGAGCTTCATGCTCTTGCCAATCCCTGGAGTGTCTACTATCTTAGATCGGGCTACCCTCAAAGCAGATCCTGAAACAGACAAGGGTGCATTGAATTTATTTGGAAGGTAATCCTGGGAGGCACAAATAAAGGGGAGGGGAAGTGAGATAGGGAAAGGATAACAGCTGATAAAGGATGCGTTAAGGATGGGTTACTACTGTGGGCAACTGGGACTAAATCCCACAGGGGCCCTTCTAAGAATCATTGTGAAACACACCCCAGAATCAACCCCCTGGAGGAAGAGGAATCTGCATTGTTTGTCTACTAAATTCCATTCGCATGACTGAGGATGGGCCCTGGGGTGTTAACTCCTTCACACCCCCAGACTGGCCAGTAAGTACATGAAAAAATGCTCAACAGCATTGGTCATATTAATAACAAACCACAATGAGATAACACTTCATACCTTTAAAATGGCTAAAATTAAAAGGACTGATAATACCAAGTGTTGACAAAGATGGGGGACAAGTGAAACTCACACATCCTTGGTGGCAATGTAATATGTGGCAATCATTTTGGGAAAATATCTAGCTGTTTCTTATAAAACAAATAAGCACTGACTCTAAGATGCAACTATCTCCCTCCTGAGTGTTTACCCAAGACAAATAAAAACACATATTACCACGAATACTTGTACACAAATGTTCATAACAGCTTTACTCATCATAGACAAAGAAAAGTTAACTTGAACAAGACAAGGATACCCACTCTCACCACTCCTATTCAACAAAGTACTGGAAGTCCTTGACCAAGCAATCAGGCAAGAGAAAGAAATGAAAGGCATCCAAATAGGAAAAGAAGTCAAACTATCTCTCTTTGTGGATAACATGACTCTATACATAGAAAAGCCCAAAGAATCTGCCAAAAGCCTCCTAGAACTGATAAGCAACTTCAGCAAAATTTCAGGATGCAAAATCAATTTACAAAAATAAGTAGCATTTCTATACATCTATAACCTTCAAGCTGAGAGCCAAATCAAGAATGCAATGCCATTTACAATAGACACACACACAAAAATATCTAGGAGTATACCTAACCAAGGAGGTGAAAGATCTCTACAAGGAAAACTACAAAACACTGCTGAAAGAAATCAGAGATGATACAAACAAATGGAAAATCATTCCATACTCATGGATTAGAATAATCAATATAGTTAAAATGGCCATACTGCCCAAAGCAACCTAAAAATTCAATGCTATTCCTATCAAGTTACCAATGTTATTTTTTACAGAACTAGAAAAAAAAGCTATTCTAAAGTTCATATGGAACTGAAGAAAAAGAACCCAAATAGCCAAAGCAATCCTAAACAAAAAGAACAAAGCTGGAGGCATCACATTACTCAACTTCAAATTATACTGTAAGTTATACAGTAACCAAAACCACAAGGTATTGGTACAAAAACAGACAGATAGACCGAAGGAACTGAATAGAGAACCCAGAAACAAAGCCACACATCTGTAGTCATCTAATCTTCTATAAATCAACAAAAATAACAATGGGGAAAATGGTGCTGGGACAGCTGGCTTGACATACACAGGAGAATAAAACTGGACCCCTATCTTTCACCATGTAGAAAAATTAACTCAAGATGGATTAAAGATTTAAATGTCACCTTCAAACTATAAGAACCCTAAAAGAAAACCAAGAAAGCACGATTTTGGACATTAACCTTGGCAAAGAATTTATGACTAAGATCTCAAAAGCAATTGCAACAAAAACAAAAAATGATAAGTGGGATAGTTTAATTAAACTAAAAAGCTTCTGCACAGAAAAAGAAACTAAAACCTACAGAATGGGAGAAAATATTTACAAACTATGCATCCAACAAAGGCCTGGTATCCAGAATCTATAAGAAACTTAAACAAATCAACAAGCAAAAAACAAAGAACCTCATTTTTAAAATGGGCAAAAGACATGAACAGACACTTCTCAAAAGAAGATATGCAAGTGGCCAACAAGCATATGAAAAAAATGCCCAACATCACTAATCATCAGAGAAATACAAATCAAGACCACAATGAGATACCTTCTCACACCAGCCAGAATGGCTGTTATTAAAAAATCAAGAAACAACAGGTGCTGGCAAGACTACAGAGAAAAGAGAATGCTTACACACTGTTGGTGGGAATGTAAATTAGTTCAGCCACTGTGGAAAGCAGTTTGGAGATTTCTCAAAGAGCTTAGAACTACCATTCGACCCAACAATCCTATTACTGGGTATATACCCAGAGGAAAATAAATCATTCTACCAAGAAGACACATGCATGCCTATGTTTATTGCAGCACTATCCACAACAGGAAAGACATGGAATTAACCTAGGTGCCCAAACACAGTGGGTTGAATAAGGAAAATGTGGTGCATATACTCTATGGAATACTACACAGCCATTAAAGAGAACAAAATCACGTTCTTTGCAGCAACATGGATGCAGCTGGAGGCCACTATATTAAGCAAATTAATGAAGGAACAGAAAACCACATTATAACTCAAGTAGGAGCTAAACGATGGGTACTCATGGATGTAAAGATGACAACAATAGACACTGGGGACTACCAGTGGTGGGAGTGAGGGAAGGGAGCAAGGGATGAAAAACAAACTATTGGGTACTATGCTTAGTATCTGGGTGACAGGATCGACTGTATCCAAACCTCAGCATCACACAATATACCTAGGTAATAAACCTGCACATGAACTCCCTAAATCTAAAATAAAAGTGGAAACTTTTTTTTAAAGAAATTGTGGTCTATTCCTATAACAGAATGCTAGTCAACAATAAAAATGAAAAATTAGTGATACATGCAACAACATGGATGAATCTAAAAAAAATGCCAGTGAAAGAAGCCGAAGACAAACTATGATTCCATTTACATAAAATTTCAAAGGCCAGGCTTGGTGTTTCATGCCTGTAAGTCTAACACTTTGGAAGGCTGAGGCAGGAGGATCACTTGAGGCCAGGAGTTCAAGAACAGCCTGGGCAACATAGTGAAACGTCAACTCTACAAAAAAAAAAAAAAAAAAAAAAAAAAAAATTAGCTGGGTGTGGTGGTATGCTAGCTATTAGGGAAGCTGAGGTGGGAGGATCACTTGAGCCCAGGAATTTGAGGTTACAGTAAGATATGATTGCACAAGAGCAATCTGGACATTACAGCCTGGGTGACAGAGTAAGATCTTATCTCTAAAAAATATAAATAAAAATTAAAAAATAAAACTCCAGGCCAGGCACGGTGGCTCACGCCTGTAATCCCAGCGATTTGGGAGGCCAAGGCTAGTGGATCACCTGAGATCAGGAGTTCAAGACCAGCCTGGCCAACATGGTGAAACCCCGTCTCTACCAAAAAATTAGCTGGGCATGGTGGCACATGCCTATAGTCCCAGCTACTTGGGAGGCTGAGGCAGAAGAATCACTTGAACCCAGGAGGCAGAGGTTGCAGTGAGCCGAGATCCCACCACTGCACTCCAGCCTCGGTGACAGAGTGAGACTCTATCTCAAAAAAATAATAAATAAAATAAAATAAAACTCCATAGTAGAAAAAACTAATCTAAGATGATAGAGGTCAGGATAGGTGTTGTCTAGGAGTAAAGATGGTAATGGCTAAAAAGTGACATAAGGCTACCTTATAAGGATGCCTTCTAGAGGGATAGGAATGTTTTGGATCTTTATCTGAGTGGTAGTTACACCACATTCCCAAATGTAAAAATTCACCAAGCAGTAAATTTAAAATGTTATGCCTTTTATGTAAATTGCACCTTAATTTTTTAAAAGCAAAAACATGAAGTCAAATGAATGAACAGCTCTATTCTTAAAAGTCCTGCTACAAGCCCTCAACCGGTTGCCAAGGATGACTCTACAGTTGGTACCTCCAGCCTCATTAGGGCAGAAGGCAACAGAGAGCTGGGGCTAGGCCAAGCCTCTGGAGCTGCCAGTGTAGAGAAAACACTTGCTCCCACCAGTGAGTTATGATTAAGAATTTTCTTTCTGGCCTCCAAGTGTTTTACTGGCTCATCTATCAATCTGTCAGGGCGGCCATCAAGACGACAGCAGCAGAAAACTAACAGCTCACACCCAAACAGCCTGAATAATTCAACACCCACCACAGCCTCCGGACATCAGGATCATGAAGCTAATTTTTTATTAATTTATCAGGCTCTGCAGTTTATTTCCATGGCCCTTGAGGCTCAGAGAGTAGGTGTGGCACATCCATAGGCCAAGAGGGGACAGACTACATTTATAAAGGCTGGGGTATCCCATCCTGATGTTTGAGGCAGAAAAAGGGAGAATGGACACCCAAATCAGTGGATGCTCTGAACAGGGAGGAGAAAAAGCAGATATAAAAGTCACAAAACATAGGTGTAAGACCCTGGGGTCAGCTACTCCTTGTTTATATGGTCTTGAGCAAGTCTTTTGCTTCTCTGAGCCTCAGTTTCCCTGTTCCAAGATGTGCATGGTGACATGATACTTACCTAGTGCTTACTATGTGCCAGCTTCCATTGAAATAACTTATATACATTAACTCATGTAATACTTAAGTGACACTGTGTGGTAGTTATGACATCATTCCTATTGTACAGATGAAGCAAGTGAAGCCAAGAGCTCACCCAACTGAACAAAAGCACCTATGTCATGGGGTGAGAATTGAGGAGTTAGAATTTACAAATCTCCAGACATCATGCCTGGTACACAGTAGATGCTCAATAAAACATAGCCAATGCTGTTGTCATTGTTAAAATATCTTTCAGGGTCATTGTTGCATTCAAGTATAACAACAAATACACGTGATTGATAAGCATTGTGTAACTGTAGGATGGGTAAACTGAGGCAGAGAAAAGTGAAATGGCTTGCCTAAGGCCATACACATTTACAGTGAAGATTTTGCTCTTTTCTAAGATCCACCTTGGCTCCTTTATGGAGTTTTTGAGACCAAGTCCCAAGTTTGATAGAGCAGACCCCAGCACACAGGCTTTGATTCTGAAAGACCTGGATCCAAATCCTGCCTCTACCACTCCCCAGTTGTGTGAGTAGAACAGGGTCCTTTTTATCACCCTCCCTGTCTGAGAAATAAGATGAAAGAATCAGGCACACAAGAATCATGAGCAGAATTGGATGAGAGGGAGCAAGAGATCAGGGTTTGCCCTCAGCCCTGCCACTTACTCCCTGCAGGACCTTGGACAAGCTGACTTCTGCTTAGTTTTCTCATCTGCAAAATGGGGATTATAATTCCATAAGATAATGTTAGAAATCTTGGGTTTGTCCAAAACCAAACCCAAGAATAAGGAGGACCTGAAAATGTATATTTCTAACAAATTCCCAAACAATGTTGATGCCACTGGTTTGGGGACCACACTTGGAGAATAATAAATCTATAGGAAAGACAGGTGGGATGGAGTTCAAATCAAAGCTCTGCCATTTCTTTGCTGTGTGACCTTGGGAAAGCTACTTGGCCCCTCTGAGATCCAGTTTTTCTCTCTTAAAATGCAGCAAATGATGTCTACTTCACAGAGTTGTTAAGATCAGAGGTAATAGAAAAAGTACCTGATACGTAAGAGGCTCTCGACAGAGGGCAGCTGTAGGTGACAGTCTCTTGAGGTGCATGAAAATATGGTTTTCAATGAAGACCACCACCAACAGAATAGCCTCCTTGAATTTGTTTTTCTGATGGGTAGAGAAGAGAGAGAAGTTTCACAAAACGTAGTTCCATGAAGTCAGCAGCGAAAGACTGGGGCTGGGGAGCTCAGAGGAAATGCTCAGTGACACATTAGGCAGAATGGATGCCCAGATTTGTCTGTGCACACAAGACAGCGCTAACCTAAAGAATCAATTAGCTCCCTGCCAGACAAGCTGTCTCACCCCAGGCACCCAGAAAGGGCCTGCCTGCCCCAGCCACCCTGAGCACCACGGAACAAATCTTCAAAGTCATTTTCTTTCTACTTCCGATGTGATTAAGAGACAAGCTGCCTCAACTGGGGGACAACTCCATTAACAACCCTCAGATGGCAAAATGTCATTGGCCAAGATGTCCTGGGAGGAACATTGTTCGCGGGGGGAGGGAGACAGTTGCACTTGCAGGTACAATGTGACCGTTGGCAAATCTGGGCTCTGGGCCTCGGTGTCCTCTTTGTACAAAAGAGAGGAATTAGATTAGCTGACTTCTAAGAACCCTCCAGCTTCAATATTGTATGATTCTATATACAACAGTCTTGAGTGGGGTCAGAAACAGGGATCTGAACGGGATTAAGAAAGTCAGGGGCTTGGAGTGTGGTCTGCTTCAGCACCACAGACAGCTCCGAGCCTCTGGGCATCCCAAGAAAAATGCCTGAATCTATGTGAAGGCAGATGTGTGTATGAGTGACGTTGACATTATAGTTTAAGTTAAGGGTCCTCAATCACAGCACTATTGGCATTTGGGGCCAGATAACTCTGGAATTTTTCCCGTGTATTGCAGAATGTTTATAAGCACCCACCCCACACCACCCTCAAGTCATGACAATCAAAATCATCTCCCAGACATTGCCAGACATCCCCAGTGAGTGGGAACAAAATCACCTCCACCTGAGAACCAGCAATCTAAGTAAACAGCTCTCCCTGCAGTGCACAAGTGGGATCACCCTCATTGCCCCAGTCCTGAGTCTGTCCTTCTAGACTTAAAGAATCCAGGAACCTAAATCTCTATATTTGTCTCTTCTGGTGAGCAGCAGTAAACAGGTTTAAAAAAAAGGTAAACAAGTTTTTAAAAGAATTACAGACTGCAGTAAGTGCTGTAGAAAAGATCAACAGGAGGATATGATTAAAAAGATAATATGAGAACACATGTCACTTTAAATAACGTGGTTGAGAAGGGCCTCCCTGAGGAGGTGACAATTGAACTGACACCTGAAAGTTGAGAAGGGACTACTTGTAGGAAAATGTGGGGACATTCATTTCAGGCAGAAGAGACAAAAAGTTCCAAAGCTCTGATGTTGGAGAGAGTTGATTATGTTTGAGGAAAAACAAGGAGGTCAGTGTGGCCTCCTGTAGAGTGAGAGAGGGAAGAACAGCAGAGATGAGGCAGGAGAAGAGCAGGAGAAGGATTTAAACTAAATCCCTGGGTAACACTTCAGGTGCTAGTGGAAGCCTCCCCTCCTGGGTCCTCAAGACCCACAGCAAAAGCCTTAGGCCTCCTTCACTGTAAGAAGCCACCACGGCTGCAGACCAAGCCCACACTTTCAGCTAAAGGTGAGATCAGTGTCTTACAGGCTGCTCAGAAAACTAAGTTTTTCTACAGCTTATGAAAGTTCCCCCTATTTCTAACCAGAGGTCAAGATCAAGAAGTTGCAGCACATTTTGCAGCATCCAGGGAACAGGGTCTGCCCTTCCTTAAACACATGTCTTGCCCTAGATCCCATGGTGTTATTAAGCTTTTGAGAGCATCTTGTGACTTAGTAAGATGGCATGGTGTGGGGAAAAAGAGAGAAAATAGCAATTTCCTGGGGATTTATGACCATATAATTTAGTTTTCCTGCCTGAATCATTGTCTCTTCTCTCTTCCCCCAAGCGTCCTTCAAAAGTCAATGACTTCAACACTTTGCAAACCTGTCCTGGTCCTACCTTCCCAAGGGGAAGCTCAGAGCACCTCTGTCATTCCTGTTTATTGAATGGAGCATTAGGGGGCAGTGAGGTCTTGTGAGTTCCCAAAGCCCCCACATTAAAAAGCAATTCTAGGCACCTGGCTGCTTCTAAATGTACATCTTTATTCATCTCTACCTTAAAAAAAAATGTATCTGTAGGGGAAAGTCAACAGCTTGATTCCCAGAAAATTTCAATGAAGAGATGGACACCACTTCAGACCTTGACAAGGACAGTGGAAATTGAATTCCAGGAAAGAGAATTATAATAGTAGCACTTACACATAAGAATTCTAGAATCAAACAGAACTGAGTTCAGACACCAGATCCTCTACTTACTATCTGGGAGGCCCTAGGAAATTGATTTTACCTTTCTGAGCTCAAGCTCCCTCATTTGTAAAATCGAAATAATAATACCAATAATTTCATAGGGTTCTGGAGGAGAAGGGAACTACATAAGATTCTGATAGAAGGTAAGCTTCATGACAGCAGGTCCTGAGATTGTGTTATGATTGTAAGGACATGTGTTCCTTCTATAAATATTGATTGAGTTCATAATCTTATGAGTGAGTGCATATGTGAATAAATAATGAACCAGAGGAAAGGGGATGCTTGTTATGTAGTGGCAGAGTTTAGCCATACTGTCACCTGTAGTAAAATGGAAATTAAATAATATGTCTAGTCTATTCAGTTATCTAAACAAGGGGATTTCCTGGCAAAATATTAAAGATGACACCTGGTTTTTCTTGCTGTTTATAGTAAAATGCAAGAGGCAAGAGATAACCTGAAGGAATGACTGATAAACAAAAAGAAGCCAGGGCTTGCTGGTTTTGAAAATTGCTTGTGTCTCTAGATGGCAAGTGATGCCAAAATTAAGAAAGATATCTGGGCAAAGGTTGAATCCAGGACACTGTCAGGAAATACAATATAAAGTTGAGGGTGTGACTGTAAAATTCATTATTAATGCCTCATAAAGACCTAAGATAACCAATCAGTCAAACCATGCAACTTTTAATAAGCAAGGGTATTGTGCCTCCACTGCCTTGGGATTCTCAGCAGAAGTTTGAGGTAGAGAAAAGTTTATGCCAATGAGATTCATGAGTGTGGCTTTTTTTTCTAATGGAATGAGCCCCCAATAAGATTCACAAAAGACCCACAAAATTTTTAAGAGAAATGTATTGGCAGAAACACAGCCCACTTGTATTGAAAGAAGCATAAGCTGCACAAATTAAAAAGAGGACTTTAGACCCACCCCCGCCACATCTACAGAAAAAAGTAAGCTAAAAATATAGCCCATCTTCATGCAGGCTACCTTTATGGAGAAGAAATGATGACTGGGTGATAAAACCAAGAGTTCAATAGGTGAAGCCAAGAGCCATGGAGATTTAGTCAGGCCTTGAGTCTTGTTGAGTAATAAACAGCTAGATTATCTGCACATAAGTAGACAAAATTTGCCTAGATATGACTGCTTAACTCAAAAATTTTAAATCAATAAAATTCATCTTTTAAAGTGAGTTTCTTGAATTAGAAAAGAAAGTCACTGAAGCCATGGAGGGAACATTTGTGGCAAAGCGTCAGCCATCCTGAACTCCTCCCTCCTCACTGTTAATCCGTGAGGTGTTAAGATCATGCATGGCTAAAGGAATCCCAATGAACAGACCTGGCCAATCTGAGTCCTGCATTCCTCTGGTCAGGGTGTTGGTCAGGGGTGGGGGACATATGGCTCCATCTGTCAATGAGATAGCAAGAGGTTTTACAGAGACTTCTGGGACAGGGTCAAATTCTCCTTCCCACTGGCCTCAGTACTGAAAAGGCACAGGAGTAGGAGCCACCATTAAGATTACTCGAGCACAGAGGAGGAACAGAAGGAGAAAAAGGCTTCATAGTGGAGGTAACATGAGTTGGGTCTTGATGACTAATTTAGTAGGCAAATAAAGTAGGGGAGAAGAGAACTCCATGAAGAGGGAAGAGTGTGAACAAGGGCTAGGAGGATTCAGACAGCATAGAGTGTTTCATGGAAATAGAACATCCTGGCTGAAGGGAAAGGAGCATGTGGAGGTAGGATGAGAGATGAGACAGGAGCAGGCCTCAGGCCTAATTATGAAAAGCCTTGTAAGCCACGTAGGTGACTTTGGAATTGAGGGCTCTGGGAAGGGCATAGTCAGGCTTTATTTTTTGTTTTTGTTTTTGTGTTTTGTTTTGTTTTGTTTTTTGTTTTAGAAAGATCACTCTGGCTACTCCCTGGTGGAATGACTAGAGGAGTCTTGCATAGTCTATATTCATCTTAAATAGCCTTCAAGACCACAGACTATGAGGGCCAGAACTTTGTGGGTGGGGCCCCGAGGACAGGTCCTTAAGACTGAAAATCTGGGAATGCAACTTGTTTGAATTGAAGTCTTCAGTGGCCTCATCACATACAGCCTCTTGGCATCTGATTTAGTTTAGGTTCTCCAAGAAGCAGACCCTGAGACAGATTTGGGCACAGTTATTTATCTGGGAAGTGACCCTAAAAAGCACTGGTAGGAAAGTGGGGAAATAAGATAGGGAAGGATAGAAGCCAATAAATAGGGCATTGATGAGCAGGGCATGGGTGACTGGGGCTCAGTCCCACTGGGTACTTCTGGGAGACAGTGTAGAATATGCTCAGAGTGGTCTCACTTGGAAGGTGAGGGAACTAGGGTATTTATCCACCAACTAACCGTCCTTGCTTGGTTTGAAGGGCTGTGTCTCCCCAGCATTTCTGGCCAGTCCCATTGCAGACTGAGTATGCATATGGCTGAAGAATGCCTTCAGACAGGAAGACTCAGGTGCTGGCCACAGAAGTCTGTGAGCATGTTCAGGGTCCATGAATGCTGGAGGGCTGCAGGTGGGACACCAACAGCATTTGCTACAGGAGGCATGAATGATTCTTGACATTGAAGGAAGGAAAAGAAAAGGAAGGGAGGGAGAGCAAACAAGAGGTAGAACAGAAGAATGTAAACAGGAAAGAAAAGAAAGAGAAAGGCAGGAAAAAGGACTATTTACTGAGCACTTACTATTTACCAGACATTATAACAGAAGTCTTCATTTATCTTATTTAAATTTCACTGTGCTGTGAGGAGAAACTGATTGTCCTGTTTTCCAGATAAGATATAAAGGCTTGGATAGGCTGAAATAAATGACAAACAGATCTGGAGTTAAAACTCATGACCCCAAATTCTGAAAAAATTATCATCCTTCTTACTCTTCGGTGTGATGTGGGGTTGACACGTCTGGAAATGCAGGCCCCAGGCTGCAGTCCCATGGTCACATGACACTCGGCTGGTGGTAGCAGGTGTGCTCTGTCAGACCCGTTGACCCTGCAGGAATAATTTATGCCTGAGGTTTTTGCTTATTTGAAAATAACTGGCTGATGGATGGTGCTAAATGAAGACCATCTGCAGATGTGAATTATTTAACGGCAGGAGCATTTTTCGGGTGCAGGGAAACTCACTGGGGCCCAAGCAAGGGGCCTGGATCCACTCTCTTGTGACCCATCACATCCCAATCAGAGAGTGGAAATACTCTTGGGGGAATAGATTTGAAATTTCCCAGAAGCAGCCCTGCCCCACCCCTGCCTCCCACATGGTCCCCCAGCTTCTCTGTCATGATTACTCACAGATGACCTGGATGAAATCATCTCATAAGGGAGTTATTGGGGAGAGAAGCGATGCCACTGACAAGGTATGTGAGCTTGGGCAGGGGCAGGTCACATTACCTCTTCAAGCCTCAGTTTCCTTATCTGTAAAATAGGCATGATATGGTTTGGGTCTGTGTTCCCACCCAAATCTCATGTCAAATTGTAATTCCCAGTGTTGGAGGTGGGGCCTGGTGGGAGGTGGTTGGATCATGGGGGTAGAGTTCTCATGAATGGTTTAGTGCTGTCCTCGAGATAGAGTTCTCAGGAGATCTGGTTGCTGAAAAGTACGTATTACCTCCCCCCACTTGCTCTTCCTCCTGCTCCCACCACATAAGATGCCTGCTCCTACTCTGCCTTCTGCCATGATTGGAAGCCCCCTGAGGCCTCTCCAGAAGCAGATGCTGCCATGCTTCCTGTACATCCTACGGAATTGTGAGCCAATTAAACCTTTTTTCTTTATAAATTACCCAGTCTTATGTATTTATTCATAGCAATGCAAGAATGGACCAATACAAGGGATTATATTAGGGATCTCCAGAGAAGCAGAACCAATGGTGGAGAGAAAGGGAGAGAGAGAGAGACAGAGGGAGAGAGAGAGAGAGAGAGAAATTGGTTCACATGATTAGGGAGGATTAGCAGGCCTACAATCTGCCATCTGCAAGTTGGAAACCCAGAAAATTTGGCAATGTACTTCAGCCCAAGTCCAAAGCCCTGAAAACCAGAAACACCAATGGTGTAAGCCTCAGTCTGAGGGCAGGAAGAAACTGATGTCCCAGCTCAAGCACTCAGGCAGAGAGCAAATTCAACCTTTCTTGGCTTTTGTGTTCTAGTCAGGCCCTCAGTGGGTTGGCTTATGCCCACCCACCTCTGGAAGGGCAATGTGCTTTATTCAGTTCGCCTATTTAAACACTAATCTCTTCCAGAAACATCCTCACAGGCACATCCAGAAATAATGTTTAACCAGATTATCAGCATCTTTTAGTCCAGCCAAATTGACACACAAAATGAACCTTCTCAGGGATCATTAGGACTTAACTGAAAAATCCATGAGTCAATACATGAGTTACAGACCCTCTGGTGCCCACCCATATCCCCTTGCCCTCACCACTTCAGGGCACATTGGCCCAATTCTGTTGTCAGCACCTGAGGGCTTTCTCAGGTCCAAGGTTGGCCTGAAGTGCTGGGGCATCGGTGCCTCCTAACAACATCCTCAATGATCAAATACCGAAGCTCCCCAACTCCTCAGGTAAGATAACTCTGAGGCATGTTTTCCACACAGTTTCCCAGAGCCTCCCAGTGGGATTGGGCTTCAGCCACCCACAGTGATGACTGGTTTAATAATGGATGCATTTTAGGCTTCTTCCCTTCCTTGTCTCACTTCCCTGTTCCCCTTCTGTTTCCCTCATTTCCCATATAAACTTATATATATATACACATATACATATATAAACTCATTTCCCATATAAACAAATCCTTGTCTCCAGCTTTGCTTCCAGGGGAACCCAAGCTAAGATATCATTTCAGTTGCTGTTGTTGTTTTATGAGGTTTAGAATCCTAGGGAATAGACAACACCCATATTCTGTGTGGGTCCAGAAGTCAGAGCCAGCATTAACCTGGAGGAGCTTCAGGGAGGCAGATTCAGCCTCTACAGAAGAAAAGCCCCTCTTCACTCCCCCTAGGCAAGATCACATGAAGGAATAACTGTTGTAAGTGATGCCCATGTGGCGCTGATGCTGTTACACAACTGAGACCCCTGCAGGGCTCAGGGGCTGAGACCCCTAGGCTCACCTGACTCCATGATCTACCTTGATCACTGAGCCTGCACTGGCAGCTCTCACTAGACCTGCCCTGGCTCCATTGTCAGTCATCACCCTACATGGGGCCCAGCCTGGCTATGGATGGTGCTGGCCCCTCGTTAAAGTACCTGATGGGGAGAGAGGAAGAAGAGCAGATGATGGAAGGATAGCTGCTAGCTAGTAGGAGGACATTACAGTGAAACCCCAGGGGAACTAAGGGACACTAGTCACCAGCTTGGAGGGCAGCCCAGAAGAATGCTGGCTGGGGCATGGAAATTTGTGCCAAGACTGGTCAAGCCCTCCCTAATCCTCCTCTTCCACCACCATCATCACCACCACCATCATCACAATCATTATCATGATCACTACCACCACCATCATCATCACCATTATCACCACTACCAACACTATCATGATCATCACTATCACCATTATTATCATCCCCATCATCATCATTTCAGCCATCACCACCATCATCAGCACTATCCCCACCATCACCATCAACATCAGCATCACTATTATCACCACCACCATTATCACAACCATCATCATTATCACCACCACCATTATCACCATTACCACCACAATCATTATCACTACCACCATCATCACCATCACCATTATTATCATCCCCATCATTATTATCATTACGACTATCACCACCATGATCACCACTATCCCCACTATTACAGTCATCATCATCATCACTATCATCACCATCACCATTATCACAACCATCATCATTATCATCACCACCATTATCACCATTACTACCACTATCATCACCATCATAATCACCACAATGACCACCATCATCACCATCATCCTCATCATCACCACCACCATCATCATCATGGCAGTATTACTCATTTTTATGAGCTTGACACTGTAAATAAAGTATCTCTATCCCTATCATAACCCTGCCTCTAAGGACTGTTAGTTACTCTCATTTTACCAAGGAGGAAACTGAGGGTCATACAGGTAATAAATCATTCCTAAAGTCATCACAATCACAAAATGCAATCAAAATACCTGGTTTGAGGTAGGTTCAAACCAGATCCAGCTGGTGTCAAAATCCATGATCTTTCAAACACCCTCCATATTCATCCATTCATTCAAAAAAACACATCAATCTGTTGAGCACCTACTATGTGCTGGTCACTCTATTGTATTATGCCCAATCCTCTGAATAGCCCTGAAAATTTACCCAGAAGATTGAGGCTCAGAGGGGTAAAGAGACTTGTCCAAAGCCACACAGCTGGTGAGTGCCAGAAGTAGATTCAAACCCAGGTCTGTATGGCTTTAAAGCCTGAACTTTTGCAACTTCATGGTCTTTCATTCACTCATTCATCCTTCATTAATGAATGAATTCATCAGGCAAATATCCATTTTACAATGCCCACTTTCTGCTAGCTGCCTGGACACACCTTCTGGGGGCCTCCTTTGTGGTAGGGTTTTGGGGTAACAAGCAAGGGCACACAGAGCTCAAACAGAAGTTTGGGGAGGCATATGCTCAAAAAGACCAGAGAAAGTGCTCTGTGAATTGAAAGATCACTTCTAGCTGAGGAAAATCAAGGCAGGCTTCCTGGAGGAGGAGGGTGTCTGGGCTGGGCCCTGAAGAGTGAAGAGGCATTTCCCACAATGAAATAAGAAAGAAAAGCATTCTAGGCAAAACGACCAGCACAAGAAAAAACATGGGGCTGGGAAGTTGGTGGGGGACGGTACAAACAAGGATTGGATTGGTTAGGCTGGAGGGTGGGGCAAATACAAGAGTAAAAATGGAAGCTGGACAAGAGGTCGGGAAGGTTCATGGGGGCTGGGGGCCAATTGTGCAGGGTGTTCGATGTCAGCCCGAAGAAGCCTGGGACTTCATTTCACTGGCAAAAAGCAGCCATTGAGGGCTGTTAAGATTAGGAACATGAGAGCAGCTGGGGTTTCTGACTCCCCGCAGTGCACAGAGGGCAGACTCCAGCAGGGAGACCTATTATAGAAATCTTTGTAGGAGGCTGCTACAATAGTCCACGTGAGACTCGGGGCTCAGACTGGGACAATGAGTTGGGAAAGGGCAGCTATAAGTGGAGAAGCTTCCTAAGCTGCAATGTGCCTGCACCAAGAAGGGGCTGATGACCTCCACCACCAGGTTGCATGCCCTCCCAGTTTGATATGCACAGAGGAGAGGAGGTGGGGCTGGTTCTGTGAGTTTCTAAAACTAGAAGGTCCTTGCACTGGTGCATTCCATTTTTGTGAGCCTCCATTTCCTCAACTATAAAATGAGAATGGTAACATCCACCTTAGCTTTCCACTTTTATTATTGTTATTATTATTATCATCATCATCATCAGTATTATCAGGAACCACTGGTATCATACATTCTGAAACACTCATTTTTTAGATTATGTTACAAACATTTATTGAGCACCTACTGTGTGCCAGAAACTGAGGATATAATGAGTAAATAAGCATCAGTTCCTGACCTTGCAAAGTTAAACATCTAGGAGAAAGGCCAGAGCATTTGACAAATGATGTGTGATCCAGTGAGGGTCTTCATGGGAACATCGGGAAAGATTCTCAAAAATAAATTGACTTGAACCAAGTAAAGAGGGAGATGGTGTTCCTGGCAAAGGGAACAGCATGTGCAAAAGCCTGGAGGCTCCAGTAGTGACAAAGCTTAGTCAAGAAAGTTAAAGACATCCCTTTTGCCTAAATCATAAGGTGAAAGGCACTGAGGCAGAGATGGAGAGAGGGCAAGAACTAAGGTTGGAAAGGTCAGGAGGGGCCAGATCACAAAGGGCCTTGTAGATCTTTATCAGAGGTCTGGGATTTATCCACGGCAATAGGGAGCCATAGAGGGCTATAAACAGAAGAGAGACAGATTGCCCTTTGGGAAGATCAGCCTGGCTGCAGGGTAGAGCACAGGTTGCTGGGGGGTAATAGTGGAAACAGAATGATGAGTAGAAGGTGATGAACTGAAAGTGGCAAAGGCTTGCAGGGTTTGAGAATGTTTTGGAGGATCTCTTCTTCAACAGCCAGTTGGGGGGAAAATAATTAAACTCATGGCCATCACTGTTTTTATAAACTAAAGCACAAGCAATGGGAAGGCCAGTATTGGGCACTCTGACCATATGTCCATTTTCTTGTACCCCATCACTACCCTATGGCTCTGTCTGGAGTAGACAGAGAGGACAGGCTGACCTGGGTCACCCAACTCCCTCCAACCACTGGCCAAGAAATAATTGCATTTCTTAGCTCCCAAAGGCAGCCAACCCAGATGAAGGGGACCCAGAGTCAATAGCAGTGCCTGGAGGTGCTCCTGAGTTAATTGGGAGCATGCAGGATGCGCCATTTCTCTGTTTTCATCTTGATGGATCTAATTAGACTAGCAGTGACCATACTAAATGGACTGACCCCAGCAGACTGAGGCCATGGCCAGAGGTCCCGGGACGCAGGCACAGAGCAGTCTCTGCAGAGATAACTGTCTTTCTAAAAAGAGAGTGGCGGGGGAGGGGGAGAAGTGCAGCTGGGGCTTACTGGACACATGTAACCTGGAGAAGTCAGAGTTCCATGGTCACAACAATGGAGTCATGTCAGGGTACACCAAGATGCATTAGGTATTTCTGGAGCTTCCACTTACTGTGTAAGTGGGTGTGTTGGGTGCTGGGACACAGCTGTGGATGAGACAGCCTTGGCCCTACCCTCCCAGAGATGACAGTCTGGCAGGGAGACAGGTATAGTCAAATGGTCACACTTCAGAGGAAATAATAATCGTGGCACAGCAGCAAAGGAGAGGACCCAGGGCTGCAAGAAGGAGTCTGTATTAGTCTGTTTTCACATGGCTATAAAGAATACCTGACACAGGGTAATTTATAAAGGAAGAGGTTTAATTGACTAACAGTTCAACATGGCTGGGGAGGCCTCAGGAAACTTAACAATCATGGCAGAAGGCGAAGGGGAAGCAAAGCAGGTCTTACATGGCAGTAGGAGGAGAAGGCAAAGGAAGCCGCACACTTTTAAACCATCAGATCTCGTGAGAACTCCCTCACTATCACGGGAACAGCATGGGGGAACCACCCCCATGATCCAATCACCTCCCACCAGGACCCTTCCTCGACATGTAGGGATGACAATTTGAGATGAGATTTGGGTGGGAACACAGAGCCAAATCATATCAGAGTCCTAAGAACTGTCACTGACTGAGCTCTTAGCCCACATGTGTATTAACATGTAATTGTTCATTACAACAACCCTAAGAGGCAGGTTTTATTATTGTCAGCCCCATTTTGCAGAGGAGGAAGCTGATGCCCAGAGAGGGGAAGTAACTTTTCCAAGGCTGCCCAGCTGGGAAGTGGGAGCACTGGGATTTGAAGCAGGTGTTCCACCTCCACAATCTAGGGGTCAAACCAGAAGGAGAGGGCTGTGCAAAGGCCCTGGGAAGGGAAGGGGCCTGAATAGGGAAGAAACCACCAGCAGGTGGGAGAGCAAGAGGACAGAGTCGGAGGGGCTGGGGTACAGGCAGGGCCAGCCCACACAGTCACATCTGGGACACACGTCTTTATTTTGAGGGCAGTGTGGAACCACAAAAAGATTTTAAGCAGGGGAGGGATGTCATCAGCTTTGATTCTTAAACCCCTTTACCCCAAACCTGGCCCCCAAGCAGAGGCAGCAGGTCAGGAACAGAACATACATTTGACAGATGAGGAGCTTGAGGCCAAAGAAATGGGGTGCCTCAACATCTAGCCGAGTCAGGCAGAAATGGGGCATGATAGCAGCTCTCCCTCTGGCATCCCCCACCCCGGGATTCTCCAGAGAGAAGAGGCTAGGGAGACTTCAGGAGGTCCACTAGCTGGGTGACCTTGGGCAAGCCCCTTGACCTCTCTGTGCTCCCACTTCCCTTTCTGTAAAATGGGGACATAGGGTGACCATCAAAGACTGTTCTAGCTCTGACCTGCCGAGGTCACATGGCTTCTTTCTTTCCCTTTCTGTTCTTCCTTCCATCTATTCCATAGAAAGCACCTACTGAGTGCCAGGCACTGCACCTGTACCAACCCCACTGTGGGAAGAAAATCATGGACCATGTTGGGGTTATTTCATGTCCCTACATTGTGCCCCTGACAAAGGAGGTACCCAGCATCTGCCAAGTTCACCCAGAACTCCCGCCTCACACCACCCTCATGCCACCCGCTCCAACAGCTGTGGCCGCAGCAGGCCTTCCATTTCCACACACAATCATTTTCCCTCTGATGAAAACAGATGGAGAAACTTGGAAGGAAACACAGCCCAGGTCCTGCCCCGGAGCTCATGGCTCTGGGATGGGAAGAGGGCCAGAGCTCATTCCAACACCAGCTGCCTCGAGCAGCTCCAGCCTCTGAGGCCAGCTTCCCTGGAGACTTCAAGTGCCTTCTCTGCAGACCTTGGGGAGCTCAGATTGCACTTCCTTTAGCTCCAGTCTCTCCAAGCCTGGCTTCTCCTTCTGCTCACACAGCCCCAACTCCCTTGGCAGGCGCCCGGTGCAGCCTCCATGCATCTCTCTCTCCAAGGACTTCAAGGCCCCCTGGCCCACCCCCACAAACCTCCACCCACCCCTAGATGCAGGAGCGCAAGAACGTCCGCTTCCATAGGAGCCCCAGCTTAGAACAAACACTGCTCACAGGGTGATCTAGGGTGGACATTTATAATCAATTATAAAAAGTTTTAAAATGAACAGACTTTTCAACCCAACATTTTTTTCCTAGAAATTTATCTTACAGAAATATTTGCCCAAGTATGTAGTCATGTACTTATCTATAATTTAAAAATCCAAGAAGCTCTGAAAATTGAATGTGTTTCCATCCTAAGTTTGGAGCCAACACTTACTTGGCACGAAACCCTCCCTGAAGAAACGTGAGGCTATTTATAGTCTTTATTTATGCCACTTAGTGGGAATATTTATGTGTTGCACTGAAGAATTTATCCATGTGTTTGATTATAGGATGCTGCTCTGAGCCCCCTCCAATCTCTGGTTTTATTACATAGTATATGATATATATACCTTAAAACCCACCTAAAATCTATAAACACTGAATCCCAAAATACAGGTGGCTCCAGGTGGTTGGATAAGGGATTGTGGACCTGTACTAGCAAACAGTGGAGATTACCTGGACCTGTACTAGCAAACAGTGGAGATTACCTAGAAGTCCACCCATCAGGAACTATTTAACAAACTAGGACCCACCCATACAATGGGGTTGCATTATCAATACTAAAGGGTCACTGCCAACCCTCTCAGGCAGATTCTGTCATCATGCCAATTGTACAGATGAGAACACTGAGGCTGAGAAGTCACTTTCCCAAAAAAGATTATGCTAATATAGAAAGAATAAGGTAGTGCTGCTTCTGCACAGTAAAAGAAACTACCATCAGAGTGAACAGGCAACCTACAGAATGGGAGAAAATATTTACAATCTACCCATCTGACAAAGGGCTAATATCCAGAATCTACAAAGAACTTAAACAAATTTACAAGAAAAAATCAAACAACTCCATCAAAAAGTGGGCAAAGTATATGAATAGACACTTCTCAAAAGAAGACATTTATGCAGCCAACAGACACATGAAAAAATGTTCATCGTCACGGCCATCAGAGAAATGCACATCAAAACCACAGTGAGATACCACCTTATACCGGTTAGAATGGCAATCATTAAAAAGTCAGGAAACAACAGGTGCTGGAGAGGATGTGGAGAAATAGGAACACTTTTACACTGTTGGTGGGACTGTAAACTAGTTCAACCATTGTGGAAGACAGTGTGGCAATTCCTCAAAGATCTAGAACTAGAAATATCATTTGACCCAGCCATCCCATTACTGAGCATATACCCAAAGGATTATAAATCATGCTGCTCTAAAGACACATGCACACGTATGTTCATTGTGGCACTATTCACAATAGCAAAGACTTGGAACCAATCCAAATGTCCATCAATGATAGGCTGGATTAAGAAAATGTGGCACATATACACCATGGAATACTATGCAGCCATAAAAAAGGATGAGTTCATGTCCTTTGTAGGGACATGGATGAAGCTAGAAATCATTCTGAGCAAACTATCACAAAGACAGAAAACCAAACACTGCATGTTCTCACTCATAGGTGGGAACTGAACAATGAGAACACTTGGACACAGGGTGGGGAACATCACACACCAGGGCCTGTCATGGGGTGGGGGCAGGGGGGAGGGATAGCATTAGGAGTTATACCTAATGTAAATGACGAGTTAACTGCTGCAGCACACCAACATGGCACATGTATACATACGTAACAAACCTGCACATTGTGCACATGTACCCTAGAACTTAAAGTATAATAAAAAAAAAGAATAAGTTAGTGCTGATCTGAAAAGAATTAGAAGAAACACCCAAAATCAAAATGCATTGTTGATTTTTTTTAAAAGCAAGTTATAAAAACAATAGGTAGGATGTAAATCCATTGCATAGATCCAATCCACGTGTTTGTGTGTGCACAGGAAAATGACAGAAGGATCCACTCTGAATGGCCAATAGTGACGCATCCTTGGGAAGGGAAGTTAGGGATGGATGGAAGTGTTTTGACTTTATAATTTTTCTCCTCTTAGGAGTTATTTGGGTAATTTGGGTTTTTACCAGAACTATGACCATGACCTCAGCCATTTTTAAATTTGCTAAGGTCAAAAAGCTCCTGGAATGAAGACCCCAGTGGCTTACCTGATTCACGCTTAGGATTCATACGAAAGCCTAAAGGACTGAGCAGGACTATTCCTGACAGCAAGGAGGGCATGGTCTGGTAGGAACAAGGACAGGGGGCCATGAAGGGAAGGAGGAAGGAGATGAGCGGAGGAGGAGAAAAAGCACGGCACTTGAGTATTTGGGGTGTGTGTGTGTGTGTGTGTGACCATTTCCTTTAAAAATCAATGAGAATGTTTAGAATGGTGAACAGTGGAAATGGGGACTTTCTGTGCATCATCCCATTTGATTCTCATTATAATCCATGGGGTGGGCATGCTTAGCCCATTTTACAGATGAGAAGACCAATGACCACAGAGGCCAAAGAATCTGCACAACAGCATCCAGCCAGTGGGTAGAAGACACAGGATTCAACCTGGGGTCAAAGTAAACAGTCTCTTCACTCTATTTGCAACTTGTCTCCCAAGGGGAAGGGAGAAGAACTTACATTCTAAAAAGGTAGTGAATAATTAAATAGAACGTAAGAAGTGATAAATGTAGAAGTGGGTAAAAGGATCAGAGCTGTGACATTTAAATGGGCTAGTCGATGGAGTTCACTGAGAAGGTAGCAGTGGCACAAGACTGGAAGGAAGGGAGGGAATTGGATGAATGGTCGTCTAGGGTAAGGGTACACCAGATGGAGGCAATGGCCAGTGCAAAGGCCAGGAGGTGTGAGTGATCTGACATTTGTAAGGAATAAGAAGGATACAGTATGGCAATTCCTCAGGGATCTAGAACTAGAAATACCATTTGACCCAGCCATCCCATTATTGGGTATATACCCAAAGGAATATAAATCATGCTGCTATAAAGACACATGCACACATATGTTTATTGTGGCACTACTCACAAGGGCAAAGACTTGGAACCAACCCAAATGTCCAACAATAATAGACTGGATTAAGAAAATGTGGCACATATACACCATGGAATACTATGCAGCCATAAAAAAGGATGAGTTCATGTCCTTCGTAGGGACATGGATGAAGCTGGAAACCATCATTCTCAGCAAACTATTGCAAGGACAAAAAACTAAACACTGCATGTTCTCACTCATAGGTGGGAATTGAACAATGAGAACACTTGGACACAGGAAGGGAAACATCACACACCGGGGTCCTGTTGTGGGGTGGGGGAAGGGGGGAGGGATAGCATTAGGAGATATACCTAATGTAAATGACGAGTTAATGGGTGCAGCACACCAACATGGCACATGTATACATATGTAACAAACCTGCATGTTGTGCACATGTACCCTAGAACTTAAAGTATAATAAATAAATAAATATATATATATATATATATATATACACACATATAAAGGAAGGAGACAGTGAGGCTGGAGCATCATGAGGGAGAGGGAGAGGGAGTGGAGCGGGAATCAGAGTGACCAAGAACAACAGCTGGGTTGCTACAGCTGGCTCTTGTGAGCCACTGTGATTGGGTTACTGTTCATTATAAAGGACCATTGCTGAGCTTTAGAAAAGTGTTAAAGATGTAGTCACACCAACTGAGCCTTTCTCCATTAGCAACCAGAGAAAAAGTAAATACTATTCTCATACACCTCACTGTCGTTTGATTTCTCGTTGCCGTGTGTGATGATCAGTTGTATGCTTCACCTTGGCTAGGCTATAGACCACATTAATCAATCAAACACTTATTTACAGCGTGTTGTAAAGGTAGTTGTTTTGTTTTTCACCTTTCTCTATCTTTATTCACATACAAAATAAAAAGGCTCTGGAGGTAATTTCTTTCTTCATTTATTAGTAAACTCTTTCTTATTTGTTTGTTGCTCTGAATTAAATCCTAGTGGAGCCTTGGGTAAGCCTTTGCTTTGAGAAATGACTCTCTCTCTCATTCTAAGTAGTTTAAGGAGTCTGTTAGTCTAGACACTCTCCCCTTCCTTGGTTACAGGGTGGCAGTTGTCCCAAACTAGGCTGGTCACTCTGAAGGTATTTTGTAGACGTCACTGATGTTTATAATCAGTTGACATTAAGTAAAGGAGATTACCCTACATAATCTGGGTGGGATTCAAAGGCCTTAAGAGGAGAACTGAAGTTTCCAGGAAGAAGAAATTCCACCCGTAGACTGCAGATCCAGGTCCTCCTTGAGAGTTACAGCGTGCCCTCCTGATGGCTGCATGATGGATTTCAGATTTGCCCAGCCAGCCCCACACTCAGGTAAGCCTTACAATAAATACATCTCTTCATATACACCCCCACTGGTTCTGTTCCTCTGGTTGAAACCTGACTGATATTCCATGTAACCTAACATTTTCTTCTGTATCCTCCACTCCACCAGCTGTGGGATTATTTTGCCCTGTGTGAAATGCTGAGAGGGGTGGGTGGCCATCCTAAAGTTATATGTGACTGCCTTTGAGTGGGCACTCTGTGCTGGACCCTGTGCCAAGGACTATCTCACGCAGTCCTGACAATCACCCTGTGTGGTAGATGCTATGATTAGTCCCACTTGACAATAAAGAAGCTGAGCCTCAGAGAGGTTAAGCAACTTTCCCAAGGACACAGACATGTATGATGACTCCATTATGCCTGACTCCAACACATGGGCTCCTAACCACCATTCCATCAGAAATATCTCCCTGAGACAGAACAAGGAGGACAACGAAAGGGGGCTTGACTGTCCTTCCAACCAAGTGGCCTGGGTAAAAGTTGAGAACAAGGCAGTTGACCAGGACTTGTATTTCAAGGAAGGGACAATAGCCACCTTCATCAGCTAGTTTTGTCTCCTGCCTGTCCTATCCTTGTGTCTCCAAAGAGGACCAGCTGGTGTCCACGTGTCCAGACTCCTGAAACTGACCCCTCTCCCTACACAGTCAGCAGCAAAACAACTGAATTGGCAATGCACCAGCCTCCAGATGGATTAATCAAGGGCCAGGAGTCCTTGTATGGGAGAGAGAATGCTGGATGAGGACTCAGGACACCTGGCTTCTAGCCTGATTCCACCACGAGAGACCCACATGACCTTGGGCACATGACTGAACCCCTCGGAGGCCAAGACTTAAGGAAAGCAAGAATTAAGCACTTACACACTAAGTCCTAAGCTTCTCCCACCTCTATTTCATAGAACGGGGCTGGGAGGTCACATGGCTTGCTCTCATTACACAGCCAGTTAATTGGCAAAGCTGAAATGAAAAACCTAAGTCCACCTGACTTCAGAGCCCAAGGTTCCAGGAGGGCCCCTCTGCAATTCCATGGGCCCCAGAGGAGTTTCCAAGCAGCGGGAATTCTGGGCATATGGGAGCTAACCTGGTTCATTGCCCTCTGAGTGGAGAATTTATCGATCTCATTGCAGCTACAGAACGGCCCACAGTTGGAGCATTCCTAAACAAGAAAACACAGTAGCCTCTGATTGATGAGATGCATGGAACCATGCCAGGCAAGCCAATCAACTGGCTGAAATTTGCATATTAATGAAACCTCATAAATAATGCAGAGATGACAAACAGAGTTGAGGCTTGCCACCAGGCAGCAAGGACCAGCCCTCTAAACAGAGGGTCTCAAACCTGAGTGAGCATCAGAGTCTCCTGCAGGGATTGTTATAACACAGATGGCTGGGCTCCACCCCCAGGGTGTCCATTTAGGAGATCTGGGGTGATGTCCAAGAAGTAGCCTTTCCAACCAGTTCCCAGGTGGTATTAACGCTGATGCCAGCCCAGGGACCACATTTTAAGAACTGCTGTTCTAACTCACTGCTGCCCGCTCCTTCCCTCCCTCCCCACAGGGAAGGGCATTGACCACCATGGGTGCCAGCTGGAATCCTGGGTTTGCTGCCCACCAGCTGAGTGACTCCCAGCAAGTTCCCTAAGCTATTTGATCCTTAGTCTTTTTGTCATAAAATGGGGCAACAGCACCTATCTCAAGGGGTTACTTGAGGATCAAATGAGAGGATGCTCCAAAAGCTCTGGCCTGGTGCCTGGAGTGTAATAAGAATCCAGGAAAATGACCATTTTTACAAAGGAAATGTCCAGCCACTATGGAGAATCTAAGTCCTTTTTAATGAGCATAGTATTGTTTTAAGATTTTTTCTGAGATAATTTCAGACTTAACAATTGCAAAAATAGTACATAGAACATAAGACCCAGATTCCCCAAATGTTAATATTTTCCCACATTAGCTTAATCATGCTGTCTCTCTCTACACATATTTAAAGAGCTTTATTTATGTATTCATATACTGTATTTAGAAATACATAACCACATGCATGTATATATAACGATATGCATAGGTAGAATATTCATTTCCTGTTGCTGCTGTAAACATATTACCACAAATTTAGTGGCTTAAAACAACGTAAATGTATTGCTGACACCTGCATGTCAGCACAGTAAAACTGATTTTGGACTTCTGGCTTCCAAAACTGCAAGAGAATAAATGTGTGGGGGTTTTTTTGCTTTTGTTTTTGTTTTCATTTTTCTTTTGTAGAGACAAGGTCTTGCTGTGTTGACCAGGCTGGTTTCAAACTCCTGGCCTCAAGCCAGCCTCCCTCCTTAGCCTCCCAAAGTACTGGGATTGTAGGCATGAGCCACTGCACCCAGCCAAATGTGTGTTGTTTCAAGCAAATCTGTGATAATTTGTTATAGCAGCCATGTGACACTAATGGAGTGATTTATAAGTATTTGGTTTTGAAATATTTTGATTCTATCCTCTCTTGTTCCTCATTGAAATTTCACCCTATTTACTATTATATTGATTGTTGTTATTAGTGTTATTCTTGCTGACGTATATTGAGCAATTCCTATGTTCCAGGAGCTAAGTACTAAATGCACATTATCTAATTTCATGATCACCATAATCTTATGGGAATGATATTTTCTGTATCCATTTCATAGATTAAGAAACTGATGCTTAGCGAGGGAGAATCCTGCCCAATGTCACGCTGCTCGTAAAGGGTGCCACTGGGATTTGAACCTAGGTAGTCTGGCTGCAAAATGCACCCTCTGAACCCCTTCACATACTCTCTCTCATCCTCAGGAGTGATCTTATCCCCTCACTACAGAGATGAGGAAACTGTCCCCTGGGAGGAGGAGTGACACTCTTCAGTCTTCCCAGCCATGTCTCCCGCCTCCATCCCCAGCCACCTCTCCACCACACCTGAATAAGCTCAGTTATATTGTCCTCCCCTGGTACCTGGCATCCAAGTGGGAAAACCCAGGTCTCTCTCCTTGCAAACCAAGTAATCATCCATGTCATTTCACTGGAGAGAAGTGGAATTTGTCACAAAATACAATGATAACAAGTTGCCAAGGACCTGAAGTTCCTGCAGACTAAATCTCAGGGTCAAGCAAAGCAAGGCACGTGGGAGTCTGGGGGCACTGCCTGGGGATGCTCTCATTTCTCTGCAGTTCTTGTGCGTGGGCTGTCTTCTCACAGTGTTGTCAGCTCAGCCAGGGCAGCAACAGCTTCCATGCATCTAACACAGCCCTGAGGACGTAGTAAATACTCACTGAGGTCAGTGCCATGATGCTGGTATTTACTGAGCCAGTGCTGTCTTGGGTGCTGGAGGTACAACTGTGACTAGCACAGACATTGCCACTGTCCCCCTGAAGCCCCTGGGCTAAAGGGGACATTCATCTATTGACAACCTCACCTTGATCACTCCATTTAGACAGTGCTTACGCCTGTGATTGGCATGTTGGAGGGTGGAGTATGTCACTGTTTCATGAGATTTAAAGGTCCTTTTATGGTGGAACACAACACAACACTGACAGATGAAAGGCAGAACTCCATGTTACTTACATCTGCAAACAAGAGAAAAGGTTGCCATGCAGGGCCATGCATGGGCTGCTCAGACTAACCAGAGTAACAGAGTGACAGCCAGCTGGGGTTGGAAGGGGTAGCCTATATATGACAAGAGGGATCAGGGGTGCAGCTAATCTGTGAATCAGCTAATTTGAAGAATTTGCAGCTCAGGAGCATAGGAGCTGTTTCTAGTTGTCTGGTATGTGGCCCTGACGTAGGCATGCACATAGTGTACCTCGCACATAGTGTGAGAGCTTGATAAGAGAAGTAGCTGGGGTGTAAACTTCATCTACTGCTTAAGAAGAAGGACTGACCGGCCTACAGCCAGGGCCTCAAAACTAGGTCAAGACAGCATTTAAAAAAATAAATAAATAAATAAAAACAAAAAAAACAACAACAACAAAAAAAAACCTGCATTACAGTCATGTCCTCTCTGAGCCTCATCTGTAAAATGGGACAATAACATCTACCAAACAGGACTGAGTGAGGGTTACACAAAGGCAAGCAAAGTGACTGCACACAGTAAGTTCATGAGGGGAGTCATCCCTTATGCCAGCACTTAGGCAAAAAAATAAAATAAAATAAAATAAAAAAATCATAGCTCAAAAGTAGCTCTTGGAAATGCCAGAGAAAGCTGCATATCTATTCCCACCAAACCACACAGCCAGCTTTCCACCAGTGTTGAAGCAGGCTGATATTTACCTCAAGGAGCAGCAGCGGTAGGGATTGACTTGCATTCATGCTACATTCTGGAAGAAAGGTGAGATGCTCAGCATGAGAAGAACATAGAGCCTGAAGGAACAGCCATGTTTGATGTCTATCTCTTGCTCCACGGAGTATTTACCCTGTGGGTGGATCTCTCTGTCTCTCCTCTCCTGTCTTTTCCTCTCCTCTCCCTTTCCCTCCCCTCCTCCCCTCCCCTCCCCTCTCTCCCTTTCTCTCTCTCTCTGTCTCCACCACCCCCTGGCCTTTTTTCCTTCTTCTGTTCTTTCTCTGTCGTCTCCCTAATCCACAACATAATGGACATTTGTCATCCAGACATCTAAGCATCATTCCAGTTTGAAGAAATATCAAGATCCATGGGAGACAAAGACATTCCTCCCACTACAAAACTTAAAGACAAGCCAGGCACAGTGGCTCACGCCTGTAATCCCAGCACTTTGGGAGGCCGAGGCAGGTGGATCCCGTGAGGTCAGGAGTTCGACACCACCCTGGCCAACATGGTGAAACATCATCTTTCCTAAAAATACAAAAATTAGTCGGGCGTGGTGATGTGCACCTGTAATCCCAGCTACTCGGGAGGCTGAAGCACAAGAATCACTTGAGATCATACCACTGCACTCCAGCCTGGGCAATAGAGCAAGACTCTGTCTCAAAAAAAAAAAGACTTAAAGACGGTTCCCCTCCGCCCTGCATACACCCAGAGCATGGTCCATCATTTGGCCCTACCCTGGCTTTGAATCTTGGGAGAGTGGCACAACTATTCCAAGAGATATTATTCTTGCTTTAAGATCGTGTCCCTCAGTAACCTCGGGGCAAGTGTTCATCCACTCTTTGTGTGTCCCACAAATCCCTCCCCTCCACCCCAGTGCTATCCGTGGTGCTGGATCTGGCATCCAATGTGTCCTGGAGCTCTCTAGGGTGAGGATCAATTTCAGCTTTCTCCAGCTGCTCCTGACTCTTTCCCCAGCTGCCAAAATACCATCCAGGTGCCTGTTTCCTACCCCCTGAGATGTCATTTGCTCTAAAAAAAATCCCTGGAAGTGTATTTGTCTGCCAACATCCACAATCAGTTCTGACCCTTACCCAAACAACCACATCTTTTTTCAAGCTCTAGTTCATTCAGTTTACAAAGAGTGGGACAAGGACTGAGATTAAACAACTGGTTCTACCTATTAATAGCTGTTGTGCCCTGGAATAAGGTATTTATCTTCTCTTGGCCTGGGGTTGGAGCAGATATTCTCTAAACTTGTTCCCAGCCAGCCTCACATCCATCTTCTCCATAGATGCTACTGAAATATCAATCCAGATGACCTGTAAGTAGAGTTCTGTTGAGCACAGAAACTTAGAATCAGGTTGGAGAAAGGAGATAACATGTCTTCTGACATATATTTTATACCTTTTAAACATTCCTTTGACTGATGGATTGGCCTACTACATAGGATACTGAAAACAATAAACTCTCTTTAGAGTTGACAATTAGGATGCAGAAATCAAAGGAAGGAGATGATCATTTAGAATACAAAAGTCTTGCCTGTAATCGCAGCACTTTGGGAGGCCGAGGCGGGCAGATCACGAGGTCAGGAGATCAAGACCATCCTGGCCAACACGTTAAAACTCCGTCTCTACTAAAAAAAATACAAAAAATTAGCCAGATATGGTGGTGGGTGCCTGTAGTCCCAGCTACTCGGGAGGCTGAGGCAGGAGAATGGCATGAACCCAGGAGGCGGAGCTTGCAATGAGCCAAGATCATGCCACTGCACTCCAGCCTGGGCGACAGAGCAAGACTCTGTCTCAAAAAAAAAAAAAAAGAATACAAAAGTCTCCTTGACTTGGATGGCAAGAGTCATGTTAGAATTTCTTGAAATGATGAAAATCTGATTTAATTTTCAAGTTCAATTAATACCTAATATTTAATTTATATGGTGAGAAAGTCACTTGCATCAACTAAAAAACAAAGTAGATCTCCAACTCAAGGGTTTCAAACTGTTTCAATCCTGAGGCTTTCAGGATTGATAACATCTCATGCCAGATTTTGTGACTCAGAAAGGTTAAATCCCAACGATCAAGGACCATGGCAAAGATTGATAGGAGAATGAGGTCAGTCCAGTTCCAACTTAACTGATAATCTCTTTCTCAATGCATGATCAAAGGCAGCAACTCATAGCCTTCTCATTGCATATTTGATCGCTTGATTACCACCACATTTCCAAGTAGGATGAGCCTCATCTGTTTCCAGGGAGGGGAGAGACTAAAATATTGTGTTTAAGCTCCAGACTCCTGATGGGTTAGAATCCCCACCTCCCCTTGTTCTGTGGCATTGACCATTTTAAGAGCCCTTCTTAAGCTTCAATTTCCTCACCTGTAAAATGAGCATAAGAGATGTGCCTTCCTCTTCGGGTGGTTTAGTGCAGTGTTTCTCAACTGCACATGAATCACTTTGGGCTCTTGTTAAAATGATTCTGATTCAGTAATTTGGGGCTCTATTTCTGATATGGCAGAGTAAGACCTAACAGACTAATAATCCCACACATAACAACCATAAACTCTTGACAAAATACAAAAAGAAATTACCTTAAGTGTCAGGGGAGTGGAGGAAAAAAAAACAGGTAGATTTTGGAAAGGAGTCAAATTTTGGAGGAAAGGACCAGCACAGAATGAGTTTCTCATTTTTGTACTCTGATCTGAGGGCAGGCTACAGCTGTGGCATAGTACAGAGAAGATAAAACTCTCATAGAAAGCTTTCCAAATTTCTGGCCTGCAAAACTGAGAAAGGAGCCCAAGGTAACCATAGCCACAGTCAGGGACAATCCTAGAGGGGAGAGAGAAGAGAAAAAGAACCCCAGATTCTGGGTATATATTTAGTCTATGTTTCTAGCTCACCACTTGACCATGCATACACAGAAGAAACTAAAAGTAAATTATAGGTAAGACTCAAAGAATTCAACTAAGATTTTTAATTGCTGCCCACATAGGTGACACAGAGTTTGCAATCAACAAGCTTAATTGACTGCTAAAACAAAAACATCAATACTCTTCAGAGCAATATAACAGAATCCATAATCACAACAAAGTATTCACAACATCCAGCATAAAATCCAAAGTCACTTAGCATGCAGAGAATCAGGAAGATGTGACCCATTGTCAAGGAAAAGACAATCAACAGAAGCCAACCCTGAGATGAACCAGATGGTGGAATTATCAGACAAGGATTTAAGTCAACTATTGTACCTATGTCCAGTTACATAATGAAAAATGTGCTCATAGTGAATAAGAAGATGGGAAATATTCGGAGAGAAATATAAAATATAAAAAACAAACCAAATGGAAATTTTAGAATTGGATAGTACAAAAAAAGAGTCAGCAAACTTGGAGATAGATCAGTAGAAACTATCTATTCTGGCTGGGTATGGTGGCTTATGCCTGTATTCCCAGCACTTTGTAAGGTCAAGGCAGGAGGATCACCTAAGGCCAGGAGTTCAAGACCAGCCTGGACAACTTAGTGAGACTCTATCTCTGAAAAAAAAGAAAGAAAAAAAAGAAAGAAAATATTAATCATTCTTGAGAAAAAAAAAAAAGATTGAGAAACAAATTAACAGAGTCTCAGAGGCTTATAGAACAATATCAAAAGGTCCAAAATGAAGGTAATTTGAGTCCTGGAAGGAAAAGAGAGGAGAGAGGGGGAGACAGAAAGAGAGAGAGAGAATGAGGCAGGACAAAAAAAAAGGATTTGAAGAAATAATAAAATAATATCCATAAACTTTTCAAATTGGTGATTTAGCAGATCCAACGAAAGGGCTGAGATTCTGCCTTTCCAACAAGCTCATAGGTGGCATGGATTGACCATACTTTGAGTGTATAGGGTCTAGACCGGCACTGCCCAGTAGAACTTTCTGCCATGAGAGAATATTCTACATCTTCATTGTCCCACATGGTAGCCACTAGCCAATGTGACTATTGAAAACTGGAAATGTGGGTAATGTAATTATAATACCTAATTTTGCTTTTTGGTAATATAAACCTAAATTGAAAAGCCACATGTGGCTAGAGGCTTCCATATTGAATGGTGCCATTCTAGAGGATTTAATGAGATGGTACTTGTAAAGAACTTGCAGGATACCCAGCATAAAATAGTTCTCAATATGAACTAACCATTATCACCAACATCATCATCATCAAGATCCACCTACTTCATTCTCTTGCTTAGGATCACCTGCTTTTCCCCCAACAGACTGGGACAAGACACTGTCCCTCATGACCTCTAGCTCCTTCCACCACCTAATTGTTGTTGACAAAGTTTTTGCAGCCTCTTCCATTGTCCCATATAGAATGGGAAGATGACTTTTGTCTCATCCCAACTCCTTTAATTTCCCTGTGAGTCAAACAATTTTAGTCCTCTCTGGATGAGGCTGGGGTTCCTTGTACTTTAAAGAGCTGTTCCACTGAAATGGCGTGAAGTTTTTATTCTTTAATTAAGAAGTTTTTATTCTTTACTTAAAGAAAGAGTTGTGAAAGCATGACACCATGCAGGCACAGGGGAGCCCTCCTGTTCCATCTCTGCTGTGCTCTCGTCAAGTCTCATATCAGCCCATGCACTCATATGAATCAAGCCTAGATTGGAATAGCTATTAACTTTGTGAGGAAGAGAGGCTATCACCACAGTCAAGCCGTTTCTGTACAACAGTATTAAGCAGCAGCCACTGGGAGCATCTCCAATTGGCATGTTCCTACTCTAGCTGGAAACAGTATAGAAAGAGGGAAGGATTGCAAAGTAGCTGCGTCCCACTTCCCCGAGAGTGGGAATAGGGAATTGATGGGGGGTTACTTCCTGGTTTTAACTAAACTAAAAGTCAAGGAGTTATCTACTAAAACTTTGAAACAGGCTTCAAAGGAGTCTGTATGGGCTGTGTGACTTTAGGCAAGTTTCTTAGCCTCTCTGAGTCCCAATTTCTTTATACGGTAAGTGGAGGCAATAATAATACCTATAACGTAGAGCTATTTTGAGGTGTGACAGCGGAGTGGTCCCAAAGAGAAGTCAATATGAGCATCCCAGCAATCCTACAAAATGATTTTTGAAGCTCCTTTGATCAGAAATATCTCCCTATCTCAGTGCTTGGAATTTCATTATAAATGTCTTGGCTTAAAGCAATAGTGGAGAAAGACACTCACCTGAGAGGGATCGTAGGCTCAGAATATTCTAGTCCAAGCCTTTTCGAACTTTAAAGTGCATGTGGGTTACCTGGGAATCATGTTAAAATGCAGATTGGGATTCATTGGCCTGGGCTTGGGCCTGAGAATCTGAATTTCTAGCAAGTTCCCGGCTAATCCAGATGCTTCTGTAGCACAGGCCACAGTTCAGGTAATGAGGCCCTAGGGATCTTGCTACATCTCATAAAACCAGTTCCCCTCACGGGGTTATCTTGCTCACAGTGACACACCAAATGTAGTAAAAAATGAAAATGCCAGATAATAATAATTCTATTACCAACCTTATTTTATAGATGGAAAAGCTAGATCTCAGAGAGGTTAAGATATTTGCCCCAAGGCACACAGCTAGTGAGAGAAAGATCTGGGATTTGAACCCATGGCTCTCTAGGTGTACGTGCTTCACCATTACGAAGTACTTGCAAAGGCCCACAATAAGGCTATTATCTCAGAATCTTCATTTTTTTTTTTAATGGAAGGGAGGCTCGGTAGCCTAAAATACTAGCCCATAACCTGTCAGTGGTATGCCTTTTTGCATCTTAGAATCACCTGGGGGAGACATTTAAACTATTAATGCCCAAAGCTCACCATGCACCAATTAAATCACAATCTCAGCCAGGTGCAGTGGCTCACACCTGTAATCCCAGCACTTCGGGAGGCCAAGGCGGGCAGATCATTTGAGCCCAGGAGTTTGAGACTAGCCTGGGCAACATGGCGAAACCCCATTTCTACAAAAAATACAAAAATTAGCCAGACATGGTGGCTCATGCCCGTAGTCTCAGCTACTCTGAAACCTGAGGTGGGAGGAATGCTTGAGCTCAGGAGGCTGAGGTTGCAGTGAGCTGTGATCACGCCACTGTGCTCCAGCCTGGGTGACAAAGTGAGACCCTGTCTAAAAAAAAAAAAATCTGGGATGGGACCCCTTGGTAGTTTAAGGTGTTTCCAATTTGCAGCTAAGGAAGAGAATTATTGGCTTCAAGCCTGGGCTCTGACCACCAAGGAGAACAATGCAATTGAAAAAGCCAGAGGGCTCGGCAGAGACGTGGCCAACACGATTCATGTAGCCAAGAAGGCAGTTCCTACCTTAGCCTTGTGCCAGCAGCCACTCCCCCCTTTTCATCAGTATTAACAGTTACAATCCTAATGTCTCTCTATTATCCATGCATAATGAAGCCTGATGAGGATTAAGATGGGTACACAATCATGGGGGATGGTGGGAAGAGAATAGCTGTGGGTATGTAATTAGACCCACTAATTGTCCAATGTTAAAGATGCTTTTCCTGCATCTCATTGAGATGTTTAGTAAACAAAGGGGAGGGTGGGGAGAGCTCAGTGAAAGCTACAGCTGCATTTCCCAGGGCTTCACTCAGCAGAAGTCTAAAAAACCCAGCATTCCTTGTTTGGGTGCTGATATACACTGAAAGACCCAGAGGGCCTTGCATGGCAAGAGTGGGTAGTGAGACAGAGAGGGATTTAGAATCAGTGTACTCTAATGCAATCCTTCTACAGATGGGGAGAACCAGCGACCCTTATCCCAACTCCTAAAAGAGCTGCCCAGACTCGTGGCATCCGTCCTTCCCTAAGAAGTCCTCTAAATGGACCACTGCTGAGTGTTGCCTGCCTGACATCCTTTTCCCTTCATTTGCCACCAACAACTTCATTTTTATTTGGAGACTTGTTCCTGCCTACTCACTCCCATTGAATGCATTTCTTTGGGGCTGTCCATCAAAATGCTCCTTCTTCCCTTGATTCAATCTGAACCATTCAGCTCTCTCCTAGGAGTGAAATCTTAAGCACAGCAAAGACAGACTAGAAATAGGTGGAGCTGACCAATCATTGTCACCAAGCCCCGAAACCACTGGTTTCCACAGCCACCTGGTTCCCCAGGGTGCCAAAGTCCTTTCATTCCTAGGGACTGTCATTCAGCTACATTTGGTCCCATGAGATATTCCTACCAATTCACTTTTGTTCAAAATAGCCAAGAGCTTGATAATACTGTGTCCCGTGTTTCATAAGCAGAAGGCTGGAAATAAAGTGGAGAAGTACACAAAAAACCCTTGCTTCCAATATCACAGGACTTTGAGTTCACAGATTATTAGAATGAGAGTGGACTTAACTGACCAACTCCCTGCCAAATCATTGTCCAGCCTCCCAGTGGGAAGTCTTCACCTCCCAGTGAATCTTCTTCAATGGGTTTTGCAGCTCTGCCACTTGCTAGCTGTGGAGTAAAGGACAAATCACTTTGCTGCTCTGAGGCTCAGTTTGTATATGTTGTTGCATTGTGTGTTCTGAATGAGATAATGTCTGCAAAATGCTTTGCATATATATGGTATACAGTAAGTACTCAAATAAAGGCAGTTACCATATCTTGCATGGAAACAAAATCTGCCTATTCCCAGAGCACCACCCCCACACCATCCCACTTACCTCATAGAACCAAAGGTCTTTGACAAGGAAAATGTTTCTAGGTCTTCATGTTACTAAAATAACAGACCCAGAGAGCTCCAAGAGGTAACCCAGCCTCACGTAGCCTCAAGAGGTAACCCAGCCTCACGTAGCAAGCAACTGTGGTACGGGACTTGAGTTCCATAATGTCTTGCTGGCTGGCTGGTCTTTGAGCCATATCTTCAATGTTGTCTTCAAGGTCCAAAAGGAGACCTGAAACCACCAAGATGGACAACAGGGAAGAAAATTGTTTCTTGTGGAAAAAGAAAGAGAAAAGGAAATTATTTGATACAGTGCTCCCAGATTCCATCTTGAACATGTCCATCACCCATCACCTCGCTGGGTAATTGCCCACACAGTTACTGCATTACAGCTCCAATTAGATACTGTGGCCTACATTTGGGAAACAAAATAATTCACTCTGCTAAATTTGGTGCTGGGATTCTGCATTTATAAATCCAGCCCAGCGTGAGATCCAGGACAAATAAAACTCTATTCCCTGGACAGGTTAAGATGAGGCATCCATTCTTATTACAAACCCAATTAAAGCTTCCTAGAATCACAAGATGTGTAAAGCGTTGGTGAGGCATGCCAGAGATCTCAAACCCAAATGCCTGCAGAGGCTAGGCCAGTAATGTCAATGAATGAAGACGGACAGGTGGGTGTTATCGTGACCTGAGGCGTATATGCTTGGCCTAAGGAAGGAAGCCACCACTCAGCATTAGCTAATCATCGCCATGTGGGAGTATGGGCCCAGGGTTGCCACTCCCAGCTCCATCATTCACCAGCTGTGTGACCTTGGGCAAGCCACTAAACTTTTCTTGTCACTCAATTTTCTCATCCACAAAATGAAGATAATAATAGTGGCTACCTCTTAAGGTGGTTCTGAGAATTAAATATGCCATACATTGAAGTACTTAGAACATTGCTTACCCCATAGGAAGGACTCAATAACTACTAGCTTGTTGGTTGTTAAGTCAATGGTTTCAAAACAACGGATTCTTGGAGTCCATTATGGGGGCAAGGGTATTCAAGCTATTCTCAATATAGAAAGGCTAACTACAGGGGGTAAGACCAGGTTGACTACAGAATCTTTTATTTTGGCTGGTATTCTGGCATTCTAGGAGACTCTAGAAGAATTACATTAGGACTATTGCAATCAGAACCTTATTTGACTCACGATTATCTTTAACTTATTAAAATTTGGGCAACTAATTAATTCCTATTTTATGCAGTGGATTTAGTGAGCAAGATATTTTCAATTAAGGAGTCCTGGGGATAAAACAACAGGATTCTTGGTGAGCAAAAATTTGGGCACCGTTGTTCTATAACTAGAATATAGAAGATCTGGGTTTGGAATCGAGATGCTTAAATCCTTGACTTCATTATGATAATCGAAAGGAAATTCACCGATCATGGGTGGAGGATACCAGTGAACAAACTATTGTGAAAATTAGTGAATAAAGGGAAAGGAGCATGCATTTATTCTGCCTTTCCTCAAAGAACTGTACCCCAGGCTACCCAAATATTTGATAATACATTATAGATGTATTATAGGTAATAAATAAATATGGAATTATAGAAAGAGTATCACCCTTTTACAAACCCTACAAAATTAATAGATTTAGGCATTGAGCATCAATAGCTGCTAATATCACAAAAAGTACACTACCTGCTATGTCTTACAAAAAGAAATGAACATAAGTCTGATAAACCCTCTAGATCCAACTACCAATTTTCAAGGAAAACCAAGAAAAGAACACCTTAAAGAAACCATGAGACTATAGCAAAATACAGACTGGAGGAATCTTCTAGAGAAAATAACTCAGCTCTTCAACAATAAATTGCAAAGACCAAAAGGGTTATAAAGGAAGGGGACAGGTACAGTGACTCATTCCTGTAAACCCAGTGCTCTGGGAGGCTGAGGTGGAAGGATAGCTTGAGGCCAGGAGTTCAAGACCAGCCTGGGCAACGTAGTGAGACCCCCATCTCTACAACAAATAAAAACACCAGACAGGATGGTGTGAGCCTGTATTCCCAGCAACTCAGGAGGCTGAGGTGGAAGGATTGCTTGGGCCCAGGAGTTCAAGGCTGCAGTGAGCTATGATCACGCCACTGCACTCCAGCCTGGGTGACAGAGTGTGAGACCCTGTCTCTGAAAAAAGCAAGAGAGAGAGAGAGAGACAGAGAGTTAGAGAGGAAGGGGATCTACAGATTTAAAAAGACTTAGGCATATTAACCAAGTGAAATATATGAACTTTATTTGGATCCTGTGGTGGGCAGAATAATGGCCTGCAAAGATGTTCATCTCCTCATCCCTAGAACCTGTGAATACAGGTTATGGCAAAAGAGACTTCGCACACGAGGTTAAGGTTAGGGATCTTGAGATGGGAAGATTATTCCAAGTTTTTCAGGAAGGGTCAGTCTAATTTAATGAGTCTGTAAAAGTGGAGAATCCTTTCTGGCTGTAATCAGAAAGCAACGTGACTATAAAAGAAGGATCAGAGAGGAGCGATGTGACTGGTTTAGATGGTGGAGGAAGGGAGCCACAAGCCACAGGATGTGAACAACCTCTAAGAAGGTGGAAAACACAAACAGGCAGGTTCTCCTACAGAGCCTCCAGAAAGGCACATGGCTCTAATGATGCCTTGACTTCTGCTCAGAGACATCCGTGTTCAACTTCCAGAACTATAAGATCATAAATTTGTATTGCTTAAGCCACCAAGTTTATAGTGATTTGTTACAGCAGCAATGGAAAACTAATATGGATCCAAACAAGCAAACCATAGTTTTGGGATGATCTGTGCAGCAAACCGCCATGGCACATGTTTACCTATGTAACAGACCTGCACACCCTGCACATGTACCCCTGAACTTAAAATAAGAGTTGTAAATAAAATAAATACATTTTAAATTTTTTTAAATAAAAATTAAATCATTGGGAAATTTTAACAGTAGATATTTGATGATTTTAAGAAATTAGTGAGCTAAGAAATTACTTGATAGTATTAAAGAATTAGCTGATCATGACATTTCAAATTTTTGGTAATCCCCAGATTTTTGTGTTTTTGGTGCAATGCTCCTGCAAGTGATGTTTTGAGTGAGTGCTCACAGGAGGAAAGAGAGAATGGGGGCAAAGCAGGGAAGAGGGTAAACTCTAAGCAAGGGTATGGCCAGCTAGAGAATAGCCTTAGCCTGGCCCCAGAAGGATCTGTGGAGAATAAATTACATCATAGAGATGACAACACCTAGAGGCCAGGAATCTGGATTTTGTTCCTCTGTGTCAGTTACTGGCTCTGTGCTGCTGCCAGGTAATAGAGGGCTAAAGTTGACTCACCAGAGAATGAGGCGAGGCATCCATGAGGCATGCAGTCAGCACTCACAGCACCTGGAACACGGGTCCACCAGCCCATTAAAGGGATCTGGGAGGTACACCAACAGCGTCTATTACAGTCTACCCCTTAAACTGCTCCAATCCATCGCTTCTCACATTAAGTTCATTCCATGCAGCTGTAGCTTCTCTCTAGGACTCTGACTGGTCACCATTTGGAAGAAATTTTGACAAGAAGAAGATTAGTGGGATAAACTAGAGCTTCCACGGCTGCAGGTGGTCTCGAGGCTATCACTAATACTCACCATCTCCCTCCTCCACGACTCATTCTAGATCACCCTCTCCATCAGTTAGCACTTCTGCTGGACTAAAAGGCTTGTCAGATGGAGTGATACACACCCTCATCCTGGAGGGTCTGAGCCCCTGGTTACAATGCCCTTATCAGGCAGTGGTGGCTAACTGCCCATTTTCAGTGACAGTTAGTCATGGGAGTACAAAGTAATGCCCCGGTGAAGCACCTGAGAACCAATAATATCTCTCTCTGTTCTGATGGTGTAGCTGCAGCCCAGTCTCATCAAGATAAGAAGGGCCAATGCCCTGTGCCAGGATGGTGACTATTTTCTTTGCCTTATGGTCTTCCCAAAGTGCCCAGATGGCAGGCATAGATTTATGTTTGCTTTTATTGTGTCCTCTGGTGGAAATTGCCCCCACTGGAAATTACAATCTCGAGGTTCACACAGCCTGATGACACCACACAAATCCTCCAAGCTCATCACTAGGAGGTATGGAGAGCGAGTCAATGCCAATTTTCACTTCTTGGCTCTCGAACCCAATATTCTACCTCTTAATGACACAGCAAGATATAATGGCCATTGATTTACAGAATATTCTGCATCCATAAGGATAGTGTGCCAAACTTGCAGGCTGTCATCTCCAAGCTAACAGATCATCTATGCATTCAGTGGGCCATTCCACTGCTCTAACAGATGTACCCGCCTCTGGATAATGCAGAATACGGTAAGACCAGTGGATCTTATGGTCATGTGCCCACTGCTGCATCACTTGGCACAAAGTAGGATTCTACAGTATCACATGATGGCACATACATATGAATCCTTAAACAGCAGTGTTGGCTGAGGCCCTGAGAGCAGGAAAGGCAAACACACACCTGGAATACACGTCAATCCCAATCAAGATGTCCACAGTGTAAAAATCTAATACAGTCAATTTTTCACTCTATCATGTCCACATCAGGTGCGGATGGTTTCCTCCAGGGATTATATCATGTGGGAGACAGCATTCTCTCTGTTGTGAGAAGATTAGTGATTGAGAAACAGCAGTACCTGGATCAGCCTTGGTAAGACAGATCATGGTGTTTGTCCCATGCATCATCTCCATCTCTGCCACCACGGCTACTCCGTGGTGCAAACCCTGGGTTGGCCACAGAGAGAGAATAGCTGACACCTACTGGCTAAGTCATCCTGTCCATATGATTTTTTAGTGCTTTTTTCACAATAGATGTCTTCTGGTTGGCATCAAAATATGAAATAAGGCCAGGGCATGGTGGCTTATGCTTGTAATCCCAGCACTTTGGAAGGCTGAGGTGGGCAGATCACCTGAGATCAGGAGCTCAAGACCAGCCTGGCCAACATGGCAAAACTCCATCTCTACTAAAAATACAAAAATTAGCCAGGCATGGTGGCAGGCCTTTGTAATCCCAGCTACTCAGGAGGCTGAGGCAGGATAATTGCTTGAACCCAGGAAACAGAGGTTGCAGTGAGCCGAGATCGTGCCACTGCACTCCATCCTGGGCAACAGAGTGAGACTCCATCTCAAAAAAAAAAAAAAAAAGATACAGAATAATGAATCTACATTTTGTAGCCAGTCTCATATCTCTATCTGCATACCTTGTCCCCAAACTCTTTACCTCATCTTCCAATATTTCTCCAGGCCCTTGAGCAATCAGCCAAATCATTTACCACTTTCCAGAAGTTCATGTCTGTATTAGGCTATTCCTGCATTGCTATAAAGAAATACCTGGCCGGGCATGGTAGTTCACACCTGTAATCCCAACAGTTTGGGGCACCAAGGCGTACAGATTACCTTTGGTCAGGAGTTCGAGACCAGCCTGGCCAACATGGTGAAACCTCGTCTCTACTAAAAATGCAAAAATTAGTCAGCCGTGGTGGCACGCACCTGTAATCCCAGATACTCGGGAGGCTGAGGCAGGAGAATCGCTTGAACCCAGGAGGCAGAGGTTGCAGTGAGCCAAGATCGCACCATTGCACTCCAGCCTGGGCAACAAGAGCAAAACTCCATTGAAAGAAAGAAAGAAAGAAAGAAAGAGAGAGAGAGAGGAAGGAAGGAAGGAGAAAGAAAGAGAGAGAGAGAGAGAGAAAGGAAGGAAGGGAGGAAGGAAGGAAGGAAGGAAGGAAGGAAGGAAGGAAGGAAGGAAGGAAGGAAGGAAGGAAGGAAGGAAGGAAAGAGAGACCTGAGACTGGGTAATTTATTAAGAAAAGATTTTCCATTGACTCACAGTTCCACAGTCTTTAAAGAAAGGCAACAGCATCTGCTCAGCTACTGGTGAACCCTCAAAGAGCTTTCACTCATGGTGCAAGGTGAAGCAGGAGCATTATCACATGGCAAAAGCAGGAGCAGGAGGCAGGGAGGTGCCACACACTTTTACACAACCAGATCTCATATGAACTCAGAGTGAGAGCTCACTTACCATTAAGGGGGTGGCACAAGCCATTCATGAGGAATCCACCCCATGACCCAAACACCTTCCACCAGGCCCCACCTCCAACATTGGAGATTATATTTCTATTTCTTTTTCTTTTTTCTTTTCTTTTCCTTTTTTTTTTTGAGACAGGGTCTCATTCTGTCACCCAGGCTGGAGTACAGTGGCACAATCATGGCTCGCTGCAGCCTCGACCTCCCAACCTCAATTTATCCTGCCTCCTGAGTAGCTGGGACTACAGGTATGTGCCATCATTCCCTGCTAATTTTTGTATTTTTTGTAGAGATGAAGTTTCACCATGTTGCCCAGGCTGGTCTCGAACTCCTGGGCTAAAGCAATATAATCCCAAAGTGCTGGGATTATAAATGTGAGCCACCATGCCCAGCCAGGAGATTACATTTCAACATGAGATTTGGGTGGGGACAAATATCCAAACTGTGTCCATGTTTATCCTTAACTTGGGCCATTTCTCTCTCTACACAAAGTGAATGGCTTGGAAGGTGCTCAGAGATTGAGAGGATCTCCCCTCACCAGTCCTTCAGATCCAACTCCAAGTGTGCCTGTAGTGCTGCCACAGTCCATTTTTGGCTTACAGCCACAGACTGGGTCAAGCAAGCTTATTCCTCTTCCATCGGCTGGAAACCCCTCCATGTGTCATAAGTGAGAGTCAAGAGAGTGGCCCTGGGTGCTTGTGTTCCCTGGACCTGCTTGAGCCCAGTCCAATAGATACCACCTCCAATTCACAACAAACTGCTGCTGGGCCCACCTGACCTTATGCCTTTATAGGCCTCACAGTGCCCAGCTCTTGATGAGACTAGCAGCTTCCAACTACATGGTTACTTGATATCACACAATCAGACACTCGGTTGTCACCAGAGCCCAGTAGCAAGCCCAGAGCTGCTTTTCAGATGGTATATACTGTTGGGTGCTTTAGATGGTGTGTTTGTTTCCCAGAGCTGCCATAACAAATTAACATCAACTGGGTGGCTTAAAACAACAGAAAACTTATTCCTCACAGTTCTGGAGGCCAGAAGTCCAAAGTCAAGGTGTTCACAGGGTTGGTTCCTTCTGGAGGCTCTCAGGGAGAAACCATCCCATGCCTCTCTCCCAGCTTCTGGTGTTGCTGGCAATTCTTGGTGTTTCTTGGCTTCTAGATGCATTGCTCCAGTCTCCGCCTCTGTCTTCATATGGCGTTCTCTCCCTGTGAGTAAGTATGCCTCCAGATCTCCCTCTCCTTATAAGGACACAAGTCTTCCTATTTAGGGTGCACCCTAATACAGGATGACCTTATTTTAACTTGATTACATCTGCAAAGACATTATTTCCATATAAGGTCACATTCATAGGTACCAGGAGTTAGGACTTCAACACATCTTTTTGAGACACAATTCCACCAACTATAGATAGCATGGCCATATACCAAAACCCCAGCATCCTTCTCTACCAAAAATCCCCCTAGTTCCATGATGTTTGCTAAGTCATATGCTCAAGCAATAGGGCTGCTTGTACAGCAGCTTGGATCTGCTCCAGAGCCCTTTTCTGCTCTTGGCTGAACTCAAAAACTAGCAGCCTTCCCTGTCATTCGATAAATGTGTAGGAGAAGTATTTTCAAGTGCAAAGTATTCTGTCTTCAAAACCCAAAAAGGCCCACCAAGCATTGTGCTTCTTTTTATTTGGTGGAAGGTGCAAAGTGCAATAACTTGTCCTTACCTTAACAGGGGATGTGCTGGCAGATCATTGGACCCTTGAAAACTTCACTAACATGGCAAGCTGAATCTTAATAGGTTTTCTCTCCTATCTTCTGGACCAAATTTGACTTACCAAGGCATTCAGGGTACTTCCCATTCCTTTTTTGTATTTTAATCTTTTTAAATTTGATTTTCTTAATTGGCCCACAATAATTATATATACCTATGAGGTACATAGTGATGTTGTGATACATATAAAGTATAGTAGGCCAAGCACCATGGCTCATGCCTGTAATCTCAGCACTTTGGGAGGCTGAAGCAGGAGGACTGCTTACGTTCAGGAGTTCAAGACCAGCCTGAGCAACATGGCAACACTTTTTCTCTACTAAAAATTAAAAAAAAAAAAATGGCCATGCATGGTGACATGCACTTGTAGTCCCAGCTACTTGAGAGACTGAGATGGGAGGATCACTTGAGTCTGGGAGATCAAAGCTGCAGTGAGCTGTGATCATGCCACTGCACTTCAGCTGTGATCACTCCAGGGCACTCCAGCGTAGGCAACAAAGTAAGACCCTGTCTCAAAAAAATAAAAATATAGTGATTAAATCAGGATACTTAGAAATATCATCACCTCAGACATTTATCATTTCTTTGTGTTGGAATATTCAGTATCCTCCTTCTAGCTATTTGAAACTATATACTTATTATTATTATTATTATTATTACTATTAGGGACAGGTCTTTCTCTGTCACCCAGGCTAGACAAAAGTGGCATGATCATAGCTCACTGTAAACTTGTACTGCTGAGCTCAAGTGATCCTTCCACCTCAGGCTACCAAGTAGCTGGGTCTACAGGCATGTACCACCACACTCAGGTAATTTAATTTTTTTGTAGAGACAGAGTCTTGCTATGTTGCTCAGGCTGGTCTCAAACTCCTGGCCTCAAGAGATCCCCCTGCCTCAGCCTCCCAAGGCACTGGGATTACAGTCATAAGCCACCACGCCTGGCCCTGAAACTATGTAATATATTTCTGTTAACTACAGTCATTTGCAGCAACATGGATGGAACCGGAAGGCATTATGTTAAGTGAAATGCAGGTTCTCACTTATATGTGAAACCTAAAAGGAGTTAATCTCATAGAAGTAAAAAGTAGAACAGAGGATACTAGAGGCAGGGCAGAGTAAGGGGACAGGGGCAGAAAAGGAAAGATTTGTTAAAGGATACAAAACTACAGCTAGATGGAAGGAATGTGTTCTAATACTTTATAGCACACATAGGATGACTCAGCACTTTCTGCTCATCAGGTCTAATTAACACGATGTCACTAAGGTGGTGGAGCAATGTGATGTCCTGCAGACTTTCTAGGGGATCCAGGTCCCTTCAGACTATATTGAGCAAAGAACTGGAGAATTAACATGGCCCTGAGGAAAGATCATGAATTTATCTGTTATTTGTCCCATGTAAATGAAGACTGCTTCTGATGCTCATTCTTGACAGGTATTGAAAAGGACACATTCACTAGATCAGTAGCTGTACATCTCACATCAGAGGCTGTGCTGCTCTGCTCTGGAAAAGATACTGCTACTAGCATAGCAGTGAGATCACAGCTGCTACTTGATTGCATTTGAGATAGTCCACTGTCATCCGCCATGATCTGCCTGGTTTTTGCAGGGGTTGATTAATTTAAAAAGAAGCAATGGGCGGCCAGCCGCCCCGTCTGGGAGGGAGGTGGGGGGCAGCATCCCCCTGGCCAGCCGCCCCATCCGGGAGGGAGGTGGGGGGCAGCCCCCGCCCAGCCACTGCCCCGTCTGGGAGGTGGGGGCGCCTCGGCCCAGCTGCCCCGTCTGGGAAGTGAGGAGCCCCTCTGCCCGGCCGCCACCCCGTCTGGGAGGTGTACCCAACAGCTCATTGAGAACAGGCCATGATGACGATGGCGTTTTGTCGAATATTAAAGGGGGAAATGTGGGGAAAAGAAAGAGAGATCAGATTGTTACTGTGTCTGTGTAGAAAGAAGTAGACATGGGAGACTCCATTTTGTTCTGTACTAACAGAAATTCTTCTGCCTTGGGATGCTGTTAATCTATAACCTTACCCCCAACCCCGTGCTCTCTGAAACATGTGCCATGTCCACTCAGGGTTAAATGGATTAAGGGCGGTACAAGATGTGCTTTGTTAAACAGATGCTTGAAGGCAGCATGCTCGTTAAGGGTCATCACCACTCCCTAATCTCAAGTACCCAGGAACACAAACACTGCGGAAGGCTGCCTAGGAAAACCAGAGACCCTTGTTCACATGTTTATCTGCTGACCTTCCCTCCACTATTGTCCTATGACCCTGCCAAATCCCCCTCTCCGAGAAACACCCAAGAATGATCAATAAATACTAAAAAATAAAATAAAATAAAAATAAAAATAAATAAAAAATAAAATAAATAAATAAAAAGAAGCAATGGGACCAAACCTGTGTATCATAGAAATCCTTGAGGGTGAAGCTCATCTCCATTTTTCCTCCAGGATGTAATATTGTTTTTTATTTACTATCTTGGCTGCGGCTGGAAGGGAGTAGTCTCAAGGACTTCCACCGGGCCTTTCCTACTACAATAGCTGTTACTTCTTAGGTCAAAGAACCAACAATTAAAAGTCATACCAACAATTAAGTATGTCTATTCCAACTGTGCATTTGGAAACAAGAATGACCAATAGCTAGTCTGTAGAATATCACATGGGTCAATTTCCCAGACAAACTGCAGGAGATGAACCTAGTGTAGGGCTCCATGTATCATATTAGTTGGCCTTCATGTGCCACCACTCTAACAGGAGCCACGATGGTGCTTTGGCTCTTTGGATATTAGCATCAACCCATACCCTATGTCCAACAGTCCTCAACATCCCTGTATTAATTTTCTATTGCTGCCAAAACAAATTACCACAAACTTGATGGCTTAGAATGGTACCCACTTATTATCTCACAGTCCTGTAAATCAGAAGTCTGGTTATAGCATGACCCAATGGGTCCTCTGCTTAGAGTCTCACAAGGCTGAAATCAAGGTGTTGGCCTGGATCCCTTTCTGAAGGCTCTGGGGATGAATCTGCCACCAAGCTTATTCAGGTTGATGGCTGAATTTGGTTCCTTGTAGTTGCAGGACTGAGGTCTCATTACCTTGCTGGATGTTAGTCTTCAATCACAGAAGCTGCTCACATTTTTTTCTCATGCCTTGATGTAGCCCCCTCTAGCAAGGGCAGTTTGAGTCCCTCTCAGCTTTGATCTCTCTGACGTCCCTTCTGCCTTCTCTCCTGCCTCCATCTGGAGAAAGTACTCTACTTTTCAAGGTTCCTGTGATTAGTTCAAACCCACTTGGATTATCCAGGATCATCTTTCTATCTTAAAATCTGCAATCTTAATTATAGCTACCATGTCTCTTTTTCTATATGTAATATATTGAGAGTGTTATAGTTTATTTCATGTTGCTATAACAGAGTATTAAAGACTGGGTAATTTTTTTTTTTTTTTTTTTTTTTTTTGAGTTGGAGTCTCGCTCTGTCGCCCAGGCTGGAGTGCAGTGGCACGATCTCGGCTCACTGCAAGCTCCGCCTCCCGGGTTCACACCATTCTCCTGCCTCAGCCTCCCGAGTATCTGGGACTACAGGCACCCACCACCACGCCCAGCTAATTTTTTTGTATTTTTAGTAGAGATGGGGTTTCACAGTGTTAGTCAGGATGGTCTCGATCTCCCGACCTCGTGATCTGCCCACCTCGGCCTCCCAAAGTGCTGGGATTACAGGCATTAGCCACCGCACCCGGCCAAGACTGGGTCATTTTTAAAGAAAATAAGTTTCTTTGGCTCACAGTTCTAGAAGCTGGAAAGTCCAAAAGCATGGCACCAGCATCTGGCAAGAGTCCTCTCATGGTGGAGAGGAGGAAGGCAGAAGCCCAAGCATGAGACAGCAAATATATAGGGGTCCAATTTATCCCTTTATCAGGAGCCCACTGCCACAATAATTAACCCAACTCCTCAATAATGGCATTAATCCATTCATGAAGGCAGAGCTCTCATGACTTAATCACCTCTTAAAATCTCCGCTTCCCAATACCATCACATTGGCAATTAAAGATCAACATGAGTTTTGGCAGGGCCATTCAAACCATAGCATACAGGATCCAGGGATCAGGGAATGGACATCTTTGGCAGTCCATTATTCTGCCTACCACACACCAGTATACAGGTCCCTGAATAAGTGGTCATAAATCTTTTGGGAAGAACTAGGGGAACAACAACTGTACACACTTCCACTAGGCCTTTCCTACTACAATTGCTTACTCCACAGGTCAAAGAATCAACAATCGAGAGTCCATTAAGAGTACACACTGCCATGGTGTCACAAGGTCCTTTCTCATGGGGACGCTGTCCTCCCCCTTGGTCAATGGGTTCTAAGTTTGAGAACTGGTTCAATTATGGAAACTGGGTAAGGGATCATGGCTTTCCTTGGGGATACCTGACTTCATCCTTCTGCTCATCCATTCCTGATCTTCTTTGACTATACATATTAAGTAACAGCCTGTTAGCAACTTATCTATCCTTCCCAGGAATGCCATGCTCCATTAGCCATCTCCATGGATCCCAGCAGATAAGGCTGCCCTGACTGCCATTCTGACTTGCTGCCCATGACAGTAACAATGCCCTACTTGCCTGATGGGTAAGTGTTGCCACCTGGCTTCTGCTACTCCACGATCCCATCATTCTCATGGCTATTAGGATACCAGTTCTGTTGCAGCATCTCTACCAGCACCACCCTCAGAGCACAGCCACTACGGAGCTTCCCAGTGATGCTGGTGCCTCCCTCATGGACACATTCCTTACAGCCTTGGTAAAAGGAGTGCCTACCAGGCCTTCCCAGTGAGTCTCGTCAGCAGATGGCTTTTTTCTTTTTTCTTTTTTGAGATGGAGTCTTGCTCTGTCACCCAGGCTGGAGTGCAGCGGCACAGTCTGGGCTCACTGCAACCTCCACCTCCTAGATTCAAGCAATTCTCCTGCCTCAGCCTCCAGAGTAGCTGAGAATACAGGTGCACCACCATACCCAGCTAATTTTTATGTTTCTAATAGAGATGAGTTCACCATGTTAACCAGGCTGGTCTCTAACTCCTGACCTCAGGTGATCCACCCCTCTTGGCCTCCCAGAGTGCTGGGATTACAGGCGTGAGCCACCGCATCCTGCCTTACCATATATAGTAGATCCACTTGATCATTCCCACTACTCTGAGCCTTTTGATCCTTCAGTTTGCCATCCCTACTTCACTCAATGTGAGCCATTTTTCCAAGCACCCCAGCAGCATATCAGGACTGGCACCTGAGGCACTTAACAGGATGTTGAATCTTATTTAACAGGAAGGGAAGAATGCCCCATAATGACTCATAATCTTTTACCCAGCTTTCTATCCTCCTTGATCCAGCACCTTCAGGATCTACCCCGAGGCATGTCTCCATATTCCAGGTCCTGCAAACCCTTTAGAGTTTATCATCTCTCTTCCTTCAGCAGATCCAGCATTTTCCTGATCAAGCCACGCTGGGACTTAACTCTTCTTATTGGTCTGATGTCCAGGTGGGGAAGGGAGGGAATATTATAAGTAGAGAAAGCATTGTCTTGTAGGCTAATTTGAGGTTTCTGCATAATTTTCAAGCAAAGGAAGGCCACTGTCTTCTAACAAAGGGGAGTGGGTTGCTTCTGCAGGCTTGAAGGGTTCAGGAAAATCAGGAGATTTGAGGTCCTCAAGCTCATCTACCCAAATACCTTCATCCCAATTCTCAAGCTCTCACTCTCTCCCTATCAGGGTACCGACCTTGGGAAAGCTGACAATTCTGCTTTCTTTAAAGTTCAGTAAGTTTTACAACAGAGTCCTGTACATGGTCTTCCACTTGGTTTGCCTTCCAGCTACAGAAGATGAGGGTCTCTTTAAAATATTCCCAAGGAGGCTCCCTGACTCTCACATTTGACTTTAAATTATAATGGATAGATGTGAGTTATTGTTTTCCCTGTCCAGTGGATTCAGTGATTCATGAAAACTCATCAACAGCCGCTCAATTTTATAACTCTCACAGTTGTTATTTCCCCATGTTGTTTAAAACCCAGAGACACCGAACAAGTTATTGCATCCTCTTCCACCATAGTCCAGACCAGTTCATTACAAGTGAAAGTTCATTATAGGTGAACATGCAATTGTCCTGAGACACCATGCCAGGGCCCATCCATATTCCACCTACCACCAGTGATGGGTTCTTCATTGCCTTTAAACCAGTAGGTGCTCCAACTCCACAGTCCCATGTTTAGGATCTGGGTTTTGGTTTGGTTTGGTTTTTGTTTTGTTTTGTTTTGTTTTGTTTTGTTTTGTTTGAGGCAGGGTCTTGCTCCATCACCCAGGCAGGAGTGCAGTGCTGCAATCACGGCTCATTGCAGCCTTGACCTTGTGGGCTCAAGCGATCCTCCCACCTCACTTTTTACATTTTTTGTAGAGATGAGATTTCATTATGTTTCCCAGACTGGTCTCTAACTCCTGGGCTCAAGCATTTGTCCTGCCTTGGCCTCCCAAACTGCTAGGGATCTTAGAAGCAGAACCTGAGCCAGGCATTTGTCCAAGGGATTTGTGAAGAGAGTGCTCACAGGACAAACAGACTCAGGGAGGCAGCAGAGGGCACTGGGAGGTGGGGCAACTAAACAAAAGATGTGGTCTCAGCTGGAGTCCAGCCTCAGCCTGATCCCACATGGAGCCCTGGAACATAAGTGGCACTACACATTAGGTCCCACCTTGAGGCAAGGGGACCAGCATTTTGTTCCTCATATCAGTCAGCCATGGGCTGCAGGCTGCCTCTTTGAAAGAGGGTAGCCTCCTGGGGAGAGGCAGCTCTCATGCAACAAAGGCAATTCAGTGGAACAGGGGTAGCTCTGAGCCATCAGCCACCAACACAGCAGTTGAAGATGGGTATATCAGGGGAGGTAATGAAAGGGGTATGCCACAAAAAGAAGTGGGAAGTGGGGATAGATATTTTAAGCAGAAGAATCATACCCTATAAAATTATGCAGACTTTTATTATTTAAAAAGCATTTTTCAAAATCACGCACAGTGGCAAGTGCCTGTAATCCCAGCTACTCGGGAGGCTAAGGCAGGAGGATCACTTCAGCCTAGGGATTTGAGAACAGCATGTGCAACATAGCGAGACCCGATCTTAAATTTAAAAAAAAAAAAAGTATATTGAAATTCACAAAAATAAAATTCATGGAGTTAGAATAGGTATTATTATGACACACAATAGCATGGATGAATCTCAAAATAACTATGATTGGTAAAAGAAGGCAAACCAAAAAAGCACATACTGTATCATTCCATTTACATACAATTCTATAGAATGAAAACTTGTCAATAGTGGCAAAAAGCAAAACTGTGGTTCCTTGGGAGGAGGTGGGACAGGGGGGTGCAGGAGAGATGACAAGAGGGTTCAAGGACACCTCTTCAGTGATGGATGGGCTCACTATCCCGAGTGTGCTTGTGGCTTCAGAGGTATACACATGTGTCAAAATTCATGAATCATATACTGTAAATATGGGCAATAAAACGTATGTCAATTATGCCCCCAATAAAGCTGGAAAAGGGGTTTAAAGAAAGGACGCTTTGTGCAAGGACTGCCTTGAGACTTGGAAAAAAAAGTTGTAAAAGAGCCAGAGCAGGCACCACAACTGTACATAGAGATAGGGAAACTGAGGCTCAGAATATGTAATTGACCTCAGGTTACACAGCTGGGAAAAGGCACAGCCAGCACTCTAATCCAGGCCCCTTGGCTCCAAGTTCAGTGCTCTTACCAGATGCCAGAATTAAACAACACGCTTAGCTGGGACCCTCCCTCCTCCTGGTCATGGCCAGTGGTTGCAAATAACAAAATCAGCGTAAGTCAAAGAGGAATTGACTGGCTCAAGTGAACCTATTGTAGCAAGGGCAGGGGTAGAGCTGGCTTCAGGGATGTCCAGCACCAGGGAGTAGCAACTGAGCATTGGTCAGCTGCTACTCCTCTCTCTCTCCACCTTTCGTCTTTGACTCTCTCTGCACATCGGCTGCATTCTTTCAGACTGGCTTTTTCCATGAGGCTCACAGCATGGCCACTGGCAGCTCCTGAGTGCACAGCCCCTCAACTCTGTGATCATAGAGGCTTGACTCTTTTAGGCTTCCATAGATCCCCTAATTGCAAGGGAAGAGCTCTGATTAGCTAGCTTGAATCACATGCCCACTTCCAGCCAGTCACTGGTGAGGATGGAAGAATATGGCTGCCCTCTTGTCAACTCCATATTAGTTGGTGGAGTCAGGGGTGCAGACACCACGTGCAAAGAACCACACAAAGCTAACATACCCAGATAGGGCTGTATCCCACCTGGTCACAGAACCACTGAACTGTCTGCTCTAGTGATATCTCACTAGGTAGAGGGTCCCAGGACCTTGTGGAAGGTGGAAGAGAAAGCACTCAGAATACAGGCACTGGAAGGCTCTAAGACAAGCTTGCTCAATGCTAGACTTTTGCCTGAACAGCCATCCTTCAGCACTAGGTCAGTTTGGGTCCTCTGAGAAGCACATGCCAAGAAAGGATTTCATTGATTGAAGGAAACATCCATCAAGGGAAAGGGGAGAGGAGGCAGGTACAGGCAGGAGAGTCTTCGAACCAAACCAAACTCTGGGTCTGACGTCTGTGAAAGCAGAGAGGGGAGCAAGGATTGGACTGGTAGAGAATTGGACTCGGAGAGTTCTGAGACAGTCTCAGCCAGAGAAAAATGGGGAGTTCCCAAGCAAAGGTTGCCCATCAAAGGGTGTGGTGGGCTGAGAAAGGCTCCCCAAAAATATCCACATCAAATACCTGGAACCGGGCTGTGCACGGTGGCTCACGCCTGTAATCCCAGCACTTTGGGAGGCTGAGGCAGGTGGATCACAAGGTCAAGAGATGGAGACCAGCCTGGCCAACATGGTGAAACCCCGTCTCTACTAAAAATATTAAAAAATTAGCCAGGCGTGGTGGTGGGTGCCTGTAGTCCCAGAGACTCGGGAGACTAGGGCAGGCGAATCACTTGAACCCGGGAGGCGGAGGTTGCAGTGAGCTGAGATCGTGCCACTGCACTCCAGCCTGGCGAGACAGCAAGACTCCGTCTCAAAAAAAAAATCCCTGGAACCTTAAATGTTACCTTATTTGGAAAAGGGGTCTTGGAAGATGGGATTAAGGACCTTGAGATGGTGAGATTATCCTGGATTATCAGAATGATCCCTAAATCCATTCCAAGTGTTCTTATAAGAGAAAGGTAGAGAGGGGTTCAAGACAGACAGAAGAGAAGACACCAAGAGAAGAGGAGAAGGCAATGTGAAAACAGAGGCACAGACTGGAGTTACGCAGCCACAAGGCTGACAGCCATCAGAGGTGGAAAGAAGGAAGGCTTCTCCCCCAGAGCCTCGGAGTACAGCCAACACCTTGATTTTGAACTTCTGCCTTCCAAAATTGGTAGGGAATACATTTGTGTGTGTGTGTGTGTTAAACCACCAGTTTGTGGCAACTTGTTACAGCAGCCACAGAAAACTAATATAGAGGGGTCCCATGTTGGGCAGGACTGGCCGACCTCTATTACCCCGAAGTGCTCAGTCTTTGGCCGAGAGCATTTGGGAGAAGCACAGCTAGACCTGAACATTATGGTGGAGCCACAGATGCAGCAGCAAAAGGCAGTCAGTTGGCTGCCTTTGAGGGGGATCTGAGCAGCCCACCTTTGGGGCCACCAAGAATCCAGCACCTACTATGCATCGACTATGTCTAGCACATAGTAGATACTCAGAAACTATTGTTAGATGTTGGCTGCAGAATGGATGAATGTTCTGTTTGGGTTCTCAAGGTAAAATCAGTGGATGAGAAGTACAGGGACATGGATTTCAACTTGGCATAATAATCATAGCCAACATTAGACAGAAACTACTATGTGCTATGCACACGTACCAAGACACATGTATCTATGTATATGTTGATGTATGTGTATGTGTGTATACAAACACATGTAGGTATATATGCACACAAACACACAGTCAAATAAGCTTAGACTTCATTTAAAATTTACAACAATCGTTTGAGGTAAGTTTTATTAGCCCCTTTGAGGAAACTGAGTATTTGCTAGGTGCCAGGTGCCTTGTTAAGACATTTCTCAGTACTTGCTCATTTAAATTACCTGACAAGTCTACAGGAAAGGTAGCATATTCTTTTATTTTTAATTTTGAGACAGGGTCTTGCTCTGTTGCCCAGGCTGGAGTGCAGTGGCACGATCATGGCTCACTGCAGCCTCAAACTCCCAGGCCCAAGTGATCCTCCCACCTCAACCTCCCGAGTAGCTGCGACCACCGATGCACACCACCACACCTGGCTAATTTTTAAAAATTTCTGTAGAGACAGGATCTCACTAGGTTGCCCAGGTTGTCACCTGCATTGGTCTCCCAAAGTGCTGGAATAAAAGGAGTGAGACACTGCACCTGGTCACATTATTCTTATTTTATAAAGAAACAAAGCAATTATTTTATAAATAAATAAGACTCGAGGTCACACAGCTAGGTCAACCTAGTTCCACCTCCAAAGCCCTGCTCCTAATCACGACTTCGTCCTGCCTTCCATGCACACACGATGATTCTGTTCCAGGATTCCACAGGCCATAAGCCCACAGATACACCAAAAGGCATTGTGATTTTTTTTTTTCCTTTTGCTGCCTGTGGTGTCTGAGATGGAAAGTATGCCAGCCCCTGCTTGGAGCGACCGCAGAAGCTCCAGAAGAATGCCCCCACCTTGCTCCTGTCAGGTTCTCTGTCTCAGACGTGGCGCCATCATTGACACCGTCTTCCCAAGCTAGCGTGTTCTGACAACTTGCTGGTAATGGGACGCCAGCGGCAAATCATTAGCCTCCTCCATCCCCACCGCACGCAGCCAGGCTTGGCTTGTTGCTGCCGAATGCCCAATACATGTCAGCTCTGTTTGGAAATTGGATCCAGTCTGGAAAGTCACTCGATCACAGTGGGGATCTGAAGGGAACAGTTGAAACTCCCACCTGGATTCCTGTGACTGTCCTTCCCTGGGGCTTTGAAGGGGTCCCAGGCACAGTGAGGTGGGTTTCAGGCTTGAGAGGCTTCGCCCTGGAGGGAGGGCTGAAGGTCAGAGAAGGCAGAACTGAAGGAAGGAAGGTAGCTGGCATCCTGGGCCAGCCTCACCTGCACCACTGCTTGCCGTGTGACCTTGGGCAAGTCATTCGCCTGCCCTGGGCAACGTAGTGTGGACCAGATGCTCAGACTGGTGTCAGACAAACACAGGAGGGAATTCAAGCTTGAACACCACCAGATGGATGACCTTGGGCAAGTTCTTTAACCTTTTAAGTCTCAGGTTATTCATCCATTAAATGGATATAAATAATAGCCCTTATTCATAGGGTGACTTTGAGCGTACT